>NC_044571.1:84836271-85484188 GCF_901933205.1 Camarhynchus parvulus
ACCTGAAAGAAATTTAGAGACATTCATAGGGCTTGTTTTTCCTTTGAGGGCATAAACCTGATCTACACAAGGACAGATTTTGTTGGTATAGCTGTACCTACAGGCCTGGTTTATGAAGATTTATGTTTTTACTGGCAAGAGATTTTGACTGTTCATTTAGCATTAACTCCCTGAATGCCAGTGACAAAAGTGGTTTGAGGTGTTTTAAACAGATCATGGCAACAGGTTTTGGTGGTATAGATTAATAATATCAAATCGTGCTTTATATTTACACATAAGTACATATTTCCATTTGAGCATATTTCTGTACATTGACTACTGCTTGTACATACAGTGTTATATATAAAACTTTCAATGCATTTCATTCTATATGTGTGAATATGTACTCATATAAATCTATGCCAACATGCATTAGAGAATGAAATACCCAGTGTTCTGTGCCATCCCTTAACATTAGAACTCCCTACTCAGTATCCATACTTTGTTTAAAAGTTCAGTTAGAAATAAAATGGCTTCTTCACTCGTGCAACCAGAAATGTCCTTCAGATGTGCTTGAATTTAGGCCACTAGATCTTCAAAAGCACCAGACAGGAGCACTGTGTCCCAGAACAAAATGATTGTCACAGTTTGGTTCCCCTAAACAGAACAGACCTTCTCACACCACGGAGCATAGAAAGTGAAAGGCACAGGAAACCAGACAAATTGTAACTGTTTCCCTGCTGCAAATGACATTTTCTCTAAAAAATATTTTTAAGGAGAAAAATTAATTAAAAGAAACCTAAAAAACCCTAACCCCTTGGTTTAACAAGTTGCATACTGTGATGTCATTTAAGCTTCCTGTGAACTATTTTTTGGACTACAAGTGAACAGGACAAAAATATCAGAAAGTCTATCAGCTGTCTTGTTTTTCCTCACTGACCTCTAGCTCTCATAAGAAAGTCCACATTAGGTTTAGTGACTTCTCTTCTTAATGATTTATTGAGGAACCTATCTTCAGAAACCCTGACTTAGTTTACCATTTGTCAATACAAAAACACATCAAGGCTTGAAAAGATTGAGGTAGATATATACGGTAAATGATATAAACCTGACTGTACTTTGGATTCTGCAGGTAAAAGTTTATCCTCCTAATTTTGGACCGCAGAAGTCAGAAGTCTTCAGGAGTCAGAAATAATCCTTCCAATTGATGGATTGAACCTGAATTCCTAGAAAACTTAAAGAGTTCAGGCAGAAATGCTACTAAATGCTGTGTTTTGAGTGGGGGAATTTCTGAGTTTAAAAGAAATGGGACAAGAAGAGAAACAGATAAAGGGGGACAAGTCATTTTAAAGGGGTGGAGATCAAGGGAGAAAGTGGTTGAGTTTCAGGACTGTGGTATCCGATTTGAGTGGAAGAAAGGAAATCACAAAGATATAGATCATACATATTTTACTCCAGATACATGAGGAAAAAGGGAAGTAAAAGACTTGCACTGCAACATGCATCCTGGCTCCACACTGCCAGTGCGAGACTGACCTTCAAAGCTGCTACTTCATGGTAAAGGGGCTCAGTATTGATTTTTGCATTCAAGGTGGCAGGATGTTTTTCAGTTTGGTATCAGGATTTCAAACAGTCGCAGATCTTCACAAGCATTTAGGAGTACCTAACACAAAGAAAACAGATATGATGGAGTTAAATAAAAGATCGCAGCCTCCTTCTAGATACTTTTCAATTTTTTTTCTCCTTTGGGTATAGGCATTCTTGTTCAGTCCTTCTAAATTACATTCTGATGGTCAAGTTGAGCTCTCCCTCAAAAGCAAGTTTTTACATTCATGTGTATTTTACAGACATACTTTCACTGTTTTACAGCAGACATGACTGTTACTTACAATTTCATGGTCTAATTCAGAACTGAGCATGGCTGAAGACATTTTTTTAGAGCCATGAGCTTGCTTTGGTAAAATTCAGCTTCATAATAGCAAATTAGTGTAACAAAACTTAATGCTCTGGGATTCATCACATATTCAACATCCCAAATTAGCTACCAGTAAGAGTCAGTCTTAGTTCATTATTTAGTTAAAGCAACCAAAGAGGAATGAGAAAAAAAAATGGGTCCATATACCTACTGCAGTTTAGCACTTTTGAATGTAGATTTTGCTAAATCTTCCCAATCCTTTTCTTTGCTCTTTCCCTTTCTACTCTCCAAAAGAGAACACATCTAGTTGCCTTAGGAAGAGATCATGGATCAGATTTACAAAATAAACCAGAGACAAATTTCCTGCGAGATATGGCTGGGGAAAATCTATTGAAAACCTGATGCCATCACAACTTTAAAGTCTGTATCCAAAATATACACACTAAGGCAGGTGAGGATTACAGTGCAAATGAGGAATCACAGGTGGGACATCTTTCATCAAGGCAGCAATGGAGCATAAAGCCAAGGCTTTGTCTGTTCTTGCATTTCGTAAACTGAGTAATGCCACTGGCTCATGTTCCTCCACTGGTGGTACCTTTCTCCAAGCTAGAAGGGAGCAGTACAGAAATTCCCAGCTGTATTTTGTCTTCTCAGCGTACTCCAGTGCTTCTCCTTCCCTGCTTAAACCTCTGCATGTATCAAGAAGGAGCCAGCAGACTGCTGCTATCAGCAGTGCTGCCTTAAAGGCTGTCTTATCCCACCGAGGTGAATATCAAACTCCACAAAGTGGGATGTAACAGGAATACATCTGTGAACACATCCCTGCTTGCTCTGAGCAGGTACACACTGTTCTCCTCATTATCCCTGCTAACCAGGCTCGCTTCTGCAGCTAGTCCTGCCTCTCTGAAATGTCAAATGTGGAGGAGCAGCAGTGCCAGCAGCCCAGGTGCTGTCTTTGTCAGTACTCCTGCTGCAGTCTGGAAGAAATTCCTTCTTGAAGAAAGCATGCACAAGTCTTAGGAGGCTCTCTGAGAGTCTGCGGAGATGGGAGGAGGAGGAGGAAGACACCTGTCTGGATGAACTGTAGCAGTTCTGGGGTTGCAACCCCTGGGCTCTCTGCACTGCTCGGCTCTTGACCTGGCTCTGGCTAAATCACTTGAAGCTTTAATACAAGGATTTTCTCTTGCTGTCCTTAAGCTCACATCAGGCACATCAAAAGCCCACCTCATCTTCTGTCTGTCTGACAGTAGCCACGTGTCAGCACTTAGAGAGGTGTTTGAGAACAGGGCACAAATGCCATGGTGTTCCCAAATACTCTTCAGCCCTTTGCTGGTCAGATTATAAACTCTTTAGGGTAGCAGTAATCTTACCCTGTGCTTCTACAACAGGATCCCAATCAATTTTGAGGCCAGGTAGTGTTTGTATCATATAAAAATAACATTAATTCGTGGCCTGTGACTGACAACTGGAGATGGGTTGACAGCAACATGTTTGCTGCTGCTGCTTTCAGACAGACTGGGAAAGTCATTCCCATGCTCTGAACAGTTTACTGCTCCATCCCATTGCAGGGATTAACACAGACACTGCTAGCAAGGACCCACTGAGGGTCTAAAAGTGTTGCAGATGATAAGTGTATAACAGGAAAGTCAATTATCAGCTAGTAGATCCTGGTGTTACCTTCCAAGGCACTGAATTATGGCCTGCCACTTGCCTTTTGCAGGTCACCTTTCACAGTGTTACAGACCCACATTAAAATGACTTGTGACTAACAACCGAGCAGGGCTTAGTGCCTCTTTATCACTCTGCAGTGAAAGGAAGGTCTACTCTTTAATACTGCAGAAAAACCTTTGTGACTGAGAGTTCAGACTGGCTACAGAAGATTTGCATCACTAAAAAGAATTGCTTGGTTTATGTTTTGACACAATTCAGCTCACTGTTTGCATTATTCAAAAGCCTGACAAAATCTATTTTTAGAAAGATCTTTTGTTTGGTTTTTGCTTTGGTTTTTTGTTTTACACACACACTATGGTAAATGCTTGCTCTGGTCTGGAACCTGCTTGAACTACCCTTTCTAATATAAATGCTATTAGTAAAACATCTAAAGGATTAGGGATTTCTGAAATGCATTTTAAAAAGTAGGTCAGTGGCACAGCTTCCATAGGATATACATTTTTAAAAAGGTAAATAAAAAATAAATATATAAATATGACCACAAAAAAAAGGAAGAAACTGAAAATTGCATGCTCAGGGAAATTTCCCTTGGAAGTAGGCGGTTTGTTTGGGATCCCTGCAGCTGTGTTTATGCTGTTTAAAAAAAAACCCAAAACCAACAAAATACCAAAAATCAAAAGCAAAAACAGAGAAAAAAGACTTCTAGAGACTTAATTAACACCTAAAGGACAAGTATCTATAGCCTAAAGGACAAAACCAAGAAGCTCACATCCTCATTCCTACCTTAGCCAGAGCTGATTTGTTTTGGTGAGTTCCAGCAGGAGTGGTTAGAACCAAAACCATGTAACAGCAACAGCCAAACAATGTCAGCAACTGGCATCTCAGATGGAGCTGAGCCCTTGGCCCCAGTAGTGTAAGCGGGTTGATGTGATACCTGGGACAAGACTAGCATTCACCTGGAATAGAGAGTCTGGGGCATGCTCCATCTTAGAATCACAGAATTGTTTAGATTGGAAAAGACCTTTATGGTCATCAAGTCCATCCATTGACATAGCACTGCCAAGTCCAGCATTAAACCATGTCCCCAAGTGCCGCATTTACATGTCTTTAAATTACCTCCAGGGATGGTGACTCCACCACTTCCTTGGGTAGCCTGTTCCAGCGTTTTGCAACACTTTTGGTCAAAATAATTTTCCTAATAAACAATCTAAACTTCCCCTGGTGCAACTGGAAGCTATATCTTGTTGTCCTGTCACTTGTTGTCTGGGAGAAGAGACCAACCTTTACCTGTCTAAAACCTCCTTTCAGGTAGTTTTAGTTAATACTACAACAGGTGAGTGAGGTCACCCTGAGTCTCCTTTTCTCCAGGCTAAACAGCCCCAGCCCCTTCAGCTGCTTCTTATCAGACTTGTACTCCAGAATTTTCATCAGCTCCGTTGCCCATCTCTGGACTCGCTTCATGTACGTCCATGTCTTTCTCGTAGTGAGGGGCCAAAAACAAGACAGCATTCAAGGTGCAGCCTGACCAGTGATGAGTATGGGAGGAAAAGTCAGATGCAAGTCATCATCCCCCCCTGACTCTCTGACTCAGTAGAATTGTACTGACATTCACCAAGTGTGAAAGCATCATCAGTTTAGTGCACAGCCTTTAGCAAGGGCTGCACACCATGAGTCAGTTACAGCAGCCCTCAAGAGGCCAAGTACTACAGAGTGTTCCTCTCTGAGTCACAATTTCCTCCATGCCTGGCTCTTTCCTACAGCTAAAGTTGTGTTATTTGGTAATAATCCACATCTCATGTTCCACATGTCCATACCAAGAAATGTTGAGGGAGAGCTCAGGCTCTGCTCAGGCATGCTCCCCTCAGCCTGAAGCAAGTAGGAATGAAGCAGTGCAGCTGTGAAATAAGATTGGGATTCACCTAAGGTTCCAAAAAACAGAGGGCAGAAATATTGTGTCAAGCAGAGCTAAAGCAGACGTACAAACAACTGCTCAAGGGAAAAAACCAAAACAAAATGCGTGTACTTCAGGTCAATTAAAATCCCTCAATTCTTGTAGAGTTTCTAAACTTTTTTTGAAAAATAATATTACAAATAACCTAGAGAAAATTTATAATCTAAGACTTTCTTTGCAAGAAAAGGTTGAAATAATTCTATTTATAAAGAATAACCAAGTTATAGACCTGGTGACCATATACCACCAGATTTGGTTGCTGCTTTTTTATTTGTTAATTATATAGTTAAGGATCACAACCGAAACTGAATTTTTGAAGAAAATGGACCAAGTTGCAAGGATTTGGCAGATCTACAAAAATTTATAAAGCACAATGATCTGGTGAAGAACTGAAAATTCCTTCATTGGACAAACAATATTTAATCAATCACATATACATTAAAACATTGAATTAATTTTGAGACTGTGGGTGGTTTTGACTCACAGAAAACATTAACCAGGCCTTTTTCATAGTATTCACTGTCCTGCTGCTGTGTTCACAAAGAGTTGCTCAAGTAACTCAGATTGCTGTATGACACTTCCTCACATATTCTAATTTGCAAAGATCTTCAGGATTTTCTGAAAGTAAAGGTCCTGCAGTGATATAAATTGTTAGTATCATTGCATTCACAAACTGTGTTCTAAAACTGCTTAATGGTGTTCTTTTCATCCATTGGAATAATTACTCTTGTTCCTCAACTAAGTATCAAGTTAAGAATATTCTTGTCTTTCTTTTTTTTTTTCCTGGAATACAGTTATTGTTTCATATAATCTTGGAAGAATGGCAAGAAAAGACAAAAAAACACGCACAGTGACAATCCAAGTCAATTGCCTGGTGCACCATTTATAGGCTGACCTTAGATCAGTGCTTTTGGGAAGTACTTTCTGGACTTATCAGCCCGGGGTAACAAGTTTTCAAATCTTACCAGTGGCCATATAGCATGAATAGTGAAGAAAATGTATCCATAACAGAACTGAATGCATACATGTAATCTGCCTACAATCTGAAGGTGTTTTATTTATGTGCTTGCTCTTAAATGTCTAATTAATGAGTCTCTAGTGATGGAGATTAGTATAACTCATGTCCAGCATGTAATTTATGGAGCAATCCTCGCCTGCTTGATAAAGTTTTTTACCCATGAAGGTATCTTCCCTTTCTACCAGCTTGGTATGCAAAACCTTGATCTGGGAAATGTTGCTTCCTGTTCTCATAATGCTCTGTTGGCACAAACTGCCTTCTGATGTGGGAAAAAAAAAAGTCATCATTAGCAATGAAACTTACTAGCAATGGATTGGTAATTAATTTAATCCATGTGATGGTCTTCCCTTTAGTCTATGTTGCCTAGCAAAATGCCAGCATGAAGTGAATCCTCCAGTTTCAAGTAAGTAGTGGATGGAGACCATCCCTTCCTTAGCCCTGGAAGACACATCCAGCTCTGACCATCATCGAAGCAAATGGTCAGAATGTTTTATGACTGGATGAGGAAGCATCTTTAAAATGAGTCCAAAGCGACTTGTGTGCCATTTTTCTCCTCATCTTGTATCAGACAAATATCTCTCTAGACTTCAGGAGGAACAGATGGATCCATCTGACTGCATCTTCATTTCCTCAAAGCTTCATATTTGCAACCATTTACATCCAAGCCTAATCAGATTTGATGACAAGACTAGCTCTGGTTAATGCCCAAGCTTCCCACCTGGAGTACTGCATTGAGTTCTGGGGTCCCCAGGATAAGACAGAGATGGACCTCTTGGGCCAGGTCCAGAGGAGGCTGTGAAAATGCTCAGAGGACTGAAGCACCTCTGTTATGGAGACAGGCTGAGAGAGCTGGGGTTGTTCAGCTTGGAGAAGGGAAGGCTCCAGGAGGACCTTAGGGCACCTTTTAGTGCCTAAAAGGGATACAAGAGAGCTGGAGGGGGACTATTGAAAAGGATGCAGAGCACAAGGAGTAATGGCACTTCTAGATTAGATATTGAAAAGCAACTCTTTCCTGTGAGGGTGGCAAAGCACTGGCACAGATTGCCTAAAGAAGTTGTGGCTGCCCATCCCTGGGCATGTTGGATGGGTCCCTGAGCAACCTGGTCTAGTGGAAGGTGTCCCTGCACATGGCAGCAGGCTTGGAATTAGATGGTTCACAAGGGTATGGAAGCAAACTGTTACTTCTGCGTCTGTATCTCTCATACACAAGAGAGGAAGGAGTATCACTTGCCATAGGCTGATGAAGGAAGGTGAGTGAGGCTTCCACTCAGGAATAACAGAAATTTGAAGAGGCCTTTAAGCTGCTTCAGCAATAGGAGTGGATCCAGTCATCTAAAGTAGTGACTTAAGGACCTAATGAAGCAAAGAGGGCAGAAAACTGCCCTCTTCTAGTATGAACAAAGTCTGCCAGGGGCTGTTTGTTCTACTATGGAGATGACATGACAAAATAGAAATGGAAGTTGTGCTGTAATTTCTTGTGAGAGCAGTTAGGCCACCATTAGGAAAATTCCATGGAAAAAACAGGAGAAAGGTTAGACTGAATCCTTTTCCATTTCTTGGCTGCCTTCTGAGACTGTCATTTTGCACTTCTGCAACATAGCCCAAGTGTCACATCTGACAGACCTGCCATTCTGCAATGCAAGTTTGCCAAAGACAGAATGACAGTGTCAAGTAGCCTCCACTATTATTCCAGCCCTATTTACTATTTACTATTATTACCTTTACATATGGCATCTTCCCTCTCCCTAGAAAGAGCTCCTTGGTAACTGGTAAGCCTTCAAAATGATAAAAAACAAACAAATCTTCTCATATGCATTGAGACTTGCATTGTGGAGAATCAGGAGAGTCAATTTGCCTTCAGTCATTTATTACCATAACTCATTGCAACACTCAAGTGGGTCAAGCTAATGTTATCACTGAGCATTGTGATAGGGACGAAAGTTAGTGCTGGCTTTGTGTCCCAGAGGCTTTTAGGAGACAAAAGCAAATCAGCTAAAGAAATAAAATAATATGCTGATGATTTTTTTTTTTTTTTTTTTAGCTGAAGGTCACTACATCTGGCAGATATTGTGAAGGCTTTGGTTTTTTCTTTTTCTTGAGCAGTACAGTGAATTTTGCTTGGAGGAAGCCAAGTGAATGCAGGTCAACTTGATTAGAACAAATGAAAGAGGCTTTGCATATGATGGAAATTTGCCCCCGTCCTTAGCTGCAAAGAGCACAAAATCTCATGGGCTTGGGCAGGTTAAAGCCTGAAGAATAAGACTGTAGCCACTTCCAAGTTATTTAAATACCCCACATTATTTACAGTTATTTTGATTTCTGTTTCTGTGGTGGAATTCTGAATCCTTCACTTGAATCACTCAATATTCACAGCAGCATAACAAGGATCCATAGCCTGTCATGTTTGCAGAATGACAGAATGTAAAACACCATTGCCTGTCCAGATCAAGCAAGGTCAGATTATTAAAAAACAAATCAATCTGTTATTGTTTAATGTGTGGCTCACTGTGACTTGCATACGTGACTGACCAACAGAAGCACATCATGTTGTGTGCAAGTCATTTTAGGTAAAGATGGCTCATCAGGGATGAGATAGTTAAGGGGTCTGCACACTTTTGGGAGGATGGCAGAAAAAAATGCAGTTGACCTTCCTGGGAAGAATTGAGTCAAAAATATAACAAGGTAATGAGGTATTTATTAAAAATACTCCTTCGCACTTTCATAGGTCTGCTCATATGACAGATGACAGCCACCTAATCCTCCTATGCACTTTGTAAAGTGGTTATGTAAGTGCTGTCCCCATTTTGTAGGTGGGGAAAGAAAGGCTGGAAAAAAACCCCAATCATTCTCATAGCAACAGAGAGAATTCATGCAAGAGCTGGAGTCTGCAGGAATTTTACTTTTCCCTTTGCATTACTCTTATATGTACACGATGTTCCCTTAGTGGTGACTTCTGAGCTCTGCTTTTGTCTCATTCTTTCTTCTCTCTGTCTTAAGTGACCTGATTTTATCTTTTTTAATGTGAAGAGAGGCTCAGCAGCATCTCTTGTTTGTGTGCATACAGAGGCTTAGAGAAGCACTTCAAATGTGGGGCATCTGTTGTTGTAACCCTTCCCTCGCCATGATGCCCCCTTCTAAAAAATGCCCGGCTTTCTTTGCCTTGAAAATCATCAAAGGGGTCTGTAAGAAAGGGAAAACACAAAGTTGGACAAACTGATCATGTGTAAGCTCATCCTCTACTGGACGTTTTCTTAAAGGCTTGGAAGTTCTGCAATTTCTCAAAAATTAACTCTGCAAGTTCAAGAAAAATCATAGTATCTATTTCTATCACACTACAGTCAGCCTGTTTTCTCTCTCCCACTTCATGTGATTATTTTACTCTGAAGAAGATTTTCTTGATCAAAATATTGCTGCTTGCTGCTCCTTGTAGCAAGATGTAAACACCATGCTGGCATCTTTAAAGATTTTGTGAGTCTTTATTCTGCAAGTGTGAGGAGTGAGGCAGAGCAAAGGAGGCTGTTATACACTGCTGTCCTGGTGCAAATGAGGAATTCACACCCAGCCCACGTGCATTTGATTCTCCATTACAGCTTCCAGAGAGGGCTCATGCTTTGTGCAGGGATTTGCTTACCTGTTTACATAAGGCTTCACCACCTTTTTAGGTCCCACCTTCATACATGGGATTATCCAGCTAGATGAACTGTAAACTCGAAGGAGTTTTCTAGGCATAATCTCTCTTATCATCTATCCAAGTTTTGCCACATACCTTCTCAAATCCCCTTTTGTTTAACAAAGTTCTATCATAGGCTGTGCTTTAGCTTAGGAACCTATTTGGAGAGGCATCATTTATAGGAAGGGTGTCAGATACACGTTCCCTGCCAAAGTGCTTTTGAACTTATCTGTCCTGTGTAGCTAATGGGACAGAGCTCTGGGTTGCTTCACTTTTAAAGATAAAGATAAAAACTGGCTCTGTTTTCTTAGAACAAGCATATTAGGTGCTTGGGAAGTTGCCATGATTTCCACCAAGCCTGGGAGTCAAGTGGCTCCCAGGTGACTGCACTTGGAGCTGGATATGTAAAAAGTTCTTGGCAAAACTTGCCTGCCCAGCCTTTATGAACAGTGCACAAGCCTCATTTTTTTCCCATACGTGTTAGTTTGCTGTTGAAAGAGAAACATGAAACTGGTAGCTTGGGGTTGCTTTGTCTTGATCAAGGATTTGGATGGATCTTCAAACATCCCAATTCTTGAAAGTGTGTCTCTGCAGCTTGATCTAATGCTTGAAATTAAATTAGGTAGAGCTGGTGCCCCAGTGCTGCAAATGTGGAAGCCAACACGCAGGTGTAGAACTGGCATTAGAGCAAAACTCAGTGAGCTTTATATGAGGCATTAGGCAAATCCCTATTTAACAGGTTACAGTTTTGAATTTTCAGCCTACAAATAAGAAAAAAATTTAAGACATGAAATCCAGACCTAAGAGTTTTTCTTCTGACACTTGCTGTTTAAAAGCTCTATCTGCTCCCTGTGCCAGCCAGAGATGAAATGAGCTCTGTGCTGTTCACATGCTTTCGTCCTGCCTCTGCAGTGTTTTGTTCTCCAAGGACTAATTGCCAGTGTGATCCAAGTAAGAAAAGAAAACTTTCTGCAAACTCTGCTATCTCATCACAAACTAGCCTTGGGGTAAAACTGTAGCCTGGAATATACTGAAGAGCTCAGGTACCTGACACAGGCATTCAGTGCTTTATGAGATGCCATAAGGTGTTCTAGAAAGTGGACATGAGATAGGCAACAAGCTGTGGGATACCCCAGGAGATCTCAATCAAAACTAGAAGTCCCTACTTAGGCAAGTGAGTAACTCCTTTGGAGTTTTACTGTTGAACTCATAAATGCTAAGATTTTTTTTTTTCCTCTGGATGTGGATCCTGTAAATATGTGGCGTAAAATATAAATATATGGCATAAAATCTGACTTTCAAATAGAAGCAAATTTATTTTAGACTCTATAGTTTTGGAATAATTTCCTCATTATCCTCAGCCAGTGTGGGAAAGCCAGGGTGGGATCTGAGTGCATGGAGGGACGGTTTTGTGAAGCTGATGGAGGGTGTTGAGTTAATACCCCCAGTCCCCCAGACTGCTGTCTGGCACCTCATTCATCTGAAGACCTCTGAGCATATAAGGTCTGTGATAAACAAAGGCGGTCTGTCTTGTGCCTCTGGGTTTCCAGTGGCTTATTAAAGATTGGATTGTTTAATGTTATCCTTTAACAGAGAGATATTTCTGTGGGTAGGGAGACTCCTGTGTCACTGGAAAGGAAAGAGTAAAGCTTTCATGTTCCTTGTTTAAACCATTAAGCAGTGATGTTTTGCTGTTTGACATGCCATTGCTTCTTGCACTTTCTAAGCAGTCCCATTCCTTCATTCCTTGTGGTTAATTATTGCTCTCATTCTCTTTCCGGCACGTTTTCTGCTCTGTTACTGGATCCATAGGGGAAAAGTGACTGAGGGAAATAAGCGCAGGACCAAGGAGCAGAGAATTAACTTTCCCCATGGGAAGCTTGAGTTACTGGCTGCCACACATGCACATTTTCATTGCTAACAGTGAAGGAAAAGTTGACAAAGAGCTTGTCACCAAGAGCAGAATACAGAGGAGCAGGAAGAATTTCTGCGAGTCATTTGTATTGCCCACACATGACAGCCCAGTGCATGCAGTTCACATTCAATTATTACTTTTTATTATTCATTATTTTCATTGCAGTAAAATCCACAGGTACCAGCCGAGATTGCAGCAGCATTCTGAGAGATTCTACTCTAGCACAGACTGGAATTTTTTAGCAGTATAACTATGTCTTCTGAGAATATAAATATTCTATTAAAATAACTGTACTGTTACAAACCATAGTACTGCATCACAGCAGACCTGACTTTGACTTTTGCAGCTTATTCCCTTTCTGACACAAATGAGATACTATGTAGGTGTAGACATTTTGCTGTTGTTTTGAGTATTTGTATTTGAACGCCGCCACAGCAGTTGGATGCTGCTGTAGTTTCAGGCAACATCAGCCCACAGCTAAATGCATGTAAGAGAGACCCTGTCCCAGAAGGCATCACATCTCAGTAGACAAGGGGGAAAGGAATAGGAGGCATAGATGAGTCATAATTCTGTTGAATGATGGCAATGGACAAGATGCAGATATCATCCCTGAATCTGGATGGCATTGGCCTTTTACAATAAGAGACAACTACTCTTCACACTAATTCCATGTCAGTGTCAATGCATCTCTACTGGAGTTAATGAAAAGCTGGGGTAATTCTAGCTAGACCCCACCTGTCTAAAGTCTGGTTTTTTGTTTGCAGCTCTGGGGAGTAAATGTGCCAGGGGTTTCTCAAAGAGTAGCTGGCTGGAGTCTTTAGTTTTGCAGCCTGAAAGAACACTTCCATACTGATCCACCTTGTAGTGTGTCTTGGGCATCTTCTTCCCAATCACTCAATAAAACACATGTAAGAAGGAATTCAGGTCCTGTTACAGTTTGATATAGTTTCTGCCACATTTGGGAAGTTGACTTTGACTTGTGACCAGAGATGTTAAAAAAATTGTGAGAATAAATGTACCTGGAAGATTTTTTTAAAGGCTAAGTGTGACAAATATTAAAGCAGACACCTTCTGATGACTCTTTCTCCAGATTTTAGTGCAATGACTCTGAAGTCAGCTGTTGGGCAGTTCAGGAGCTTGTTGCTCTTATAAGTGGGAAGGCAACTTTTTTGTAGAAGAGATTATTACTCAAGATGGGTAGCATGGTCTGTGCAGCATGTAGGCTTTGTTAATGCTTTATGTATTCACAAAGCTTTGTGCTTGAGATAAATTCTGTTACTATCCATGTTCTCAGAATACTGTTTCAGGTTGGCACCAATGGCATAGTGCTCATTTGTAGTGGGTGTAGAATCAGAAAAAGACTGAACAAAGCAAATAATCCTATAAATTCCCAGCATATATTCTAGGTTGTAACAGCAACCTCTAAATGTTGCTGAATTTTTAGGATGTTTTGGTCAAATATAATTATAAAAGCAGCAAATGCCAGTTTATAAAATTCTGGTGGCTATGTGGAATATTTCTATAGATCTGTATGTTTTAAACACCCTGACTGTGCATAAAAATGCATCAAAGCATATGAATTATCTTGTTTTATCACTTCCTGATTGATTATGATCTCCACAGTCCTAACCAATACACTAGTAAATTTAAGAAACATTTTGATTTAAATTTTAGCCTAAAGTAGAGATATACATGTCAGAGCTGAAGTGATGTGTTGACTTCGTGGCTGGCAGTGAGTGACAAATATGAGTGAGAAAATTGCTGGTATGGATTTAAATCTGGGAAAACAATGGGATGAATTACTAAGGCATGGCATGACATGGCATTGAGCTAAACTGCTCCTCTGGTGAGATGCTTGCATGTGGTGTTTTAAAATATGTCAGGTATGCATGATGAAGACATGTCAAATATAAGCAGTTAAAGGACCAAAGAAAGGCAAATCATTAGTGAAAGAACAATTGTCATGATGTCACAAAAATAAGTAAGTGATTGCAAAAAGAACTGGGATCACAACCTTCAAGCTGGAATACTAGAAACCTCCTGAGATGCCAATATACCAGTACTGCTCTGTATTATCATAGCTTGGGAAAGAAAATCAGGTATTCAGAAACATCTCATAAGCATCAGATACATCCCGTAAGTGTCCCTGATAATGGGAAAAAGAGAGAAGTGCTGGAACAACTGCTTGAGACTAGTAGTGGTCAACAGCATCCTTTATTATCTGAACTGGAGTGTCAGAAAAGGACTGGAAAACTGTGGGCTAATGCCCCTGGAAATAGTAATGTATGGAGCTCATTCCCTATAGACAGGACACAAATCAGTGTATCCTGCTTCCCAGTTAGTGCTGTCTCTAGGCAAGATTTAGTCATTGTCTCCTTGTTTTGTCAGCAAAATGGACAATTACTGGGCTATCTGTGCCATCTGTTAGTTAAAGACTAATTTTAAGTGTTACCTTATCTGGAAATTTCTGCACTAACTAGCAGAAGGTTTAGGTTCCTGATTTTATGTGCTTTGTTTTGCTTGTAAGTAGGTGCCTAAAATACCCTGAAGTGTTTTATATGAATTCTCACTTGCTGTGTTTGTTGTGGTCACCTTCTGCATATGGACATCTAGCCAGGAAAAAGTTGCCTGAAATCTCCACTTACTGCACATTAAATTGCCTTGTTATGGTGTGAGTAGCCTCTAGACTGCTTGCAAAGGTTCTTGGTTGGTGTTTCTTACTGTGTTCTGATAACCATCAGATAGATAGATTACAAAGATGTATATATTTTGACCTCATCCCGGCTTCCCATTTACTTCCCTAACTGTGGTCTGCGTTGGTATGAGAAGCAGCTCTCTATCTCTCTCTTTCAGAATATGTGATATGACACTGTTAGCAGGACAGCACAAAACTTGTTACCCAGATCCAAATCCTTTCACAAGATCTATCTCCTCAACTCCTATAAAACAGGAAGGGGAAGAAAAGGACTGGATATGGGCCCCTTGTGTGTTAAGCAGAAGACTGTAACTAATCATTTTACAAAATTTTACCTGTGTTTAGCATAATCTATTGAGTCTGCACTTGGCACAACTGAGGTTTGAACTGTGTGTGGACTGGTCTATCTCTAATCACTGGATGTAAGAGCCCAAACCTTGTTTCAAGTACCAGGGTGCTAGATCAAAGGACTTCTTACTTCCAGTTTAGTTTTAAAGTTAGTAAACTTTAAAACTAAAGTTTTAAAGTTTCTTTCTCTTCCATAGATAGTCTGGGCTGTACCACAGGTCAGAGCTTATTTTCATTGCATGCTGATTTAATTCAGAAGGTTTCTGCAGGATTAGGTGAGATACAATGCATATGGGAGGAGAGATCCTCTATCTGTAAGTGCTGCTGTTAAGAAATATTACTGGATTTCAGACTCATTTTGAGGCTGCTTAATTTCCAAAATAAGCTTCTCTGATTCTCCATACATAATCTGCATACACTACAAGCAGACGGGGATCAACTATTCACTCCACAGCCTGAAATGCCTGAGGCTCTTGTCTCTGCTTATATCCATTAGAGGTAAACCAAGGCTGATTATAGGGAACACTGTACTTCTGATCATGTCAATGAGCATAGCTAGCAAGTGTTCTGGGGGCAGATTCTCATCTCATTTGCATTGGTGCAAATCAAGAGTAATTGAGTTATTCCAGATTCAGAGCAGGCAAACTGCCTTAATAGGATTTTCTGTCTCAATAAAGATATTATTGAATTCAGCCAGTGACTCTGTTTTGACACTGTTTTCCTTTGATTTTATGCTGATATACGGTGTTTAGCATTAGTTCAGAGCAAAGTCTACATTGTGTAGACAAGGACACTTGGGAACGAAGTACATTTGAGTCACAGTTTTGGGACCACTTATTTGCTGAACAGGGTGTTGAGCAGTTACTCCTAAAAGAGGCTGTTTCCAGCAAGCCACGTACCTGCCTGCTGGCCCCAATCAAGCCCAAGCTCCAAGGAAGCCAGTAGAGCCTCCTGTGCCATGATTACTTGCTGCAGAAATGGGTGAAGAGAAAGGCATCTCATGCAGCAGAATGACATTAAGCTGAGAGATAAAAGGCACTCTTAAAAAAAAAAAAAAAAGAAAGAAATAAAAGAGAAGCTTTAAAGATGATTTAAAAACAGAAAATTCTTCACATGACCCTTTAAGACAGCATAAGCCTCTTTTTGTTTCCTGTCTATTTCGGCCTGTTCCTGGTCAAGAACGCCACAGCTAATAATTGTGTCAGAAAACCTTCCTGTCTGAAAATGATCTCTTCCTAATGGATAGATGATTCCATATGGTTTCATATGTCATAGATGGAGAGAGAACATATTGGACGACTGGCCACAGCTGGCAATTCGTGTTAGTGCCATATGGATAAATGAGCGAGCTCTCCTGCATTGTGTATTTCAAGTAAACCATTTATCTAAACAGGTGCTGTCCCACTGGGAATGCATTTTTATGGTCAAGCTTGCAGCATGCAGTGAGACAAGCCTGTTCACCCCTCCTTTGTTCACCCCTCCTTTGTCTGCAGTGCAAACCCACGACATTTATGTATCATTTGCCTCCATTCTGCGTAACTCCAATGTCCATAAAAGCACACCTGGGCAGACTCTTTGTAAATGAGACCTGAGTCTGGCTCATTGAACTCTGTGGATATTGTAAGACCAGTCTCCTAAGTCCTCTTTGGGAATCAGTCTGTGATATTCACTTCTAATAGATATTGTTATATCATATGCAGGGGATTAAAATCACCCCATTTATGAGGCTATATAAATAAAGAATCAGACTTTCCACCTCCTTGAGCTACTGTGCTCCATCCCTGATTCCAGATGAAATTTTTACACTCCTTTCCTCTCCATGCCATAATTGCCTCTTTGTCTAAACATGCTTCATTTTGGAATTCCTCTTGCTTACATTCCTAATATGTGTGGTTCAAGGTACTCGCTGACTGATTTATGCTAGGCTTGTGTGGCTCCCTTGGAAATGGAGCAGAACACATTCCATCCACCTGCGTAATAAAACCAGCTGGTGCAGGGTGGGAGCACTCAAACTGCAACAGAAACAAAAATTCACCTAAGTTTTGACTCAGTTATCTGTCTCTCTATCAACTCTTCTGATTGTCTGTAGTATTAAAATAATGCCTAGGGAGCAAGCCCTTATGAAAAAAAGCAAAGTCTCTAATTATGCTGTTTATTCTAATTATTCTGTTATTTCTGTGTCACTGCCAGCACCAGATACTGGGGTGAAGGAAAATGCTTTTTCTGCATTTCTGAGCAAGTATTTTGATAAGAGCACAACCCTTTTAATATGATCCTAACATTCAGAAAGTTTTAATATCAGTAAAACTCTCTGGGCTCCTTCTGGAATCACTGAATCACAGAGTGGTTTGTGTTGGAAGGAACCTTTAACAGTCTTCTAATTCTACCTCCCTGCCATGGGCAGAGACACCTTCCACCATACAAGGTTGCTCAGAGCCCTGCCGTCCTGACCTTGAATGTTTCTAAGGATGAGGCATCCACCACCTATGTGGGCAACCTGTGCCAGTGTCTCACCACCCTCACTGCAAAAACTTTCTACCTACTCTATATCTACCCATTTTTAATTTAGATCCATTATCCCTTGTCCCATTACTGCAGGCCTTACTCAAGTCTGTCCCCATCCTTCTTATAAGCCACTTTTAAGTTCTGAAACGCTGGAATAAGGTTTGTTCTTTGCCTCTTTCCATCAGCTCTACAAGCAGGGTAATTCTTGTTTTTATCACACGAGGTAACATTTTATATGAGAATAAATTTAGTCAGTTTGGTGGTAAATCAATCTACAATCCAAAGCTCAGGTAAGTAATTTCATTAATGAGATTTGATTTGGATTCCCTATTCACAGCTGTATCAACCCTATGGTATGCAAAGAGGGAAAGAGTTTGTTTGGCTAGGAAAATCAGGAATTCTGCAGTGGTTGGAGGAATAAGCTTAACAGTCACCCCATGCTTTTCCCTGCTCAGCAGTTTCACATCACTAATAGTTCACTTGTGGCTGCTTGTGAAGTGAGAAAACAGAATAAACCTCAACTCAATACTATTTCTTATCCCTTGTCAACTACTCTGCTGTACCCACATTGAAGATGCCTGTTCCCTTGTGTTTGTTCATTTGTGTTCATCTCTTCCAAACAGGAGTTAAGCTTTCATAGTGTAACAGTAATAAGGCAGCTTAAACAGCAAGTTCTCAGCTGTGTTTGGTGCACACTGTGCTGCAGGAGATTAAAAAGAAAATCTGAAAGTGTGTGATGGAGATTAAGATGGTTTTGAATTGCTGCGTAGAAGACTGAGTCCCCTTTGTGCCTCTTATTTGCTGTTTGAAGTACCGTTACTTAAGCTCAGTGTTAAGGGGGAATGAAAAAAAGTCTTCCTGAGAGGATGTGAGAAGCCATTTCAAAAGACAATGCCTCTCCAGTAAATAAAGCACAAATGTTTCAGGTCAGCACTGAAATGGTGGATGAGATGGAGTTTCATCCGAAAGAAAACTTGTTTAACCAGGAGGCTTTCAAATCTCCTGGCTGAGATAAAGAAGATCAAAGTGTTTAAACACGTTGATCCACTACTGAGGAAAATTTAGTGCTGGCAACAGACAGCAGCTGCAGTGGAGCTGGTGTGTCTAAACTCGCAGCGGGGGACTAATTGCTCTTATGGATATAGGTTTGCTTTACAAAACCAGGTCTGAAGGATGGTCATTCTCATTCAGAATGATGGAGATCTACTGATAAGAAGTAAAATACCAATCTACACTACACAGCAGCAGGAGGGATATAGTCCTGGGAGCTGAGCAAGAGGGATGCATGAGGATCCTCTGCGTTTATTCCACTTCTACTGTGCAGGGAAAGATCCCATCAATTTACTTGAGATGGTAACATTAACTTGACACTCTCCTTGCTGATTAATTAACTGAAGTCAAAACTTAATGTCATTTGTACAACATATTGTCCTGAGAGGTAGCTTGGACAGGGAGGCTTTTGCCATTACAGAATTACAAATTTTTTATAGAAGCAGAATTGTTTTTTTTATACAAATTATTAGCTGGGCAGGGATGAGATGGTAGTAATGCTGATTAGAAAAAAATATTCAGTGAACTATTCCTGAAATCAGTGAATTTTTCCTGGTACAAGCAGAGCTGTAAAGATATTTGTGACAAGTCAGGTGAAGAGACTGTTATGCCATCTCATTAAACAGGTGCCTTCTTGCTGTCCCAGCACATGAAAAAAAAATGTGTGCTCCTGTTTAATTAAGGGGCTAAACAGCAAGAAGGTCCAAATTGAGGATTAGAGATGGGACTTCTCTCATGGCACAGGAACTGAGTGGGATTTCTGTGTTTGTGAATATTGTGAGGTTTGAGTTCTTCTGAATGCCCATTTTTTATCTATTTTAGGGGCAATTAAGAAAAATGCTGCAATTCTTATCCACAGCATCTTCCTTACAAGGTATCATCAGAGGCACTCAGTAAGAAACAAAGGCAGCTCAGCCACCCCAGTCTTTCCAGTTGAGAAGGAAGAGACATCTTGGCTCTGGGAGGAAATTAAATGCTCCTGTGCTGAGTCACTACAGTACAGTACGATATACCAGTGTAGCTCCAGCTGTTCAGCCCTCATGTGCTATTTGTAGGTATTTGGAGAACAGAAAATCTCACTATGTGCATATATATGTGCATGTGTGTATGTACATATATGTAGATACATTTGTGTGTGTGTGTCCAGCCACATAAATAAATGTATATGCTTTGACCTTTTTTAATACCACCTCATTCTTGGGATTTTCCAGGAGTATCTAAATTATTCACCCTGGGTTTTCAGGATAGGCAAAGTAGGGAGCAAAGGGCATTCAGAGGTCACAGACTTCTCCTGTCATCACAAATGAAAGCCTTTCCATAGCTCTAACCTTGATTACTCCCTTGCAGTAGGGACTCCTGTTGAAGCCATTCAAATGTCAATATGCTACCTAAATACACCAGGTAAATTCTTCCATGGTTTCCAGAGAGGGCATCACAACATGCCTACGTCTGCCTCAGCATGAGGGCCAGCAGGACAGCCTACCAAGCACACAGCAACAGGGTAGACATAATGTGTTGTGGGCTGCAGAGGTAGAATACAGCTATGAATGTATCCTCTGATGAATTAAAGGTTTGATTCATTTGGGATGTCCCAGGACATCCAACCTGTCTCTTATTTACTGATTTGGAAAGGTGCAGGTCTTCCTTAAGTGACGTGTCTGACCCGCCAGCCCAGAAGACGCCTGACGTAAGTGGTGACGTCTCTCAGGCTCAGAAGCCCACTTGGTCAGACACCTGTAAACCATTGCCCATACCCCTTTAGGCCTGTCAAGTCTTGGAGTGTGATCACATTGAGCTGGAGGGAGAGGCACAGGCAGGAATCACAAGTCACTACATGATCCACTGGGAGTGTTTCCCTCTCTCAACACACTCCCTAGAAGTGTTACAGCACCAGGAAGGGAGGAGTCAAGGGTGAGGAGCACATCCTCCCAACGCAGAAGCACTCAGATTCAGGAGCAGTGTCCTTGCCCTCTGTTCACATTGTATTGTTCTTATTAATGCAACTATCTGACCCACTACCTGTTGGTCCAGTCTAGAAGCTATATAATTTTTTAATTTCTGAGAAAACTCTTAAAAATATGTTCAAATATTATTTAATGTCCATTTCAGGTATCATTAATTTGATGCAATGGTTATACTGAGATCTTTCACTTCGTACATCTTGTTAGTCATTGGTGTCACGTATTTTGTATTCTACCCTTAAGAAATTTGCCAAGACAAATTTTTCAGTGGATTTTTTTGAGGTGAAAGTACTATCAGTGGCAAGTGGCATAAAAATTTTGCAGGGAATTCCCACTTTTCTTCAATATTTCCAAGCCAGAGGATGTCAAAGTTCAAATGTGCAAATTACTTAGAAAATGACCAGATTGGATCTGTAAGGTGAGATGCAGCAGTATTCATAGTTTACAAGAAACATGGGGTCCATATAGCTTAGTCCACAATTTCCAGCCTTTATTAGGGTCAAGTTTTCCATCCTTGAGCTCAATAGTTGTGGTCCTGTAAACGTCTCAATGTCAGCTTACCTACCCTCTGGCAAAAAAAATAGGGGCAGCAATTACCCATCCTTTGAAAGCTTTGGAAGGGTTTTGGATTAGATCAGCAATGGATAAAGGGGAAGACTATTCCTTCCATTTAACAGCTTTAACGAAAAGTGTATTGATGGTCAAATTACATTTTATTGCTGGTCAAGGCTCTGCTGAAAGACCTGAAGCCGATACAGAATCAAGGAACAATTACAGAAACATCTGTTGTGAACTGGGCAACATACTGTGATTCTTTTCTAGGCAATACAAAAACTCTTTCTTTTACAATGACATTTTAAATATACAGTTCAAATAGGCCAGAAGAAATGTTTTTACTTATTAAATGAACTCAACAGAAAAAATATTTTTTCCCACAGATATAGGAGTAGCTGAAAAAATGATCCAGAAGCCAAAGAAGACTTTTTTTCCACAGTAGACCAGGAAAATATTTATTTTGGCTATGCTATTGCATAAAAGGCATATTTTAATGCTTTGAATTTTGCTATATGGATTATGAGCATGTCAAAGCAAATTTTGAAGTACAATCCAAAAAAAGGTTTTACATGTGCAAGAATGATGGCTTTCTAAAATGTTTGCAAGCCTTGATCAGATGGATATTGAATCCTGTAATGTTTTGGGTTGGAAGGAACCATAAAGATTTTCTAGTTCCAATCTCCTTGCCATGGCAGGGACACCCTCCACTAGACCGTGCTGCTCCGAGCCCCATCCAATTTGGCTTGGAACACTTCCAAGGAGGAGGAATCCACAACTTCTCTGGACAGCATGTTCCAGTGCCTCATAGTATGGTGTGTTAATTTTAAACTCTGCAAATAGAGGACCAAGTTTTCTGTGAGAGAGAAGTTGTTGCCTTTTGATACAATTTCTTTGTCCACCTGAAATCTAAGTTCAGTGAGTGAAACTTGAACAATCGAAGCAGCTCAATCAAGGTTGCAACTTTGCAGGCTGATAGAAATGCCCTGTTTCTTTGCTCCAGTTGGCCAGAAGAGGATGTTTTGTCCTTGAGTTCTCCTGGCTTGATCAAATAAGTTATTTACCAAATTTGTTATTGTGGTCTATTGCAATATTTTGAACAGTGTCATTACTGAAATGCTGCTCAGCCTTTGTCAGTGCAGCATGAAAATTAATGACTGGTGGAGCAGTTATTCATTTGCACTGAGAAAACATATCTTGGGGTGAGACTCACTGACTGGTAACTCATTCAACTAAAACTAGACATGTAACTTAGTCTAGGCCATAGCTCTTTAACTTCTATTATACAGATGTCTGAAGTTAGCTGGATACATCTCTGATGACCAAAGCGTATGCAAGCAAATGAGGCTTAGGTATGGCACAGTTAAAAGTAGAACATGAAAGCTAATTTTTCACACAAAGCATATCTGGTGATCTTGCTTCAATTGAGAAAGAAGGGCTTGGTATGCAAAGAGCACAGCACTGCAATTCATTGATGAACATTAAAATGTAATTCTTCTGCAAGGCATTCGACATCCTTTACTTGTGTTATCATTTCTTAGAAGTCCAATTTTTCACTTGAAATTACTACACACTGAGAAAATTATCTCATTTCTGAGAAGCCTCCAAAGCCTCCACCGTGCAACCTTTTTTAACCTGTTCTATAAGCTACTTAAAAAACAGCTTCACCCTTCTTAAAGGAAAAAAAACCCCTAAAACCATAAAAATAACAACCAAACAAAGAAAACATAAGAGACAAAATACAGTGAAATGGCCCTTGCAGCAGAACTGGAACAGACTGGGATGTGAAAAACACCCACTCCACTGGGGCACCATTCTGGCTGTTGAAGTTCAAAATTGCACAATTCCCTGGGCAGCTTGTTCTAGTGCCTGACAACTCTTTCAATAAAGGGATTTTCCCTGATATTCAATCTAAACCTCCCCTGGCACAATTTCCTATTGCCCTGTTGCTTGTTACCTGGGAAAAGAGACCAATCCACACCTTGCTAAAACCTCCTTACAGGGAGTTGTAGAGAATGAAAAGGTTATGCTAGTGGTTGGGCTTCAGTCACAGCAAAGCAAAATGCCATCTTACAGAAGGGTGTCATTTGGCTCTGCATAACCCAAATAGACTGTCTTCTGCTTTCATTTGCTGCCTTTTGGAACATGCCTATGATCTCCAAACACATCAGCCATGCCTTTCTGTTCTCCATGGGGGAACAAAATAATGAGATGTTGTCCTGTGAGCAGGGCCTCATTTGGGAGGATGATTTTCAGCTCATTTCTGCTTGTCCTGTCTCCGCTTCCTGCCTCGATCCACTTAGTCGCTGTGTCAGCTTCATCTCTTGCAGCACAGGATGATAATGGAAAAGGAGCTGGAGAGAAATGTGCAGTATAGACACAATCAGAAGGAGCAGAGACCAGTATATGCAGGCATATTTGTATTTACTCCTGGTCCTTAGTCTCCAGTTCATTAGACTGTCCCCATTCAGCCACAGCCCTCTGAGGGAACACTTGACTTCAAGCACATGTTGAAGCTCTGATGTCCCTGGTGAGACTTAAACCTGTGCTTAATGGTAAAATGGTCTGCTAAAAGAATTATTTGCTGTTGGAACATGTTTCCTACCTGAAAATGTGTAACTGCTTTGTGGGTTCTCCTATCAGGAGCAAAGATGGGGACTAAAGTATTCTTGGCCAGAAAAGCCAGTTAGTATGAATGTCCTAGGTGAGGATATGTCCAAGACCTTTCTTCGCCCTCCCACTGGCAGCCAAGCAGCCAGGCCACCTATGACCATTTCTGGTGTCTTTGAGGTTGGCACTAATTGCTGTCTCAGGAAAAGCGTTTTCTTGCAAGGTGGGCCATGTCATTAGGAACTTAGTTGATACCACAGTAATTCAGGGGCACCTCACCTGCTGTGAGTTAATCAAAGCAGGACACCAGCTAGGAAAATCTCTGCTCTTTCCAGCTCTGAACACTGCTTAGACCCTCCAGTTGCTTCTTTAATATATGATACATTTGGAAATAGAGTGTCTCAAAAACCCTCAAGCAGGCAAACTCCAAAGCAATCCAACCATCAAAAGTCTGGGCTAAAGAGCACAGGTGGCAAGAAATTTTTCTTTCCTTGTGTGTGAAGATGCCTTGTTTTCACAACACTTCTAATGAAAGCATTTTTATTTTTGGATGCTCTTTAGAGTAAAATGTAATACATCAAAATAAATCATTGCATCGTATGCCTGTTACAAATGAAAGCTGATGCACCAAATGTCAGGGTTGCTTGCTTTGATGAATCAATGAATATTGACAGTTTTGCTAACTGTGGAAGAATGAAATGGCGGTGAAGGGGAAATGTTGACTTGATACAAATATATACAAATATTAATTAAATTTCAATAAGATCATACAGATTTTGTGATAATATTGTTTCAAATAAGGCGAAATGTCTGCTTGTGCTTTAATAGAGAAACTGTGTATCTTTTCCCTTCCCATATTTTCATTTACTAAATGAATTCAGCAATCACCATCTTTGAAAAGGCATTCATTTCAACTGTTGTGGAAAAAACTTCTGATCAGACCAAGAATATTGGCTTCAAGGCCACTCTCCTTCCTGTGAGACAGGGAGTATCTGTGTGATAAATTACCTGTGGGTGAATGCTAAGTCTTTAATGAGAAAAAACATGCTCTGTTGGATTCAACTTTTCATGTGAAAGCTGTTTGGGACCTTACCTAAAAGAATGTGCTAATCAAGAGAAAAGCATAACTACTGTCTTGTCAATGGACACAAATGAATAAGCCTGGTTAAAATGAGGTTGAAGTGAACTCAGAAAAAAAAACCATAGAAGAGTTTTTCTGTGCTGTTTTCTGAGAGCTTGCTTTACACTGCACAGTGATTTATGACAATTGGAATCTCACTATTTCTGCAATTAATATTAGTGGATGCTTCCTATTCAGAGGAATGTTAATCATAATAATAAAAATGGAAGTATTATTGGAGCTATGCTTCAGAGTTCGTATTTCATACTGAGCCGAAGGTTCAGTACCCAGCATCATTCTCAATGGAGCATTCACATTGTATGGACAGATGGATGTGCACCAAAGGTAAAATAACTGAATTAATATAAGCCAGAATAATATGCCTGGCATATAGCTTCCCATTTTCCCATTTTGCTGTAAGGATCTGATTTTCAGGCTTTTTAAACCAATAATAAATTATAGCAATGCACTGTTAATTACACCTTACAGAAGTGGTGTATAGTATAAATTGCACTGGTGATGGACTTAGATTAAGTTTCTCATGCTTATTTTTAGCAAGTCAAAGGCAATTCATTTCCAACTGGGCCATGTTTAAAAGTTTGGAGTGAAAAAAACTGTGTAATTATTTCCTAATAGAAAGAGAATATTGGTGACAATATTTTATCCTACATATCTTCTTGCACTAAATATATTAATGGGAAAGGAAGAAACAAGAACACATATTAATTTGGACATGTGTTTAAAAGATATAATGAGTATTTATAAATTTTGCTCCTGCAAATATTTTCTAAATTGTCTTATTCATATTGTTACCTCCCTCTGTGCTCCCTTAGATAATTTCTTAGCTTGTGATTGGTTTCTTTATGATTGCTGATGCTTCTGGAAGTATTTGGTCCCTGTCCTTTTTCATTCTTTTTCTTCCTTTTCTTCCTTTCCTTTTTTTTTTTTTTTATGGGGGTGGAAGGGTTTTGTTGGTCTGGTTTTCTCCCCACGGGTTTTGATTTATAAAGAGGGTGAGTGGGAAGAGGGGATAATAGCAACATTTAAAAAAAGTCCTGCTGGCTTTTATTAAAAAACACATAAACTTCAAGCTTTTGAAAATAATTCAGAGCTCATTCAGAAACATCAATTAATATTTCAGAAAATAAATTACCCACATAAATAAATCAATGCTATACATGCCTTTTTGCTGTAGCAGAAAGGCGTTTTTAATTTTCATCCAAAAGGAATGTAACTACCATATTAAAACTGTTTATCAGCAGGTGACTGTGGAGGATGCTGCACATGTAGTCAGTAGGACCCTAACCCTACTTTTTAGGGAATATAGAGCCATGACTTGAGCCAAAATGTCCATCACATGACATAATTATACTCCTGATAGGAAAGGAAAGAAGTTCTTAGGTGGGGACCACATTTTAGACTTTGTGGATCTGTATTCAAATCCAGTATAAACATCCTATATAGCATCAAGGAAAACATTTTGGTCCAGGACTTCAGGAATATCTCAAAACTCAGCTGAGTGAGAAGGAGATGTCCAAATAACTTTAAGGACCAGATCCAACAGGTACTGCTATAAGACTTATTCTGTATCCTGTGGTCTGGATTAGGCAGTTATATGTTCTGAATACCTGAGTCTCACCTTTTCTAAATCACTTTACATTATTTGGGCCTGTTCTTTCAAAATGGCATCCAGGTCATGATATAAATACAGATGTACTTATATTTAGGGGTTTGTATTGTTTTGCTTGGATTGGGTTTGGTTGGTTGGTTGTTTTTTTGTTTAAGAGATGAAATCACTTTGATTGTGCATTTGAGGGGTCATCCCAGAGATATACATGTAGCCATGTCACAGTAACTTTCAGAAGACAGGTATAAATGCAAGAGCAACCTTAAACCCTCAGTTTCTAACCATGACTGCTAAAGGAGCAGAGCAGACCACATTCTTATATTTTCCATGCTGGAGCTTATTCTCCAAGGTGGGAATAATAACACTTTCCTGCCTTGTCAAACAGTTTTAAAATACTTATATTGAAAATCATGAGTAGTATAGGTATTGTGGTGACAGGGGACCCTAATTCTACCAGAGTCCTGAGAGAGGAAAGTGAACAATCTATTCTCACTACCTCCTCATTTCCAGGTCTCACAGAAAAGCATTCTGGTGAGTGATGGCATCTTCTGCTTTTGTTTTCTTCTATTTGAAGTGAGCATCAGCAAGAGAGGCTACTGAGAAAATTAATTCAGATTGGCTTAGATAAGGACTCTGTGATGTTGATTAAAAACCATCCACAGGGCCATTAGTGAAGTGAGATAATAAATGAAAATGCATTGAATCACATGAGTTTTCTAGTGGGGGAACATCAGGGAACGGTCCTGAGTCCAGTCTTCTTTAAATATCTTCATTCATTAGCCAGAAGACAGGAAAAGTGTACATGTTAATTAAAATCACAAATGATCCAAATTGGGAGGCATTGCATAAATCAGCAAAAATAGAGAGCCTAGAAACCTTAGGCAGGAAATGACAAAATGAGATGCGGATTTGAAAAATGCATGTGGAGGAGAAATAATCTGTACGAGAACACAATCAGTGGCAAGGAGCGTTCTTGAAGAAGCAGAATTAATTGGAAGAAGACAAAGGGTGTGGACCATGGAGTTAAGGGCAATGTAGCAGAGCAGCTATTTAAAGGTGACCTTTACACCTTTTCAGTAGACAGCTTGGATTCAAAATTAATTTGCAATTGGCAAGATTCAAAGGTCAGTGAAGTTTTGGACCATGTATGCAGAAAGAAGTTGCCAAAGACATGGAATCCCACTTCCCTAACAGTATGCCACCATATCACTCAGCCTTCTATTTTTTTTTTCCAATTCTTCAAGACCTTGTGCACCAGAGTGAATGTAAAATACATGCATATCTAATAAAGTGGGTAGCCTGGGAGAGCTGATGGGTCTGGCAAATGTGGCTTTCAATGAAACTACACACACCTTCCTTCTGTGTTCTCTGCCTTCCCAGTCTATATAGGATGTGGTCTCCCTGAGACAAGGAAAGGAGATAAGAAAAGGGACTTGAGACTAACTAGCTAATGAGAGGCAGAAGAGGAGCCCCAGTGCTGCTCTACACTTTTGTTGAACCTCCTACTTGTAGTGTGATAGGTTTGTGACACATGCATCATTAAATTTGGACTCTTCGATGCCACACAATTCACAGGCTATAGTTTACTGATGTGAGAGTGGAAACAGCAAGAAGCATCTGTGGAAGATCTCAGCCATTTCTCTCTAACAAAGGAAAAAGACTTAAGAAATTAAATACTTGGGATAATCATATAAATTTAAAAATATATATATTTTTATTTTTACGTTCTGAAGCCTGCGAAAACACAGAAGAGGAAAGGAACAACTGCTGTGTTAATTGGAAACTCTTGAACCTCCAGTAGAGAAATTGATGAGTTACTCTTTTGGCAAAGGGGTAGATGTTTGCACAGTTGGTCAAGGACAGGTGCCAATTCTGAGCACTGTACAGAAAACCTTAGTTTGTATTTAACAAATGCATTTCTTTCTATGAAATAACTAAGCATACCCTAGTAGTGCTGACGTGATATTACAGAAGGATCCCATATGTATAGATGACTGTTTTAGATAACCCATATAACAGTAAGTAGTTGTGTTAATTTATTTTTCTATAGCAAATAAGTTAAAAATCACTGAACAAAACACTGATTTTTTTCTATGTCTGTATATTTTTCAGGTAGACTGAGAATAACATATCTAGGTTAAAACAGTATCCTACAAGAAGCATTTGATGGATTGTTCCTAGATATTTCTAAGAAGGCAACTACCAAAAGTGAGTACTAATTCCAGTACCTGGGATTTTTTAATCATGTTTTATTGTTTAAAATAAAATTATGATATTTGTAACATTTCTTGAGGAGATTTCTCTAATTGGAGTCATCAGGAATTTCACTAATTTCTCTAGAACAGGTCTATTATTGACCCATGTCTATTTTTATTAGCTGACAAGGATAATTTGCATCACAGTCTCAGTCATGGATTCATTTCTGCTGTGCCAGGCACTCTAGAAACATAGATATTCTCTGCATGAAATTACTTACGTCTTAGTAGAAGTCAAGAAGCTATGGATAGTGACAGACAGAGGAGACCCGTGGATGTGATAAGAAAGTGCTGGTCAGTATGACAGGCAATGCTAATAGCACACCTGCAACCTAGTCCTTGTCAGAGAATTTTAGATACTGCTGCAGAGAAAGAAAGTCATTAGCAAGGTAATTTTATATGTGTTTATGGAGATCAGCATGAAAGAAAATACAAAAGCACTCATTTGAAAATCCAGTGCATAGACCACGGAAAATGCACGGGTTGATTGGATGCAGACAGCCTAGTTTTGATAGAAATGGGGAAGGAAACTCAATGTTGTATATGGAAAAATGGTCTTTGTATCCAGGGAATATCATCAGGGCAAATTAACAGCTGTGATGTAAGTGACAGAAAGGAATTCTGCAGTAATTGACATGTTCAAAGATAAGGTCTGAGATAAGAGATTTACCTAGATGGGTAGAGAGCAAGGAAAGGCATTATCTGAAGTATGATACAAAAAACATACTTTGAATGTATGTGTAGCTTCAGTGTAACTGGGAAGTGGCATCTGGAGTGGACAGGAATATGAGTTGAAGATGATATCAAGGTTACAGGATAGTGGCATTGTCCACAGTGATCAAGAGGGAAGGTTGCTTGGAGATCATTGCTGGGACATGTCAAGCAAAGCTGGGACTATTCAGTAGACAGAACATTACAAGGAAATGGTCAAGAAGCAGAAGCAGGAATCAACGAATCATGGAATATTTGATGTTGGCAGGGACCACTGGAGATTGTCTAGTTGCCTTTCAAATCAAAACACACTTTCTTAGAGAATATTGCTGAGGGGTGATATTTAAGAACTTTTCACCTAGAACTGAAGGGCTGGGGTACCTGTGGCTCTGCCATATAAAGAAGCAGCAAATGTTCACCTCAGCCTGGGAATCTTGATATGAGTGATGAGCGGAGAGAAAGAAATGTCTGTTAATATTAAAACTACAAGTACAGTAGGAGGAGTTATAAAAGTCAAAGCCATAAATATAAAGTCATATTTAAATTAAATTGATGCAGAATTATGTGTACTTGCAAGACAGAATGGAAGTGATTAGTGAACACCAGTGCTTTAATCACCAGGACTACACAGATACTGGCATAAGAAAGAAGAGGCAATTCCCAAAGAATGAAAATTTTGCCTATGAGTCACGTCATGGACTTTGCTCTTTACTCCTTAGGGAGAAACCATGTACTCCTATAAGGAATTAAATTGCACTTTTTTTTTCCATAATCTTAGAATCATAGGAAGGTTTGGGTTGGAAGAGACCATAAATATAATTTAATTCCAATCCCTCCCTGCCATGACCAGGGAAGTATTAGGGCTGGTGTGAGCTGAAATGTTGTGTCTGTAGCAAGAGTTCAAAAAGTTAACCCCTGAGAAAGATCTCACTGCAAGATAATGACTAGACATAAAAAACAAAGAGAAAGAAAAAGGGAAAAAGAAAAAGACAAAAAGTGTTTTCAAAGTCAAGGTTTCATAGTAAGTGGTAACAGTATAATGAGGTGACAGAAAACTGAGCGGAGTAAGGAAAAGAGGAAACCTCTAAAGTAAAACTTCTCAAATTTCTGGGAGTCGCTGCACATGACAAGCTCTCTATTAAGAGACAAAAATTTCAGAGGACATGTCTAAATAGCTTTTTACTGAAGCTGAATTCTTACTCATCAATGTAATCTGAAGACTTTTTCATTGCAAAATGCTACTCATTTCAAAATGCAGTTTTTTACAGCCATGATGCATTTTATAACCTTTTTGCTAACAGGAGATCTGAGTAGTGACATAAGGTCAAAGAGTCAGTAATAGAATCCAAATCAGTTATTTCCTGTGGAATCACAGAATTTTTCCCCAGTTATGTCCAACTGGGTAGTGGAGTCAGTCATGCCATCTATGAGGCACATTTTCCCCTCAAGGGGTCTTTCCAGAGCTGCTTCAAAAGTATGCCGTACTAGCTGGTCCCATACTATCTGCGACGTCTTGGAATTATAGAATATTTGGGGATGGAAAGGACCTCAAAGATCATCTAATTCCAACCCCCTTCCATGGGCAAGGACGCTTTTCACTAGACTAAGTTGCTCAAAACCCCATCCAACCTGGCCTTGAATGCTTCCAGTGATGGAGGAGTGCACAGTTCTCCGGGCAACTTGTGGCTGTGCCCCACCACTCTCACAGGAAATAATTTTTTACTAATATCCAATTTAAACCTGACCTCTGCCAGACTGAACCATTCCCTCTTGTCCTGTTCCTCCACACAATTGTCAAAAGTCCTTCTTTCAGCTATTTTATAGACCCCTTTAAGTTCTGGAAGGGGCTCTAAGGTCTCCCTGTAGCCTTGTCTTCTCCAGGCAGATCAATCCCAACTCCATCAGCTTGTCTCCACAGGAGAAGTTCTCCAGTCCTCTAAACACCTTTTTGTCCCTCTTCAATGCACACACAAGATGGATATGAACAGTACAAATAACAGGGTGTGTTATTTTACTGTCTCATTAAAAGTAACAACATGCCTCAGGGATATAGAGTGTTTCTCAGGAGCCACCAACATTAATCTGGAAAGAGGATGATTTTTGGAGCTGCTGTCCTCTTGCAGCTCTCAGTGGAAACTGTAGCTCATTGCTGATCAGACTGCTCTTACTCAGGTGAGGAAAGATGGCATTAGGTAGTTGGCATTTGGTACCCAGCTTGAAAACACATTGTTTTTTGTTGACTGTCATGCTATTCTGCTGCAACCTGTGCACTCTTTTCCTTTCTATTTTCCTGTTAAACCATAAGGCAACTCTTAAGTCTTTGGGGACTTTTGCAAGCACTTTGTATTGATAAAGTTTTGGGAATAAGTTTTTGTAAAAATCCCCGTGTCCCAACAAATTAGAAACAGCTAAACAATGTGTATGTGTTTTCAAATTTCCTTAGGTCCCCTGTCTTCTTAGCCTTGATCAACCTGTCACCAGAACTGTGTGGCATATCTTCTTGTTTACGCTACAAATCCAAGATAAGCATCTTCAGCAACTGTAAATTTATACAGCATCTAACACGTTGTGCTCATGATACACTCAAAGCCTCCAGGTGCTATAACCATAGAGATGTTACATAATCCTAGAGAGCTTCTCATTCTTCCCACAAGGCATCTTGTTTCAACCCACAATATAGAGAGGCATCCTTCTAAAAGGTTCTGTTTATTCAGATTAATGTCATGGAGTGTTAATTAAGCATTGATACTTATGTCTTATTCTCTGAGGTGCCAGATCATCATTTTTCTTGAATAACCCTTGAAGTTTGGCTCAAGGTACCGGAGGTATGATAGAAGAGCCGTGTCTTGGAGATGACTAGATTAATTATTTATTTAGTTAGTTATGTATTCATTTGATTATTTATTTTTGCTGTCAAGTGCATCAGTTTCCATAAACCTTTCTCCTCCCATTATTTAGCAGAGGGGGAACTGGAAAACAACAGGAAGGCTGTAATTAGCAAATGGCTGTGGAGTATGCAGCAGGTGGGGGATGGCTGTAGAAACCAGTATGAACTCAAATGTTTATTACAAGAACTGTTTGTGCATTGTCTGTCAATCGTTTTCTCCCTGTTTAGATTTGCAAGTGAATTGCAGATGCATTTCTTGTACACATCGAATTCTGCTTTTCTTTTGCTTTGCTGCAGAAATCTATTTTCAGCCCAGTTTTTTTCCTCCTGTTGTGACACGCAGGAGATGTGATCTCACACTCTCCAAAGAACCGATACACAACAGCAAAGAAATAACAAAGATCCCTTCATTACTCTGGAAAAAGAGATAACTTCTTAGTGGGGGAACCGCCTTTAGCTGCAGATAGAGTGTATCTCAGAGAAATAGGGATCCTTATTGCTCATCTCCTTGTAGGTTTAACAAATACACCAAAATATCATAGCATTTTCCTTCTGAAAACCACGTGCTGTGTGGGGGCGCGTAATGACATAGGCTTAACCCACAGCCTGCAAGTGCAACAGCTTTTAGCCATACCCCCCACCTTCATGAACAAGCTGAGCCATCCCAATGTTCTGGCACAGTTTTGCTGCTTTTATGATCTTACAGAGTTTCACTCAGGGCTTCTTTGTGTATCTCTGGATGATCTCATAATGTACTTTATAGACCTATCTAACAGTGCCATGCACAAGGCCCACACAGCTCATGTGTGCTGCTGTCACAGCCAGTGACTGCAAACAGCACACATGCTTCAGTGGGAGCTGTGTATCCTCAGTTCCCTCTCCATGCCTGCATATCTTCCCCTTGCAGCAGATGTGTAGCTCCTATAAGCACGGTGCCATTGTCCTAGAGCTGGTCAGAACCCCACTGTGCCATGGCCAAAGCTCTTTGACACCCCTTACTTTGCAGCCCTGATTGAGCAGCACAGCCCGTGGTGCCACGTGCCACCCCTGGGGACTGTGTGCAAGCCCTTGTTTGTCACCCACAGCCATGGTACAGAGAGCTTACTTATTGAGGACTCAAGGCAACTATGCATCCAAGAATTATCATCCCAGTTTTCTTTTCATAAAACCATAAATTCATAGACTAACAAAATGGTTTGCGTTGGAAGGCACTGTGAAGAATGTCTAGTTCCAACCCTGTGCCATGGGCTGGGACACATTCCCTTAGATCAAGTGGTTCAAAGCCCTATCCAGCCTGGTCTTGAACACCTCCAGGGATGGAGGACCAACATTTTCACAGCCTCTGCCAGTGTCTCACTACTCTGATAGTGAAGAATTTCTTCCTGATACATAATCTCGCCCTGCCCTCTATCAGTCTGAATGATTTTCCCTTGTTCTGTCCTTCCACATCCTTGTCGAAAGTCCCTCTCCAACTCTCTTGTAGCCCATTTAGGCACTGAAAGATGCTTTTGCTTATTCATGATAGCTGAGGTAAATTCAGTTGTTCATGGCAAAGCTTTCAAATTTTCCATCTGTCCCAATCTAGGCTTGTTTTAATTTACAGATTCTCATTAGACATTGACTTTTAGGGTGAGGTGACAGTGGGGTGAGGGAGCAAAATTTGCTTTGGGGCACATAAGCATACTTTCCATTTTACAGGAGAGCATGAAATGCTTCTGTGTGAAAAAGCAGAGCTTTTTCATCCAATTTTAATGCTAATTTTGCAACTGTGTCTGACTATCCTCAACTCTGCTGCTGGGTAAGTTTGTATTTTGTGTGCATTCTCGCCAGGGTTAAGAAGCCCCTGAAGGTTGTCAGGCAAAACAACAAAGTGAGTAGGGGCATTCATTTCTTATGCAACAGGGTAATCTAAACAACAGAAGTATGGAAAAATAATTGAAAGTGAGTTACAGGATCTGTCTTCACCTGGTACAAGAAAGCACCCTTGAGTACTGTTGCCATAAAACTATTCAACATGTGTTTAGCTCCTGTGAGGAATCCTATTAAGCCCTAAATTGAAGGACAGGCTTAAGTACAGAAGACAATTTAAAATATACTTCCACAGGTGAGATTTTTCCCCAGTTCCATTTTCTAATAACAGCATAGTGTTACCAGTGATAATAATGGACAGTCATGAGTTTGGTAAGGTTAATGCCTTAGAAGTAGAGCAGCCTCTTTTTTTGCTCTATTCCTAATTTTTGAATAGTTTATTTTCTTCTTTCTGCCAAGCAGACACAGTTGTTACCTGGTCTAGGCAGAGAAATAAGTTCTTTTTTTTAACAGACTTAACTTATTAGCAGGAATGGACTAGTCTGACCGAGCTGAAACTACCATTCTGAACACATGTAGTGCTAGTAATATTAGCAATATATATAAATAATATGTGTGTAGGTAACTCTTACACTGTTGGTATATTGCCAGTACATGGCATTGTTGGTAAAGGTAGCTACACTGGGTTTTAATAGAAATATCAGCACCTCTGAATTACAGGCCAGCTCAGAAAAGACAAGTTCCATGCAACCATGTTCACAAGGATCTTTCAAATCTAGCTGGACCAACAAATACAACTGCTTATGAGAACAGCAACCCAAGTATAGAGAATCCAAAGGCTGGAGAAGTTTTTCTGAGCTGGACATCTGGCTCGAGGAGGATTGTTCATCCCTACATGATGAAGAAAACAATTTGTTTTCTTCAAGGATTACTAAATGCAAGGTACTTATTGGGAGGGGCAGGCAGGTGCATGCCTGAGGCATGCACTCAGGCCTCCAGACCATTCAGTCCTTTTGAGAAAATAAAAATTAGTTTGGCCAACCTCATGCAGATTTGCTGTCCTGTTTGAGGCAAACACAATTCACCTGCAATCCTCATTTTTTGATGTCTGTGCCAGGGAACTGGCACTTTCATGTGTAATTACCAGGCATTAAGGAATAATTCTTCTTGCTGTCCCATCAAGGATGGCACAGAAGAGACTCCCCAAGGAGCTTCTTCAACAGACAAATGCCAAATACGCTGTTTATATTTACAGGATCTTAATTCACCCATATTAGATTGTGTATAAATGATGTGGCTCTGCTGGGAAGTGCTCAGCTGCAGAATTTACTCCAAGGGCTGTTCCCAGTTAGACTCAGCCACACCCTGCCAGATGTTGGCAAAATATCCTTAATGTCCATGAAACATGTGCTCTGGAGTCACAGATGATGGACCTGATGAGGTGAAAGGATCTGAAAGGACATTTTAGCACTTCTGCACACTTCCTTACAAAGAAGACCATCTTTGACCCTGAGAGCCCGAGGACTGAGTTTCAAGCTGCCATTTATCAGGACAGTGGGTTTGAGTTTCTCTTTATTTTCTTAATTTTATTGCGGGTGGTTTTTTAAAATTTTAATGATGTGACATTTGCCAGGGAAAACATTTTCAGCAATAAATCTCATCAAAATCTCCACAGAAATCTCATCTATTGCTTGACATTAATTTCAATCCTTTCCACTGCAGCTGTCTCCCTGAAGGTTTCATCTTTATGCTGCAAGACAGGGATTTGCTCATCCTGCTCCACTGCTCTCAGAGCAGCCTCTGGGTATTAGATGGTAGTAGGACACAGGGGAAAGTTTTTTATTTTCGTAGTTAAATGCAGTGGCATAATTTTCACATTGTTGCCTTTTGTTTGATCTTTTGATCTTTTAACCAATTCCTTACCATTCCTTGGTGATCTGTTAACACACTTACCCAACTAGCAGAAGTTCCATTTAATCTGGGAATAAATCCACTGACAGAACTGTTTTTCCTGTTTTCAATTGCCCTGCTTATGTAGAGAGTCTACAATGGCCACCTCTTTTCCACTGGCTTTTGGAGAAGGGACACTGTCTCTCTCCATCTCACTGCACTGACCAACCATGGTAAAAGCAAAAACCACGTGTGCCATGACAAAAGCAAACAGCACATGTGCACAGACATGGTTTTCTCTTTGGACAGGAGAACTGTGTAGCTGCAGCATTGAGGTCTCCAGAGAAAAAAGAAGGAGACCTGCTGTAGGGGGTCGAAGATCTGATGGCATCCTAAAAATCATCCTCCCGGGCATTATGCTGTTAACTTGTTTGGGAAATTAAATCAATTTGCAAGTACATGCAATGAGCGTAAAACTGAAATTCCTAAAAATGTTAACATTGAGATTAGCTGGCAAGACCTTGGGGCAGCAGACAGGCACCTCTGGGGCACCTCTAAGAGGAGAATTCAGCTTTCTGCCTGGACATACTGCATTCTTCTTCAACAAAATATGTGAACTGGACCTGTTAAATGTTGGAAATACAGCAGAGGAATATCCCAAAGAATTAAAAAAAAAGAAGAAAAATAAGTGAGCTTGTTTGTTTCCTTGCTCAGTATTTTAAAGTCTGTAGTTGTCATCCAGGGGGGAAACTGAGGGAATCAACTGGGACACAAATTGCTTTGTGATGGCATGACTTGCTGAAGTGATGAAATGCATGATGTTTCCTGACACATACATATTCTTAGTAGCTGCTGATGAGACAGGATGAGTGGTAGTGCAAACGTTTGCCAACTTGGGGATGGCTTCTGATAAGGAAGGTATGTAGAGCTATCTTTGAAGTCTGTCACAGCCAGGCACATATGTAACTGAGAACAGTGGTGGGTGTTTATTCTCCAAGGACACCTCAAAGATTGTGTCCAAAAAACCCACGAATCATGTCGCTGGAACCCTTTCCAAGTCATGATCATCTTGGAGTGCTGACCATCCATGTTGGGGATGCAGGATGTAGGCTGTAGATTTGCAATGTTAAGCAGCAGGATACGGATTTAGGAGTTGACTCTGGGCTTCAGTTTGATAAATGGTTGTTTGTTTTCCCCTGAGATGTTTTTCCATAGTCCTGCCAGAGGAATTGTCAATTTCATGGCTTTCTGAGACAGCTTGGACTTTCTGGGAAGACACCTGTGTCTATTTTTCCTCTTGTTCTTTGGCCATCTCCTTTATTTTTCCAGGCTTGCCTCCAAACACTATGAGTGCATTTTGAGTCTTAGGTCAGTTACTCCCTGGTGAAAATAAATGTATTTAGAAAATCATCTGGAAATCCAGATCAAATAATTTTAAAAAAACACTGCCCTTCAGCTCGCCAAAGCCTGGACCATTTTTGTCTCCTTTATTTTCTTTATGACCTTTACAAAAATTTTCATAAGAAAAGGTGGCTGCTGTCAGACTAACAATGCTTCTCCTATCTGTGTGTCTCTGTTGCTGGAGGATGCTAATAGCAGAAGAGAGATAATTGTGCTTTAATTGGGTTCTGCTTGTTCAAAGAAGGAGGGGGTAACGGATGCTTCTTGGTTTCCATGGCCTTGTAGATAAGTTTCCATATAATGCCAATTAAGAGCAAAATAAGGAGTATGCAAAACAGGTGACAACTGCTCTCACCAGGAATTGTTCTTTTGTGGCTAAACCAATAGGGCCTTCAACCAAGGGTGCTCTTTTTGCTGCTGGAGTTTCCCTTGATTTTTTTAATTGCATTTTGCATAAGCTTTGCTGTTGAATGGATCAAGTACAGAAGAGCTTAAGATAACAGTGACAGGGGGAGACTGCCAATTGTGTGAATATATATATATATGTGTGTGTGTGTGTGTGTGAGCATGTGTGTACACTTGCCAAAAGTAGAAAGAAAAGTCAAATTAAGTATTTTTTTTCCCCTATGAGTTATTTTTATTTTGTTTTTATTTCAAAGGGATCTATTGTGTCTGGGGAGAGGTCAAGGGTTTTTTTCTTCTCTTTTTATGCATTTTTTTTCTTTATCCTTGTTTGTTAGTTTTAGGGGTAATTATTCACCAGGGCCTTTTCAACTGTCAAACACAACAAAAGATAATCCGGCCTCTTCTCTTCCCTGCCCCCACACTCGCCTTTTCCTCCAACAAAAGCAGCCTTTGTTGGGATTGGTCATCATTTCACAGGGATCCTTCTTCATCCCACAAGTTAGGAATACTCTTCTACTTTATATCGAAGTGACCTCTTACAAATGCAGGGAGACTCAGGATGTCGCAGCTGATGCTCTGCCCTGGCTGATGTTGCCCATCAATACTTGCCAGCTTGACAACTTAGATGCTCTGAGCACTTTCTTTTCCTTCAAGCAGGATTTCTAACTTGCTACAAGAACTGTTTATCAATTTATCTACAATGCACAACTCGGCATTTATCAGTCTCCATCTAAAGGACTGTCCGTAATAAGTTTGCAGCTGCATTTGACTGGGATGAGCCCTCTGACTTTCCAAATTATGTTTTCTTTTTTCTTCATGACTTTCAGCTCTTGCTCTTGAGGAAGCACATAGAGAAAAAAGCACTGCTCAATGCCAATGCATTTTGCAGCAAGAATTATGGTCCTTATAAACAGATCAATATATGCCAATCTTCAGCTTCACATAAATATTTGCTTAGATAGTAAATTGATCTTGTCCTTGATTTGCCATAATTTAAGTCTATGAAGCTATAATCAAGACTCCTTGATAATAAAAAGAACCCATCAGCAATTATACTCATTCACTTCCCCATATTCAAGGCTATTTCAGCATTTCACTGATAAACTTCTGTTTTCAATCAAATTTGCAACATAAAAATCAACACTGCACACCAGTTAATGATGTTGGAGTGCTTCGTGTGTGGCATTTTGAAGTTATATCAGTGTGGAGATAGGAGGGATTTCTCAGGGACTTTATCTGACATGGAAAAAAATTTTGTTAAAACTATACCTAAAACCTTCTGTCAAAACTCAAACTGAGTATTATTCTTGTGGATTTAAATGTACTTTTATATTTCTGAAAGTTTCCAATAGCCAAATTTCTTGGAAACAGGAGCATCTAGGGATACCTAGCATCTAGGGATGCTTCTGTCATATGCTTACACCATAATCACTTAGCAATTTTTTGTGAAACTATCTGGTAATGTGAGTTAGTGTGAGAGCTTTGGCACTAAATACTAGACTCCCTATCCCTAAATGTTTTTGTTCTGTATAAAAGGAAATGGATAGGAAAGTGTGTTTGTTAAGAGAAGTTATTACTATTTTGCAAGTGGCAAGTATGGTCTGAGGGAGATTTGTAGCCTTACAGTGTCACAGAGGAAGCATTTTAAGGAAATAAATTGAAACATCCCAGAGTTTATTCTGGTCCATATTGCAATAGTTTGGACTCCCTTTCAGCAGATCTATACCTATATATATATAAAATAAGAACTCAATGGAAGGCATATTATAGTAACCACTAATAGGAATAGACTTGTAGGCAGATGCTGGAAAGAACACTAGATGGCAAGGGTAATGGGTTATACTCACTGGAGGAAGGGGCTAAAATCCCTTCACTTTGAAAGTGACTGTGTGCCTGGCCATAAGATAAAGTTCTGCATTCTTATGGTTTTCAAGATGGACATTACTGTTACTTTGAGTCATGGCATTTTCAAGGTTAACCCACTGTTGTGGTTTAGCTCTGGTAGGCAGCTAAACCTTACACAACTGCTGGCTCACTTCCCCATGCAGGATGGAAGAGAGAATTGAAAGAGTAAAGCTGTAGAAGCTCATGAGTTCAGATAAAAATAATTTAACAGGCAAAGCAAAACGAAATAAGATATCCATGTACTACTTCCATCAGATGTTTGGCTATCCCTGAGAACTGAGGATTCCATGACATGTAATGATTTCTTGGGAAGACAAGCATAGCACCATACCAGTTGCCAGGGAGAAATTTAACTCTATCCTCACAAAAAATTTTATCCATCTTCAAAACTCTCTCCATCACCAAAACTTTTTCTGGACTAGACGTGGTTTCACCATGGCATATCCTAGCATTGGAAATATCTCTCCTCATCCATAACCATTAAACCAGCCTGAGAGTGCTGTACAAATAGCTGCATTAACTTATCCTCTGAGTCCCTCCCAATACCTTGTTTATCATGTATGGATGCACCAATTTTTAAAATGGACCTATGTTTGGAGTGCTGTACAGCACATGCTGAAAAAAATCACTCTTTTAAGTAAAGAACTACATGTGCAAATAAAAGGTTTGGGTAGGTCAGAATATTACATAAATAATGCACAAATGTATAATTAAGTCAAGGGGTAGCCTTCACACTTTCAATCCTGTTAAAGATTCATGGGTATTTTTATAACCAAATAAATTCTGGTTTGATTCCTCATTTGGAATTCTTTCAAACTCTGCTATACCCTTATAATCTTTGCTAATTCAGAAAAATATCTGCTAAGGACTTCCTTTTCCTCTCTAAACTGGCATTAGCATCCTATATGGATGAAATACATGTTGTATAGTGCAGAGTGCACCTGTGCTCACTGCACTTCCACTACTGCTTGAATAGCTCATATTTCCTAAGAAGCCTGGAGCATCCAAAAACATTAGCAACCCAAAGGCATCATGGTCCCCTAGAGGAAGACAAATAGAATTAGACCTATTTTATAGATAAGAAAATTGAGGTTAGTTTCCAGCTGATGTCTGAAAGTAAGCCTAAGTCACTGCTTTCAGCTGCAAAATTATCTCAGCACTGACAACCTATGGCACTGGCTCTTTACCTTTGCCTTTGGTACCCAGACATTCAGCTCCTACCATCTCTTCCAGTCACCCATGCTGGCTGTCACAATATTTCAGGTTTAGTTGTCAGGAGAGCAGAAGCCCCTGGTAATCATAAAAACCTGGTGGATGTTCGGTACCTTCTGAGTCCATTTAGTGTCTGGATTTGTGCATAGATTGAATGTGACTTTTCTCTGGTTTTCTGCAGACAAATGAGTTCTGACCAGAAAAATAAGAACTGCAGAGAGATCTGGACGCATTCACCTACTTGGTCTGCAAAAGGCCTTGCAAACTGTTTTGTTGATAAAGTAAACAAATTGCTATTTAAGGCCTGGACTCTAAATCAAAGAAAACACATGGGAAAGTACCTAATAAGCAGCATTCATTATCAGTTTATCAATGGCTTCATATTCTCATACTCTATTTCTTTTATCAGTCCCACCAATATCTGGAGCCAACAATGATATGTGGAGTTTTCCTTTGGGATTAATTGCCACCTCTTTACGGCTGATCATTAAAAACAAAATTAAAACTCTAAAAATAAAAGTTGAATACTGTGTATTTCCATAGGAAAAGCAAGTGAAATAATTTTGATGTTAGTTTCTATGCCAGCATGCTGAATGCAGTCCAGAGTTGCTGCCCATGGGGGAAATAATGAATTTTGCCCAGCAATTAACAACTGGGGATATCTTTACTGGGTGTTGTAGAGACATGTGTGTCACATCACATCAGCACAGCCGTCCTGCCCCTGCGTGCCTAACCCTGCTTCCTCTTGCTTGAGGGTCATCTCCCAGCAGTCATGCTGGCACCAGAGATTAGAAACTCAGCTGCACAATAGCAGGTGGAAGGCTTTATTTTCTACTGATGTTAAAAAAAATATATATAATAAAGGCAGTTCCTTTCTGTGTTGCTTGTGCCATGGTCAGCAGTTGTCAGGGTGGAAAGGTGGAAGTGATGAAGGATTATCATCCCTTGCATGAATGGGAGTGTCTTCTTTCTTAGAGCAGCTGCATAGCCCTTGGGAACTAAACAAGAGGAAAGAGATGTGTCCAGAAGTAGACATGTGATGCATAGGAGAGCAATTCAAGAGCAGTCCCTTCCAGCTAAACCATCCTGTTTCTTTTTTTTTTCATAGAAATTTTATAACCATTTTTAATAGGATTTCACTAACCCCTCTCTGATTACAAGAAACAGTGGATTTCCATTTTTCACAGTACAGTAAAATAATGAATAGCTGAGTTACAGCCTGGGATCACCCTGCTTGTCCCTACCTTGACAGTACATCTCACATAAAAATACCCTCAGTGTCTCTTTTAAACTTCGTAAAGAAAAGGAATTTTAAGTGTTCAGTTCCTCTCATCTTCAGTGAACAAATAAAGCAGAATGGCCAAATTGAACACAAAAGTGTAATTTTTTATTTTCTATACATTAGGGGAGTCTAGAAAACTAGCAAGGGGCAGTTGTCTTGTGAGATTAATCCTATTTCATGCATCCCTTGGATATAGATATAGTCACCTCCAGAGGAGATTTATAGATCTTAATGAGGAAACCGCCCTCAGGAACTTCCATTCTGTCTGTACCCTTTAGTGGAAGAAAATCTGTATTTTCATACCTAGATACATCAGCCAGGTTGGGTGAGATGGAGTTGAACCTCATGTTGCCCAAAGGCCACATAGGTGTGAACACTGCCTTGGTGTCTTCATGGAAGCACTTATGTCAGAAAAGCTGCTTAAGTTCCTTGATTCCAACTGCTCTTTGCATCCCCAAAGACAAAGTCCACCACCTTACCCTGTGCAGCTGCACAGCCAGTGCTGCAGGAATGCTGTCTCTTAGTTACCATATGGAAAAATCATTTAAAATTAACCTTAAGGCTTCTTGATGAGTGTTGTATGCTGAGTGATTGAAAAAAAATAGAAGCAAGGGGCTAATGGGTGTACTAATCAAAGCAGGACACACAACTTGAGAACATTAAGATAAAGGCCCCCTTTCAAATACAGAGAAGGTGAGGTCAAGGCTGACTTGCTGTTCTTTCATACTCAATGACTTTTAAGGGGATGTTATGCAAAGGGTGGAGAATTGGTGCAACTCCGCATAGATTACCCAAAAAAAGGAGACTAGAATAAAATAAAAAGCACTAAAAATGCCAGAATATGGTGGTATGAAAACCTGTGCTTTTCAAAGTATGGTCTTTAAAAATATAGAGGAATTGAACTTGATTTTGAAGGCCTGTATTTCATAGATTTGTGTGCTCATTCCAGGGAAGCACATTATCTGGAAATGTTAAACTGAATATGCTTTTTCAGTTTAATAAACTAATAATATACTGGCATGTTGATCTTCCCAGATGTTGAATAACTCATGTGGGCTTGTTGAGTACTTAAAAGATCCATCAAAATTTTGGGATCTGAGAAATTAAGCAGATTAAAAAAAAATCATAACCACTTGGCAATTCATAGAAGTTGAATGTGCCATGCCTTGTATTTTAGCTCTCAGCAGCGCAGGCACCCACATTTTGGCTAGTCACTCTGGACTTTATCTATTGTCAGTAAAGGGAAACAGCCTTCTGCAGAGCTCCTTAGCTGATGTATTTTATATGTGTGCATTAGGATAAGATTAATTGCACCTGTAAACCCGATGAAGATACTTATACCACAGACATTTTAATGAGGGTGGAAAATTTGCCCCCTTTTCATCATTTGAACTGAGGCCTGATGTTATCATGTCACAGATTTGCAAGCTCTGTCATCTACCTTTGCCATGTTGATAATGCACCTTCTAACCCAAATAAATACAAGTGTCCATCTTTGATGTCCAATTACACTGAAGAGTAAAGCTTGGGCTTTTGTTCTTTATCTCAACATTGCTCTTTTACCTCACAGGAGGCTCAATACTAATAATCAGTCCTGTTCCCCATAAATTTAAGCCACAGTAACCCCTGCCTAAGCGTGTGGGAGTTCAGGTCATTCTTTGCTTCCCAGGAATGGGCTGCCAGGAAGGAGAGATCTCAAGGAGTTGGAGAGTTTGAGGGACTCACATTTTGAAGGTCTGAATAAGAATTACTGAGAATATTACAGTAAACAACCTATTTCCTGAGGAGGTGGGAGAAAATTTCCCTGAATAATTGCCACTTACAAACGATTTTCCTCTCCACAAGATTTAAAAAGAGGCATTTTTAAATAACATAGCACACCTCCTCTTCAGTTGGGAAGCTGAGACGCAGTGTGAGTAACTGGTTTTGAGAAAGCATTTGCCTGAATCGGTGGTGAAGCTGAAGATAGTACTGAAAAATAATCTACCTCCCAGTAACAAAATTGCTCTTTCTCTGGTTACTTTTGTGACCAATCACAAAACCAACACCCATTAAGATTTCAAAATGCTGTGCAAAAAAAAAATAAATAAATGCAACTTGTATAATTAAACAATTAAACTTGTATAATTTCTTGCAAGTAGTGAAGACTGGATGTGAATTTAAATACATAGTCTTGGGTGTTAGACAGAAAGATGGATGTCAGAGTGGCTGTGATAATCTGAACTGTGTAGTGATACAGGTTCATATTTAAAGAATGTTGCATGCTGGGGAATGAATTACAGCTTAAGGATCTCTCTCTCTAACAAGTTCAGTGTGGATATGGGGTCTAGTCCTTCACACCTTGCTAAGAAGTGATTTAAGAAGATTCCTCCATGGGTTTTACTATTTGACACCATACATCTCCTCTGTGGCAACAGAGAAGAGAATTTGTGGGTGCCCCATCTCTGGACGTGTTCAAGTCCAGGTTGGATAGGGCTTGGAGCAAGCTGGTCTAGCAGAAAGTGTCCCTGTTCATAGCAGCAGGATTGGAACTGAATGATCTTGATGGTCTCTTCCAACCCAAACCATCCTATGGTTCTATGCAGCAGAAAACATGGCAGACAAGACATGATCCCAAGGTTCACATCCAAACCCTAGACTATCTTGGTCTAATATGCTACATCAATGTCCAGTCATGTTGTTTAACGTTTACATATACGTATAAGGAGTAAAGTCTTAAAAATAGGCACACACACACCAAAAAACACAAACCTTTTTGGCATTTATACAGATAAGGCCAATTTTATTGGCAAATATTTTGCTTGGCACGGATTCAGCATGTACTAATAGCTTAATAATTTTGGCAGACACACCAATGAAAAATGTTACTGAACCAGACCCAATTATGTGTGTAAAATGTAAACAGTTGTGTCTGCTGGGGATAACTGCAGTATGTTGTCAAGCCATGACTGTGGATTACATATGGTAGATTGGTCTAAATTTGTTTTTGACAAACGACCATCTGATGACATTGTTTTGGGGCCACACTATGGATGGAAGGACATTACCAGCAGAGTGCAATACCAGCATGGCTTTTGTTCCGCCTCTCAGGCCAGCTTTCCAAATTTTGGCAGCTCTGGTAGAAGTTTCAGGCTGGTTTTCTGCTCTTGGCTTTCGGTAGACTCTCCACAGTGTTCTCACACTGAAGTTATAATGAGTTAATTCTTAATAATTATTTCTTATTCTCCATATTAGACACTAGTGGAATAGCTATTTAGGTTATTTCTTACTCTGGAAAAATTTCTGTGGCACTGACAGAAGCTGAAGCTTTGAAAGCACAACAAAGCCTTTTCTTACCTCTTTTATGTACCCATTTTGCTAAGCTGCGTATACATATGCCATCGAAGCTGCCATTCAGCACTCACAAGTGAAAAGCAGCTCTGGAACTGCCTAAAAATGCTTTCAGGAAGAATTTGCTTTAAGCTTGGGCTGCAATTAAAGAATGGCCGTGCCGAAGGCGGGGTGGGTGGGCATTGGGAAAAGAGGGGTAAATAACGAAGCTTTTCAGAACATGGCTGTGAGGAGCCCCCTCCAGCCCAGCACCTGGTGAAGCCATCGAGCAGGCCCTCCCACCAGCTTAGATTAGACTAACAGTGCCACACAGCAGGCTTCGGCTAAAAGCAGGGAGAAGTCTTAAAAAGAGCCCTTTCTGATGCATTCAGGTAGAAGAGTGTAAAGTAAATAATGAAGCCGAAGGGCAGCACACAAGAGCATGACTTTGCATTCCTTTCATGCCCGCTGCCACAAAGCTCAAGGAGAGCACAGAAAATGAGCTGCTGAAGGATGCTGAGTGCTCTGGTCCGGCTTTGCTGAAAGCCAGCGTCAGTGGGGAAAGGAAGTTTCAGTCATTTGGAGCATAGCCTGCCACCAATCTCTGCCCTTATCAGACTTTTCCAGAGAGCCTATAAACATGAACACTTTAGTAAATGGTATGTTATAAATATGGGTGAGTAACGGCATTGCAGTGGAAGAGCAAACAGGATGTTATTTATCACCACCTTTCTATGATCAGCATATTCTTGTAGAAGAAGGTAGTTATTAGGAGAGGTTATTGACAGCGCTTTGTCAGGCTTCATGTGAGTAAGCTTAATTTTTAAATAACAATGGCTTATTTATTCAGTCATTCTGAAAATTAAATTTTCAGCAAAAATTCCCTAGCTTGGGAAGTCAATTTACTTCCTTAGCTCTAGAGCAACATTGCATTAATTGTTTTTTCAGGTATCCACTGACATAAATAGAGAAAACAAAGGAGAATTATTGGTATCATTAGCTGGAAAATGTGGGTTTGGTATTGATTCAATTAGATTTTTATTTGTGTACAGTTACCCACATTGTGAAATACATCTATAATAAGGAATGAAAATTGAACATGTAATAATAATTATATGGCACAGAAAGTAAGGAAGTGGCTCACTTTCTGTTGAGTTCAATGACTTTGAGCCAGGTGATATAAGAAAAAATAAAGTTATGGGTTTGAATAAGTGTGGTTTAACTTTTTGAGTGCTACTGATACAGAATGAGTAATTCTGATGGTGTATGATTAAATTTCAGGAAGAGATTCATTAGGGAAGATAGGACCATGACCAAAATTCTTTAAACATAGGAAGTTGTTTGTTTATTGAGGACTTCAGTGCAATCTCTCTCCTCCTCCATGAATTGATGTATAATAATCTCCAGTGTGTTTTAAATAAACATCTTCATTCTCTTGATCCACTTTCCCTTCTGAACAATGTCAATGGAAAGTGAAAAGTAATCCTATGGAACTTTTCTGAGGTCACACTCTTTGTTTGCTCTTGTGTCCCGAATCTTTACTACATTAGGAAAAAAAATCAATCCCAAATGATAAGTGCATTGGCCAGAAATTTTCTGTTTGCCTGCTTGGGAACTGATGGGAACTCTCTCTCTATCCTCAGTGCTCAGTCAGCATGTGGAGCAAAAACTGGGCAGCGTTGTACATCTGCCAAATAGGTTTCGCAGGAATTCTTCCAAAGAGGGGTGGAGAACTGCCTTGAATATTGCACATATTCAAGTGTTCCATATTCAGAGTTAGGACCCAAAGGAGGAATCTTGGAGAAGCATTCTCAGTGGGATTTCAATGAGGAAGAAATACCAAGTCCATTTTCTATCCCCATTCTGTCTTTTAGAGTTTTGCATAACTTTGCTTCTTCCTTGTCCTTCAATATTTATTACTTTATTTTCTCTCTCCCCAAAAGACAATTCCTATCTATTTCCATTTGCCCAAACATCCTTTTCAGTACTGACTTACTCCAAATTTAGGTCTCCATTTCCACTGGGCAGACACTTTCCTTCCCTGGTAATTGTATGTTTATATGGTGCTATAAGTTCATGAGGGGACATGAATAATAGATTTCTAAAGGACAAGAAAATGCTCAAAATGGAGATTAGAAACCTTGAGAGAGCTGTTTTAACACCAGAATATAAATTGGATGTATTTCAATTTAACACCTGTAAGGAATTCATATTCTATTTTTGTTCTAAATTGTTGTGTAGGACTAGCTGGCTAGTTGTCCTTAATCTAAAAAATGGTGTTTATCTATGTACAGGGAGGTATAAGATATGCAGATTAAACGGGGGAAAATCCAGTGGAGAAAGGTATCAGAAGTAATATGCACTACTCCTTCCTTGACAATCAACTTAATTCATTTCTCTGGGCTGCATACATGATGCAGAGATCATTATAGTGCATGTTATTTTTCTGACCAGTGGTGGGAGAAAACTAAAATTGTACAGAAGTATAAATTGTATTGCTTTCCCCCTCTACCATCACGGCAAATTCTGGTGGTTATAACCCACTCACCCGAGCCATTTAAATGGGGAACAGTGGCAAAGTCCACCAGGTGCAAATATGCAAGGAGCATCTGATTGCACCATGACCTGATAGCAGAGTGCAGACTTCAAAAGACTGATCATCAGTTGGAATGATTTACAATAAGGCTGAATCCTGACCCTTTGAAAAAGCTGATATGCTTGGCTAGGCCTACTGCCACATTGTTACCCTATACTTACTATACTGCTTTCTATTTCAAAAGATCTCTAAAAAATCTCCATGGAAGCTGCTCACATGTTGTTGACTGACCACCCTTTGGGGGTGAGCAGGTTTATAAATAAAAAATAAATAGAGAAAGAAATTTTTACCAGACATAGGAAAAATATTTTTAACAGAAGAATGCTGATGGCTCTTTAAAGGTCACAAAAACCTCCCAAAATCAGACAAATGTAGTGGGACTTTAATCCTCACCTGGAAAAGGAAAAAAAGCACATATCCAGGAAGCTGCATGCAACCAGGTTTGTATCAGAAAGACAAAAAGCTGGTTCGGGAAACAGAGAACTGCCAATACCTTCACCAATCATACACAAATTTCAACTCCTCAGATTATTAATTTTTTAAAACCTAAGTCTGACTTTAGATGCCTATTTCATGACTAAATTATTCATCTGCTAGAAGTTCTTGTTCCACTCTAAATAGAATCTGAAGTCAGAGCATACCTCAAATATAAACACACAAGTTCCTGATTTGTGTAAATTTGGGATCTGAATCCCATTTGCTACCCAGAGATGAGGTACACTTAGAAATTTTAAGTAATTTTCAGACTTACATATGTTTAGAATTACACTTCAGAAACATTCTTACATGAGTATTTGGTGATCTGCTATAGGATCTGAGATTATCCCCAACATTCTTTGTGTCTCCTTCAGATTTTACTAGGAGCTATGATGTCTTACTGAGCAATTTTGCAGCACAGTTCTCTGCTGAAGTCACTGGGAGTATTTGCTGAAAAACCTGGCAAATCTGTGTTGCAATGGTACCCAAGCCTGGTTGTGCTCAGCCCTGTGCAAACTTGTAGTGAGATACATATGTGGCCTTGAATAATATGTTAAAGGGGAAAAAATTTGGCTTTCCATGAAGGCTGTAGACAGTAGCACCCTGGGGAGAAAAGCTCTGAGCTCCCTGGTAACATCCTATCCTTAAGTTTGCAGTCATCAACTCAATTAACTATCGCTCATTAACTGGATTAACTGATTGACAGGAGAGTGTGTCTTTGACAGAGCAGGCTGTGCCAGGAACACCAGAGTCTTCCAGGTTTATGAAAGAATTTTCCCTGGGTGATATTAGCCAGAAATACAAAGCTTTTCCAGAAAAGTGGCAGGTGGCCCGTTGAGGAATTTTTGCAAATACTTCCCACCCTTACAGGGGATTTACAACACTGGCCATGCCCTTAGTTTGCCCTGGGTTTTATTGGTGGCCCAGTGTAGATTTTACCTCTTGTGGTTATAGGTGCTGAAGGTCTTTCCATTGTTGCCCTGTCTAGAGGAGTGATTTACGGCTTGTGCTCAGGGTGTGTGAGTGGATGTTGTGTGGGCAAGGGCTTGGCTTTGTTGCTGAATAACTCGGTGTGTGCGTTAGGAGCCTTCCTGCCAAATTAGGCATCTCCAGGGTGGCTTTGCTGTATCTGGTGTGGGCTACTCCAGTCCTGGGGGAAAGACGGATCCATCAGAGTGTCTTAATTTAGGTAGGTCTTAGAATTTGATATAATTGCCTGTGACTGTGGGGGCCTAAACATAAAGGCATTCCCTTCTGGTACTCAGGGAGATAATGATGACCTATGAATGGTGCTGTAGCTCTTTTTTACCCATTTCTTTCTGTTTGCTAAAGAATAAAACAATAGAGTGTGGAGTTTCAGCTCTCTCGTGAGCTTAACCAATTACTGTTTTCCTTCAAGCTATATAAATTGTGTGCATTTAATATTTAGTTATCTCCAGACTGTTTACACTAATTTTCATTTATACAATCCATCTAGTAACAGAGGTAGAGTGCAATTCTTTCTCTATTTCTCCTTTGAATGAAAGCCTTGAGGGAAGCCTGCAGTTTTTGATCATGCTCCACTTTGATGTAAGCAAATGTTTAAGTTATGCTCTGGCAGAATGTCTGAGATTCATGTTCATGAATGATGCAGGATTTGTCCTCCTTCCTTAGTGGCTCTATTTATAGCCTCAACTGTTTTTATTTTCCATGCAGTCATGAGAGAGAAGGTGAGAAGGAAGCAACCACAAGTCATTTGTCTAAGCAGAGCTAAGTTTGTTCTCATGCTTTGTTGTGTTTTATATTCCGCCATGCTGCATTTATGCCTCTATCTATAGAGTAAATGAAAGGTTTTTCCCAACCCTGGGCTCCGGGGACCAAAATCTCTACTGCTCTGTGCTCCCCAGGACCACATAGTGTGCAGTGATGTAGCTGCAAAGAGCCACCAGAGGAAACAATTCACCTATTTCAGTGTTCACAGAATCACAGAATGATTGGAAGGGACAGGTTGGAAGGGACCACAGTGGGCCATCTGGTCCCAACACTGCTCAAACAGGACCATCCAAGAGCACCTTGCACAGGATTGTGTCCAGATGGTTCTTGAGTATCTCCAGTGAGGGAGACTCTACAATCTCTCTGGGCAGCTTGTTTTAGTGCTTGGTCACCTGCGCAGTAAAAAAGTTCTTCCTGTTCAAATGGAGCTTCCTGTGCATCAGTTTCTGCCTCTTGTCTTATTGCTTGGCACCACTGAGCAGAGCCTGGCTCCATCTTCCTGACACCCTTGTTCAGGACATTAGTTCATTCCTTGTTCAGTGCATTAGTCAGGTCCCTTCCAAGTTATCTCATCTTGAGGCTGAACAGGCCAAATTTCCTCAGCCTTTCCTCCTAAGAGAGATGCTCCAGTCCCTTAATAATTTTCATAGCCCTCCACTGGATGTGCTCCAGGAGCTCCATGTCTCTCTTGTACTGAGGAGCCCAGAACTGGACACAGCACTCCAGACATGGCCTTGCCAGGTCTGAGTGGAGGGGCAGGATCACCTCCCTCGCCCTCCTGGCAGTGCTTTCCCTAAGGCATCCCAGGATACCATTGGCCTTTTTAGCAACAGGGGCCCTGCTGGCTCATGGACAGCTTGTTGCCCGCCAGCACTCTGGGTTCTTCTCTGGAAGGAGCAGAGCTGCTTTCCAGCAGGTCAGCCCCCAGCCTGGGCTACTCTGTGAGTTTGTTCTTTCCCAGGTGCAGCACCCTGCATCTGCCCTTGATGAATTTCAAAAGTTCCTCTCTGGCCATGTCTCCAAGGCCCTTCTGAAGGGCTACACAGCCCTCTGCAGTGTTGGCCACTCATCTCAGCTTTGTGTGAACTTGCTGCAGAGTAATCTGTCCCTTCATCCAAGTCATTGATGGATAAGTTAAACAATACTGGACTCAGTGTAGAACCTTGAGTTCCTTTAGAATGCTTTCCTCTGACCTGAGCACTGCTTCTAGTTCTGCAAGGGTGTAAATTCAAACCAGTTTCCATCTATACACAGTACAGACCAAATCACAAATTCTGATTGTTTGGGTTTTTTTACCAGCATGTGGGGTTTTTTTGGTTTGCTTTTTTCTTTCAGAGCTGCTCTTTGTCCTGTGACACAGCAGCCCAAGGCAGTATTTCAGTCAGAATGGTTGGCTGTGTTAAGGGCTGAGATGTTGTGATAAGGTTGTGCAGAGTCCTAGGAATGGACAGTCATTCTCCATGGGAGTATGTGCAGCTCTGAGCTGCTGCAGGCTAGAAGGAAAGGAATCGGGATTTCTTCCAAAGGACATGTCTTCAGTGCATTGTTTTTCCAGCATTTCATGGAAAGGGTTGGGTTGAAATGGCCCTTAATCACCCAGTTCCAGCCTCCATTTAATGGTAAACTTTCCATTTACCTCACAGTGGGAATGAAAATTATCTATGCCTAGAAGAAACCAGAAAGTACAGTAGGATACTGGTAGGGAATTAGTGCAAATACACCCGAGTCTTTTGTTAAATGAAATCCCTGCTTTTCCATAACTTTCTGTGATTCCAGGCTACTATAAATGTCGGTACTGATGGTATATTGAACCCTAGGAGTCTGGGATCTGATCAGGAGGTACTTTTAGAAAGGATGATAAATAATGACAAGGAGGGTTGTGCTCAGTTCACACTCAACAATCAGTTTCCCTAATCAAGGCAGAAGAAGATGAAATTGGATACCTCCACAACATGACTTTCTTTAGGATGAAAGCAGAAAAAAGTAACCTCGGAACATAGATGGTGCTTTTAGGAACACAAGAGCAAGATCCAAGAAAATGTGCCAATCAGAGGTTTAATTAAAACCAAATGACTCAGAAATGCAAGTTAGAGAAGAACTCAACAATTAATTTCTTTGTAACAAAACAAAAGCTTAGCAAATACTACAGAATTTGCTTTGATCTGATTTTAGAATCATAGAATTCTAGCATGGTTTGGGTTGCAAGGGATCATAAAGACCATCTAGTTCCAGCCTTACTGCCAAGGGCAAAGACACCTTCCACTTGACCAGGTTGCTCCAATCCACATCCAACCTGGTCTTGAACACTCCAGTTTTCCTTTTTCTCCTGCTTGATTCTGTGAGGGATCAGATCTGTGCCTGGAGTTTGTGAGTTTGTTTTCCAGCTGGTTTGTATTTCATCATTTTCCCTACATTTTGCTTTGTCAATCTGAGTTTCAGTAAGGCCAGTGCTCAGAGCAGACTGTGTGGACAAGGAAACAGTAACTCAGATGGATGGAGTGAGCCTCAGTGTCTTGCAAAGCTTGATGTTTCATGACCAGCTCTAGAGAACCCTCAGGGGAGATCCAGTTGCTAAAAAGATATTTTCCAGTCACCCATTTTGGAAGTTTTAGTCCCCGCTAAAAAGAAGGACACATTTCTCAAGCACATTACATTCTAACTCTACCCTGTGTTGGCTATGTTTTAGTACTCTGCATGGTAGCTTGACATTTGAAGTCTCTCAGTTATGACATTTCCAAGTAGAAGCTTACCATCTGATTTACTGTGTCCTAAATTTTTAAAAGTTGCCCTTCACCAACTTGGGTGGAAGTGTCAATTTGCTGGAGGGCAGGAAATCTCTGCAGAGGGATCTGGACGGGCTGGACTGATGGGCCGAGACCAGTGATATGAGATTTAAAAAGACCAAGTTCCAGGTCCTGCACTTGGATCAAAATAACCCCCAGCCAGCACCACAGGCTTGGAGTAGAGTGATTGGGAAGTGGGTCAGAGGAAAAGAACCTGGAAATGCTGTTCAACACTGCCATGTGCCCAGGTGGCCAAGAAGACCAATGACATCCTGGCCTGTATCAGGAGTAGTGTGTCCAGCAGGACCAGGGAAGAGATTGTGCCCCTGTAATCAACCACACCTCGACTTCTGTGTACAGTTCTGGGCCCCTCAGCTCAGCAAGGACACTGAAGTGCTGAAGCATGTCCAGTGAAGGGTAATTAAGCTGGTGAGGGGTCTGGAGCACAAGCCCTATGAGAAGAGGATGAGGAACTTGGGGTTGTTTCACCTGGAGAAAAGGAGGCTCAGGGGTGACTTCATTGCTCTCTAAAACCACCTGAAAGGAACTTGCAGCCAGGTGGGGGTCGATTTCTTCTCCCTGACAACTATGGATGGGACAAGAGAACGTAGTATTAAACCGTGCCAGGGGAGGTTAAGGTTGGACATCAGGAGGAATTTCTTCACAGAAGGGGTGTTTAGGCACTGGAGTGGGCTGCCCAGGGAGTTGGTAGAGTGACCATCCCTGAAGATGGTAAGGAAAGACTGGATATGGTACTTAGTGGCATGGTCTATTGACGTGATGGTGTCTGGTCCATAGGGACTTAAGGAACTCAGAGGTCTTTTCCAACCTAATTGATTCTGTGATTCATTAAAATGAAACCTCTATTACAACTTTTTGAGACTAATTCTTGACTCTAATCTCTCTGGATTGTTTCCCTACTTTTTAAAATTATTATTTTATAATTTTTTACCTTTCTTTTTATGTTATTCTTCAAACTTTGAAAGGTTCTTGTTCACTTCATTAGTGCTAGTTGGATGCAGTTTAAACAGACTATTCCTATTCCAGTAACCAGAAGTTATAATGTTATTAGTATAACATGCACTGTTAAATATTGGCAAATGCAGCTTTTTAATGTTACCCATTTGCTATTGACTTGCCCAAGGTCAAACATCAGGGCAGTGGCAGAGTGCAATAGGTCACTTACCTGGGTGCTCTGGTCTCTGAAATCCTTTCCCAAAGCACTGGCTGGACAAGCTAAGTCAGAGAGCAAAAGAATATATAAAAGCACACGGTGAGTGCAGGATCAGGGAAAGGATTTAAATAAGGCCTTTTTTTAGGAAGAACTGATGACAGACAAATACTGTAAGGAAAGAATTGAGGCAAGGTTTAAGACGGACACGGAAGCTTATCTTAGGTTTCGAAGGGGAGTTGTTACTTTACAAAAGACTGGTGTTGTTGATTATAGTGAATTGCTTCTTTACTTAGAGAAATAGCCAAAGAAGTTAGGGGACTATTTAGGATGCTGTACAGTGAGCAAGCCCAATGAACAGCACAAAGATCAGACCCTTGTTTCCCATTCCTTCTTCTTTTCTTTTCCCAAAGGCAGTACTGATGAATGCTGATCAAGAAATAATACAGAGCAGAAGCCAAAAGGCACAGGCTTCCCAGCAAGCCTTTGATTCTTGACCACCTCTGAGATTTGTCTTGCCACGTTGCAGATCTGTGAGAGTCAACAGCTGTGTTTTCCCTTCTCTTGCCCTTGTAAAAAAAATAAAATACAATAAGAAAAATGAGCAAAGGGAAGAAACCATGTGGAGAGAGAAAAGGAGAACATTACATGGGCACTAGAGACATCAAGGCTGTGTACATCTGTGAAACACAGTTCTCTAAGCCTCGTGATTGTAGCTGCAGCATCATGAGTGTACTCAACAGGGTTCTACTTGAGTTTCAGTTAATATTATTTTAGAAGCACTTTAAAGTGCTGAAACCCATTGGAAATAATTCTGAAGTAACCCAGTGGACTGATTTTTCTTCCACCAGCTTCCACTTAAAAAATAATATACACAAGCGTCCTATAATAGGAGGCTAGATTCCGTTTCCATTTACATGTGTGGAATGAATGCCACATGATTCCATCATTAAATAACATTAAAATATTCTAGAATGTCACTCAGAGAACTAAATAGCAAAAGGAGTTTATTGTTTTTATTTTTTCTCATACATATTTGGATTTTTTAACTGTGTTTTCTTGCAGTAAAATGCAATGATGAAAGCAACATGAATAGCACATGAAATTATTTATGTTCACAACCTTCCTAAAGAAGCAAAATTTAGCTTCATAAACACAGGTCAAATGCAAAGTGGAATAAGGGTGCTCAAAGTACTTTGTTTTCCAAATAGGCTTCTAAGAAATCATGTCTTGGCAATAATACCTGATTGTAATACAATATAGAAGTGTGATGATACTTTGTTAATGTTTTGAAGAAGGCACAGGGAGTTAGAGTTTATTATTGCATCAAATTTTGCAAGACTTATGTAACATGTGCTTATCTTTCATTTACTTCACATTAATTGAATTAATTGCCACTCTCTACAGTTTAATCAACTGCTAAGGATCACACCATCAAGCTAGAAATAAATGAAGGTGGATTAATGAAATAGTCAAGGAATATGTCCAAACACTCAGCTGGTGATTTCTTTTTTACTGTTTTTCTTTCTATATTGTTGAAAGACCAGTGCTGTACAATTGGACTTCCACTGTAAAATATTATCAATTTTTTTTTGCCACTTTATCTTTCCTGTGTTCATTTATCTCTGTAAATATAGGTAAAAATCTATTAAATGAGAATTATGGGCAATGGCTTTCCATTTGCATTTGCTGTCACTACCTACATGGCTTTGGTCTTCTCCTCGCCCTTCCTCTCCTGCATAGCTCCCTCCCAGCCCTTTCCAATGACCAGAGACATCTCAAATACACAATGAAACAAGTTTGATCATCAAATTGACCTTTTGTTGCCCTCTTCTTTTATCAGTTTAAAAGGAAAACTATCTTACATCCTTCAAATGCTCTCCAGGCCTTCTCAGTAGCATGCTAGCCAGCTTGTCAAGGGGTGTCTTATTGTTCCCACAAATCAGCTCTTGTGAGATTTCCATGCCACATCTCAATTTTGTATATGCAGCATGTTTTCCATATGCAAACTCCATCTATAGCATCATTTCTTAAATGGAAAGGGTTGTGAATCTACTAACTTATGTGTGTCTAAGGAATTGTTTTCAGTTCATGTGGAGGAGGTATATCTATCTGATGGTGAACTGGGCTTGTCTGTGACTGTCTCCAGTCTGTTATGAGAGTTTCCATGCAGTTGCAGAACCACTTTGAATATTGGATTCTTCATCCTTCTCCAGGAGACGCAATATATAGTAATGATATCTTTGAATAATACTTTATTATGCAGTAAATCGTTGCCAGATAAGAGCAATTAATTGCATCTGATTCTGTCAGAACATATGTAATAAAAGCACAAAACAGAATAAGAAGGTCTGATTTTCAATCCTGTGTCCATTTCACTCACACCATCAGTGGAAGGATTGTTAGCACAGATGTAGTCCAGAGATGTTGAGAGACAAAACACTTCAAAAGATAGATAACAAACATGATAAATGTTCCCTTTTTTGGTAAATATTTCAGCAGATTACATCTTGTGGTTATCTGAATAACTTATCATAGAACCACAGAACTGTCTGAGTTGGAATGGACAAATAAAGATCATCAAGTTCCAACACTCCTGCCATGGGCAGGGGCACCTTCTACTAGACCAGGTTGCTCAAAGGCCCATCCAACCTTGAATACCTCCAGGGATGGGGCATCCACAGCTTCTGTGAGCAACCTGTGCCAGTGCCTCACCTCCCTCCTGGGAAAGAATTTCTTCCTAACACCTAATCTAAACCTACCATCTTTCAGTCTGAAGGCATTCCCCCTTGTCCTGTCACTCCATGCCCTTTTCACATTACCCTCTCTAGCTCCCTTCTAGCCCCTTTAGGTACTGGAAGGGGCTTTAAGGTCTCCCTGAAGCCTTCTCTTCTTCAGGCTGCACATCTCCAACTCTCTCAGCCTGTCATTGCAAGAGACGTGATCCAGCCCTGTGATCATCTTTGTGGCCCAAAGTTGTCTCAGACCTGGGTTTATTTTAAAGAAAGGAATTGCAGCTGTGCACCACAGAAATCCACATGAACATGGAGTCCACAGACTATCAGCTGAAGAATAAAACTACCTTAATTTTTCCTGACCAAAGACTGAGAAAAAAAAAATACCAACAAAGAGTAAATATTTTCTCTTGCTAGGCTGGGAATAGCGTTATGACACATTCACACTCCCATAAATGAGATCAAATTTGGCCCCTCTTAATTAATCCTGGGTCATAGTGAGACTTCACAATTCTTTACTCTGGAAAGCTTGAAATAACTTCAAAGAACATATTTTAATTGACAAGTGTATTCACTGCCAGAGATGGGTATAACAAGAAAAGGGGATTAGCACTCAGCTGCGCTCTAGAGGAAATTTAAGGCACAGATGTACTGTACATCAGATAAAGTCTCTGTTACTGCTCACAAATGTGGTATTTCATTGTCTCCACTAATGCTAAGCAGTTCACATCTGTCAATTAAATTCCTCTCCATTCTGGTGTCCTCTCTGTAGTGGTAGGTCTGTTCGCCCTGACTCACTGTTACTATTGCGTTAGTGCAGTTAGAGTTGCACATCTTCAGAGTATTTGCTTCCTCCCTGAGGGTACTACAAAGCTGGAAAAAGCTGACAGTTTCCAGATCTCCAGTGTGTGTGCCTCACAAAAGCAAGAACACTGGGGTATTTTGAAGCTTAGTGCTGTTACCCGGTGGTCCTGACTCTCCTCTCCATCAAAGTTGCAATGAGAAACATCTCCTGCCCTCAGTTGAGCTGTCAACCCAACCGCCCTCCTGGGCTGCCTTCCAACAGCTGTTGCCATAAGTTAAGCATTAGTAAGGGCCCATTACAAACTGCTGGGAATTACCATTGAGTAAGAAATCTAGACCACACTCCACCCAAGTAACAAGCAGATGTTTGGGTCAGGGAGAGACTTGTACAGAAGTTCTGCAGTTCCAGAGGTTTTCCTTATAGAGAGTTCTCTATAAGGAGAGTTGATCTCCCAATGCTGAGGATGTGAATTCAGGCTTTGAGTTGGCGAAGCTTTCTGGTTGCCTGGAGGGTACCTCAGCTTTGTGATATGGGTGTGGATCTCTACTAATTGGAAGCAACTTGTTTTCTCTTTCCATCAAAATCTTGGTGGTCCCAAAGTGGTTAGGAGCTTGGTCCACATCTCCTTGGATTGGGCTACTGAGAAACAAGAGACAGGCTTTTGATACAGATTTATCTGGCTCCGCTGTGAATGATACAGTATCATAAACTTAAGAAGTGGAAGAGAATCTACCAGGCTGTTCAACCCCCAATCCAACATAAGACTGATCATTTTTGTACAACACTGTTTCTATAGTGCTTTGGGGAGTCACAGAATGGATCAGGCTGGGAGGGAACTCTGGGTAGGTCCAACCTCGCTGCTCCAGCACGGTCATCCTAAAGCACATGGCACAGGATTGCATTGTTCTTGACTACCTCCAGTGGGGGAGACTCCACAATCTCTCTGGCCAGCCTGCTCCAGTGCACTGTCACCCGCACAAGTTCTTTCTCATGCTGAGGTCCAGATGTTGTTTATTATTATTATTATTGTTGTTGTTGTTGTTGTTATTTTCTTTATTATTTATTATATTTAACTTCCCTAAGGGATCTGATCATTAGGAAAATATTGTGTTAATCAGAAATTTCCTTTTTCTTAATCAAATTTCCTTCTGAATTAAATCGTAGCACTGATAATCCATTTTTTTCCTTACATCCTCCAGATTCCTTTAGACTTTTATAATCCCTTTGTTTTTTACTGCTTACCAATCTGCATACATTTATTGCAGATGTTTAATGCACCAGTTCTTCTTACTTACTCTCTTCAAGCTTTACATAAGTATACCCACATGGATATACTTTTGCTAACCACCTAGGGATATGCGAAACACTTCAAGCCTGCTCTTAGCAGTCATGTAGAGAGAGACAAACACTTCCCTGCTGTAGAAGGCAGCAAACTGTAAAGACTTAGTGATGACACTAATCTATGAATTAAATAAAGGGGTCACTCTATCTTCCCCATCCTTCCTCCTAGGAACACTTTAAATCAAATGTACAGAAAAACATCACTCCGTTGATTGTTCATGTTCTGTACCTTGACTGTGATGTAGGAATAAACCCCATCACAGTTTATTTTTAAGATGTTAGGGAGTAGCAAAGCAGCTGAGGCCTCTGCTGAGATCAGCTGAACCTTGATACTCCCTCCCCTTCAGCCTCAAGGGACTGGAAGGAACCTTGAAGATCATGTAGTTCCAGCCCTCCTGCCCAAGGATGGTGCCACAACTTCATACTCATCCACAAGCAATAGCACTATAATACAAGAGGCGTGATTGTCCTTGGGAGAGAGAAAGATGTGGAATAATTAATGAAGAAAAAAGAATAACCATGTCCTGTGCTCTGCACTGTGAAGCACATATAGAGAAATGAATAATCCTTGTTTCTGGTCTGCTGATAAAATTACCTCCTGTTTTACAAGTATGGAAGGCAAAAACAGAATTTCAGACAGTCCTTTGCAGGTATTGAGCTATAGAGACATAATTAAACCATTTCAGTTGTATTAGTAATAGAGTCTGGATTTACATGCCCTGCACTGGGATCATTGGGACTCAACTGAACTGGACTAGGTACAACATTTGCTTATTTGGGGCAAGGCAACAAATTTTTCTGCATGGGTTATGCCAACTTCCCCTTACCTTGGAGCTTCTAATGCACCATGACGAACCCTGAGATTCTCTTACACTTTTTTCTTGTATTTCCATAACAAATTATGGAATATGTGCACCCTCCTCCTGACCTTTAACAGATAAAAATTAGGTTTTGCTGCTGCTTTACTGTTTTAAGGTGATAAAAAAGTATCTGTCATATTTCTGGTATAATTAAGGAGATAGAAATATTAAATGAGGCTGTCACTCTGACCATGCATTTCAGCGGCTCAGGTCATAATTAAGGGAAGTTTGAGGAACATCCTATTGAAACAGACATTGCTGATTATCTTCACTGCATGGTGTTTTCCAGGCTCTTCTTCGAGGTACTATTTTTTATGTTCAGCAATGAATCACAGGGCAGTGACACAAACAGCATGGGCTACATGGACCTTCTACTCCACACCAATCCCCCTCTCTGTTTCATGGCCAGCATCCCCAGCCAAGTGTGACAGAATGCATCTGACCCATTTATCAGTCAGCTCACAAGTGGTTATCACGGCCTGCCAGCCTCAAGCTGCTAGAGCCTTTTAGAAACAAATGCTTCAGGTTCACGGCTCACAGTTCTGCTGAGCATTTCTTCCACCATGTCAGTCTCCTCCTCATTTGGATGACCTTTACTGCCTCTTACAGCTCCTACCTCAAATTTTTCTACTGTTTACATTTCAGATCCTGGAGCACACTTGATTTTTTGAGCTCCTATGCATGTTCACATCCTGTTTGTTTCTTTCATAGTACTGTGTAAGCTGGTTCTCTTGATTTGGGGAGGAAAATTCCATGGTGGCTATGAGGAGACTGCATCCATTGAAGGTTTCTTCTTAACTTTCCCTGGTGTTGTCTTCTCCCTCTGTGCCTGCCAAATTAACAGGCTCCACCAGACTCTCCATAACCTCCTCTTCTCAGATGATATGGAAGTGTTTCCTGCTTAGACTTGAGTCTTGCAGGCAGGACCTCCAAACATTGTCCTGGGACCAAAAATGTCCAACTCAGCAGAGCCATGAAACAGGACCACACCTAAAAAATCCCCACAACCCAGCCACCAAGCCGGTCTGCAGGTGCCTCTCTGAGACAAGGCTTCTCTTTGGTTGGTCTTTGGAGTTGATCAGATCTGAAATAGCAGCAGTTACTTCACTCTGTGAATTAGACTGCATCTGACTGCAGAAAGTTGGCCAGTCCTCTGCCATCAAATTGGTGTCTTTCTAGAGAAGTAAAACATATGTCTGACACTTTCTGTCTTGAGTATACATATTAAATGAGACCTGAACACAATACAGATAAAAAGAAATGTCTGACAATCCAGCTCTCTTTTATTTAAAAGAGAGTTAAAGAAAAATTGCTTACTAGATGAATTTAGGAGGAGCATATGAAGTCACCACTGAAACATCCACTCCTGAGTTCATTGAAGCATCTGCATATTTGAATACACTTAACTGGGAAGGAAAAAAGCCAAGCCAAGGCAAGGGAGGAAAAGAGGAATTTCAGCTGTTAAGCCTGCAAGTTTAGGATGAAAACATGCTCTCCAGTGGATAATGCTTACTCTGCAGTGACAGAAAAGCATAAACATGCTTTCAAAGTTGAAACCGGACTAACTGGAAGACTTAGGCTAGGTCTGGACTGGGAAACAGAAGATCTCTGTTCAGTCCCTGGTTCTGCTGCCAGCTGAGGCATCCAGTGTTTCACTACATGGGTACGTCCCTCTATTTTCTTCCTCTATACCTCTGCTTCTCCAGGTGCAACTGGAGTTCTGCTTTACAACACACAATCTGTGGTCATTTCATAGCTGTTTTTAATGAGTAAGATCATTTTATTCATCCCATGGACAGCTCAACAAGTAAACCTCTATTACTAATGAGTGCTAAGTCCTTTAATTAGTCTACCTTCCTGTTTACCTTGGTGTGATATCCACATCTGAGAACCACAAAATTAGTGAAAACAAGTGGGAATCAGTATAAAGGGCTCAACCAGAAAACAAGCCAGTCTTTTTTATCATGATGGATAGGCAGGAGTGTGGGTCATTGCTACAAATAGTATCACTTAGCTGCCTGTGCTTCGGCCAGGGCCAGGGCATTTGACCTGCCTTGGCCACACTTTCTATCATCTTGTGAGTCATAATTAATTCGTGTGATGGATGGCACTTTGCAGATGTCAAGCAAAGTCACAGCCCTGGCCTTCAGGAAGACTACACCTCTATATCAACCATCCTGAACATATCAGCAACATAAATGCTGCTAGGGTAGGTTGCCTTGGTCTGGTTAGGACTCTGATAAGTCTTCTTTCACAGAAAAATGTACAAAGAGCCCAGGCTTTGATTCATTTGTTGGTATGCCACTCCAGTACTAGCTCACTCCGTTTTCTTTGAAAAAAATCATTGAAGCATAGAATGGTTTAGGTTGGAAGGGATCTCTTAAAGGCCATTTGGTCCAACCCCCTTACCAAGATCAGAGTCATCTTAAACTTGATTGGGTTGATTAGAGCCCTATCCAACCTGTTTAATGTTTTCAGGGATGGGGCATTTGCCACCTCTCTGGGCAGACTGTGCCAGTGTCTCACCACCCTCATTTTAAAAGACTTCTTAAATATATGTAGTCTGAATTGATCCTCTTTTAGTGTAAAACAATTACCCCTTTTCCTAGCTCAGCAAAACTCACTAAAGGTGTTTGTCCCTCGTGTAATGTGTAATTCGTAAGTAATTTTACAGTAATGTTGGGAATTCATCTTGAAGGCAAGATTTCTGAATTAGGCCACCAAGGTGCTCTGAACAGTCATGATTCTGCATTTCTGTCCTGCGGCTCTGAGAGAGCTTTTTTTTTCTTGTTTGTTCTTTCTTGTTTTTCTTCTGAGAAGACTCATGTCTGACCAATGTTGGCAAAAAGGCCAATTCTCCAAATATGGCAGGATTAAAGTAGTCTGAATCCTGTTGAATTCCATGTGCTCATGGGCTTCAAAATCAATTGTTCATAATGTACTTTATTAAGGTGAACACTTGAAGGGAGAGAGCGGAGAAGGAACAGAGAGAGAGAGAGAGAAGACATCTGTTTCAGAGCAAAATGAAATCATAGCTGCAGGCAGGCATGGGAGAGATCAAGGGATGCTTTTAAAATATTAACAAAATTGCAAAACAATCCCTAGGGGTGCTGTAGGAATATTTGATTTGACAACAATGCAGTGGCAATTCATTCTTTGCCAAGAGCTGGGAGAGAGACCATTCATGTCCAGTAATCCCCCTGCAAATGGCATCTTTCTTTCTTAAACACGCCTTCATGATTGTTCACATTGTTTGGTGATTTGCAGATCTTCATGTAATAGCTCAAAATCAGAGATTAGAGTCAGGAGGGCAAGTTGGCAGCGTTTCCTTTCTGGCTGATGCTGCCTTCACTCCCAGACAACCTGCTCTAAATGATATCTTCTCCATCAATGGATTTCTAATGAAAGATCAGTTTCATTTAATTTGGGGTTTTTTTTTCTCTTAAATTAAAAAAAAAAAAGAGAGAGAAGAAAGAAAATTAAGTTGAATGCTGAGAAAAGTTACACTGCTCAACAATCTTGGGAGTGAAGGGAAGGAACAGGGTTTTCCTTAAAAAAACAAACCCAAGGTCTCAATTATTGTTACATTTGTGCCTGCCAGCTCTGCGACTACCAACACACAGCTCTTTCAAGCTCTGGAATACACGTAAGGCAATGATGGACTGGGTTTTAGAACAGGATATCGTACTTATTTCAGGACTCGCATAATTAACTCATAATCATAAGAAGAACATTTTCTTTTACAAATGGGACTGAAAACTACTCTGAAAACTACTGTAAATATGGAAGTATCTATTTCCTTACAGTTTGGCAAGAAGCAGTTTTGGCTCTGATTATGCTAGTAAATGAAACAATACCAAGGGGTTATTGTTTATATGGTTGAATAGCAGCTAAACAGCAATTAATAGAGATTCCTAGCAAGGGTTTGACCTGGGCATACAATTTCTGAGCGCAACTAAGGCACCAGCATAGCCTAGAAACCAGTCTCAAAATGCAGAGTACATCACCTTGTTTTGGATCCTAGGAGGGTTTTTTATATAGTTGAAGGCTTCTCCATGCCAGTTGACATCAGTTCCAGGGATTAGTCCCAGACACTTATTTAGTGTAATAAAATATTTAATTTACTAGCATAGATATCTCATTTGTGTCTTGGATTTCAGTTGAGCTGAGTTCCCAGATTAGATAGGTGAAAAATCTGGTTGAGGACCAATACATTACTAGCATTTCTGTTTAGCAATAAATGTAAACATCAAAGTAATTTACAGCTTTTGTTGTTGCTTGCTTGTTTGTTTGCTTGAGGGTTTGAGGGGGTGTGTTAAGTTTACGTGCATTTGTTTCCAAACTTAAAAATTACGGAGGCCATTCCTTATGTCTTAGTGAAATGGCTTGATTTCAGCCTTAGCCTGTATAAAAACCCTGGGCCAACTGTAAATCTGGTATAGTTCTTATACCAGTTTATAATAAACATGGGGTAGAAAAAGGGTGGGAGGTGTCAGCTAAGGAAGGGACAGAGAGAGGCCTGTTAATGTACTGCTTAAGCATTTTCCCAGGAGTGTTTCTCTTTCTGCAGTCCCATGGGAAGGAGACAGTGTTGGGCTCAAGGTAGGGATCTCAGCCACTGTCTCTGCCCCTTTCCCACTGAATTTGCTTATTTTTCACAATTCTGGAGTCAGATACGTGATCTACACCTTCCCTCCTCCTTCCCCCATGGAACAGCTGCCCTCTCTGACACAGATTAGCTAATTTGAGCTGAAAAGCATGAAGTAAGAAAGCCACAGGCATGTTTGCCTTGGGCCAGGATCTTGATGGTGTCTGTCTGTGATCCTATCGCCCCTTCCCTGTACATTTATGCCGAGACCTCATGTTGAGAGCAGCTCTGCACAGCAGCATAAAATCAGGAGCTTAAAATATGCTCAAGCCCAGCTGCTCTCCTGCCCTTGTCACAGCAGAGACCGTGGAATGGAAGGTGGAAGGAGGCTCATGCTTCCATCCTTGTGCCAACCCAGTTTATGCAACATTAATAAGTAGGTATGTAATGCTGGGTTTTACACTAATAAGTCTCCAGGTTAGGCACATTTATTTATTGCTGCTGCCCTTATAAGACCATTAACCTCTAGAAGAAAGGGTGATGTGGGAAACCAGTGAGGAAGGGAACTCCATGTCACCACAAGTACAGCCACATCACCTCTTGTCACACCCCTGGGCTGTGTTTTTGGCATCAATCATATTGTGTTTTCAGAGCTGCAGCTACCTGCTCCTCAGCAGACCACAATGACCCCTTGGTGCAACTTCTTGCTCTTGATTTACCATCTGAGAAAGTGCCAGAGAAGGCACTGACTGATCTAAGAGTTGGCTACAGAGCACAGTCCCTAGACCACATGCTCCTTCTAAGGATGGTACCCTTCCATTGTCCCTTCTGCACATGGCTTTGGCATGTTCCTTCCCAGCTCTACTTCAGATGCAACAATTTAAGAAACAGTCCTCTCCAAATCCAGGCCATGGGACCTCTACTTGTTTCCATTAAGCATATAATTACGCAGAGAACATTGTTTGACTCCCTGGCTCTGGTCCAAGCCAACACATAGGCAATAAGCAATGCCAGGGTGGGAGTTAAAACACATGTGAATAAGAATTCACTTGCAGCTCCTTGCTTTGATGCTGTACTTATTCCTCCTTATACACATCCTTCACCAAATTACAATTTGTAGCCTAACAGAAGCTCAGCTTAGCTGAGAAAGCTCACCTATGGGCTTCCCCTCCATATTCCAGGAGTAGCTGAGATGTGAGGGAGGCAAAAAGGCATTTAAGATCCTCCAGTCTGGCAAAAATCTTCATACCCTCTGACCAGATGATGCAACCTCTGGGTACACAGAGCAGACTGTAATTATATTGCCATCTTGAACAGGACAGCAGGATGACACAGACATGTGACCTGCCTTTACCCTAAGCACAGAATTACTGTCTTTTATAAATCCTTTCTTAGGCTGTAGCTTTGGCCAGCAGCAGATTCTGGCTGCCCTACACCCAGTCCCACCATGCAGCAATGGGAACCAGATTGGATTCCTGGATCCCTGGTCTGCAGAAAGAAAACCACACTTTTGATTTATTTTAATTTCTGCAAGTATTTCATGCCAGATGAAAGTCACAAGGATGCTAGTATTATCTCAAGGAAGGAGACGTGCATGGGTAAAAATAACCAGCCAGGGTGAGATAGGGAAGAGGTCTTTAGTTTTATTGTCTGTGCAAACATTCCTCTGCCTTGGAGGACTGTGAGGTACCTTGTGGTACCTAGGACCACTCCAAAGCAGTTACAGGAAAAGAAACTAAAATCCAATCTCCCATTACATATTGGGGAAAAACATATTTGAGAGAGGAAGGTCATAGAGATGGGAGGAAAAAATTCTCTTAATTAGATTTATCCCTGACTAGAGCCCAATCAACTGACCTGCACATTTGGTTTTTTTTAAGATTGTCATCTCCATCATCTTCCAGTGGAAGGTGTCCCTGCCCATGTCAGGGGGGCTGAACTAGATAATCTTAAGGTCCTTTCCAGCCCAGATAATTCTATGAATCTATGACATCTAAGTGTCCTAGTGTTATCCCTTCACAGAGGAAGTAGTTGAATGTTCTTCAGTTTATGTCACAGCACCATGCCCTCAGCACATTTGAGACAGAGCAGCTGAAGATACTGAAGCCCACCCTCAGGTGGGGGAAAAAGCCAAGGAGCATGGATCATCCTCTATATTTCCCTAAGAGCAAGCCAGATTTTAAAAGAATCGCATATTTCACCTCTTTTCACTTTAAATTACTGTTTGCAGGGTGCAACTCCCAGCAGCAGGACCTTGTGTCCATGCCAGCATAGAGGGGCAAAGGTTACATTTACAAAGTCAGATGCATCAAAAAAGCTGCCACTGGTGTCAGCTGGACTGAAATATTTCCATCTGCACTAATGGCCTCTGAGTGAGCCCCAAAGAGCCCGGTGTGTGTTCCCCACCTTTAGTTTCATTGTGAGTGTTTGCCTCCAGCCTGCTGTGCCTATCAAGGATGGAGAGAGGCATTTTCTCTTTCATTTCCATTCCCATTAATACAGTTGTATTTTGTGAGGTGTTTGTTTACATGAGCCTTCTCAGTTCTCTCCTCTCAGGGGAGCCATTAATTTATCTGCTTTGCTTTTCATCAACGGGAGTTGACAGAGGGAGTTATGGGTTAACTGCTCTGTTTAGAGCAAGTGGCAGGTGCTGGTATCACTCAAACTAAATGAAAATATAAATATCTCTTTATCTACCCAAGAAATCAGCTTAAAAACCCCAGTGTTTAAGTTCAACCTGTTTGTAAGCCTAATGACCCAACTCGGCACTAAACCTGTTTATTGACAGCTTGAAGGCTGGACTGCTCCAGACCCCAGCTACGTATAATTATGGAAAGAAAATTTTTAAAATGCCTTAATCATAAAAGGCACTATGCTTATTATGTCAGAAAGGAGCCTAATTTTGGAGAAAAACCTGCTCTATCAAACCCAGGCCCCCTCAAGGGTCCATGGGGGCAAATCAGCAGCTCCCAAGGTCACAGGTTGCATCTGAGAAAATTGCCAATGTACTGTCTTACATGTTTCTTCATAGTTTCATTTTGGCTCACCCCGAGAAGGAGATTTTCAAAAGACTCCAATTTCTTAATTTCATTCCTTTTTGTCCTTAGCACTGACACTTTTGGAGACTGAAATATGACGCAGTGCAGCCCATACCATAAAAAAGAACATTAAAAGGTTTTGTACAGAGAGCTGAGCTTATAAAGCCCCATTTTACTCCCCAAGTGAAATGAATGGAAAATACTTCTAAGTAATTTAAAGGACTTTGGATCAGATGCACAGTTCACAAAAGCCATGGTGGTATAAAACTCAATGCCAGTCAGGAGATGACAAAACAGATTCACTCCTCATTGGTCAGAAACATAGGAATAAAACTACTGATTTGTGGAATACCTTAAGATATAGCTTATACACAGCATGATATCCAAAGGAAAAAGCTAAAAAGTAGTAAGAAAGGTCTGGGTTGTTTTTGACATTAATTTTTCCTACATGGGATACCAACAATTGCTACTGAAATAAAAGGAAAGAAAAAAATGAAAGAAAAAAAAGGAAAGAAAAACAAGGTAGTGAAGCGAGGAAAATATGTTGGCTGCATTTAACTGGTTTGCTTACATCAGTTTTCAACTCTTCTTGAGAACAGTATAATAAAGGTAATGGAAGAGAGAATAAAGTCTCAACAGAAATTCCAATTAATGGCAGAGAAACTTTGTTCTGTAAGCAAGGAGGAGGAATAGATGAGCTGTGGACACAGAAACCCCTGAAACCCCTTGGGGTTTCAGCATGGCAAGGCAGCTTCCATGAAGCAGCAGCAGCAGTTCTCTTGTCAAGGAATGGAGCAACACTATCTCTCAGAGTCACAAAATGTACATCTGCCCATAGATGGAAGGGGCTAGTGCTGGAAAAGATATTCTGGAATGGTTATTAGAACCCACCCGTTCTATTGCTTGAAAACTGGTTAGAAATAAGATTTTTAGGTCAGGCAAGTTATTGCATGCGTGACCTAAAGTGGAAACAGCTCCATCTGCCAACTTAGATGATGGAAAAGAGTATCTCAATCTGTTTTCCTTCCCATCCCAGTGTATTTCCTCTTGCTTGAGCCTTGCATCTAATTGTGAAATGCCCCTGTAAAACCAGATTGATATTAATCTCGCTTGCATAAAGTCGGGGTAGGCTACAAAAATAAAAAGGTAAGGATTTGGGAGATAAGGGCTCTTTTTCTTTTAATTTCCAGACAATTTCCCTGATCTGCTTATGGTGTGGTTTTATGAACAGCTGCATCAGTATCCCCAGGGAGGCAGGAAGCAGCAGGGTGGCTGAGCCCTAGCAGGAGGGAGCATCTCAAGTAGGGTTTGTCATCAGAAACATTGACACAGGGAACCATTCCTCTACTGAGGTTGACATTTTCAAACCCAGGAGCCTGCACTTTGGTGAAAACAAACTTATGTTTAAAGGCTTCTTGGCAATTGGATTTCCAGCAGATTTCTGCATCCAACAGATGCAAGCATTGATCCAGCTTCACTTGGGCAATGATATGTACAATAAGACATTTGGCTTCAGGAGTGTGTGACTGAGGATGTTGCTGTCTTCTCTGTCTCCATCTGTACTGCTTCCTTTACAGACATAATTGCTAATAAATTAACATTTGTATACTGCCTTGGAAATCGTGAGCTTAAATATAGGTTTTTATTAGCTCATATCCTGGCAAAATATTTCTTTCATACAAATTACTTTTTGTAATTGAATTATGCCTTGCGATTTTTAAAACTTACAAAGTGGTTAGACCCCTGCTATTTATCATTCTTCTCTGCAAGAGTTTGCCAAGGTAGGAAGGAAATTGGTAGAAAATTTATTGCAAAAAAGTAGATAAGCATTTTACTTTAGGGTTCTTTTATGTCCATGGTTCCAACAAGCCTAATAATCTTTGCAAATCATTAGCATGTTATAGCCCAGAATCCATCCTGAAACTGATGATCTCACCTCATAAGTTTCTTGTTAGACTCCTAGACTCTCTCAGACATCTTCTTAATAGTGATATGTCTCATAAATTATTTATTGAAATGACATGCTTAAAAGCATCAAAAAAGACCTTTTACTTGGCTGTGAAACAGCTGGAGAATGGTTATATCTGTTTCTCATAAAATGGGCCCAAAAGATTAAATGCCTTGTCCAGGATCACACAATAAATTAGTGGTACAGCAGGGCATAAGACAAACTGGTGCTATTTCCCAGAGTCTTGCTCTTGCTTCTCAGCAGTAGACATAACTATCTCTTCATCTCAGCAACTGTTGCATGGCCCAAAATGAAGATGGCTTACTTGCTACTGAAACTTGTGGTCTCCATCTCTTAAATTCTCTTATTCTTTCTACATTGGTGGAGCTGGTGACCTTTGTGCTTTGGGTGGGCTTTGTTGTTTTTTTATCATTTCTAGAATGTAGGCTTTCCAGAGATAGACAGTCACCTATGACTTCACATGAAACACTTAGGATTCAGAGACAGCCACTGAATAAAGCTCCATGTGTTTTCCCAAGTGTGATCTGATAGGTCTCAGCCAAATGATGGAGGCTGTTAGTGAGTTTTACTTCATTGTCTTTTGCTTCCTAAAGCATATAAAAGATTGTGTTTGTTGCATCTATTTGAAACAAATAGTAATAATTAACATTTATATAGCACTTTTTGCTTTTTAAGCACTGCTCAAACACTAATTACTCTTGGTTTAGTGTAAACTAATGTAATCCCACTCTGTTTTGCAATCTACTTGCATCTTTTGTTGACTGAGAGCTAGTTCAATTACTTCTAATCTTTGGTCTAGCTAGTCAGTAAAGGTATGACTAAGAAGAGACATTTACATCTTCAATTACTTTCTCCCCTCCTCGGCTCCTTTATTTGCTTTTTCTTTTTCTTCCCACAATGTCTTTTTGCTGAATATTCTTTAAGATGGATTCCTTAGCATGGCAGCAAAGCTTTTCTTCAGCAAAAGAGTGGGCCGTTCAACTCATTCTGTTAAATGTTATCAAAACTTGTTCTTATAAGAAAGATTTAATAAGTCATTCTGTTTTGCCGCAGAAAGTCAAATATAAGATATTTTCCTATGGCAAACCAGAAAATTTATCACTTAGTCTCTAAACTAGTGATCTTAATACCAGCAGTGCAGAACTCATTTTTCAGTTCGGACTTGGATAAACTCCTTAATCTCTTATCTAGCATTTTACCAACTGAAAGATGATTGAATTTCATTATTACTGGCACAGAATCCAAGAAGTCCAGTAAACAGGCTTCTGATGTGCAAAGAGGAGCTGGGGTTTGTGTAGTCTGTGCCACTGACTTCCTGCATTATTTGGTCAGGTCACCTCCTTTCTGTTGGTCTGTTCTGCCTGTAACATGGGAGAGATGAAAATGGATTTCCTTGAAGGCTAAATCAGTAAGAAATCTGAGTTTTTGCTATGTGTTTAAAAAAAAAAAAAAAAAAGAAAAGTAGAAATAAACCCTACTGTTACTCTGTTAGCTTTGAGCAAATAGAAAAGCAGCATTTTACAAGAATAGAATAAATGTAATGTCTGATTTTTTTTTACCAGAAATACAGTGTCAGTTGTCATTACCTTATTAAGATCCTTCCTTAATGCACCTTTCAGTCAAGTGTCATTTGTACATCTGGAAGAGTGTATGTATGTCTGTTTTGGAAGGTCACTGAATCATAGAATCATGAAGGATTTGGGTTGGAAAGGGACCTTAAAGATCTTCTAATGAGCAGGGACACCTTTTGCTAAACCAGGTTGCTCAAAGCCCCAACCTGGCCAGGGACTTGAACACTGCCAGGGATGGGGCAGCCACAGCTTCTCTGGGCAACTTGTGCCTGTGTATCACCACCCTCACAGGGAAGAATTCCTTCCTTATAGCTAATCTAATCCTACCCTCTGTCTGTCCGAAGTCATTCCCCCTTGTCCTATCACTCCATGCCCTTGCAAATTACCCTCTCTAGCCCTCTTGTAGCCCCTTCAGGCATTGGAAGGTGCTGTAAGGTCTCCCCAGAGCCTTTTCTCCATATCCCTGTACATGCAGTGCTAAGATGCAACCCAGCAATCAGGTGTAAGTCCTCTTGCATGTGCTTAAAATCTCTTCCTAGAGGTGATCCCCCTCCTTGTTATTCCAATGAAGGGGCCCTTTGTTTCAGAAAAAAACCTCAAACACTTTCTATTTCTAATTTACTATTTTTACCTCTCTCTTTTTTTCCCCATAGACATTTTACTTAAGAAAATACACTTCCTACTGCATAAGCTTATTGTGCTGTTGAAAGTGAAGCTCTGGACACAGTAGGGGTTACACTGATTAATCAATCCCTAGCATCTCTCAATGCACTCTGATTATCTCACAGAGAAGTCCTAAAATGAATCAAATTCATGAGCCCTTGCAGTATTATTTTACAGATAATTCATGTTTTAATAAACTTAGTTTGAAGTTCAACCCTTTAGGGAATTTTATCAGAACAAGAAAATAGGTTGGTTTCTCCCCCCGCTAAAGGAAGGCAAGGATTACCCAGTACCACAGCATCCATGACAAGAGCAGGGACATTTTTACATGTGATGCTGTAGTAAGACAAGGACAGGTTGGCCTTGTGACTAATCCTGCAGGAATTTTCTGGGCTCCTTACATGAATTCAAGTAACTGGATAAGATATTTGCCCTTGCCTGTAGAAGAGGGGTGGTAATACTTTTTCCCTACTCTAAGTGTCCTGCCTGATTAGGTGAGAGCTTCCCCCTGCTGCAGGAAGTTTCTCATCTTATTGTTCTGTAGTGTCTATAAAATTAGTCGTAATAAATAGGTAGATACAAAGTAAATCTGTCCCTAGCAATACTTTTTGAGCATAATTCTAAGTACATTCCTCCAAATTCAGTTGAGCTTATGGCATTCCCTGCTATTCAGTGGCAGTAGTGAAAGGCAGTGCTGTCCAAAACTACTTTTCCATTGTTTCCACCGTCAAGCCAATGACAAAAAGGAGAAAAAATTCAGATCTTGGAAGTTTTATTTTACAGGTCTCTTTCAATTCCAGCTGTCACCCTGTGAGCTGCTCAAACCCCAGGCTGCATCTGAAAGGTGTAGAACAGAGGATGCTCTGAACTCTGTTTCAAACAGGAGGTGCACATCAACGTGATACCTTTACTGAGGAATATGGATACAGGGTGGTGTCTGCAGGCAGAAAAGGCAGACATGCTTTCTTTCCTAAAAGAGTCTCAGCCTCCATTCAGCTCTTTTCAGAAATAATGTATGATAGCAAAAAGATACATCTGAGAGTAGGTATGAGTTCAAGGCCTCTTTTCTTATGGAAAAGGCTGATGGCTCATCAATACTCCCATGAAAAAGACCATAAACAGTGACTTCAAATGAAAAAAGTACATGTTCACACCACACAGAGTCACATTGAGGCACTGCACACAGGATGTGGTGAAGGCCAAAAGTATTTAGAGCCAAATGGGGTTAGGCAAACTCTCAGAGGACAGATTCATGAGGGACTGTCACACCCAGTGTTCCTGCAGAGAAATTTGCTGAAGTGGATAGAGGGGAAAGACCAACCTTGATTCCTAAATCACCGTTCACAACCACTGTCCCCTTTTTGTCTTCCAAATTGACTGCGTCCAATCCATACAGGGGTAATAGAGATGGATAGTTTCCTTGTTCAGTTTATTGACAGGGAAGTAGGCAGACAGAGCTAGTGTATTTAGGCATGGGAATTCACTTACCTAATTGTGGAATAAAGAGATTGGATGGCACAAGGTGTGCATGGGAATGGTCTTGGAATTGTTGCTACATTTTCATTTGAGTCACAATTTAATTACAAAGGCTTCCTGTAGGCCACAACAGAATGCTGAGAATTAGACACAAAGCTTACCCAGGAGTGGGTGTAAAGCTTAACACCCTGAGTGAGTCCTGTACCAGGCTTTTCTTACTGTCTAAGAGATGAGACACTGGCACAGGGTGCCCAGGGGAATTGTAGGTGCCCCATCTCTGGAAGTGTTCACAGACAGGTTGGAAAGGGTTTTGAGTAACCTGGTCTAGTGAAAGATGTTCCTGTCCATGGCAGGGAATTAAAAGTAGGTGATCCTTAAGGTGCCTTCCAAAACAAAGACATCTTACTTGTTGTCATGGAATCCATTCTACAGTTCTATGACTAGAAATTATCTTGTTTGTTTGTTTGTTTTGGGTTTTTGCTGGTTTTTTGTTTTGTTTGTTTTTGTTTTTGTTTTTTTTAGCAAACAAACCCCAGGCTATGTTTTTATTTTCTGGAAGAAAAAAGAAAAATTCTCCCAAACAGTTTGAGAAAGGCTACGCCAAGGGCTTTCATCTAGGAGGCTTGAGACACATTCAAAACTTTGTCCTGACTCAGATGAAGGACATAAATTTTAGCTTCCTGTATCCCAGGCAAGAGCCCAAATTAGAAAAATGTGGGTAATGGAGAAAGAATGGGAATACTTTCAGTGAATACTAGCATTTTATGTCGCCAGTTCTTTGTCACTCTTGAGATTTGCTGATAAATGTGCTGGTTTTACATGGGGTTTGGATGTGTGGCACATCATACACCAAAACCTTGAGTCTGACAAAGACAGTTAGGAAAAATTTGTAGGCTGATCATAAAAGAGTGTATGTAGTCAGGCTGTATCTTGCAGCATTTATTATTTAAATGCCATTATGCACTCTCTATTAAATTGAGGTTCTGAAGAAAACCCACTTCATCCAAGAATGGCTAGTAGACTCATAATGAGGATTGCAGTATAAAAGTAAGATTTTTTTTCCAAAATAATTTCCATTTTGGAGTAAGCCAGAGTAGGGTTCTGATGGCTGCAACTGCAGACTGCTTATACTTGACAAAAGTCATTCAGAAGAATTTTTAACTTCAGGCCCTAAAATCTTCCACTAGCACAAGTTAAATGTTCCAGCCCATGACAGAAGACTTAGGGAGTTGCAAACGAGAAATAATTGAGATAATTGCATTCCAGCCTCCTCCATGTTTTCCCACCACTACTGTTTCAAGCTTTCCTGGGCCTCCAGCTTAATGCAGTTTTAGATTTATTCGTGAAAAGGTCACAAACCACATTTTTTGGACAAGGCATTACCAACTGTCTAGCAAGTCTCTTACCAGTAGAAGAAAGGCTTAGTGGTTGAGACCAGAAAAGGGAGGATTTGTTACTTTCTTTGAGTACTGGACTGAAGCCAAGCAGTATTACTTCAACTCTTCATTCTCCACCTCTCTTGTGCCTGCTTCTTTCCTAGGTCTTTGCCAAAAATGTGAGACGATGTTATACCTATAGCTTAATTTATTTCCTATGAAGATCTCTTGGGATTTGAACCTCTGTTATAAATCTGAAGCTTAAGGTTTAATAAAAAACACAGGAATCATTTTTGTTATGGAAGAATCTCCCAGAAACATGGTAAATGGCATCACAGTGTTTAAGCCACAGTAGTGTATTTGCTAAGATCAGATCATTGCTGACTCTGATCACCAGGCAATACAAATTTGATTTGAATAACCCCTGAGTACATGCTGAAGGATTTGCTGAATGCATCAGAAGGAACATTCACCTCTACATTTATGCCAGCTTTGTGGCTTAGATGAGGTAGAATGGGAGGCAGTATTTTAGACAATTTTTGACAAATAAAAATGACCAAATAAGATTTCTCAGGTTCAGTATTTTGTATAAAGAAGGCCAAGTTTTTCAAGGTCAGGTTGCATGGGTCTCTAAAGAACCTGGACTAGTGCATTGCATCCCTGCCTGTGGCAGTGAGGTTGGAACTAGATGATCTTTAAAGTTCCCTCCAGCCCAAGCCTTTCCATGAGCCTATGAAATCACAATAAGGAGACTTGAACAAGGCATTTCGTCCTCATGGAAGTGGTAGGACTGTCAGAGTGGATTGCCTTCTTTCAAATATGATGAAAGAAGGTGATGACTTAATTTGGTGTAGGGTATTAATAATCAGACACAAAGTCATTTAATCATCTGAACTTGCAACTTCTTTGATTGCAGCTTAGGGTCCTGAGTTAGAGCTAATTTCCCAAATAACATGGCTGGTTTGCCCTGAGTATCTGTTGGTGTCTTTGAGAAAGTTTATATAGAAGGTCAAAATCTGTCTCCCTTTTGACTCTGAGTGGGGTTTTCATCACTCACCATGGGATTTCATAGGTCAGATACAACTGCAATTGTCCATGCTCCACAGTCCTTCTGACTGAAGGACTCTGTTGAACATGAAAGAGCATCTTGTTAATAATACCTGAGGTTCATGCTACTGTTCTCCAAAAAGATTTCAGGGATGCATTGGCTACAGTTTTTTTAATTAATTATTCTAGTATGCTTATGTGACTTGGTTCTCAAAAAAATCAAGGGCTCAGTATCAGGCTCAGCCTTGGAGATAAAGTTGCTGCCCTCAGTTGTGTTGTTTTATTCTTGTACCACCTTAAGCAATTCGCTTTGGCTTCCCATGGCTCATCTCTTCCTCTATAAAGTGAAAGAAAGGGTACTTGCTCACTACTTACCAGCTTTAGGTCTTAGTTAATGATTCGATTTGTGCAGCCCAAAGGAGGGAATATAAAATTAAGCTTACTGCTTGGCATCCTATGGCTGTCCTCATTCTACAAGGGGCAGCAGCAGTAAAAAATAGGGAAACATATTGCCCTAAGCAGTGAAATGAAATCGAGTTCAAGAAGACAAAAAGTATGCCATGTCAAGTAGTGTAATGCCATTTTTGCATAGGCAGTTTTGCAGAGGAAAACAAATGAGAAGTGAAAAGTAGTCCTTTTCCTTCCTTCAGCACAAAGGTGGAGGTGGAATCAACCCACCAGATCTCATGCTCACGTTTTCTTGCAGACAAGATACTTCACTCTTCCAGCTTTCTCATCATCCTGTAGCCATAAGTATATGGGAAGTACATAAAGCTATCTGTACTGTTTAAACCCTCACATTTTGACAGAAAATTGGATGATATGACATGCTGCCTCCCAGAACAGGCGCTGTCTATCACCTTGCTGCTAATCTCTGTGATTAGTGACCTGCAATGTAAGTCAGCTATCAAAGACCACCTGTCCTTTTTGCTATAAGCACCTCCCAGCATATCACTTTGTGGTGTCACACTCCCTTGTCTGGTTTTTGATTGATGCAAGTTTCTCTTTTGAGCAGTGACTCAGAAAATAAATCATACCCCTTGCCATTCATTGAGTGTGATTCTGCAGCACAAAGCCAGTGTGGTTAATCAAAGCTCCAAAGAGCAACAAAAAACAACAGAACTGAGAATGAGGAGGAGAGATATAAAGGATAAAACATCATAAAAAGAATTGTTTGGGAGCCAGCCAAAGCAAAAGCAAAATAAAAAGTGCTGCAAATAAGCATTATGTTTGCTGCACTACTGCACCAGAACCAGAACACTGATTTTTTTACTCCACTCCCTGACATGTGTGCAGGGATGTGAGAAGAGTCTCACACTCCTGAAAAATATAACTATATCAAGGAATCTGATTTTACGGCTTTTACTTCTAAGTAACCCTTTCTGGGGTCAGTGGGATTTTTCTGAGTAGAGTAAGTAAAGACAGAAGGATGCTTCTGTTGTGAGCTGTACTCCAGACCAGTTTGTGATTCAGCTGGGATTGGACCCCCATACACAGAAGGTTGCCAAAAATAGGAATGACTACTGCAACTAATTGGCTTTAAAGTAGAATTTTAAAAAAGGAAAAAAAGGTGAAATTTTATATGTTATGCAGACAGCAGTATGATGAAAGAAACAAACAGAACTAGAAACACTGCATTATAGGACAAGAAAGCCCTTTCCAAATGTAAATGATTCAGAGCAGAAGGGTTTTGTGCTTTTATAGAGGGAAAATGAACACGGAAATGGAAAGGTCCATATTAGAAAGCCTGTTTTTTTTACATCCAGTCCAGCAAGTTTATGGAAGCTTTTAAAATTATGAGGAGCAATCATGAGCTAAAGACGGAAAGAAACTGGTGGTTGAGTATGTAATTCAGACGAGTGTGATTCTTTGTGTTTGTCATGTGCCAGAGAAGTCAGGAAAAATGTGAGGTGTTGATGGCACTTATGAAATTGTAGCAGAAGTAAAATCTAGACACAAGGAGTAGCAGAAAAAAAGTAATAATCTACCACAGAAAAGCTATGAAGCAAACTCTCTGACAACAGAACTCCGTTGAAAGTAAGGTATCTAAACCATCTGGGAATTGGGCCATAAAACTGAGATGACAAGAATGGCATGTCCATGGAGAAGTGCTGGAAACTTACTTAAGTCAGGTAAATGCAACAGTTCAGTCTTTAAAAATAGCTTTAAAAAAATCCTTCATTTTGTTTTATGGAGGTAACCTTTCTATTTGGAAAGTCAACCCAAGTTGTGAGGGAGAGAGAAATAAAAAGTTGAGAAGAGTTAAATTTATAAAGACATGAATGAGTTGGGAATAGAAACACTGTTGTAGAGGAATGTGCATATGGATGGTGCAAATTTACAGGGCTATTTTTGATGAACTGTAGAAGAATTTTCAGTTTTTCAGCACCTTTCCTTACAGAAAGAAAACCCTTCATCTGGTGGGAATTCAGTCAATTTCCTCATGTTTTTTTGTCATTTCCTAAGTTGCAAGGTTACTAATGGTAATTACAGACCCTGTTTGTACCTTGTGGCTCTAGCAGTGCAAAAAGGTTTCCTTGGCACAAGTTACTCTCCTGCTAGAGGGTTTTTAAATGACCAGCCCTAGGTAGGAATTGCGACAATGCTCAGGAGCAGAAGAAACCACCTTTCCTCATTTCTTTCTTAGAGAGTAACCATTTCTCACTCACATTCTGCTATCTTCATCCTCCATAACAATAAACCACAATTTCAGTGTTCATTATAGCAGCTCACAATACTGGGCTTTTGTGAAGCAGCCTGTTTTAAGGTGTTATATTCAAAAGTATAACAAACCTGCTCTTTCTAAGATTTTCAAACAGAGATGCTATAAAGGGGACAAACAGATTCAATAACAAGTGTAAAAAAAGTCACAATTTTTCAAACAAAAAAATTTTTTTTTAAAAAGAAAGGGGAGATGACAGTGCACTGAAAGGCAATCAGATGCTCTATTTCTTTTATTTCTTTCCAGTGTGAAAGCACCAATATGTTTGATTCAATGCAAAAAAAATCTCCTATTTGGTAGATCTCTTACATGCCGCGATTGCTCTATAGCACCAATGCAATCTCCTTCACTATTGCTTCTACATTCAGGCCTTAGTTTTGTATCCTTACTCTGCAATACATTAAACATGTCAGTTTTGGCTGGTGAGTAATCCCATTTGCATTCACTGTACTGCATTTACCTGAATGAATTTAAGTCAATGAGTTTGGTGGGTTTAAAAACATATTTGAAGTCAAAGTGGTGCTCAAGTCTCTGTGGATGACTCAGATAAAGCTTGTTAAAGACGCTCCTCCTTCCCCCTCTCCCTTCCTTAGTGTTCAATATTTTCTATGCATTTTGCTGACAAACAGAAGGTATGAACTTGATCTGCCACCATCTCTGGAATAGACTGGAGACAATGGAATTGTTTTTTTTTGTTATAGTAGTGCCTTAATTCCCAGGAAGAATGCTACAGAAGCCATACAAGGTGTTGGAATTGGGGTGTGTCATTGCAAAGTTGGTTTTGGAGGTTTTTTTTGGACTAAAACCCTTCAGTAGTTTTAGCACAATCAGAATTGCAGAAATCGGAGTGTATCATGGTTTAACCCCACGAGAGGCCCAAGAGTGTAATTCTGCTTCTTTGCCCAGCTGCCTGTTTACCTCACGGCCTTCCTGTCATTCTTGTTTCCTCCCGCAGTCTCTCTTCGACTCCAATATTTTTGTAGTTGTGCTTGTGCCAGACAGCTTTTCAAGCAAGAAATTAATAATAAAATGTTGTCTTCAGGCTTCAGTATTACTATTATGATTTGTAAGTTATCAGACCCTGTGCTGGGAGTCTCCCATTCTTTACACATCCTTAATTTAAAACTCCTCAGTTTTAAAACCCACTAATGCTAAGTTACACCACATCCCTTTAAGCTGACCTACAAAGCTCACAACACATCCATCCTCAACTGCTGCACCATAGCTGTGTGAGGGCAGATGTAGACTTGGTATTAGGAAGAAATTCTTCCCTGTGAGGGTGGTGAGGCACTGGCACAGGTTGCCCTGAGAAGCTGTGGATGCCTCATCCCTGGCAGTGTTTGAGGCCGGGCTGGATGAGGCTTTGAGCAACCTGGTCTAGTGGAAGCTGTCCCTGTCCATGGCAGGGAGTTGGAATTAGATTATCTTCAAGGTTTCTTTCAACCCAGACCGTTATAGGATTCTATGATTCTCTGAAATCCAGGACACAGCATCTAAAGCAAGTCTAGGATCTGAGTCATGGACGAGTAAGATTTGATTAGTACATTCAGGGTTTAGCTTTTCAAGAAAGAAATGCGAACAGAATGTGATTCAGTTCTTGCCATATATTTCCATATGTATTTGCTGTGAAAAAGACCAAGAACTGATAGGTTCTTTCTGAACTTTTCGCTTTCTTTTTTTTAAATGCTGATGGTAAACAACAATATCCTGGGGTGGCATTTAGAGAATCAACTTCTGTTCTTTAGCAGTCAGGAGGATTCAGTTTCAGAGAAGCTCAGTGCATAATTACAGACTTTCCATGTTTGGTTTGTGTATTTTATCATTATTTTTCCTCATAAACAAGTTTAGATATTAAAAAACATATTTTTCCATCTTGATGCAAGGCATTGCCTTTTTTTTCCTGCTTTCTGTCACATTTAATAAACTTGAAGTAAAAATACCACTTATTAGTTATTTTGACAAAAATACTTTTAATACGTTTTGTTTCTGATATCTGTTTTCTCTGTGTGCAGATATGTATGCTTGTATTGCAGTGTTTATATACATTGGTTTTTCCACAGAAATAAATCCCAGGCCATGTTGTTACATGAAGCAGAACACTATCATTTATTTACACTTTCTCAGCTCTGCTTAAGTTTTAATATATTTACAGCTGAGTAAAGATGAGCCCTCTGAAAAGGAAGACATTTTTATGCAATTTCCATCCACGTCACTCCTTCAATCCTTTCTCCCTCTCCCTTCCCAGTTGCCTTCTTACACCATCTCAGTCTTTTGTTCATACATTCTAACCTCATGATCTGTGGAAACATTTTTAAAACCACAGGACAGCATTTTTCCAGAGCCCTCCAGTTGCCCAAATAGAGACATTTCAGCATTACCTGATTTCCCAGAGATTAGATGACTGATGAATACATGCCTTCTTGAGGTGTCTGAATCACTTCCTACAGAAAGAAGACACACAATATCACAATCAGTTTCAAATTCCCAAGTATATGCCTAGTTCAGACAGATGCAGGTTGCTGCATATATGTATCCTGTTAGCAGTGGCAATTATTAAATGAGTCACACATAATTGAGACTTTCTTTTTATTGGTAATTGTTCTAAGAGGGTTTTTCTGGAATCCATTAAGTAACATCCCTTTTCTTCAGTGTAAGAATGTATAAAGAAGGCAAATTAGCCGTTGAGTGCCCAAAGGCATGACATTTTTTAATTCTCTCTCTCAGGTTATTCCAATCTGACCGCCACACAGACGTCATTATTTTAATGTTGAATACTCAGACGAGGGTGCCATGGATGTAAAGGAAAGGAAACCGTATCGATCTCTGACTCGGCGCCGCGACACTGAGCGCCGCTACACCAGCTCTTCAGCCGAGAGTGAGGACAGCAAGGCACCCCAGAAATCCTACAGCTCCAGCGAGACCCTGAAGGCTTATGATCAAGACTCCAGGCTGACCTACAGCAATCGGGTCAAAGACATGGTGCACCAGGAGGCTGATGAATTCTGCCGAGCAGGTGGGTGCTTTTCAGCAGATGCAGCTGTAAGCAGCATGAGGGAATCAGCTGAGAGCCAGAGTTGAGTGGGAGGCTACCTTTGAAAGACTCTGAGGCCAAAACCATGATGTAAGAGAGAGACTTAAAGGGAGCAGCAGAGATCACCTTCACTGTATTGCACAAGACACTGTGTGCAGCCCAGTGTCCTTAAGCGGCATACCCATATCCCATGTTCATTAGCACTTACTAAGACACATTTTCTATGTCTTAGTCTTTCTGTCTGCAGCAACACTTTGCTGCTTCCCACCATGAGACTAGAACCCCCTGTACACGTGCTGCACAGTACTGACGTGGCATGGAATGTTCCTGCCTGCTCAGGAGACCTTTCACTGTGTCACATGTCTGCTCTGTCATGAAGGAAGTCAACAAGGATGCTGAGGCAGGAGGCAACAAGTGGAGAGCGTTGCTGTCCACACTGTCCATCCGGTCTACAGCAAAACCCAAGAACCCTGGAAGAAAGGACACAACTGAGTTCCAGATGGAATGACCCCTCTTGGCATTGTACATGGCCTGCAGGCTTTAGGTTTGCCTTGGGGACGTGCTTCAATGTGAAAGAGTAAGGAACGTCTTTAGGACTTACAGGAGCACATTTAGTGAATCTGAGTCCCGGTATCTGTGAAGATGTGGAGTTTCAAGAGTCACCACAGACTCCACAGTTCTAACAGAGATTCCAGATACCCTGAAGTCAGTGCAGTTACAATTTTCACTGCTGTTATTGCCTGTATGAGATAGATTTCTGTCCCCTACTACAAGACTCATCTTCATTTTTCTGTAGAGATGTAGTTCAGATTCCAAGCATGCAGCTGCGCGTGCACTTGAGCCCGGCTAGCTCCACAGAAATGCGTAGCCACAGCCTGATTGGGCCGGCCGCGTGGCCACTTCAGCCTCCGCTCCAGGTGGGGAGCGGCTGAGGCAATCGGCCGGCTGCCCAAGACCTCTCACGGCAGGGGTGGGAGAAGGTGTCTCGGAGAGGCAAAGCTGAGTGGGCAGCAGCAGAGCAAAGAACGCAGCGAGACAAATGAGGACGTGGGGCAGCAGTCAGTAGCAGCGGGGGATGGGTGTATTGAAGGAAGGAAGATGCAGAATAGGCAACTAGCTGCAGCTAACTGCCAAAGACCTGCCCCTCGGGACAGGCAGTTATAGAATCCCCGAGGGGAGGAGCGCATCACAATAAACCAATAACAGTACATAACAAAATGATGAGCATGAGACTTAAACCAATCGGGGTACAACAAAGGAGTGGCTTCCCTCCCTGCACCAATCATCCTCCGCCCAGGGTAGAAGTTTCTAGGACTGGGGAGTAGGCAGAAGATGATGGGCAGGAGGGTTGCCAGGACAACAGGGGAGGGGAAACCCAGATAATGAAGGAAAACAAGGCGGGGAATACTGACAGGCAGGGAAACTGATACAAGAGAGCGGGAGTAACCATGGAGATTGTGATGGGCAGTTGGACTACATGAAGGAGAAGGGGGGGGGAAGGGAGACCTGAGACCGAACAAAGAAGCCATCTTGAACATTAACAGAAGGACTTATAAACAACTTATAAACAGACCAAAACTTGTTCAAACAATCAAAACCCACGCCACAACACAACCAGGACTTCACATAAATTGTTTTTAGAAGTCCATCAAGAAAAGCATAAAATGGTAAAGTGAGTCAAATAGAGTAGGCAGCATTCCAGAAAATGGACATGAGCTAGCCTACCCAGAGTACTCTGAGCACGTCCTTTGCAATTTAGAGAAGCTGATTCCCCAAAAGGAATACATATAATTACACTCATTAAACTTGGAGGCTGCTTGATTTTTCCTCAAAAATCATGCACTTGTGGTTTTGGTGCAAGACTCATCTTCAAGGCACACACAAGCAAAAGTATTTGCTGAAGTATCTTCATGCATATGGCTTTGGTGTTTGAGTTTCAGAATAGCTGCAATAGGCAATAATCAACAAAAGGGCCAATAGTTGATGTAAGTAACACTGTGACATCGTGAAAGCAGTTTCCCTCTTAGCAGCTCTGAAGTACTTCATCCCCTCTAAGGAATGTATGACATTATAAAGAAAAGGAAACTTTTTAGGTCATTGCATTTGCTTACTTCATACAATATATTCACCATGCAGGATAGATGTGAATTAGTCCAGGTCAGCGGTTTTAAACTTGGAGGTCCATGAGGCCATGCAGATCTATGGACTTCTCCTAAGTCCACAAAAGATTACTTTTCCTGAAAATCCAGCCTGCTGGCAGGGAGTGTAATTTTTCTATACACAAGCTCATGCTTCCCTAGGAAAATTTTGAAGGTACTGAGAAATAGTAAAAATGACTGGTCAAAGTAGCTGAAATTCATTGAAAAGTTAAGATTAACCATGTCAGAGCACCAGTTCTGTTTCTGATATAACTCTCACAAATGGCTACACTTAAAGCTTTCTCCCAGTTTATCCTGAGGGTCCCAAAACTGGCCTGAAGAGTGTTAACAATTATTCCAGACTTTCTGTGCCATATTTTTCACTGGCAGTAAGCCATGAATGGACCTCTCTTTGTGATGCAGCTTGGCTTGAGGCCAACTGAAACCAAGCCTTATTAGCCTGCTTGACATCAACAAGGCAAAGTGAATTTCTCTCCTGCATTGGTTTGGAAGGCAGAGGAGGGAAATGTTTCAAATTGACCAAATAAATTCAGTAAATAAACAAGTCAGCATTTAAATGGTTTTAGCTAGAGTGAGTGTCAGCAAATGTGCAAGTCAGCACAGGAGAAAATAGACCAGATCTGAATTAAAAAGTCTTGGATATTTATTATCCTCCTTTTATTGACTTGAGTTCTTCCAGCTTAAAAGGCAACAGTGAGCATAGAATATGAAAATCAATGCATCTGCTGCTGTTTATTGCAAATAAATTTGATTTTGAGTTAATTGTAGCAGTCATTTTTCATAATTTATGAGCTGCTGTTGCTGGAGAACATCAGTCATGTTGCACATTGATGTGCCTGATGATGCTGAGTGTGGCTTCTTTCAGGCAAAGGTGGAACATGACATCAGTGACTCAAACACGTAAGGAAAGCCAAAAGATATTTTTCAGTACTCCACAAGGGATAGTTTAGAAAACCATGGCCTTAAACATAAGTTGAAACTAGAAGAGAAGAGCAAGGTCTCTGGGGAGATACATCTTCCTAGCATTTATAACTTAGGTTGGGTTTATTTGCTTCCTTATGCCATAAGAATGTAGAGGACAATCTCTCAAACCATTCTGTAATTATGTTAAATTATTACTTTGCCACAAGCTTGCATTGTGCTTCCCAAGCAAGGGTCGGGCAGAGGCGTGAGTCCCAAGCAACCTTTTCTGTCCACTCTGTCTGAAAGCTTTAATCTTGCTTGGTCAATTAAAAAGGTGTGAAGTTCATGAATCCTTTATGCAGTTGGAGAGTTGTCAGCTGCAGATCTGTAACCAGCTGAATCTGAATTTTCTCCTGCCATCAAACAGCTCCTTCTCTGAGCTATACATGAAAATGTTGTCCAGTCCCACTATTCACGTTGCATTCAAATATCTTCTCTCTGTTAACTGTGAGCTATAAAGCCAACTGAAAAAATGAAATGAAAAAATGTAGTAAAATAACTTTTACTTTTGGCCGTGTGTCATCTGATGCATGTGCACTCTAATATGAGAGACCTTCCCCAAATATCAGGGTTCAAGGACAAACTAGGGCATTCCCACAAGTATGAAACGATACTCTGGAAAAGTAGAAAACTGACTATTTCTGTTGGATACATATTTTCTACCATATGATATTTGACATCAACAAATAGAAATGTGAGAAAAACCACACAATTGTGGGGTCTTGAGAAAGGAGAAAATGGTAATTCAGCTTTGGATGCAACCTTGAGATCCAGACTTGATGAACAGATTTCAATAATGAGTAGTTATGAACTTCGGTGTTCAAAGGAAGGTTAGTGCCTGAAATTTCCTGGACATTGTGCACTCAGATTTATCTTGTTGAAATATGCCTGAGCTGCCAACTGCTCAGTTTTTTAATCCATCCAAGGCATAGCATAACAGAAGCAGGGGTGCATTGAGCTATATAAATGCGCTGTGCAGCTAAAGGCACTCATGGCTGGCCAAAATCTTTTCAAGATATTCAGTTCAGGGTTGAAAAATAAATGCATGCATTAATAAATAAATGTGGATTAAAATTGCTCTCCCCAGCCTCTTGTGGAACTTTCCAAACAAAGTGTGCTAATATTTGAAGCCTTATTCACAGCAATTCAGTCTGATTTTGAAGCTCTGCAGGTAACTAGACATGGAGTCAAGAGTCACTTTTCAGGTCATATTTTTAGTCAGCTAAACAATTGCATCTATTTGTGGCCAAATAACCTCTGCTGTGACTCTATCAGAATGAATAGCTAAATGTGAGTCAAGGTGTGAGTGGTCAGCAGGGGAAAGTGAAATCGCCAAAGGAAATTTAAATCCCCAGTATGTAATTTCAGGGTTTTCAATGAGCAGAACTCATTCAAATTGCCTATTGTAGGGAAGCTGTCAGGTATATGGTAGGACTTTTGATCATTGCACGCCTCATTTTGCTTTTCTCACAAGAAGATTACTTTTTGCCTCTCCTAAAGTATTGCACCATTTCTACATCCGTTTTTGGTTTCAAACTTGATGATTTCATTGAACATGCCCTGCGTTTTTGTCAGGTTCCAGAGGCAGGAATCCAGCCACTTTTTAGTCCTGGTATGTTTGAAAAGAGGTTGTTATGAGGTGGGGACTGGTGTCTTCTCCCAAGTAACAAGCAATAGGACAATAGGAAATGGTCTCGATTGACACTAGAGAGGTTGAGATTGGATATTACAAAAAATTTCTTCAGTGAAAGAGTGGTCAAGGATTGGAACAGGCTGCCTACAGAAGTGGAGAAATCACCCGTCTCTGGAATTGTTATAAAAAAAAGTGTAGATGAGATGCTTAGAGACATTGTCTCGTGGTGGACTTGGATGTAATGGTTGGACTTGATGATCTTAAAACCTTAATGATTCTATGATTCTATGGTCTCTTGGTCTCATTCAGAGCAAGACCACAGAAGAAGGGTATCTGGTATGTTGTTGCCGCGTGTTACTGTGACAGTCCTGTGCCCCACATGAAGGTAGAGGATGAACACTTCAGCTCTTGACTTGTGCTACATGGCACCGTGCCCTATTAAAAAATAACCCAGCTGACGTGTTTTTCTCACAGGAGCCAACTTCTCTTTGCGAGAGCTGGGACTTGAAGATGTGACACCCACACACGGGGCTTTGTACCGGACCGACATCGGGCTGCCTCACTGCGGCTACTCCGTCAGCGCCGGCTCGGATGCCGACACGGAGGCAGATGTGGTCATGTCACCCGAGCACCCAGTGAGGCTCTGGGGACGCAACACCAAGTCCGGGCGCAGCTCCTGCTTGTCAAGCCGGGCCAACTCCAACCTCACCCTCACCGACACGGAGCATGAGAATACTGAAACAGGTAAGTGGTGACAGTGCATGCAAGTGTCAGCCTCGAGCTCTGTAAGGAAAGTGTCTTCCTACTACTCCACCTTAATCTCCCTTAGGTTTAGTGATGGGGTTTTTTATCAGACTCCATGAAAACACTCTTCTAACAGCCCCAGTCGTGGCCTTTTTACTGTCCTACAGAGTCTTTGTTAATGAACTGCTGGAGAAGCTCCTACTTATTTATCACTGTGACAGAGATCATTAAATAGCTATAATACTCTCCCTGCTTTTTGCAGCAACCTTTCAGAGGGAAGGCATTTAAATCTCCCCTCCTCTGGCCAATGCTACTCTTATCTTTGCTCAGATTTTCTGGGCAGATAATTTTCTTCTCTTCCTAGCTGGTTCCTTGACAGGGACCGCTTCATTTATGTAAATTGGTTGACTGCTCTCTGAAGGAAAACGATGGCGAAATATTTTTAGAAGCCTTTTACTTTGTGTGAAATAAAAACTGAAGGTCACAGATTTTTTATCTCTGTAACTTTGTGTCCCCAGCTGCGGGGATTCCTGTGTGCCTTTTGTAGGTCTGCGAACCTTTTGGTCAGCAGTTCTGCCAAGCAGTGTAGGAGAAGGAGAGGGGACTTTGATTCAGTTACAACTTGACCCGGGAGTTCATCCAGTCCTATATGCCTTTGCACCTTTAATTCAATTATAGCACAGCCTGTTTCTTGATATAGCTGCTGCGTACAAGTCATTGGGCACTTGTGCTCGGCGCAGAAAGCTCATGTGAAATGACTGTATCACTTGTTCTTTTCATGCTTTCTGCCACAGTATTATAGTGACAAATGATGATAAGTTTTCCTCTGGAAGCCATGACAGTGAGACATACACCACCCACATGATTTTATGTTTAACTCCAACAAAATTACAGTTGAAGCTTATTAAGTTTCTACTTCGAGATAATGATATATTAGGCAGAGTTCAAAGATAAATGGTCTTCTGTTCAAAGGATGTACAGAAGAATCTTTTTAAATTATCTTTACCATACATTTTAAAAGATTCTTAGTGTAGTGTCTTACAAGCAGACACACAGGGGCAGGTTGCATTGTTTTCCTTCTGATCCTTGTGTTTTGATGAAAAATCAGAGGGATGATCATGGTCAATTAAAGTTTTGCAGCTTCACAAGAAATTGATTGTGACAGTGCTCACAGGCATCCCAGGATGAGGGAAGAGACGAGGATTTGACTCCATATTTCAGAAGGCTTGATTTATTATTTTATTATATAAATTACATTAAAACTATACTAAAAGAATAGACAAAAAGGTTTCATCAGGAGCTAGCTAAGCTAAGAATAGAAAGGAAAGAATGATAACAAAGGCAGTTGTCTCAGACTCTCTGTCCGAGCCAGCTGGGCTGTGATTGGCCATTAATTATAAACATCTAAGATGGGCCAATCACAGATCCACCTGTTGCATTCCAGAGCAGCAAATAACCATTGTTTACATTTTGTTCTTGAAGCCTCTCAGCTTCTCAGGAGGAAAAAATCCTAAGGAAAGGATTTTTAATGAAAATATGTCTGTGACAATTGATAAAAAACAGCCAAAAGCAACCAACTTGCACTTCCATCCCATTCTCCTCTATCCAGGCTCTCTTTTGTGCTTTCCATGTGATGTGTGAGCAGCTGCATTCCTATCCCATACATTTTTTCTTTCCATGCCTACTAAGAAAAGCTTATACAAAATTCTAGGTTGGTTCCCCCCCACTTTGGTCTTAACAGAGAAGAATTGCATTATCTGTGGGAGCCTTTTTCCCTGCTCTCTACACCTGCAAATGCAACTTTGTACCTACAGATCACTTTCAAATGAAATCATATTAGAAACAGCACATTAGCAACTTCACATGCCTTGAAAGGCTTTACTGAAAGTAATCACAGAGGGTGAAGGACTCATGTCAGGTTGGAGACAACCTTCAATTCCTCTTTCCTTAAGTTTAATGGCACACTAACCATTTGCTATGAACCATCACTTCAAAGCAACTAGAAAAAGAGAAATGAGAGGTGGAGAACATACAATGCTGTATAAAAGTAGGAGTTTCCTTGGAGCCTAGGCATTTGCAGTCTTAGTTGTTGGGTGTTTTGAATGAGAAGGGCTGTATCATACTAAAACCAAAAGTCTGTGTAGCACAAATAAAACATAGATTGCCGTGGTGTCCAGTATGTAATAGTATTGTTCATAGTGACAAAAAAAGAGGTGGTGGAGCTTAAAGGAAAATATTAAGATCGAAACTGTGCTGGTGATGAGCTTCATATGATGCTTAGACTTTCCTGGGAAGATGTCATAGACATCAGACCATGTTCAGGTCACAAAAACTGGTGCAGAACTGAGAAAAAGGTCACTTTAATATAGAGAATGTGGTTGAATTGGTGATATAAACATATGCAAACAAATGTTGCAAGGTAGAAAGAAAAGAAGGTTAGGGAAAAGTCTTTTAAGTAGGTAGAATTTGAGCACTTTCTTTTGCAATTGCTTGGCACAGATAAAGGCATGAGAAATCTTTGTGCACCAGCTCCTCACAGCCTGAGACCTACTGTTGGAGAAAGTAGAAGCCTGAGATCCTCTCAGAAGCTTTTTCTGCTGAACATAAAGGCGTTTCCTCCCTCCTCATTCCACATAAGTAATGTTTCTCTGGGCTGCTAGCTATCACACATGCTATTTTGAGAAATCCCAGATTTATAGAGGAAACATTTTCAAGAAGACCTGAAATTTTGCTAATGGCAATGTAAAGTAACATAATGCTATGACTCAGTTTACAGGATGCCTTTATGAGCCAATATTAATTGTTGACAGTATTGATAGAAGTTATAGCCTTTAGCGGAAGTCAATATGGACTTTATGAACCTGCCATCAATAGAAGAGTTTATGGGGCTCATTAAACCAACTTCTCCAATGAAGGTCAAAGTCAGCAGTTTTTACACTGTTCATTATTTATCTAAAATAAATAATCAGAATTTACTTCTGGTGTTTGTAAATCCAAAGTTGTCAAAGCACAATTCTGCCAAAACATTTATTGTGTTCCTAGAAAAGGAGAGAAATCACTCCCCTGAAAAGTAGGTTTGTTTTTATTTCAGGAGTGGTGATGCCTTAAAGGAACAGAAAGGATGCTGGTCAGAAAGGACAGTCACAGTCCATCCCTGTCCTTAAGGAAGTCTATGAAGTCCTGTGGTTTCATGGCATATTGTAGTCCATAGATCACTTGAACAGGGAGCTGACATGGAAAGCCATCCACAGCTTTATCTAAACTGTTATGAGGTTTTCAGAGAATCCCAGAGGTGTTTGGGTTGGAAGGAACTTTAAAAAGCATCTAGTTCCAAGCCTGTGTCCTGAGTAGGGATACCTTCATTAGGTTGAATGCTTCTAGGAGGCCAAATGCTTTTACTAAGTTAAGAATTTGTTCTCACTAAAGAGTTGAGTTATAACTCTGGCATTGCCCTGAGCTCGCATCCTGCCGACTCAAACAGCCACAATGGCTTCCCCTCCAGTGGACAGTGCATTTCACTTGACCTGGATAGTCACTTTGCACAGTGAGGGGACAGAGGCACAGCTCAAGTTGCTGCATCTTGCCTCAGGAAAATACCATCATTCTGATGGCAGAATGATGTAGCAGGCACTTTATATGGCTCAAGAGGTTTTCTCCTGCATGATCATGATCCAAACTGGAACTGTGAACTCCCATTAATAGTTCAGAACCAAGCACAGTGGGAGTCTGGTTCCTGGAAGTCTAGGAGATTTTAGGAGAACTTCTTTCCTATAGTAGATTGCACTATTTCTCAGCAAGACTGATTCAAGCAAAAGAAGTTCCTGAAGTGGTCATTTGGAGTGAAGCCTGGAGTTTCCTGGCGGTACCTTAGCTAACCCCGAACAGGATTTGTACTGAGCCAGCAATTGTTTACCATAGAGAAGAGCACATTGAAGAAAAACGAGGTAATAGTCTTCCAGAAATTGGCTTATTTTTCAGCAATTTAGTCACATACAAAAGAAAAAAAAAACAACCCAAAAAACTTCTAATCATAAGAACATCATTATAAAAATACAGTACCACAGGATAATTTAAACTGAAAGGCATTGCTGAAAGTCTCTGGTCCCTCTCCTGCTTAAAGCAGGGCTAAGTTGGAGGTCAGGTTGGGTCACTCAGGGCCTTTTTCAGTTGCAATTTGAGTATCTATCAGAATGGAGAGGCTACAGCCTCTATATCCTGGCTCTGCAGGTGACCATGTTTGCTGTGAACAACTCTTTTTCTAAGAGCTGGTATGGATTTCAACTGCAACTCATGTCCATTGCTCCCACTGACCACCTCCAAGAACAGTCTGACTCCATCTTCTGAGCATCACCCATTGCAAAAACAGGTGAAAGACAGCATCTAGAGTATCCTCTCCACATAAACAGTTGGAAGGCAGTTTGGCACTAGAGGAGATCAGAGGAGTCTGAGGAATTCCAGTGCTTAAAGCTTTTAAGTGTAAACTAGACAAAGATCTGCTGAGAAATGTCTAGACTAGATGCTGTCTTGGTCAGAGTGGCTTTCTGTGCGAGGCTCTCAAGCATCCCTCTTTCTCCAGTTTCAATTCCTGCAGCACTGCTGTGCCTTTTTCGTCTGGGGCTGTGCAGGACTATTCAGCCTGCGCTTTTGTACTGTCTAGGGGACTCCTAACATATGTGGACATGGACAGTGTTTGTGTGCAAGCATCCAGGAACTGGGGGCTGTGTCTATTTCCTTTGGGTCTGTAATAGAGATCTTAAGCCAGATCCACCCAAAGTATTATGAATCATGCTGGTAACCTCTGGACATATTTGAACATGAGAGATAGGCAGAAAATGCATAGATATTCCAATACAAAATCCCTACCCACAAAAAAGAACCTGAAAAAAACAAACAAACTAACAAACAAAAAAACCCAAAACCCCACCAAAACAAAACAAAACAAAACAAAAAAAAAGGAAAACAAAAAAAAAGGCAAAACAAAAAACCACCACCAACAACAAAACCAAACTGCTTTTTCCTCTACCTTCAGTGTGATAATGAACTTACTGGTTTACTCAGTACAATCATTACAGGGTTACCGTACACCTGGGCCAACAGCATTTTTAAAATTGGTCTTTGTGAAAGTGGAGTTGCAGCCCTTTAAAAACAAACAAACAAACAAACAAACAGTACAGCATAGCTTTCAGCTATTCCAAAGAACCCATTCCAAACTATTCCAAACTAAGGATTTACTTTAGTTGTAATCTGGGCTCAGTGTTCATATCCACCAAGGTGAGTAGTTGGTTAAATATGAGAAGGAACAAGAGACAGAGGAAGCAGTTTTTTTCATTAGCAGGACAAGTCAGCCATGATTAACACTGTGAGGAATGGCGTGATGTTTCTCTCTGTCATCATCTCTTCCTTGGAAGAATGTGGGCAGTATCAAATGGCCAGAAGGATCTCACAGACAGGATGATTAGCATCAGATGGCTCAAGACAGTTCAGCTGAGTTGAAGATGCTCAACTGTGATCTATCATGTAAAGAAATTCTTGCAGCAGAAGTGTAGCTGAAGTGTGACTTCACCACACTGAAAGATTAGTGGATATGAATTAAAATTTCAGATCTAACCACCCAGGAAGCCAAAATTCAAGCTGCAGGACCTTTTCTGTCAAATTGCCCTGTGCAACTTCTTTCCGTCTTCACAATTCAAAGCCATGTGGGAAACATCATCCTGCAAAAACTTCTTCACCCCTTCTGTGGTTGCAAAAGGGTTTACTACTGGACTCCAATCACCCATTTAATGATGAATTGGATATAGGTTTGATCACCCCAACACTTCCTCCACACATCTGTTGATCATCTCTGTTTAGGATGTACAGTTTCATCTCAGGGTTGATTTATCTTCAGCTTCACCTCTGAAAGCACCAGTCAGTGCCAAAAATTATATGGTGACTATAGTAATACAGACACTTACTGGTGAAAAGTTTTAAGAGCAGCATTTTGGACCCACATCCTACAAAGAGGAATAATTTCCCCTTCTGTGCCATCCCTTGTATTGTTCATGACCAGCCTGGATGTGGCTGTGAGCAACCTGGTCTAGTAGAAGGTATCTCTGCCTTCCCAAAGCAACTCAGGTGTTGGAGCTGGGTGGCCTTTAAGGTTCCTTCCAACCCAAACCATTCTGTAATTTTTTTTTCCTTTAGTCAATCCTGTTCTGGATTGCATTTAAATGAGTGCATTTAAAACTGCCAAGCAACAACCAGCTCAATCTCCAAACATGCTCTCCAAGCCGTACCAACTTAACCAGAAAGGTAGCAGATATGTTGTACTTAATTTTTGCTTTCTCACAAAATAAATTGCCTTTCTGAAAAATTCTGATAGGCTGTTGTAAAACTGAAGCATAGTGGCAATCGGGAACCTTAAAGCTCACATGATAGCTCTGCTTCCTCTACCATCCCAGACTCAACTCTTACCCATGTTCATTGACATAATACCTGATTTACAGAGCATTCCTTGCAGTAACCCCCACATTCTCTGCTTCCACTGCTTAAGCCATTACTGTTGCTAGAACGAGCGCTTAAGAAACTGCATAGGGTTTTAGGACACAGCAGAACTGAATGCTTATAGAACATATTATAAACACAGGGGTACATTAAAGCAGGAAATAATTAAAGACAAGTATTTCAAACAAGGAACACCAAAGAAATGCTACAATTTTATTTCTCTGGGGCAGTTAATAAATATTACTGATGCTTTCATTTATTCAGTAGTGACTGATACACAACTCACCAAAACCTTTGAAGGCTCCTGTTGCCATCAGCAGTGTTACACCAGGTCCTAGGTACATGGTGATAACAGTCTGTTTTTTGAAAACAGCATGCCCAAGTGGTATAGATCCCAATACTTTTGGTTAAATACACCGCAATATGCTGTTTGCTGCTAGTTTTCTGATAGCCATTTTGGCCTCTTATTAAATCAGAAAGCTGTTCCAATGATCAAGCTACATTTCATCAGCTTTTTCAAAATATTTTCTCCTCAGAGTCTTTTTACAACAGCTAAGAGAGCTTTAGACAAATAGTAATTATTTCTGTGTGTTTTCCTTGTTCTCTTTGGTTGTTGAGAGCTCTTCTCCTAATGTCGTCTGTATTTGCTACCGGGTGCCTTGCAAGGTAGCTTCTTAATAGCTCTGACTCTCTGCAGAGGAAGAGTTTTTACTCAGTTTTCTTTGCATTCACCTTCCTGTTTCCCAAATCATGTTGACCCAAATCACTGGCCCAAAGTACAGTTCAATATATCAGTCCAATTAGCAGTGCCAGAATTACTGTGTAATCTCTGCATTACAAATTATTTGTTAATACCCCAGTTGATAATCCATGGTGACTTTTCTTTTTGTTACCATGTTTTGCTGAGTAATTTCCTTTCAGGCTTCATCCACTCCATTGTTAATATTGTTACTGTGGTTGCCGCAACATCATCTCTTTATTTTCTCCTCTGAATTAAACAGTGCATTATAAAGTACTTCCAGTAAATGAGAGTGTGCTTCAGATATGCTTCTTCTGCAAACCATGAAGGCAAAAATGTGATACTTATATTCTGGAGAATTCAGAAAGGAATTTTTTTTTAAAAACAAAACATTTTTCAAAATAAATTATAATTTTAAAAGGATGTACTATGAGCTATATTTTATTAAGTTTTCCTTACGAATTTTTAGTAAGGGAAAACAATAATAAATTAGAACTACCCAGGCAACATCAGACATCTGCTGGCTGTCAGCTTTCACTTGTCTCACATCAGTTGTAACCTTAATATTAACAACATGTTTCAGCTTGAAATAAAAAATTAGCCAGAACCCTTACCACTAAATATCCATCATCGGTTGCAGAAGTTAGTGAAGAACTACATAAAGTAGTAGCACATCCAGAAGGGAATTTTCACTGATACCTTTCCTTATTTCAGCTTCTCAAAACTCTTATACTGCCCTTTTCCAGGCAGAATTTGCAAAAAAACCCCCATTTTAACTGTGTGTGGATACTTTTGGGATATGGCAATTTACTGAAGCCACCTTACAGAGATATTCAGAGATTTGGTGATCGCTTAAAATGTGAAGGTCAGGGGAAGAAATGTGCCTTCAGGCTCTCCAACCGTAAAGATACTAATATTCTTATGAAAAATGTTAGTCCTAAAAAGGAGACTTTTAACTGTATGACCAGCAAATGCTACATTTTCCACTGAAAAATGGCTCCCTTGAAGGCTGTTACATCTTCTTTACTTGTGATCCAACTTTCTAATCACTGACATTCTTGATGATAGATTCCTCATATTTTCTGTCCTCTTATCTTTTTTGTCCTTTTTAGATGTTAGTCCTGAGATACTTCTTGAAAGTGAATAGGTGAGTCACCACCTCACTCCTTCATAAGAGTCTCAGAGAAAGTTTTACTTGGATGAGACAGTGAATTCATGGGGTTTAGGACCACAGACACTTATCTCCTTCCACATTCAACCAATTCCCTGCCCACTGGGAGTAAAACAGGCTTTCAAAATGAGGATGTCACTGCCTCTCAGGCAGGATTCAACCCACTTGAGAGCCGATTGTCGCTTTGATAGCACCACAAAGGGAACCAGAAGCATCTTTGCTCCCCATTTAAGAGGCGAAGGCACATGAGATTAGTCTGAATTTAGTATTTCAAGTGCAGCATTAGTGGTCAGTATCTTGATTCTGTTTCACAGTGAAGGAATTCCGACTGATTTCTAGGGCTAATTTATCTCATTGCTGGCCTCTTTGTCCCTAGAGGAAAAGAAGTATTTTTTTTTCCTGTTAATTTTATTCCTGTATGGTGTGCCCGTTGAGAATGTACTTTCTGCATTAGTGTAATCTGCATCTGAAAGGATGCTAACAACTTAAGTCCTTCCCAATGTTATTCTTCTGTAATGAACTGCAGTTCAGTACAGGTTAGTGTGTAGGTTTCACGTTGTTATTATTATTGTGATGATGGTGAAGCCATGAGGCAGGGAAAAAAGACTAAAAGACACTCATTATTAGCCTGAATATTGGTGAAGAGGTCATATAGAAACAACATCAACAGGTAAGAATTGCTGTTCTTTGTAGTTATGTGATTAACTTTTGTCCTTTCTTTTGCCACTTTAAACTGCCTTGTCATGGTGATTTTTTAAAGGAAAATAATTGCATTTATTAATATTGCAGGCAAGCTGCCAAGTATCTTGAAAGCAAATCTATGCATTTTTACACTGTTTCTGAGTGCCATAAATAATTTCTTGTGGTGTGATACACCCCAAGGGGAATAAACCTATGTTCAGCAGCATGAAACGTTTTGATAGTAGCTTTGCTTCCAGCCTGGTTTTGGGACGGGATTTGTGCATCATTGCCAATCAGGAATGGCTACCACCATGGACTGAGGATTATGGTCAGGACACTGAGGGCCATCATAGCTGGCATGGTACTGGACATCAGTACTGGAGTCAGGGTGGGCCTGCAGCTCAATGGTCACTCAGAGCAGGATTTTATTTTTAGGGTCTGACCTAAACTCTATTCTAGGCAAACAATTGATCCCTCTGGGATACATGAAAGAGAAGCAGCATGGAGAAAAGCCAAGAATTAGAGGAGACAGTTAATGTCCCATCAACAAGAATGGGGTGATGGTTGAGAACTCAAAATAGCTGGATATCTACCTTGTGTGGCCCACAGACTCCTGCCTCCAGTTAGCCAGCTGGTTAAGCATGGAACAGGGAACCAAAGCTTGTTTCCCAATTTCCTTTTCTCCATTTTTTTCCTTCATCCTGGATCTCTAGGGGTCACATTGAGCTGCAGTCGGCAGGACATGTCCATTCACCATCCCAGCATTTCAAAAACATACATTATTTCCTGAAGAGTAGAAGAAATTGGGAAGAAAGCCTGGTGCACCTGGCTTTCAATACCCACTATTCCCCCTACAAGTGTTCTTCCCAACTGGGCATTTCCAGATGCTCGTGTCTGTGTTTCTAAATTCCCATTTGGGCCACTGAATCTGCTTCTGAGTTCAGCACAAAGTGTTAGCCCAATCTGGTTCAGTCTCCAACAAGGCCCCTTGAGGTATCTGGCGTTGTTTCTTTCAGTAAAGATGTGTCTCCATCTATAAGCAGAACAAAGTGAGAGGAAAGAGCATGTTATTTTTGGTTTACCCATGCCCAGAGGTGCACACTGAGCTCCAAATAAAGGAAAGCATAGCTTCTGCCATGAGAATTTATTCATTAAAATCTCATTGTTTTATTTCTCAGAGGATTTTGATTAACTTTTAGCAACTTTATTCAATCAAGGGCAGTGATTGAAAATGCATTACTGCCCTAATTCTGTGAAGTTTTCAGTTTTCCTTTGGACTGCCCCTAAAAACTTTAATTATATGCTCTAGGGCAGGTTGTTGTTTAGTTTTCTCCACCACAGCAAAGATCTTACTGAATCATGTATATAAAAAGAAAACAATAATTCACAGCTTTTTTCACAGGCAGATAGTGACAGGACAAGGGGAATGGTTTTAAACTAACAGACAAGTGATATAGATTAGATGATATTAAGAAATTCTTTACTGTGGGGATACTGAGGCATTGTCACAGGTTGCCCAGGGAAGTTCTGGATGACCCATCCCAGGAAGTGTTCAAGGCAAGGTTAGATGATGTTCTAAAGCACTTGGTCCAGTAGGAAGTGTCCCTGACCATGGCAAGGGGCTGGAACTCCATGATCTGTAAGGTCCCTTCTAACTGAAATAATTTTGTGATTTTTTGATTACATCTGAGGCACCAATTTGTTTAATAGGTTGCCACCCTGGCTACCCATCCCCATGCCCTTTCACGAGTTCTCCATCCCTATGGTCATGATAGTGCAACTGCTCATGGGGCCCAGCTCTGACTTATCCCCCAAACCCATGTATTTTAAAGCCTTTCCTCAAGGGTGCCAGCTCACGGAGCTCCTGATTTCACAATTTCCACTCAGCTCCCGTGACAGAGAGATCAATTCATTGCCAGATAGAGCAGCAGAAATCCCACCCAACAGAAGATCCTCCTGATTTGCGTCAAATAAGGGCCAGTGACTGAGCCCCCAGAAACATCTGGGGGCTATTTAAACCAGCGTTGCCAGCAAGGAAGGAGCATTGGCAAACTTTCTTGGAAATGCACCCCAGCTCCAGCTCTCCAGCAAGAATGGTCAATGCCTTTGGTCTCACCAATGCATTTTCTATGGAAGACTTATTTTCTTCTCAGTCTCCAGCATGGTGAAGTACTTTTATTACCCATAGTTTGAGAGGAGGGGGTGAAATTATGACCATATTCCAGTTTCCATTTAAATGCAGTTTTGACCTGAATTTCAAATAAATGTAAGACAACAAAAAATACTAAAAACTCCAGTAATCATCTACTGAATAAGAAATCTGTTGTTCACCATTTTCTCTTCATAAAAAATGTAAAAATGTAGGAATCTGAATAAATGCATGCTAAACTATATAATTGCTGAAATAAATATGTATAGATATAGGATACTTTTTGATTTAGCATAAAGAAGCAGCAAATTATACCAATCAGTGAGAATCAACCAGTTTTAAAAGAAAATAACTGAAAAGCACACATGCAAAACAAGATTAAACCTGATTATTTAAATCAAGATTCTCTGCTTCCTGGTTTAAACCATGATTATAATTTAAATGAGGCCACCCTGCCACAAATAGTTTAGAGACAATGATTTCTCCCACTTGTATAATGCGCTGATTTTATAGCTGAGGGAGAGTCGTGTTGCTTGTATGGAACATTTATGTACTGAGCCTTTATCTCCAGCCACTTTCTTAGTTTGCTGCTAGTTTGGTTTAGTTGTTTGAAGAAGGCAAATGGTAATCCTCATCTGAAGGAGTGGAAATCTGATACCCCACAGAAAAATTCAAGATGCTTTTCCTTTGGGAGTTTTCCTTCTTTCTTAGAATGGAGCACTGCAATCTCAGAGTCAGGCTAGGATGCTGACTTCCCAGTAACACAGGGACTGGAAAAGCAGCTGTAACCCCACATTAGAGTATGAAGGGAAATGTCTCCCTCTCTCTGCTTTGGATAATTACATTCTACTTAACAAAATTCCCTTTGCTCTTATAGTTGGAAGGGGTGTTTCTCCTTCATTAATTGCTCTGGCTTGCTGCTGTGCTCTACCAAGCAGCTGTTAATGTTCCACCCCAGAGGAGTCTGCAGTTCAGTGATGGGTGAAATGATTAAGGCTTGCAAAGCACTTGATCATTTGGAATGAAAGGTGTGACATAAACATACCTCATTAGTTTCATTAGTGCTCAACAAAGCAAACTTTACCTGTAGCTGGTTCCACTCCTCCTTGGCATTTAATACAAGGTGTTCCCTCTGGAACACGTGCAATTTGTTGGATGCATTCTTAGCTGTCCTTAAAAAGCCTGTTACCCAGACTGGTGATTTGACCCATCATATATTGGGGAACTGCCATGAAATGAGTGCTGTGTTCGCAGAAGTTTGAAGAAGTCTTAATCCTGCCTTAGTTCTCAGGAAAAGAAAGATAGTGACTTTGGATATTACAGATATTTACTCCTGGTGTCAGGAAAGTAGAAATTACAGATATTTCCCGGTGTCAGGAAAGTAGAAATTCTGACACGGGATCAATCTACAAAGGAGAATAAGGGAAGGGCTTAGAGGAATGTTACCTGATGGAGCTGTAGAGAAGCATGTTAGAAGTTTGGTTGATAAAGATGGTTAGGTTGGTAAAGGTTCACTTAAAGATTTATGCCAATAGAAGAAAGATGTATGTATTTGTAAATTTTGTGCCTAAACTAGACTTGCTATTTAGCAAGGCACAGCAACAGGGTTCCATGTCTCTTGTCAGGTAACAGTGTCCCTCAACATCACCTGAATATTTTTGGCTGTTGACTGTGCATCAAGTCTGATTCCCCCTGATGGGAGTCCTTTCCATTCCATCTGCACAGGACTCCTTCCACTGATGTGCTGGCTGCTCTCAAATCAGGACAAATTTACACTCCTTGGTCACTTTCCTTCTGTGACTGGAGCAACCAGAAAGCAGAGATCAACTCACACAGCCTCCATGGGTCCTAAGACTGAATGGGATATTTTCATAGCTCTCTTCAATGGGGTCATGTGTGTGATCTGTTAGACCTTGTGATTTGTGTGAATTGAAGCAGAATCCTGGAGAAACATCAGTGGACAGTCTTATCTCTTCAATGCAAATGGATAAACCATCTCATTATTTGATCAAAAATTATCAAAGTTTTGACAGGAAAAAAAAAATATACTGCCATGTTTGTTGGATACAGAACTTCCGGAGCTAGAAGGGTAAATATTGAGGCCATAAGTTCTGGAACTCAGTTCAGTGCTTCTCAGCATTTTAGTGGATATCTAGGGGCAAACTTAAACAGAAGAGTTCAGAAAATTTCTCTCTGTAAGCTGTATGACTAAGGAGGAGGCCAGTTCCCAAAGGAATATTTTGGAAGGTAATAGTGCTTTTTCCTAGGGAGATATTTTGCCACCTCACAATAGAAGATTTTTTGAAGACCTTTAGATAGAGCCACTGTCTGGACTCTGAAGCAAATGCAATCATTTTTATCTCAGTCATTGGCACCAGTGTTTTGCATTGTCTACATCAGATTATGGTTAGTCCCACATAAGCACAAAAAGTAACAGAAGTTCAGGAAGGGTTCCCAAAGACACCGTAGACCCGGAACATCTATTATTGCCCCTGAACAGTACTCCAATAGATTCATTTCCCCATAGACAGTGATGAACTTAGTCCTTAACCTTCTCTTAGTTCTTTTCTTCTGGAGTTTCTCACTGTAAGTAATGTTTTCCAAACCTTTAATGCTCTCATGAGCCATGCACTGTTTATCAATGTCCTCCCTGAATTGGATTTGGTTAATTCATTCTTGGCTTTGTCTAAAGTTCTTGCCAATATATTTGCATCGTTCAAGTGAAGAATGTCCAGGCCAGATTAGAGATGGGGAGAGGTCAATACCCCTTTTCCCCAGCAGACACAGAGAGCAGATAGATTCTGCAAAGGAATCACTCTGATGCTTTCCTGGAGAAACTCTAAAAAATCTCTCCCAGAGCTGCTTCACAGATTGATGTCTTATCGATGGTGGCATGTGGGGGTTGAGAGGATAGGAGGGACAGATGGTCCATAAGGTTCCTTTGAGATACAGCCAGACTCAAAGAAGAAAAAGGAAGATTGGTGAATTTCTGGAAGAGCTTATTTCCTCCTTGGACTTGAACAGGGTGTTGAAATTCATCCAACAGACTCTGTAAAGCCTTTTGGATTCTAAGAAGACGACATAGATCTACAGCCTCATTATTGCCTATTGGGCTGTAAAACAAGGCTGTAAGGAATGAGGCAGACAACAGGGTTTGCTTCTTTTCTGTTTATACCAGCTCCTCTCCAATTGGAAATGTACTAATATGCCTTTTATGAAATAATTATTTCATCATTGTTTCCTTTGGCACAAGTATCTGATCATTCGGATTCCACATAGAGAATTACTTTGAAATGAATAATTCCAAATAATTTTCCAAGAATAATTATATTAATACATTTTCAAGTCTAGATAAGCCTATGAATAGCATTCCAGACTAGGATGAAAAAAAAATTATCAGATTCTTTACTTGTATGTTTTTGGAAATATGCAGACATACCTTCCCTTGCAAAAATACTGTCTGAAAACTGATTAGTTACTTTAGTTTCTAATATTTTAAATTAAGAGTGTTATAAATTACAGGGAATTCAGAAGGGTACTAGCAGACAGTATTTTGAAAATATCACTGTGCTAGGAAAGTTGGTATGAAAAGAGTAAAAATTAGGAGTTTTTGAGGATCTTTGTATCCCTGTGGTTAGGGAGTTAGGAGGCAGGCAGTAACTCCTTTTATCATGATGTGCTGTAAAATCTCCGAGATGCCACTCAAAACCATTGAGATCCCAGCCTACTTGGGCAAGAGAGAGAAGAACAGAAGAGCTGGTTTTCTGCATCTGTTGAAGACATGACCTTGCCCTGGGGTCATTTTTCCTCCAATGATTGCATGAAAGGTTTCTGAGGTGGGTTGTTGCAGCATCTGCTTTACACAGCTTTGGGGAAAAAAAAATCTGTTGCGTGACTCAGACTCATCCAGCTTCTTCTCAGCATTTACTATTTCTTCCACTCAGATTTTGCATTCAGCATTCTCACTCAAACAGCTCCATTTCCTCCCTCCCTTTCTCCACCTTTATTTCTTCCTGATGAGCAATTCAAACAGCAAACTGTTCTTCTCCTTCATTCCCATCAGTGACTCCATTCAAAGTCCTGCCCATGTTCTTATTTTCTTGGCAGAGCTATATTCAGTGAATGCATTTGTTTCTTTAGCTAAAGAACTAAAATATCTGCTAGCAAGCTCATTTCCCTCCCAAACTGCTTAGGAAACTAGAGCTGGGAAGGGGGGCAAAGTGCTTTGTCAAGTGTTAGAGGAACAAGAGAGACATCTTCTCCCTCCTGACATCCCTCTTTTATTATCATTTGGAAGACTCTGTTAGTCTCTCACTTCCTTGGGGACTAGAAACATCTTGAAAAGATCTTTCATGCAGGCAGATAACAAACTCACTGTAGAGCTGCATCAGAAAAGGAAAAATTACTTGCTAGTAATGATGTTTATCACAATTCTTCCTCCTTTCCCAATGCTACAAAGGAAGCTATCTCTCAAATAAAGGCCAAGTCTTGTCCCCTTTTTTTTTTTGGCAAACTACCCATTGTGAAAATTCAATGCATGTAAGCTTGGCTGATGGAAGTTTTATACAAAAAGTGGGTGGAAGGAGATGACAGTGTGGGCTGATATGATTTATTTGAGATAGACCTGATCTGATAACACACAGCATGAAAAAAGCCATACTGCTTCCGCTTAATAAAGTGGCGCGAGGGCTGTTCCTGTGGCTGAGCAACATCAGTAAAGCCTGGGCCAGATGTTGGGAAACTCACACTCCCACTGGACTGAACTCATCAGCCTAGTCTGCTTGGCTTTTCATCACACTAGGACAGAAAAACACAGCCATGTGGCACTGTGGGTCATTGCTTTGAAGGAGTCTTTGATTTCATCTGCTCTGCAGGGATGTTAAAAATCTCAGAGTGCTTTAATGGAAAGGGTGACCCAGGTTTTTGTGCTAAGGTGTCTTTCTCATCATCATTGTATAGTTAGCACTGAAACAACTGGCTACCGTCCTCAGCACTACAGGCAAACACATCATAGACTAATAACTCCCTGTTGCTAAAAGATAAAGGAAGTAAACTTCATGACACTGCTGTAAAATGGCAATGTACAAGTCTGCAAATTGATGATGTGCAAGCCTGCAGAGTGTGTGTATACATGGGCAGCTGCAAGGCAAGGTGATTCCTTGGGATGTATTTCCATCTGTGTTAATTGTATCTGCTTGATGTTGCATTCCCTGCCATTGGTGAGACCCGGACTAGACCCCAGGACTCTTACACTCAATCTCCTAAGTCTACCCAGAATGTCACTGAGATCTTCAGGGAATAGGAATTGATCTTCCACTACTGACCCCAGCCCTCTGAAACACCAAAAAATGATGGTATACACCTCTAGCATGGTCAGTCCACTGAATTTATGGACTGAAAAAGAAAACTTTCTCACCTTAGGACATGGTATTATTTATTAAATTCAGAAAGAAAGTATCTGTATATCAATTTTCTTTTTCACAAAGGTAAAAAGAAAAAGTACTCCAAAGTGGACATTAATTCCTTAATGTCCAAATAAGCGACAGTTCCACCTAGTAATATTTCATCTAATGTCTCATTATATGATGATAAAAGTATCAAGGTCAGTCAAGTTCAAGATGTTGAAGACCTCATCAACATGATGAGAATGAAATGCAGTTTTCCTGGAGATGTGCTCAAAACCAAATAAAATTATTTAGGTATAGAATCATAAAATAGTTTGGATTGGAAAAGCCCACTAAGGTCACTGAGTTCAACCATTACTGGAGCACTGGCAAGCCCACTATTAAACCGTGTCCCCAAGTGCCACATCTAGCCATCTTTTAAATCACTCCTGGGATGGTAACTCGACCACTGACTGCCCTGGGCAGCCTGTTCCAACGCCTGACAACCCTGCTGATCAATAAACTCTTCCTAATATCCAGTCTAAACCCCCTGGTGCCACTTGAGGCCACTTCCTGTTGTCCTGTTTCTTACTACCTGGAAAAACAAACTGACTCCAACCTTGCTACAATCTCCTTTCAGGCAGTTGAGAGAGCAACGAGTATAAACATATGAAAGCAATCTAACCAGATGCAGAGAACAAATTTCTGGAGGATCACAATTCAGTCATCAGCACCCTCCTGTCTCAATTTCTTAATAAACATCTGTAAGAAGCTGTGAAGAAGGAGCAGGTACTCAACAGAGGTACCAGTTTGAAAAGGTCATCTTCTGTTTTAAACAGACAGCTCCCTTTTTCAAGAGGAAGATGTTGCTGCTAGAAATGTATATAAATATACGACTTTTTAAAAAGGGCATGTAGCTCATTACCCTCTGCAAATTAACCATATCTAATCATATATTTCCTAAAAAATAAAATAGCACATTGCATCTGTTAGTCTTCATTCAAATACAAACCAAATATGCATGAGTACTGTAGTATAAACTGTTCCATCTGTTTCCATGAATATATAGTCACACTGGTCACCCCCCCGCACACACCAGAAGGGTCTTTTGCTCTTGGCATCTGTCTCCACTGAAGAACTGTATTTCAACTGGAAGCAGTTGAGCTGGAGTAAGAGTAATACTACTGTAAGACACCTTGTATCCTGGTGCCCGTGCTGACATGGTCATTATATGCTCGGCTTCAGGAATACCAGAGGAAAGTCTTTTGGGTCTTATCACTACCACAGAATTGATATTCACCCTAAATTATTAAAGAAATGGTAAAAGAAATGTCTGTTCTTTCTGGGGATACAGAGGGAATTGTGGGAAGCTATGGGATGACAGACATTTTTTGAGAGGCACAAATGGACAGTGTCAGAATTTGATCTGTAATGCTGCTCTGGGTTTCATCCCACATATACTTCCAAGCAGATCACTTCCAATTTATTGCATTGCCATGTTGGAATCGGGAGGTTTGGTGCCTGACCAAGAGGAGATTTACAAGCAAATCTGAAACTGCAGTGCAGGTTAGTGTTGTGACAAAGGCAAGTCACTATTTTTGGAAAACATGAATTTGCCATTCAGTGTGTGGCAAAGTCACCACCATTCTCACTTTCTCTTGGTCTTTCCCTTTGGCCTGCACATCTCAGCCACTTGCACCCACATCAGTGCAGGATGCTAACAGGCAATGGCTTGCCAAGATTGAGTTCCTACTAATGGATCACCAACCAGTCCAATATAGCCAATTCCTCTACTGGAAGAGGAAATTACAGTCCATGGAGACCATTGTGTCTGTACTGTCTGTCTGAACTGTGCTGGTGCAACCTCAGCACTGAAAAAAGCCAACCTTTCTTCCTCATACAGTTGCTCACTGCTGTCATAGTTTCACCTGAATTCCCCATCTTGCTCATCAGGCTTCAGGATCTGTCTCCTAGCCCAACAACTTGCTTTTTTGGGTTTGAGAAAATCAAAGATCTGCTTGGGGCTTTGGTCCTGGCTAGACAGCTGCTTGACCCAGCGCCCCTGAGCTTACTCTGGTGTCACCAGAGCTGCTCAGCAAAATAACAGACACAAGTAGTGCCCAGACCAGTTAGTTTTGCTTTAAATGTCTCAGATAACATCCTGATAGGACACTGTTCTATATCGTGTGTGTGTGTGTGTTTTGGCCCAGTTCCCCAGAGGTGTCCTAAGTTCAGCTGTGCTAAGCAAAGCAGATACATTCAGACTCTTTAGGTACTTCTCTGAGTTACCATTTTACCCTCCAAAATCACATCCCTTTTGCTCTGGTTTCCATCTTCTTTTACACTTACATTAATATGGCTATTGCAGTTGCCACATTTGCAACTTATTTCTGGGCAAACAGGATCCTTCCTCCTATGATTTTCACTTGGGTTGCTGACAATACATCAGAGCAGATAGAGAAGTGGCAACTTCATAAAACACTGCCAAATTCCCAAGTTGTGTGCAGACAGATGCCCCCAGTCATCATAAGACAACGAAAATCATGTCCTGAAACAGCAATGATGGTGAATACTCCTTGATGACCAGCCTGGGAAGGCTGATGAACAAAGGTGTTGTGGAGAGAGATCTGTCCCAGCTGGCCACTGGTGCCAGTGCTGTCATTTTAATTAGCTGTGTGTATATATACACGTAAATAATACACAGTGTACCTCTTTATCAGCAGGATGGGTTCCCTAAATATATGTCAACTGAAATTACTTTAGAAAGAGCCTCCACACTCAGCTTTCCACCTGTTTCTCTACAACAGCTGCCCAGACTCCATAAAACACATGAGATGAAAGGCACTGTAGAGCTACAGCACAATACTATTATTACATCTAATAGATGAGCAATCAGATCTGAACTGACCAGGGACTGAGCATATGAGGCAAGAGGAGAATCCTTCGGGGAGAGCGTTACCATGAGAGTAATACAATTCAGTATTTGTACCAGCAACTCTGAAATTCAACAGCAGTCAACCTAGTACTAGCATTCTTTTAAATATTATCTTTCATTTCTTAGCAAACAGCAATATCCTGTAACAGCATTAGGGCAGGAAAGGGAGGGGAGCTGCACAGCAACCAAACACACACGCAGCAGGCAAAATGGGCAGGCGGGAGCATGAAAAGCAAAACATTGGTGAATTTGTGGGTGTTCTGAAAAACAAAGTACAGGGACATAGTTGTGTCCCTCAAGTGAATTTTAAGGAAAAGGCAAGAAACAGAGACCACCAGTGAGATGGCTGGGGGAAGCAGCATTCAGACAGAGGTCACAGCCCTGCTGATACTACGAGCCCATGATCCTGTTTTCATTCCTGGGGCCCAGCAAGCTAAAAGACAGTCTAGCAATATGCAGGGAACAAATCCAAGAGGGTCAATTATCTGAGTATCTGTTCAGTGGGCATTTGTTTCGTCTTCAGGAGAAATGAAAAAACAAACAAACAAAAAAGGCAAGAATGAAATCTGCTTTGACCATTTAAGACAGCTTTTTGGGAAAGATACTGTAAAAATAAAATAAAACAGCGGCTCAAGGATTTACAAAGCCTTGAATTGGCAGTGGGAAGACATTGAAGTTCTCTTTTAAAAATTTATTTTACCCTGTAAGGTTATCTTTTTAAAATGCATAAAGAGCAGCAGGCTATCAATGGGTCTTATGTTGTACTGCACTGATTTCCTGGACAAGCTCAATATCAATAACTCAAGATCTGGGAATAAACCAATAAATGTGGACGGCAGCTGACCTTAATTGTAACCTTCAAACTGCCTTTTTGGCAAAGGGGAAAAGCAAGGAAGGTGATAATGAAAGTTCTAGTTTTTGCTGATATTAATATGCAGAGACAGCAGAGCCTTCCTGATAGATTTTCATTTCATGTACAAATTGGATGAGACTTACAAGATCAGAGGGTGAAATGCTGGGTTTGAGAACCAAGTGTCTCACACCTTAATAAACTTTTGCTATGAGGGAGGTATGCCATGAATCAGAGTGTTTGAAGGTAGTGAGCTTGGCATCAGGAGACTCAAAATCTCTTGCTTTAGTCTCTTCTTGTGTCAACATATTCAAATCTCTTTTTCTCTCTGGACTTCATTTTCTTCACAGCAATTCTAACTATAACACTTTTTTACCTCCTCTCCCTCCTTGCACCTATATTCTGTTGAACATGTTCAAGAAAGAAAAATTTAAACTGCAACCAAAAAAATTGGCTATCTGCATGGCTACAGTGCAGGGAGGCTTGGGATTACTGCAAAGCCAATCTGGGTTTCATTTCTCACAGGAAGGGTTGGAGGAGGAGGGCAGGGAAATGATAAAATTGCAGACTCTAAATATATCCGCCAGGTAAATACTAGGGAGGGACCAGAGGTCTTTAAGCTAAAAGATGATGCTAGCACACGAACAGATGACTACAAATATGCCAAAAATAAATTTAGACAGGAAACTAGAAATTTTCTAACTGTTTAGAAAATGAGTTCTGGAATTCCTTCCAGATTAGAAGATTAGACAAGAAAGTAACCAATTTTTAGACAGTCCTGAGCAGGCTTGCATGGGACAATGCTTCTTATATTTGTGTGGTAGTGTTGGTGACCTTGAACATCCCTCTTAATCCTACATTTGACTTTCATTTCTGTGTCATCCAACGCCTGCAGTGTCCTGTATAATGTGGCAGAGAGTTGTGTCAGGCAGGTCACTTCTCAGTACCAGTAACTCCTGTTGAAATGCACTGCCAGTTCTCAGGGCTGAGAGTCACAGCAGTGGGAGTGGATCACACACAAGCCATGTTTGAAGGCTTGTTTCCCATGCAGGAGAACAGAGGGCTTTCTTAATTGCAAATTATCTCTGACAGAAACGATATCTCTGCATTCACCACAGGAATACTGGGGCAAGGGAAATTTGAAAGTAGCTTGAAATTAACCTACCAAAGTACTGTTATCCTTTCAGTTTGTGTATTTTTGCCTAGCTGCAAATTCAAGCCATTCAATGAAAAGTCAGAGCCCTGCTGGGCAAAGTGCTGCTCATTTCACATTAAGGAACAATTCTCGTCCTAAAGGAATTGCAACACTTGCCGGCAAAAGAGGTTATTGTCCCCACCTCACACATAGGGAAATGCAACAGGGGCTTCATTAGGGCTTTATGTTTCTAAAAATGGCCTCAGCTTGAGCCCCAGGCTTGATCTTACTTTCACCTCCTTTGAAAATAAGAGCAATTGAAGATGAAGCCTGACACTAAAACAACTATTTTTTTTTTCTAGTAAACACATTGCTGTTCTTCTTACACTTTTTGACTCTTGGATCAAACTGTCATCCCTGATGTGGTGTGTTTCTTCTTGTGTTTGGTGGCTGTTGAAGCCGCTTTCAAACTACTCCAGTATTAAAGCAAGTAGAGGATTTCAATGTGCCTCCATGGGCCAGAACTGCCTGGCCATGGACAGCTACCCAAAAGGAGGCAGGGAGGCAGTAGTGAGATGGAGGTTGGTCTCTTCTCCCAAGTAACAGATGAGAGGATAGGAGGAAATGACATCAATTTGTGCCATGGGAGATTGAGATTGGATATTAAGCAAAATTTCTCCACAAAAAAAGGATTGTTAAACATTGGAACAGACTGCCCAGGCAAGTGGTGGAGTCAGTGTCCCTGGAGGTGTTAAAAGACATGGAGACATGGCACTTAAAGATGTGGTTCAGTAGTGGGCTTGGCAGTGCTGGGTAATGGCTGGGCTTGATGATCCTAGATGTCTTTTTCAACTTAAATAATTCTGTGATTTTATGTATTAAATAATTCTGTGATTGTATGTACTTTAAGAACTGAGGCAAAAACATGGCTCTTAGTTTTCCTAAATAATAAAAGTTTAAACTAAACACTTGCTATTGTATTTTTCTCTCTATTACTCCAGGCTATTCCATCTCTATATTTTTGCCTTATCCCTTCATCCTTGATGCTCCCTGTTTAACAGAATTATCATAACCCCTAAAGACCATTTTGTTCAGCAGTGATGGCTTAGTATTTATATCATACATTTGCCCTCGAAACTTTTGACATGGGATAAGAGAGCAAAACAATTGAAACATAATATTCTGCTACATAATGATAATTTTCCTTCATTGGTGAAGATTAGAAAATGGCATTATTGTAAAGATCCAATTACCTTTTTTATGAGCATTGTATATTTGGAAAGTAATAAAACAGAGTTATAAAACTCAGATGATTAGGAATCTTGGAGATGCTCTGCATTTTAAGAGGGGGGTGTGGAATATTCTTTTAATTGCATCTAAGCACAGCCCAACCAATGATTAGTTACTTTCAAAGCAATAAACATTACCTGGGAAGCAATAAAAGGAAATGCAGGAAAGTTATTTGATGGATGATTCCCAGAAGACATAAGGCAAGAGAAAGGAATGCGGTTTAGTGGTTAGAATAACAGCCGAGGAGTCAGGACTCCTGCCGTCTCATCCAAGCTGGGAAGCTGACTTACTAAATGTTCTGTAGTTCATTTTATTTTATTCAGTGTTAAAGTTGGTCTAATAATACCCAAAGAATCTATGAGAAGCTAAATATGCAAGTGTTTGTCAAGACTCTGAAAGGTAGGATGAAAACAGGTCGTTACAAATACAAAGAAAGAGCTGAAAAACGAGGAAGGTATTTTGTTGAAGTCAGACTCTATAAATGCCAACACAAGTGAAAATGGACTAAAGGCAGTTCCTGTCATATACAGAGGTCAGAGATCAGCTCCTTATTTTTATCAAGGAAAGTACAAATATCTTTGATTTCAGTTCTTTGAGAGCTCAGTGAAATTTCATTTAATTTCCATAGCAATTTCCATAGTGCCAGCTTTGGCCCTGCAGCCTAAACCTGTTTAAAACAATCCCATGCTCTCCATACCCTAGAAATACTGATTTCTCTGCTAAAATAATCGGTCAGTGTCCAGGCAGAGCATGAGAGCAGAAAGCATGAAAGAGGCAAATGCAGCAGTTCCTAAGCCAGAACAAGCTTCCAGAGTTTCCTAGAAAGCCAAAATCAGAACAAGATCCACCCGTGGTTCATGAAAGTCCACAAACTGCACAGCAATGATTTTCAGGTTCCAGTTAGAGCAATAAAAAAGATAAACTCAAGAAAGAAAAAAAAATCATGTTCTTCCACTCCTTTGAAAATTATTTTGTTACCTTATCCTTTAAGGTTAAGAGACAATGCAACACACTGGTTGTTACTTCATCTGTCATCTCCATTCCTAGAACTGTTGGAGGCCTTGATGAGAAAAAATAAGGAACTGAGGATTTAGACACATTAATTGAGTGATGAAGATAAATGTATTGAGAAATTTGAAAGAAAGCAAGAGGTAGAAGCAGCCAGACATTAGTCCATCCCTTATGCTGGATTGTCATGTTCTTGTCAAACTTCAAGTCTGTTTTTGCCAGCAGCACTAGAAAAATGTGGCCTCTGGCTGCCCTTTTTGAGCACATGGAGGCTGTTTAAAAGTGCAGAACTGAGTTTCTGAGTCCCCCCAAGAACACATATCTAAAAAGAGGTATGTCTTCTCATTCACTGAACACAAAGAAAAAGGGCTTTAGGGGACTGGTTGCTTTTTCATCTATACAAACCTGGAAAAAACCCTATTTTTAGAGTCTTTAGAGCTGATTGTCCTCATTTCCTCTGCCATAGCTAGGTTTTGGATGCCTATCAGCCTTGGTAAGCATTATTTTTAGTTCATATAACTCATTTCACTGATACCAGAACTAACTTAGTGTATGAAAAACATGAGCTGCTTCAGATAGACTGTTTTACCCCAAGTTCCAGGCTGTGGTCTTCAGGGACAGACACTGTCTATAAAATAATTAGATCATTTCCTTCCACTGATACGAACAACCTGCCAGAAAATGAGATTGCATGCATGCCTGGGTTTCTGGCTTTTCTGTTTCTGTGCCAAAGTATTTCTTTTCCTTAATTACAAAGAATTTTGACCGTGTTTACGCCAGATTGATACAATCTTTTTGTATATAGCTACCTGACACTGCGGTGTTTTATTCTGTAATGCTGATGCAACTTTCTGAGTTCCTGATATATTGGTGTCTGTATGTGCTTTGGGATCTAATGCTTCTACAACAACAGAGGGAGGAAAGTTCTGTTTAAGGACCCTGAGAGGTTGTTTGAGGTCATCTCTGTTTGTCCTTTTACCATCATCATTTTTTATATGTATTCACACCATGTAAAACACTTCAACAGTTTTAATGCCTAAACAGAGAAAACATCCAGGAGCTGCCTGTGGTTCTCCAGCGAGGCTGAGGACCAGTGCTCATCTCGTCTCTGCTTAAGTGAAGTGTGTCTAGTTAGGTGTCATGAATCTGGAACAAAAACCTGTTGGTGTCATTGGGTATAATCAAGACCTTAAAATTAAGCATAGCTGAAGCTCCCTGCAAGATCAGGACTTCAAAGCATGATGCTAAAAGGTGCCAGAAACCTTTATGCCTCATTTAATCAACAAGAGCGTAGGATATTCAACATTTTCCCAAGCTGGCCTCTCCAGCTGTGTTACATTGGGTTTGATTGCTTTTAGTTCACTCATGTTCATGCCCCGTTCAATTTGATTTGAATGGCAACCAAGCCTCCAAAGGGACTCTGCTGAGAGCTCCACAACCTCTCCAGTTCGTCTGTAAATGTGGCAAAATAATACGTTAGCTGCATTTTTAAAGGACAAAATCACAATGGTTCCTATTGAACCACTGGTTTTGAATGTGGGGCATTGATGGCACAAAACTTGAAGGGAAAGGAAATATAGAAAATCAGGGAAAAGTCATTTGAATAAAGATAATGAGAAACTTAGGAACCAAGTGAGGAGAGAGAAAAAAGCATATAGTCTGATGGTTTGCTCATTACAGTCAGTGATAAAAATCCTATTGACTTTAATGGCACATGATCAGGCTTCCCATGTGTAAAGTTAACATTGACTAGGAAGCAGCCTTGTTTCTGAAGGATTCTTCTGGTGCTATTAGCTAGAACCGAAAAAAACCCCAACATATAGGAGCAAACCTTTCATTGCTGTGTACAGTAACAGGCTGCAAATTAGTAAAAATAAGGTTCAGAGTTGTTATAAAAAGTTCAGTTTGATATAGGAGCATTCTTTACCATTTTAGGTCACTTTGTGCCAATGTAAATGATTTCTCATGTTGCAAAAAAGCAGAGAATCAAGTCTGACTGTTTTTTATTTTTAAGTCAACAGCTCTTGGGATACCTTATGCTCTGCCAAATTAGCTGAGGATCTGGCTCACGTAGCACAGATTATGGGGGGAGAAAAGGGAGGATTCACAAACTCAGACTTGTTTTGCAGACCCAGGGTGATGCAGAAGGAAAAATCATGTATCAGATTTGCAGTCATTCATTTTCCATGAGGTTAAACTACCTTTTGTTGAAATAAGATGAAAACACCCATTTGAATTATTTGCCTCCAAAGCCATAGACACTGACTTAGTCCAGATTCCGTCTGCATTCTTAAACCTCTGAGCAATTGTTGGCAAGCCCCACATGAGTGCTGGGGTTGCAACTAAACGTTTTCACAAACATCTGCTAGGTCTGTCTGATAATCACCTTTCTTAGGGTTTTTTTGGTGTGCATGAGGTTCTTAATAGTTAGAAATCTATTTTAAAAGCTTCAGAACAATAGGATTCAAGCCATGGCACTGTCTACAGGAGTTGGTATCTCTCATTGCTTAATTGCGAGGAGCATTTGAGTCTTGGACACCATCCCGGTTCATAATGTTAAGTTGATAGGGGAGCTGTAAACTAGGCTTATTATATCCACATTCTGCTATCCTCTGCATCTGACATTCCTGGAGACAACTCGTGAACAAACAATGCTGTATATTTCTTGTGCTCTGCAGTAAAGTCCAGATGACAATAGATGAAATAAGCTAAATGAGAATGGAGATGACATTTCTTTATGTTATTTCAGTGTTTCTTTATTTCCTTTCCATCGAACACACGTTGTTCTTGACTTTTCTTTCTAATCTTGAGCATGGTTTTCGAGCCACTTTGTTTAACTGCAGAAGTAGCTGCATAGGTAACAATTTGTCTTTAGACACTCCTGTGTCACTTTAAAGAGGCTGTCTCAGAGCATTCAGTCATATGTGAAGGGATTTAATGACCCTGTCTTCAACCTGCTCAGACTCCAGCATGAGTCAGTAAATGACAAGCATTGTAAAAAATTTGTTTCTGCAGAAGATGTAAATGATAGCTGGATTCATTCAATTAATGCAAATAATTTTCCTGTGTCTTCATGAATGTTATTCCAGAGAGCAACCATAAACAGAAGAGAGATTATTGCCAGTATGTGGCATAGGGTCTGTCTAACTCTCAAGATCATTGAGCAATAATGGTTATTATGGACAAGGTTATGAATTTTTATATACACACATACAGCCAAATACTCAAAATCCTTCAAAAAGCTTGAATATTTCTAACTCATCAGAGGCTCTTCCCTCATTATTTAGAGTTTTCTGGACTGCTAATTTTAATTTTCTCATTCATTTTGTTTAAATTGTTCATTATCTCACTGCCAGGGTAAGTTGAAGCTTGATGAAAGCACTCACTGTGAAGTTGTCTAACATCTGAGACTTCGAAAAGTTTAAGTCACTTCAAGAACTATTAAGAATTACATTTTCTAAGTTATTTGACATTTGCCAAGAAACTTACACCCCTGCCCATCCAAATACCATTGTGAGGATGATGAAGAAATACAGAGAAAAAATACCTTCAGGTCTGTACTGATTTCACAGAGTTAGTAAATGCTGTGCTTCAAATGTCCTGGCATTTGCATAACTCTGTGCAACATGACAGATAAGAACAGTGAAGTAGAATTTATTTATGACCTTTTTCCATTATTTCAAAGGAAAGTGATTTTCCTATGTCATTGAAAATAGATTTTTTTTTTTTTTTTTATTGCAAAACTTGCTTCATCTAGAGCATATTGAAAATTCATCATATTAGCATATGTAAACTGGTAAGTCTGCCAGGCATTTTTCAGTTGTGCTGGAGCAAGGTCCAGGCAAGAACTGAAGTTTGTTTCACACCCTGAGACAAGAAAAGAAAATAAGCATTATTTTAAGTAAAAAAGTGTCACAGTTACAGCAAGACTGAGTTTTCTGCTCAGTATATTTAGGTTGTGTCTGAAGGAGAGCAGAAACACACCGTTCGTTCCCATCTTTGCTGATGCTGCAGAGCTGAGTCACCTCTGAAAACTCAGGCTCACACCCATCCAAACCTCCCTCCTTGCCTCAGGACACGCTTTGCTCCAGTTCCAGTTTCCAGTTTCCCCAGCCTACATAAAACCCAGCTGCCCTTCAGGTGGGGAAATCCTACATAGCTGTCCTAGCTCCAAAATCCTTTCACTTCCTTTCATAGGATTGCAACGTGCCTCTAGTTTTATTCCTGTTGTTCTGCATTACCCCACTGTTCAACAACCCTTCTTGTACTGTATCTTTCCTTCTCCCTTTTTACAAAGAGGAATTTAGATCCTCTTTTGGCCTTTCCCAGGAAGTAAGGGGATTTATGTCTAGCTAGGTTATGAAAGACATATCAGGAATTCTCAGTTGTTTCCTTGTTTTACTTCTGCATCATGGCCTGACCCTGTAAAAATCACCTGCATTCAGATCTACATGTACTAAAGCTGCACACAGTGTGGATGAGGGGCTGCAGAGCTGCTTCCACTAGACATGACCAGCACGGTAATAGAAAAAGGAGAGGACTAAAGCGAAAGCAATTCTTCAGTTTCTCCTTTTGCAGCAGATATGTCCCTGTGCATCTCTCCAGGGTTGGTACAAGAAGCCACATGCAAACAACACCAAAATGATTAAAATGGGTTTGCCCATGCAAATTGATGTGGCTGATGTGGTCCCTGCACAGGGCTATTTCCCTGTTCTGGCTCTTTCATCAGTAATTTTCAGAGGAAAAAAAAAGAGTAAAATGCAATTCAGAAGAGAGAAAATAAATAACCTAGTTTTCTTTGTGCCCACGCACAGCAGGGCAGGCTGGGCAATGGGCTTGCAAGGCAGGTCCTCGTGTCAAACTGTGGCAGAGGGATCTCAGCAGGACAGTGGAGAGACTGAACACTGAAGCCTTTTAGCAGCACTGTGCCCCCATGAAAATGTGGAAGGAGAAAGCAACACAGATCACATGTCACATGGTTCAGACCAATTGTTGTTGGGATGGCTCCAGTATGGAAGGAGAACTGGTACATCAACAGACTTCTAGAATCTCAGGCTTAATTAAATGTAAAAAATTAAAATCAACATATTTAGGCATTTTTTTCTCTTTCAGACATCAACTAGTTAGTGGCTGTTAATTAAGAAATGATCCCAACAAAAGCTGCTGCCTAATAAATCATTCATTAACAGGCCATTTCAGTGGGGCTGTTGTTTCCAAGCACTATATTCAGCTGTTTGAAACAACCTTCCCATACGTCAGGGGAATGAAGCAGTTAGCATTTGGTCATTACCTGATGGTTAATGATGCAGAGCTCTGTGAGCTGGGCTGGGAAGTGATGGTTGTGTTCTTAGGGTTTTTTTGCAAATCTGGATGATTCCAAGGGAGTGGTAGGGGATTTGCGGGGTTACTATGGTGATTGGTGCCCGATAAAACCACAGATGGATGATGGACATGTGTTGCAAACACAGATATGTAGACCTTGCTTCTCCCTATGCTTTCAAGGCTCAGAAGATTTTGATATCACTATACTATCAATTAGGGTGAGATTACCTCTTGTGCTGCTCCCCCAGGTCAACAGCCCTTGAAATTTAAATAGCTGAATGCTTTTCATTGCACAGTTACCCTGAACTGCTGTTGGGGTTTTTCCACTCTACTTCTTTAGTAGGGGTTTAGAAATGGCAACACACTGATTAAAGATTTGTTGGTCCTTCCTTACATTCTTGCTTTTCAGTTGCAGTTTTGTTTTCTTGTTCAAAAGTCAGAGGCTGGATGCAGAGATGTTAGTTCAATGTTTTCAGCCTGTGGGATAGAGGAATCCTCTCCACTGTCATTGCAGGGAGAAGGTGTATGTATCATTTTGTGTCCTAACAGTGGTGATGTGACTCTAAATGGCAATCCCTAATTTCCTCGTGCATTAATTAAATTTCAAATTTTAATCCAAATTTCAGTTGGCATGGGAAGCTATTCCATGGATGCAGCATTTCCATTCTACAAAGAGCTCTGTTTCAGAGTGTTAAACCAAGCAGATTATGAGTATATGGATGGACGCATATGGATAGCCCACCTGTAGTCTGTAAATAATTCAAATGTTAATTGTTGTGTTTGGCACTTCATTGATGGCTTTTCCTTCAGTAACACCTCAAGCCCTCAAGCAATTATCAGGATCCTGCTGTGCTGAGTCTGATACACTCTGTTGTAAAGGGCAGTCCACAGCCCAGAGAGTTTGCTGTCTAGTTACACAATCCAGGCTTTCAGGAAAATATCATTAAACAAACCAAAAAGGTGCAAGATTATTTTATTCCTGTTCATCATGTCAATTATCCATGATCTACTTCTGCTGATTAGAAGGTTGCATTCAGTACATTGCTGGGCTGATAGAAAAGTGCCTAATGTATTGCCCCACAGAGATAAAGTTCCAAAAATTTCCATGCCATTAAAAATGTAGCAAATAAGGATTCTGTCTTTCCTGATGCTCCAGCTCACAGTATTTCAAGTAACAGTGAAGATCAATCCAGCCCATATAGTGTAAAAGACTCCAGCTGCTTGTTTTAGGGCAAGGTTTTTTGTTTGTCTTTAGCCATTGATGTGATTAAACACCTTGTAAAAGCGTAGCATCTACACTTCTCTGTGCAAGAGAAAGAATACACAGTCTTAGAATAAATACACAGGACTAGAGAAATTTATTTCTGATTCTTCCTGAAAGAGATGGCATTGTTCAGTGTGGAGAAGAGAAGGCTCCAGGGAGACCTTAGAACATCTTCCAGTACTTCCAATAATTTCCATCTTTTTACGTGGGCAGATAGTGATAGGAAAGGGGGAATTGCTTTAAACTAGAGGAGGAGAGATTTAGATTATATATTAGGAATAAATTCTTTATTCAAGAATAAATTCTTTGCAGTGAAGCAAAGCATTCCCAGAGCAGCTGTGGATAACCCATCCCTGGAGGTGGTCAAGACCAGGTTGGATGAGGCTTGGAGCAGCTTGGTCTGGTGGAAGATGTCCCTGCCCATGGCAGGGGTGTTGGAACTTTGGTTGATTGATCTTTAAGGTCCCTTCCAACCCAAACCATTCTGTGATTCTGCCAGTAATACCACAGGTGTCCCTTGCTGTTAACAGCACTGCCTTGGTTTCCTATCTGCTTTGCAGGGTCCATGTGTAGGCACTTGCCTGCTGCAGGAGATGCTGCACAAGCACAGTTATCCTGACAAAACTCATCAGGTATCACGGGGATGAGTTCTTAGAAATCTTCCCATGTTAGAGCTTTTTCTTCTCTTTCAGTCAAGTCTAACATGAAGGTGAAAGAACCACTGTTGTCCTTCACCATATTTTCTTTGTTTACTCACCCGCCCTTCAAGGTCCTTGAGAAACACTGCTGGAATGTGCTTTCCTTTGTCTGGTGTGTATGTGTGTGGCTCAGGAGTTCTTCTCATCTAAATCGTCTTTATTCTGTGAGGCCAGAGGTGGGTGCTTCCTTTTGTTAGCACCACTGTTACTACTGAATAAAATCTTCATGTTTATATTTTTATATATTATATATAAATATATATAAAATATTTATATGTGTGTATGTATATTTCTATTTTTATATATATCTATATCACTCTCTCATCAAGTTTACCCTGTAGTACCAGAGCCTTTCTCTACAACAGTGAATTATTTATATCTTCTTGGGGGTAGAGGGGTTTTTTCCATGGTGGACTGCACTGTGGTGTTTTCTTAACTCATGAGTGGTTTGCCACTCAGAAAAGGACTTAAAAGCGTAGCACTGTTACAAAGAGAGGATCAAAGCCTTATCCCAGCATCCTGGTTGGTTTGTCCTTTTCAAAACACTTGAAAACAGAGACAATATGCTTTCTGTGATTTGATCCTACCTACTCCGGTGCTTTGTGTACTTTTCTTGTTCACATATCATATCTCAATGATGCCAGTCCAGCATTTTATTTATAAAGCTATTCAATCACCTTTCTTTAAAAGGTGCTTTTTAATAGGTGCCAGCATTGGACCAGCTGAGCCCAGGCAATCCTGTTGATACCAAGTGCAGGAACAAATAAAAAAATAGATCTTGTTTGAAATATATATAAAACATATGAATATTTATTTTCTATTTAATGTATTTTATATTAAGATGTATCTATATGATATATCAATGCATACTACAATATGTATATATTGAATATATAAATATATTAAATCTTAAAAGTTCTGTATGAACAGAACCTTTTTCATCAACCTCAGAGAACCAGCTTAGGGTCCTTGGGTCACTACATTTTCTTCCCTGTTTCCACATGGTAGATATGTGGGAGGTTTGGCACAGAGAACTTACTCTCCTTAACAATGTGCAGACTTTTACAAACCATATGTTGCTAACTTTTGTGAGTCAGAAGAATTAATTTATATTCCACTCAGGAATATTTATTGCACTTTCTAAATTGCCTCAGAATCTGTAGATCAATGTTCATATATATATATATATATATATATTATGCATGTGTGTGTGTGTATATATATGCACACATGCACATGAAGATATTTAATGTATGTATATATATATATAGGCACATGTGTGTGTGTGTGTGTGTGTGTGTGTGTGTGTATATACACATATGCATATAATAGAGAATGTCTCATGGTTGAAAGGTTGCAGCAAGTTGCAGGGGAGGGCAGAAACATACAATGCACAATGATATAAAATATATCCACCTTCTCTTTAGGCCAGGAAAACCACAAGAGGGAGAATTTCTTACCAATTTCCATTCTGCTCTGGTATTTTGAACCACCTTCTTGGTTTTTTCCCTCCTTTTCCTCCTTCCCATCCTTGGCCTTTTTATGCTTAACAGCCAAAATTTAAAGCTCATCACCTGTGCACTGAGCAAGCAATCAAGTACTCAGCAGCACAAAGATGGATACCAGTTGTTTTTACAGATTCATAATCAAGAGGATGCTTCCATTTTGGTTCCCATTTGAATGGAAATCTGCTCTGTCAACATCAAAATCAGGCTCTAAATAGATGTTTGTCATTCAGGCTTGCTTGTTGCAACAGCACAAGAGAAAAGTGGGTGAAAATACAGAAATCATTACTTAGTCCCTGGGTATTTAATAGCTCTGTGTGACCCAACAATACATCCTGCTGCTGAAACCCCTGTTAGAGGTAGCACTTCCGAAATTCTGTGAGCAATATACTCTGAGCAGTCACTGTGTAGCAGAGAATTTTAACTCAAGATAAAGCAATCTTAATGAAATTCCCATTTAAGGATGGAAAGCAGAGAAATGTGACCTCTGAGATCATCACTAACAAAGCACTGCCAAGCTCACCACTAAACCATTTCCCAGGTTTAGTGCCATGTCTACATGTCTTTTAAATACCTCCAGGGACAGTGACTCCTTTGCTTTCCTGGGCAGCTGGTTCCAAAGCTTGACAATGCTATCCCTGAAGAAATTTCTCCTCATGTCTGATCTAAACCTCCTCTGGTACAACTTGAGGACATTTCCTCTTGTCCTATCAGATGTTACTTGTGAGAAAAGACCAACCCTCACCTGGCTACAATCTCTTTTCAGGCACTTGTATAGAGGGATAAAGTCCCTCCTAAACCCTGTTTTCTCCAGGCTAAACACCCCCATCTCCCTCAGCAGCTCCTCATCAGACTGGTGCTCCAGACATTTCACCACCTCCATTGCCCTTCCCTGGACACACTCCAGGACCTGTAGTGAGGAGCCCAAAATTGAGCAGGATTCGAGGTGCAGCCTCACCAGTGTCCAGTACAAGGTGAATACCAAGGACAGAACAACAGGTGGCCACATTCTTATCTGATGCTGGTTTCTATGGCCACGTTTCTAGTGAGTCAAGAACAGTTTGTGCCACTGGAAAGTCTGGTCCTATTTCTTTGAAGAGTAATTTGGCCACTCTAAAGAGAAGCACATTGCATCCTTTTTGTTCCGGGCTTTGTTTCCAAGAGTCATTGCCAGCTGACCAGAGCGAGGGTAACAAGAGCTATTGATGTCATTTGTCTCCCTCCTCCCTAGATAGCATATATGGCATCTTAAGGAGCTCAGCCCTTGGCTCTTAGGGAAGACAAATTGCAGGCTCATTCTACAGAGGAAAACTTGTTGAAGGATTACAGAAAAATAGATAAAATAGTTCCATTAACCATGCAGGAGAAAACAAGTATACTTCTCTCAGTCTTCACTGTATGATGTAACTGCCATCCTACAATGCACTTCCCTGGCATGCCAGATCACATCTTGTAGTAGATGGAGCTTTACATTAAATTATGCACTGCAAAGGAAGAGGATCAGAGCCTTGAACATAGCAGTAGGCATTATTGGATTTACTTTATTGCCTATTGCATAGATTGGAAATAGCTCAGAAGCTCTTAACTCTTCAAACAAAGGAAATTTTGCCACCCACAGGTTGAAAAATTTGGTGAGAATCTTGCTTTTCTTTCACAAACAAGTGGTTAAAATGTCTCTTGTCTGCATTGCCAAAGACCAGCATGCAGGGATATTGAAGAACCTGTAAAAATTAATGAATTTAACTTCGTAATAATGAGACTTGAACACAATGAGAATACAGATTTCTTCTTTCTCTTTACCTTTTGTTTTTGAGCTTGCCAAACATTATTTTATGGCTTTTTTTTTTTTTTTTGTAAACCAATTAAAAGCCCCTACCAAGTCAGACAACTGAGGGAAGTTCCAAAGTTTTAAGAAATTTGCCTAAACCAGGATTTTCTGCTCAACTGTGAAGTTTACCGCACTGTCTCATCTTGTGCATAGGGAGCTGGCCTGAAGCAGGAGGAAAGTGACAGGGAAATAGAGGAGGGATGCATTAGCTGCCAAAAATTACTTCTCTGTGTTACTGCTTGTAAATATCAGCAGGGTGCTAGTTGTAAGGCACAAGCAGAGAACTTACTCCTTTTAATCCTAGACCATTGGGAAAATTATGGAAGGGGAGGGGAGAAGGTCTTCTGCCTAGCCTAAATGTATGACCTAAACCCAGTCAGTGTTCGATACAAAATACAGAATAATTTTTAAAAGTTCTAATTCCTTAAGTAGGATAAAGCATGTACTTACAGGTGCACATGCAAGCACACACAGGTTTTTTTTAAAGTTGGTTAGAAAAGGTATATATTGATGTACATCAAGTGGAGATTTGGCTCCATGGCTAGGATCACACATGCCCAGCTCTTCTCCATGTCAGATTGTCTGAATTCCAGTTAGACTTTTCAATGGTGTTTCACATTTGAAATAGTGTGGTATATATCACAATATTATAAATATGTCTAATGTATATAATCTCAGCATTAGTGAAGCCAAACTGACCAGTCCAGTATAATTTTCTTACATACCAGGTTCTAATTCTGCTTCTTACCAATGGCAAGAGGCTCAGATCAGTACCCTGCTTGGGAATGTTGTGCTTCTGCTGTGCAGCTCACGCTGCCAGGGCATCACACACTATTTGTATTTACAGCTAAAGACAGATATGCAATTGTGCCTTGACATATACATGCAAAGCTTTCTGTTTCTGTTAGTTTTGGAGCTCACTGTTTGGATCATGTTCTATTATTACAAAAAGTTAAGTCTCCCAGACAAGGTATTTACCCGATCCTTGACAGCGTGCATTAGCAGTTCAGGCACCACAGGTAGCTCGCAGCTCAAGGAACTGAAAAAGCCTTGAAGAGATGAGAAACACACTGCTAAGCATGGAGCCAAACTGCTGGTGCTTTGTTTCTTGTGATCAGATAACTTGCTTATCCATTTGATTTGACTCTGTGCAGATTTTGTGAACAATGAAGAGAAGCAAATTGCATGCCTGAGCTTTGGTAAATTCCTGGCTTCACCATTGCTACTCAACCTGTTTGCTGCAGGACATTTTACTCCTTGGCCAATCTCAAACCAAGGCCGGAGAGAGGGGATAGAGGATATTAACAGAACCTAATTTTTATAGTTTTCAGGAACTTATCTCTCCTTTACTTGTTTGGTTGATTGGTTTTTGCCTAGGAAAAGACACTGCTTTTCCCATTCTTTCAAGGTGAAATATATCATAGAATCACATAATGGTTTTTGTTGGAAAGCACCTTAAAGATCATTTCATTCCAGTGCTGCTGCCAGGGCAGGGATACTCATTAGACCAGGTTGCTCAAAGCTACATCCAACCTGGTCTTGAACACTTCCAGGATGGGGCATTCACAGTTCCTCTGGACAACATGTGCCAGTGCCTCACATTCCCTAATATCTAATCTAAATTTATGCTCTGTCAGTTTAAAGCTATTCCCTTTATCCAGTCACTACCTGGCCTTGTAAAAAGTTCATCTCCAACTTTCCCCTAGGACCCCTTCAGGGACCGAAATATCGGTCACATCCACATATTTCCTATCCTGGGCTGCAATGCATAGGCATAACCCAAGTGTCTGGTAATGATGACCTGTGCATTAAGCCAGAACTTAAAAACAAATCAACAAAAACCCCACTAGCAATTCTGCTCTACAGCTGAGACTCAGAGGCTCATGCTGGTTTTGCCATTTCATTTGCCACAGGATAATTAGAGCCTCCTACGACGATTTTCACTTTGTGGAGAAGGAGATGCAGACCCTTCAGCAGAGTCTCCCTCCATGCAAAAGGCATTTAGCTCCTGCAGCTCTTTTTTTGCCAGCATGGGGTGCAGGGGCTGGCAATTGACCACAGCAGATTGAGAAAGCATTTTTACTCATGGATATAACAGTGTTTATGCTTTTTGTTTTCCCATGTGAGATAAGCTTATTTGTTTTGTTAGTGCGTTAGAAAAATACATCAAATACATTTGAAGTGGCAGGAGAAGGAAGATTTTGTATTTTTTGTGGTCCTATAAGACTTCATACCCATTGCAATGAAGGCTTATTTTCTCCTATGGAGTTCTATGGGTCTTGAAATTAGCCCTGTGTGAGGCTAATTTTTCTGTGGGGTTATGACAGCTCCCTGGATATGAAGCATATTTTCCCATTCTGTGGCATGTTTCAAAGATTACTCTTTTTCCCTTGGGGATTTGTCTCTTTACTCTGTTGAATGGCAGTTTTAATTAAAAAAATAATTCTATGCAATGAAGGACATACATAGAACTGATGACCTAGACATCAATATAGACATGGATCAGAGCAATGCCACCAGTTTCTATGCCTCTGCATTGTAGAAGCATCTCTTTGCAAGAAGGGTTGATTTTTGTAAACCTACTTTGTGTTGGACACAAGCATGAGATGGCTAAACTGAAATCTGTGCATGCAAGATGCTGAAGAATCCTTGCTCTTAGCTTGTGGTTATTTTACTCTTTTCAATCCTCTTTAATATATTACATCAAATACCCATATTCACTCCCATTTCCTTAATGAACTGGCTAACAATGTTATTTTCAAAGAAACTCCTTAGATTTCATGAGCCCTACTTCTCTCTTCTCTAGTACTATTACACAATTTATACTGCACTTGATTTGCCCATCTCATGCTTACCCGTCTCAAGCTTGCACTTACACTACAAAATCTAAATAACGTTATCCAGCCTTGCAGCCACCACACATCTAACCTTGTGTTTTACAACAAGTTAATTCTTCCTGGTGACTCTCAATTTCTCTGTGGATGCAAATGAAAAATAATTAAAAAGAAATGCATTTAAATCCCAAAAGATACGTGAAGATGCTGCTTGCATTTTTGTGTCTGATAAACCTCTGCATTTTTCTGTAGCTTCCTATAAGTCTCAAATATTCGGTGCTTATAAAGTGGAATAATCTGTGTGTGTGTGGATGTGTGTGTGTGTGTTTTGGAGGTATGGCAATACAGAAGGTGTTACAGAGGTTTTAAGTCTGTGCCAGTAATGGATTAAACCCAGGTTTTATACTTAAATCTGAGGATTAGTTTTCCCTGTAAAACTTGGCACAGACATCTTATGACTTCTCGAAGACATGTCTTGGTCTAGTCATGGCATATCCAAATTCTGACTCTGGCCAGATGTTGATAAAAGATTCTAGGATCCCAGGTTCCTCACAGACAAATTCAGGGGAGAAACCTGCACTATATTAGACATTGAGATAGGAGGTTTCCTTTCAAATATTTATTTGAAAGCTACTTTCTGCAAGGAGAAACAACTCCAGGCTACTTAACTCCAAAAGGGACAGCCTGTGGATCTGATCTGAATCTGGGAGTGAGGAGAACAGAGCAGTCTTAGAATCAGAATCATTTAAGTTGGAAAATACCTCTAAGATCACTGAGTCCAACCATCAATCCAGCACTGTCAAGCCCACCACTAAATCACGTCCCTAAGTGCTGTATCTACACACCTTTTGAACACTTCCAGGGATGGTGGTTCCACAACCCTGATGAACCTGTTCCAGTGCTTGACAACCCTGTAGTGGTGTACCTTGAGCTATCCCAGATGTATTAAGGAGGGAGAGATTCATACTCTTGGTCACACATGTGAGGATTCAAACACAATCCCTAGCAGTGGTGCTCAGACTTTTTAAGACATTAAAGCAGTAAGAGTGAGACAAAATCATGACAAGACTTGGTTGATTATGTGGCAGGCATGGCAAGGAGCTGCAAAGGTGTGGGACAGCTCTTGGTGAGCCATGCATGGCTTCAGGTCTTCTTTGGGGTGGCCAAGCTGACTGTGCCACATGAGCATGAGAAGCCAAGGTATGGGCCAGTCAACAGCAGTACGGACTAGGATATCGGTATCCCTCAGAGGCTAGCTAACAGAGACAGGCCAGTCACAGTGGGGTGTCACCTGGAATAGATCATAGAATTATAAAGTGGTTTGGGTTGGAAAGCACCAGTTCCAACCCCCCTGCCATGACACCTTCCTCTAGAGCAGTTTTCTCAAAGGCCCATCCAAAGACCCAGTCTTGAACACCCATGGGGTGGGACATCCACAGCTCCTCTGGACAACCTGTGCCAGTGCCTCACCACCCTCACAGTGAGGAATTTCTTCCTAATATCTGATCTTACTGTACCCTCTGTCAGTTTAAAGCCGTTCCCCCTTGTTCCATCACTACACACCCTTGTTAAAAGTCCCTCTTTGGCCCTCTTGCTGTAGGTTTAGATTTTCTCAATACAGTTTTTCTCAGGAGTCCAGACATCTGAAGTTCTGGATGCTACCCCTGTACTCCAAAGTAGGAGCTGCAAGTTATCTACCTCTCTGCCAGGTTCACGTAACATGGACACCCATCCAGCCATCCAAATACCAAAGTGTTTAACAGGTCTGCCTCACCTGCTTACCCTGTGCTTCCTGTTTTATTTTTATAACTAGAATTTACAGTTTCACCCCGCAGCACCCACAAAACACAAAAGAAGGAATCACATTCACCACAGCAGTACTAACTCCAGTAAATGGAGCTGACAACTTCCTTTCCTCCCCCCAGCTGTTCATCCCCTGCAAGGGAAAGAAAAGACAACCCATAAAGAGAGACTAAAAAAGAAAGTCACATGAATCAACACAAATAGGAGCATCTCACACAAAGAACAAACTCAATCAGCTGGGCAAGGGACCCGGTGGGAGTGACATACCCACCACGCTGCCAATTACAATGGAACCTGACTGCATTGTGATGGAAAAGACACTTTTTTTTCTCCTTTCTTATAGCTACTTTGGTAATAGGCAATTTATCTTAATAACAGCAGGAAAGAAAATACTCTAGTGGAAGTGGTGTATAGCAACTAACTGTGAAGTAGGCAGAAAGAAATACAGAAAAGAAAACTTTGCTGCAGCCTCCATCACTCTTGTGTACATACAGTGTTTCCTTAAAAATAGAAAGGAGAGGCTTTTTTAATCTTCCCTTATGTTTGCCCTCCCCAGGATCTAATGCTGCTTCCTGGGCACCTAATGCAGAAACTCAGATGGCTGAATCTCACCCATGATTTTTGCACCTCCATTTGCAGCACTGTGGCAGCACCTCCAAACCTGGCAGCACCTAGTAGGCCACTTCCATCTGCCTTGAGCTGCCATTCTTCTGGTGATTTCTATGGGCTGTTTTGCTCTGCAGTGCAATCCTCAGATATATTCTGGCCTTAGAGAGTGTTTTCATTATTTGACCTGCCTAATCAGAACCAGTTTTCAAACTCCATTTTTATTAACTTGGGAAAAAAAAAAAAGGAAAAAAAAAAAAAGAAAAAAAGAGGTTTCAGACAAAGCTGATGGTAAACAGATGCTATTCAGCTAACAGTGGTTGGTTCTCTAGGTACTCAAACACAGGGATGGGTCTGAAAAGAACAAAACCTTCCCAGCACTTGTTTTAATGAGTAGGCTTTCTTGCATTTGATCATCTGTTTTCTCAGAGGAAAATGTTAAGGAGGCTTGTGCTTAGCCAGAGGCAATTCACTACCCAATACAACACAGACGTGGGGGAGTGAACTGCTGATGCTCTATGTCCCCTTCCCCCTCCCTCCCCATCCTCAGCTACTGTTGCAGCCAAAGCCAAGCCACTGGATGTACAACCTGGAATCACAGGATCAAAATAATTGCGAGACAATAACTTCTGTAGCGGAGCAAACCGAGGCAGCTTGCAGAGACTGTCAATCCCCACACTTACAAGCCGCAATCTATTTTCACCACCGTAGGCTGCCAGGTTAATTAAATGGGACTCCTTATGGTGTCAGGAAGGAAGTCAAGCAGCAAGTGTTTGTAGAAAGAGGCTTTAAAGAGAACAGTATATGAGAAAAGAAAGAAATTTCCTGGGAACACATGCTTTTGTACATTTGTTGGGAGATGTAATATGCCTTGTCTGCTGCAGAGGGTCCCTTCCTAAGTGGTGTCCTAGTTAGCCCTGGTGCAGTAATGCCTCCGCTCCTCACTTATAGGGATGTTGGGATTCATCAGCTCAAAGTATTTTGTCATCAGTGCTATCCCCTGACAAAAAGCCAGTCCAGAGAGCTACTGAATGCCTCCAGCATCTATGTTTTTCAGGATAAGCCCTGAAAGCCTTCACATCATATTTTTCTTTTTTCCCTCTTTTTTTTCTTCTTTTTACAGCCAGTGAGATAATGTTCCTGTGTTTCCTTCTATTTTATGACTCATAAAACTCACTCTCCTTTTAATGTAGAAGCAGCAGCATCCTCCTTCTTTGTGCTGAAAAATGCACAATTACCACAGTTAAGACAGCCATATAATATCCAACTGCTTTATTTTTCACATTATGGTGAGAATGCTGCAGGAGTTTCCTAGACTTGATAGCAGGACTAGAAAAATGACCATTTTCAGGACTTCCCATTTCCTTATCCAGTATCTGTTCACCTTGACTCCATTAGGCACTTAAAGCCCTAAAGTCTCAGAGTCACACAAGTAGTTGTCTATTACTATAAATCACAGCAATTTTGTTAACTGTTCAGTGCAACTGTTAATGCTTACCCAGGTTGTTTCATCCATTGATGATATTCCCTCCTAACTAAGGCGCATCCATCCTTCCTTGACTATTTTTCACACCAGGGTCACGTAATTAGAAAACGAGGATTAACACAAGGTTATATAGGATATATTTCAACTAACATCACCTGTTTTGTATAGTTAACCCAGACAGCTATGTAAAAGGGCTGTGGATTACCTGTCGCATCACTGAAGTTGCCCCGTAAGTTCAGAACTGTGGCAGGGAAAGGGACCAGCTAGATTGTCAGACCAGAGCTTAGGCAGCAGGAGTGTCTGCTGAAGTGGGAGATAAATCTGCTTGCTGAATTGAGCAGTCCAAGTGTGAATAACCCTAAACCACTTCTGTTCTCCTTTAGTACAGGATAATTTTGGTGGACTTAGTGTTGCCTGGATAGACAGTGTTGCATTGCAGACCTGAATCTAACTTAATAAATTATGATTCCCACATTATCCTTTAATGGTCACTTGGCCATTCAGTTAAAAAATTCTGAGGATACATCTTAAAGAGCCATCTTGATTCTTATCATGTTTTAGGTAGATTCCTTGTATCCTCCCATAAATTCCATCTCTGACTTACCTAAAACAATCTCTTTTCTATATTATTATTTAGCTATTTTTCTGGGTATGATTATCCACTCTTTTCATTTATGCGCAGATACAGGTTTTATTACTAAACAGACTGTAAACAAAATCAATCTTTTCTTCTCATATGAAAAAATAAAGAATTTAATGGAAAAAGATGGATTATCTATAGGTTTCTGAGAAGTCTTACTCAATTTAGAAGATAAAATTCTAATTCTCTGTCATGTTTAATGTGAGTTCAGAGTTATTCCTGTGAAAAACCCTTTGGCATAATTCCTGTTCACCCATTTTACACTTTCCATAAGAGCTGTAAGACTGTATATGTGTAAGAAAAAATACCCTGGCTGTTTTTAATGCTTCATTCCTTTCAAAATAAGTATAGAGCTCAGCAAAAATTACTATCAGACCCCAAGTATCAATGACCATTCTTTATGCTAATCTTTCCATTTCCTGCTATTACCAGTTCCAGGGTCAACAGCTAAAAAAAATAATACTGAACTATTATAAAATCATCTGTCATTTTATTTTCTCCCCCCAGTCTCTTAAAGCATGTCTGCAATGAATTACCTCCGTGTCTGAAATGAATTACTGCTCCATCCCACACAAACACACCATCATTACCTGCCCCAAGCAAGGTCTGGAACTATATTGCTCTTGTATGTTAAACAATAGTCAAGCAATGGTGAGATGCAATTGATTATGTGAAACGTTAGAAAGCTTTAGTAAATCAGCTTCTCTGAAGTCATCTGGGCTTTAGGTGTAGCTGGTTTTGGTTTAGAAGGTTATTACACCTTTCTTTCTTTCTTTCTTTCTTTCTTTCTTTCTTTCTTTCTTTCTTTCTTTCTTTCTTTCTTTCTTTCTTTCTTTCTTTCTTTCTTTCTTTCTTTCTTTCTTTCTTTCTTTCTCTCTTTCTCTCTTTCTCTCTTTCTCTCTTTCTTTCTCTCCTTTTTCTCTTTCTCTCTTCCTTCCTTCCTTCCTTCCTTCCTTCCTTCCTTCCTTCCTTCCTTCCTTCCTTCCTTCCTTCCTTCCTTCCTTCCTTCCTTCCTTCCTTCCTTCCTTCCTTCCTTCCTTCCTTCCCTTTCTCCCCTCCATTATTTCCTTCATTTTCTTCTCTTTGAAAATTATCTCAATGCTGACCCTGAGTAAAGTAAATTGTCCAAATCTTTGAGAAACATGCTCTGTCATTCCCAAGACCCTACTCCCTCATCAAATCACAACTTACACTATAGACAGAGATAAACTTTTCATCTTGAAGCCAGATTGGTGCCTTTCTCTGGTCTCTTTTACTGGAAACAGCTACTTCGTTCTTCTGATGCTCAGGAGTGTTCATCTCATTTACAGTCTAAAATTATTCCCATAACTTTATACTACCTCAGTTGCTTTTCTCTCTTGCCAGTGTTTACCTGCTTGAAATATTGTATATTGCCTTCCTGCAATATTATTGTTTTCCTATATTAGGCAAGACAAATCAGTTTAACAGGTAGTTCTCCTCCTTTGGTTTTTGTTTGTTAGGAATTCCCTATTGTAAGTTAATTTTATTTCTTCAGGGGTAAATTTTCCTAAATCAGAAGAAGCCACCTATCACTGTCATTCAGATAACACCACATTAATGAAACTGTAATCTAGAGGCAGTCCTCTCCACTACATTGCAATTAAAATCCCCCTAATCCACTAATTGCAATTAGAATACCACTGTCCTGTAACAACAGGCAGCCTATTAAGTGTTAAGACAGAGTTTGGAAGGAAGACAAACCAGCACATCCCTTCAAACTTTAGCACAAAACTGGCTAAAATTTGTGTTCAGATTTATGTCCCATTTCAAACCAAACTTCAATCTAACCAGATTCCCAGCACCATTATACAAGCTTTAAACAGTATCCATACATCTCCATTTTTTAATCAAAAACCATGTGTACTGATGTCACTGCAGTGAGATTCCACAGCCACGGTGTGTGTACCCTTTACAAAGTTTACAGTGGAAATGGGGCTACTGTGAGATTCACTTTTAATGCCATGGGGCCCAGGCACTTGTTTCTCCCTGTTTTGACTCTTGGTTTCATTCCTCTGCTCAGGTGCTGCTTCTATTTAAAGGTATCGAGTTAGCTTGAGGAGAAAATATGCTGGAGCCCAGTATAAATGAGAACAATCTCTAGTAGAGCTGCTGCATGATGCACATAAATCATGCCAAGAAGAGGTGAAGGCTGAACTGTGCCGGTGTTAGTCCCACTCCAGTATCAGGCAAGAAATGTGTGGAAGTGAAAGACAAATGCATGGCAGGGCAGTGGCTCATGCTGCAGCACCTTTCTGGATGGCACAAATGAGAAAGTCGGTGGAGCTGCTGCATTGTATCACTATAATGGGGGTCAGGATCCAGAGCAGCAGCACTGTATCTATTACTGGGAAATAAGAGATGCAGACAAAGAAATAATCAGACAGTGCTTTGCCCTGCAGATCTCTTACGGTTTTTGTGTATTGGGAACAAGGGGCAGCACCTTCTTTTCAAATGGTGTGCTGGGTTAGAGATTTGGGTCTGATGTGCACTGAGATCTCTCAGACAGATTTCAAAAGCCTGTATGATGAGCACTTCAGGCATGGGGAATAAAAAGATTTGTAGTATGGTCCCAAACATTCTAGTTGTATGTCTAGTCCACATCAAAAAATGGCTTGCAGTGTTTTTGTTTGTGTCATCTGTTACTTGACCTGCTGAAATGCAAAGAGATGAAGATCCTGTCTCAAACACAAATCTGTAATTATTTTGAATGCTTAAAATTTTTTCATGGGATTTTTCCTCAGCCTACACCTGCAAGGAAAGGAAGTCATGGAACCATAGAATCATAAAATGGTTTGGGTTGGAAGGGACCTTAATGATCAATCAATTCCAACCCCCTGCCATGGGCAGGGACGCCTTCCACTAGAGCAGGTTGCTCAGAGCTCCATACAACCTGGCCTTGAACACTTCCAGGGATGGGGCATCCACAGCTTCTGTGGGCAGCTGTGCCAGTGCCTCACCACCTTCACAGTAAAAAAATTCTTCCTTAAATCTAATGTAAACTTCCCCTCTATCAGTCTAAAATCATTCCCACTTGTCCTATCACTGGTACCATCTCCATATCTAAAATGTACTGTCCAGTGAAATGGGGGGACTTCCCAAGGTTTTGACCAGAAAGAGGGGAAAATTTACTACTTTTGAGGCATCACTTAAAGAAAAAAATACCAAGAACCCCTGAAACATCCTAAGACAGCCAGTTATCCAGCATCCATCCACTCATCTATGCTATGCAAAGGAGAAAATGGCACAGGCAGTGTTGAAAATACAAAATGTTCTGTTAAAAGGGAGACTCTCATTGCTGAGTTTAACTGCTTTGCTCTGTGCATAGCAGAGCTGAGAGCTCATAGAGGGTAGGACAAAAGTGCTTGAGCACGGTAGGAATGATGTACATATCTTTTCCGTCATTAGCCAGGAATAATAATTATGGTTTAAGAACTAAAGCCTGAAACAAAGACTGCGCAGTGCAAAGGTTTTGCAGGGGTTCCATCATATTGAGTACCTTACCTGGTGTATTTCTAAGCCAGGGGAAAGCCTTTTATACAACTGTGGCTGAGCCTTAACTTTATAACTGAACTTTAGATTTCATCAGTGATTTATCAGTGATAAATCGAGTGTCTCACAGAAAGTTCTGTTAAACCACTAAGTACTAGGAATTGCATCAGATCAGCAAACATGAACAAGAAGCAGAGTCTGTCCACAGAGCGGTGAATTACTTGGCAAAGGCTCAATGGCTTGGGGTGATTCCAGTGTTTTTAACAGCAGAGGAGCAGTGATGCTCCCAGCTTCCAGTCTGCACACCCTGTGTATGCTCAGCACCTTACCCTTTCTGATCAGTCCGTACACTGCTTCAGTGCCCTTCACCCAGCTACAAAACCTGCCTTCATTATTTACTGCTGGCAAGATAAAAACAATTCTTTGTAAAATAGCCAGTGGGGAGTGGGAATTTTTATTGCTGACTGCAGAATTTTCTTTTATGTTCTTTATCATCCCTATTTATTGTCACCTCTCCACACCACTCCGGAGTCTGTCTGTTTGTCTCTCTGTTTACTTTAGGTATAGAAATTGTGCACCAAATAAATGTGCATTTACCAAGGGGTGAGTCACAAACCATCTTCCTTGGCTGGCATTTATGGTGATCTGGCCCCTATCCAGAACATCCGTCCTGGCCCATTTACAGCATTGTGTGGCCAGCATTCAGCTGCTCTGCAGGGCCCTTAATGCTGTTGGCCATGGCCCTCAGCAGCTCTCATCTCAATAAAGCAGCTGAGCAGTGAGTCAAGAGGCCACCGACACGGTCTGTGCCTATCATGAGGTATTTTGGAGGACATGGGCACACAGTCAAACCTCACAGAATTGCTGTACTTCGATGAGTTATGGCTATGCAGCTGGGCCAGCATGTTCTGAGCTCCCTCTCTGCAAAATAGAAGAATTTAGCATTAGGAAAGAATAGGAAAGCTATATTTTCCAACTTACAATTAGGAATATGCCTCAGGATAGGAGCAGATTTACCATGTGGAGATCACAAGTGCGTTTCTGTGCTTCTCAGCATCAGCCAGTGTGGAATGGATCTCTGCATCACACAACATTGTCCCCTCCAGACACATGGGACCTGCACCCACCCTGTAGAGGCATGACAGCACAACTGATGGCATGTTAATAGGCCTCCATAATTCAGCTGCATTTTTCTGTGTGTCTTGTCCTAGAGAGAGAGTTCTACAGTCACTGTGGATTCATTCCCCAAAGCAGTATAAGCAGTATTGTCTTCTTTATATCATTAGGGCTGCTATCTCTCAAAGGGACTCTAGTCCTCATTCCCTCATGAAAACATCTCACAGATGTTCAGGAGGGGAACAGGATAGTTCAGGAAGTCTCTGAGAAGGACAAAGGAGGGTTTGTACTTAGCAAATGCAAATTTGTGGAAAAAAGGAGGAGTATCTCAGAAAAGGTGATGGGAAAACTGCAAAGGGCTGCAGTTGCTCCAGTGGCAGTTCCACAGATACTGAGTTTGGGCATCCTCACTAAATCTACTTAAGAATAAAGTAAGGTGGCGGTACTTCCAATTGTTTTGTACAACAGCAATATCCTCAGAGTTGTCTGCTGTTTCTGACTTAATCAATAAAGGCCATTAGAAGCTCACTTTTCTGCTAATACTACTCTGAGTACATCTTGTTGGGAGGGTTTTTTTTATGACATTAAATGACACAGTACATTGATTTCTTGGAGAGATACAGCTTAGGGTTTTTGTCATCCCATCACATAACACAGTTTCCTTGCTGCATTTCTAACTGTTGCAACTTAATATTCACTGTCAATGAAATATCTTACTAAGGTAATTTTTTTTTTAAAGAGAAGTGAAAGCAAATGTCTTTAAAATATTTATATAGATATAGATTCAGCTGGTATGAGAATGTCTAGTCACCTTATTTATATACACACACACACAAATATATATATATATACACACACACACACATATATATATATTTATACAGGTAATACCATAATCTTTCAAGTGTTGTTTTTTAAAGGAAGTGGGTCCTAAATTTTCTCCTGAAAAGCATCCAACAGATATTCCTGCAGTGAAATTCTCTTGACTATATATTGCATACAGTAAAGCATGATACTTCTAAAACCTTTGTCCTTCTACAGCAAGTTGAACAGCATTTCTGAGAGGATAAGTGCAGACTTTAGGACTCAAGCAAACTATGCCAGTGAGGCTTTGGGATCTGAAGTTGAGCTGGCAGGTCCTTAACACGCATGTTCCTATTGTGGGGTTGACAAACTAGTCCACAAATCAATGCAACATCCTTAGGCCATCTCAAACTGAATTTCCTTCAAAATCATGGAACGATGAAGTGGTTGATGTTGGAAGGAACCTCTGCAGATCATCTGGTCCAAGCCCTCTGCCCAAGCTGGACCACCTAAAGTCCATTGCCTGGGGCTGTGACCATTGTGACTTTTGAATATCTCCAAGGATGGAGACTCCAAAAACTGAGCAACATGTGCCAGGACTTGGTCTACCTCCCAGTAAAAAAAAAGGTTTATTCCTTAGCAGTTTCCACAGCCTATTGTCAGTCTGCTGAGCCCTGCAGCTCCTCATGCACTCAAAAACAGCAACAGAGTTGAATTTGAGTGCCAGAGACGACCATAAAAAAAGCATTATGTTAAAGATTCTCAGGTCACTTAGTGAAGGATTCATCTCAGGCAGTTTTAGTCAGGCAGATCAGAGCCATTAGTTCCAAGCTGGTCCCTTAGGCGGTCCTGGTATTCAGCGAAAAGAGACCAGTATCTCTAGAGCATGATGACCCCGCCCCCGCCAAAACAAGCGCCTCAGGGAACAACTTGCACTTCAGAGGTGCTACAGTATTTGTATTCTCATCATTATAGGAAGTGCACTGCTGCTGATACAAGACTGCTGAAATCAAGTGCTTTAGATGCCTCTCCTGCTTCAGAGGCACTCATTCCCTGGCAGCTGCTGGGAACAGCTCTGGTGCTACTCACAGAGAGGGAAGATACTAACTCAAGCTTAGGCTTCAGAGGGCTGAGCATCTTCTGCTTGCTTCTTCAGAAAGAAACTGGGATCTCTGGATAATGGGGCAGTGAAGAGTTTGCTAAAATGGAAAATATTATAAGTGTTAGATTACAAATAAGCCACATGTACATGATGGAGCAGATGCAAACATGCTTTTTCTCTCTGCTAGTCTTGTCCAGGCTACTTTGAACTGATTGTAACAGTGGATAAAAAGACAGTTTATTGTATTTAATGTGGACTTAAAATAAAGGTCTTTAGCAGAAGACATTAGGGAAAAGATGTATGATTAGTATAAATTCAATAAACCCTTTTCTGACTTGAAAAAGCAATGAAGAGGGGTTGGTGCCTATAAACAACAGGGAGATCATGCACTCAGTGCAGAACTGTGTGTAGGAAAATGTTTACATTGCTAGAATATTAAAACTGGATTTTAAGAATAATACCACAAACAGCCTAATGTCTCATGGCTATGGTGGCAGGAGCTTGGTAAGAATGCAATGACTGGTTCAGGGAATTTCAAATTACACCTTCAGAAATTAGATTTCGATGCCAAAGTCATTGTAGTTTTCCAGTTGAATAGAGAATAATAACAGAGAAGAAAAGAACAGATCTAAATAAACACCTCATTTTATATTTAGAGAAATAGATGGATTTAAGAATAGAAGAAGTCTCACACGGCACAGAAAATATTAGGGAGAATGCAAAGGTAAGAGAGAGGAACAGTCACTTTAAAGAAAAGGTGAATAAAAAGGTGTCTCATGGAAGTATATTACATCCTGAATACTACAGAGACAGTAAATTGGCAGCCTTATTTACTCCCACTCATAAAATAAAAACAAGAGCCATCCATTGCAACAGAAGGGCAATAAGTTTTGAAGTGATAAAAGGCAGACTTCTAAAGATAATTTAACCTGTAAAATTCACTGCAGCACAGTAATGTTAAGTTAAACTTAACCAAATTTGAAAAAGGAATGGAAATCTATATTAATAGCAAATATAACCAGAGTCATGTTGGACAGGAGCTAGTAAAAATCCTTCAGACTCTAAGCAAAAAAAGCTTTATTTTTTGCCAGAAGTTAGGATAAACCTTCTTTCTATGGGAAAGTTGTTCCATAATTGGTCATGAAAGGTTTCTTACATTTTCCTGTGATTTACCAAAACATATAGTATTAGTCACTGTTGGAGAAAGACTACTGGATTATATGGGCCATTGATCTGACCCAGCATGGCAATTTTTATGGTCCTGTGAGCAAAATCCAATGGATTTGCAAGGAAACCTTACAGAATAGCAGCTTCAGTTTGAATTTTTCTTACTGCTACAGAGGCCACAGAAGAAGCAACTAAATTCCTGGCAATTACATATCTCTGCAAGCAGGCGTGGTAGCAGTACAGGTATCTAATGCTTTTATGCCATTTGCTAAGGATTATACGGCAGTAATCTCTCCCATTAACTCTTTGTCTCGTTCTGTGTTGAAGATCCCATAATCTTCTCCTTCCCTCCACCCTCTCAAAATGTACTAAAACAAAAACTAAATACTGCATGCATGGACTAAAACTTGTTAACAGAGATTAATTATCAAAGCACAGAGCTGCTGTTTATTAATGTCTCAGAACTTTTCAAATGAGCCTATCCTCACAGAATCATATCAATTGTGGTTTTCTTTTCTTTTTTCTTTTTTTCTTTCTTTCTTTCTTTCTTTCTTTCTTTCTTTCTTTCTTTCTTTCTTTCTTTCTTTCTTTCTTTCTTTCTTTCTTTCTTTCTTTCTTTTTTTTCTTTCTTTCTTTCTTTCTTTCTTTCTTTCTTTCTTTCTTTCTTCCTTTCTTCCTTCCTTCCTTCCTTCCTTCCTTCCTTCCTTCCTTCCTTCCTTCCTTCCTTCCTTCCTTCCTTCCTTCCTTCCTTCCTTCCTTCCTTCCTTCCTTCCTTCCTTCCTTCCTTCCTTCCTTCCATTCCACTTATTATTGATTATTTACTCCAGGGTAGTGGATGTCTTTGTTACTTCCAAGTCCTCACCTTGGACTGCTGGTCAGTGACATCTGTACTGTTTGTGGGGTGTGAGATGAGATACTTAATAATCCATTTTTTTTTTAGTATGTCAAGGAGACAGAGACACTTGTTTGACAGAACAGCATTTCTGAATGCATTCTCAAAAAAGGCCAGAAGCTTTTAAATTTTCCTCAGATTCTAAACTAAGCAAAACTGAGGTCCGTGCTCTGTTCTTGGCACAAGGGCAATTAATCAGTTTGGTGAAAATTCCACTAGGGAGGGTGCACGGTTGCCTTTTGTTAACCAAGTAGTACCCACCAGCTTTCAGATCAATGCTGTGCATCAGCAGCTATGATGGGCCAGATCCAACTTAATTAGAAACATGTGGGCACACATTGGGCATCAAGAAAGGAGCACGGAAACTTCTCCTGGAAAGATGCATGGATGAAGGAGGATGGATTTGGCCCCAAACACAGAGGCAGCCTGACACAGGAGGGTCAAACCATGACCACAGTGAACCCAGCAACGTTAAGCAGGAAATTTATGTGAACTGGAGCTTGAGCACTCTTTTACTTTCCATATAAGCACAGTCACAACATGTTTATACTGAAACTTGGTAAAGATTCCTTCAAATTATACATACTAGAGGTGAAGTTAATCCAGCCAATATATTGCTTGCAGCATTTCATTTTTTCTAAGCACCAGCTTTCCTTTTACAGGATCTCATAAAAACAAAACAATATGTTGCTCTCTTATAGATAACCTGCAAGCAGCAGTTGGTGAAGTAGTCCCAGTGTCCAGAGTTACATTATATCTTTGATGTCTGGTTCTGCAGTACAAATATTTCTGCAGAGCAAGACATAATGAAAGTTTATGAGCTTGTTAAGGAACTGACTATTACAAAGGACCATGTTCATTTTGACTCTATTAGAAACACAAGAAAAATAATTTGTCACTTTCCTGTGACTAGAGGGATCTCAGGGCGAATCTCAGATAGGACATCAACACTGTCAGTGAATACTCAGCCTTTTTTCATTACAGTTTATAAAGCCCTGAATAAGAAACCCGTTTATACTGGCATTCCAATCCTGAAAATGCAACTTTACAAGACCCAGCTGTGGAAAGGACATTAATTTCCACTTTAGAGATGAGGCAAGTGAATCATGGGTGGCGGGTAACTTGCAGAAGTTCACGATAAATGGGCTTTGGCTCACTGTGAATGACAACATAACAATACCAATAATAATTTAGTAAATAGAAATTCTGGGTGCCCCTTCTGGGCTGTAGCCTGGAGATTTCTGCTATTCTTTCTCAGCCATTTCTATTAGATTTCTATTTTCCTAAACTGAGCATAATGTAGGTAAAAAAAAAAAATCTTCTTTCCTTGGAATTTAAAAGCTTTTCAGAAGTATACAGCTACTGGATGATGTTCCTCTCTGACTGATATTTAACACATTTTTTCTGCTGTAATTGAGAGCACAGTCATGCTGGAGGAGAAATTCCAGCAACGACATTGCAACAGTTTGAGTATTTTCTCCATTATGTGTCTTTACAACAGAGATAACCTTTTGCTTCTTGAAATACAATTGCATAGGGTGATAGTTTTTTTAAAAAAAGAATTAACAATGTTAGCAAACATTTTGCAGAGATTTTCCATAACAACCTAGTTTTATGTCAGCTTCTCTAGAGCACAGCACCATTTATAGTATGAAATTAATTGAAAGTCGAAAACTGAACAACAGGAGATCTTTACTTTTCTTATAGCACATTCCTGGAATTATCTGCAGTACAGAAGCTCCACAGAAATGTCAGTGATTTTTTTGTCAGCAATTATCCCACATCAATATTAGGATTCTCTCACAATCCCCCCACTCCATATATTGATATAGGAAGGTATTGATATAGCTGTGATAGCTGTGTATCAATAGATGTGGTGTTGTGCATTGATAGATATTCAGAATGATCCTAATATAGACAGGATGTGCCACTACAATTACTTGTTTTCAACCAATCCTTTCCCCAATCCTATTATTAAATTAAATGAAGTATTAATATATTATTATTATTATTGCACTGAAACAGTGGTATAAGCTTGTTTTACTTTACTACATGGGAGAGCACATCATGGCCTTTCCTGTTCCTCTTTTCCAAGGCAGTTTGCACTCTACTGCTGCTAAGTTTTGGCAAAATTATATTCAGAGCTGGATGTGTATCACTTGTGATCACTGAGGCTGCCTTCAGGAGTAAACCTGTGTGCTACACTGAGAGCAAATCTACAGGCACAGGCACAGGCACAGTCAGGGTGTGCAGGATGCTCACATGGGTGCTGACTTCAGTCTGCCGGCAGGGAAGTCCAGGACAGATATGCATTTGACTTGGGTACACTGAAGGAGCCTCCCCACGGAGTGTAAGGATGCAGCCAGAGCAACATGATCCAAGGGAATGTTGTGGCAGTGTGAGGGAGAGGATGACTGCCTGCACCCTCTTGCCTAGTGGAGTTTAGCTGTGATTGATAGGCAGATAGACCAGCACTGCTGACTGTACCATGGCATGACTGAGTTGTAACAGCACCCACAAGGTCCCCTTTTGAGTTCCCCAAAAAAATCTGGTCTTGGTGTCTGACCTTCTGAATACTCATCCTTTCACAGAAAGACCCTTCAATTTCTAGCCTGTGCTCTCGGTCATTTTTCTCTGGTGACTCCTTCACTCAAGGTTCCAGCCACTGTCCTCCTCATGAACTGCTCCCCTTGCACTGTGTCCTGCCCCTCCGCTCACAGTGGTGCTGCCAGTCCAGTCTACCAGTCGAGCAGTAATTCCTCCTCTTCATCCAGTGAGGAGCCTTAGCCAAGGAATCTGCTAACAGCAGCAGTGCTGCTTACGAGTTCTGTTCGGTAGAAAAGATCCTCAGGGACAGGTAACAGTTAATTTTTTTTTTTTAATGCTTTGGAGATGACCTATTTCAGTAATGCAAGGAATATCCCTATTCCACAGAGAGCATCTTTGCTACAACCAGCAACCAGTGAACCAGAAACACTTTACGATGTGGGACGTGAGGCATTGTCACAGGTTGCCCAGAGAAGTTGTGGATGGCCCATCCCTGGAAGCATTCAAGGCCCCATTGGATAAGGCTTTGAGCAATCTGTCAATGGAATAGGTCCCTGCCCATGGCAGGGGGTTTGGAACTAGATGATCTTTGAGGTCCCTTCCAACACAAACCATTCTGAAATTCTCTGATGCAGAAGCAGAACCCAGGGGGAGCTCAGCCATGCCTTGGCAAAGCCTCTTTTGCTACCAAAACCATACAGTGCAGAGTTACCTTCAGGCTGTTCACATGAGGCAGCAGTCACCACAAGAGTAAGAGGTTTCTTACATGGCCACTGTTCATTCTGCTCACTGAAGGTATTTGACAGAGATAGGTCCCAATCCTTTGCAGTAGTGGTTTCCTCTCCTAGTCTAACATCATTCAGGATTGGAGATTAGCTGTCAGGAGGCTGTTCTGGGAGTTTGTTTTCCTTTGAGTCAGGCATCACTAATCAGACCTAGCACTTCCTCCAAGGCTTTATGAAACAAATCTCTAATCCAGAAAACATTTCAAATTTTAAGACTAATTAAGTGTCATAATGTCAGATAGGGTAAACAAAGCACAAAAGGAAAGAAATAAGCTCTGGGAGTAGAATGTACTTTATTGAACACATATCCGGTATTCCGACCATCACTGTCACTCAGGAAGGCATCATCCAGTAAACCTGATCAGAAAAATCCCACTGAACTGATAAGGCAGAGTAACTCTTCAGGTGGCTTAGCTGTCACTTGAAAATCAGCTTGCAAGCCTGTGGGCTGACATTAGTGCTGGAAGGCAGTGAGGGTTTGAAGCTCAGATACAGTCTTCTCTGGACTTCAGAAGGATCAACATCAGATCCTGAGAGCTCTCTACTGCTATCTTGTTTTCCCTTGCAAAGGGAAATAAGTCTCTTCAGGTGTATTTCTTCACTTTTTAAAAGATTTGCAGAAAATTCAGGCATAGTGAGTGATTTCCATCCCAGGTATATCTGTTGTGTCATTTCAGTCACTGCAGAGCTGGGGTTTTAAAACTACCAATACAAGAGTTGAATTGTAGTGTGTATAAATATCCTGTTTATGAAATTTCTTTTTCTTTTGGCTCCCTGTTTTGTCTTTAAAAAAATAAAAGAAAAAAAATTCAGGAATAAATAGGTTGAGAAATGTTATTTAGTCATTCTTAGTAACAGAAACTACAGGTCTATGTATCTTCAATCTGGCTTTTTCTTCCTCTCCTCATCTTAAAAATATCTTATGGTGTACTATAAATAATGAGCAGAAGGGAAAGTGATGCTTCATGCAGAAGGGGAAAAGTAGCAGTTTAATCATGTTCAAACACAGCTCTGGAGAATGAATGAATGTTCCTCCATGCATTTCCAGGCTTGAATAGGATAGACTGAGTCTGCAGGGATTTGTGTTTCAGACCTTGGTGTCAGTATGCATTACTGTGGGCTTTGAAAGATGCTCTTAAAATGTTTCTAAATAACCAAATGGAGCAACCCTCTCCAGTGTGATAATCTGTGCAGTTACTACCGCAACTCCAGCAGCAAGGAAAGAGGGAAGGGAGCAGAACTCTCTCCCAGCTGTGCCCTAGAAATCCTTTGCCATAGTAAACAATTAACATGGGGTTTAATCTTTCACTTCAGGAAAGGTGAAAGTAACAAGAAGGTAGATGATGGTGTAACATCTGCACGTAGTTTAGACATGCAGTGCCTGCACTTTTTGCATCCGAAGAAAGAGGCACAACTGTATTTTGAATTCAGTGGATGAAACAAATGGCATCAAGGTATCGTGTAGGATTTCTCTGTGCCTGGATGGCACCATGGAAAGGGTCCCTAACAGAGCTCAGTAGGTAAAGAATGTGCTCAGGCTTTGTTTAAACAACACAGGGAGATGGATTCACTTTTTCCTGTAATGAACATGAGGCGTTCGGTGTGTGGCACTAGATTCTGCTGCTGTTGTACAAAAGACACAGCCCTTGGAAGAAAAAATCAGAGATGCAGCACAAGGTATGATGTAAACTGTAATAAACTCTTCTGAAATCTCCATTTTTACCTGCCTGCTTTTCAGTGACAGCATTTCAACTCATGTTCTAGGGCCCTTTTATGCAAAAAAGCCTTATTCCTAGGACAGCTCTTGCAAAATTCATGGCTGGTACGATTCCATGCCCTTATGACACGACAGTAACATCCATTTGTATCTGTTCGGCACCGTGTAAGTAGGTCGCACGATTACGATGAAGTTAAAATTAATTTTGCCTTTCTTTAAACGGTAATGGAACAGTTACCAACTGATTAAGGAAAACATTAGCGAGTAGCATTTTAATTGATTTGAATGCATGTGTGTTTTGTATTGGTTTAGTTTGAGGGCATTTTTAAACAAATAGGACTGTCATTGTGAGCCTTAATTAGATAATAAATTAATAGATAAATGGATTAGAAAGTTCAGTATGGCTTTCACAATTGCTGCTAGCAGCATAAAAATGAGGTGCTTGGTATTAGCAATGCTAATAAATGGTCTAAGGAATGCACTTGGGAAGAATGATGATGTGGCAGCTGAGTGACGTGTGAGGACCATGGTCTTTCCTTTGCCCACACCTACTTTGAAAACAAAGGTGCTCCTGTGCTTTCTTAGGAAAGATAACATGGTGCTGATCTGGAAGGGTAAGTATGTCAGTTCCCTTAGTGCACCTCAAGGCCTGCAGATTTAATGTGGGATTCATGAAAAATTCACTAAGCACACAGGACATCTTCCAGGGGTTAGGCTGCTCAGTGATCAGTTCAGAGATCTGACGAGGAAAAAGGCTCAGTGTATGCCAAGTGTATTTAGAAATGGGAAAATTGTCTGACAGGCAGGGAAATCTGGATCAGTTGGGCTGGATACTGAGTTCATGAGAATCATTAGGATCCTTCTGAAAAAGAGCGATTTGGTGGATGTTGTGCTGCTTATTTAATTCCATGAGGCAGTAAATCAAGCCATATGGGTCTTGGTGCTGTTCAAAGAGGTAGTGACAGTAACTCAGATAACAGACACAGAGTGCTGCAGGTTGGAAAGTGATGCAAATAATCACTGGCATGAGTTCAGGCTGAGTGTCAAATACCTGAAATTAGAAAGTTGGAAGACCACTTTGGTATGTATTGAGTGTTACACAGCTTGCCTGAGGACATAGGGTAACTTGGATTTGTTATTTTTGAGTTGATTACCCCTCAGATATAACTGCCTACTTCAGGGGTGGCATTAGCCTGCAGCAGTTGGTCACCATAATTAGAGCAAGTTTGCAGAAAAGGTTTTGAAGCCTGAATTATGTTAAAGTCAATTTTAGATTCTCAATAGAGTATCAAAGAATGGGAACTTTCTGCAGTAGTGTGTACTAGATGGCCAGTATGGCAGAAATATGAATATTACTGAAATTTCTTCAGCATAAAAAAAAATATTTGGCAAGACTTTATTCCTATTTTTTAATGCTTTTGATGTAATCTCTTCTGCTGGTCACCTGAAGCTTGACTTTTTATGCCAATGATTTTCAAGGCAAAGTGAACTTTTTTAGCAATCAGATCGGCCTTGATAGAAATTAACTGTGGTGACAAACATCTTTTGTTATACATTTCAGGAGCATTCAGATAGATGACTACTTTAATTGTAATATGAAGTACTCTGTGTAAAAATTCTGTTGCTTTTTTTAATGAGGATTACAGTTCAATTTCACTAAAGGTCATCTTGATAAAAAGTGAGTAGTGTTTTACCCCCTCAGCTACATCACTTTTCTTATCAGTCTACCTAAAATATAAATATGCATTCAAAAAATACTGCAAATACTATGCAGCATATTGCATGGTCTACGGACCTTATCACTTCAGTAATTAAAAGTCTATTCGAGTAAAATACATGATGATGATATATGAGCATAGTGTCACACCTGATCTTTGGAAGAGGTAAACAGGATGCAAATAGTCTTTTTCACCTCTAGTTTTCAATGGTGGAGACATTTGTCATCTGTTAGGTTGTTTAGCAAGTTTCTAATTAGTATCTTTTTCAAATCTCTTTCCCACTCAAAGGGCTCCCATCCAAAGAAAATCTAAAAAGGTTTAGAGATAGTAAATACATTACACTGGCTTGTTGCATAAGCTCACATAACCCCAGTTCTTTGCCAGCTCCTTTCATGTCTTTTGTAAACCTTAAAATCCTGCAGCCATGTACTGTGCTGAATGCCATGTAGTGCTGAGGCCAACCATTAAACCAAGTCAAAAGAATCCTTGACAGAACTGCTTCTGATGAACTTGGTGCACAGGCAGACAAGCCCAGGTCTTATTGCAAAGGCTACATCCCTGTATTTATTGACATATTTATCCTCTGACTGCCAGAATGGCAGGGAGAGTTCTTAGCCTTAGGATCCACTAGCAAGCCACCCTTTTCACAAAGCAGTGTGGGTTTAAGCTGAGCTAAAAAGGAAAGAGAGCAGAGTCAGCAGGAAAATGCAGTTGCCATTACACATTCAGGATCTGGAAAAAGGTGGAAATCACAGAACCATAAAATGGATTGCATTGGAAGAAACCTTTAAAGCTCATCTAGTCCAACTTGATCAGGTTGCTTAGAGACTGATCCATGATGCTGAATGTTTCCAGGAATAGGGCACCCACTACCTCTCTGGGAAACCTGTACCAGTGTTTTATCACCCTCGGCATTAAAACTTTCAGTGTTCTGGTTTTGGATTTTACTTAATTTCTTTCTGCTTCAAGTGTGTAGCTGGGATGGTCATTCATTTAGGCCAGCTCCCCATCTTTGTACTTCTGCTTCACTTCTGAGAGTTTGAACTGCTGCCAGGCGAGGAGGCTGTGGCGTGCCTTCTTGCAGGCTGCTGCAAACTTTTACATAAAGCAACTGAGCTGGAAGAAAGGGGACTTGTCAAAAAGGAGGAAAGCTAAAGAAAACTTTGATCAGAGGTTAGTCTCCAGAATCAAAATGACAGCAAGCTTCCTGGGCTTTTTAAAAGGCAACAGAAACAACACTGGACCTCTTGTGAGTAAATTGCTAGCACTGTTTCGCATATAGCAATGGCTTTTGTGACTCCTGTTGATATTTATCTTAGTTTGGCAAGTATGTTGCCTTGAAGTGCCATAAGGATCCCATGTTGGGATAGGCATTGTTCTCTTGTCATGTTTCAGACCTAAGTTCTCTTGCAGACTGTGTAAATCAGCATATATAATACAGCCACATATTGAGCTTATGAGTGCCACACATGGCCACAAGCTGAAATTTTTCAGAAATTGTCTTCACATAGTTCTGCAATTTCTTCCTCCCTCCTCTCTGTCCCTGATTCCAGAAGGATGACTTGGAGCAATTTCCTATTCTTGTAAGATCTCACTTTTTTTTCTACATACCTCGCTTTCTACCACTAAAAATCATGTCCTCAGGGAAGGATTTGCACTTTGCATTCAGCTGGTAAAACAGACAGTTTTGTTTAGAAGATTTTTGTTTGGTGTGAATCCCTGTACTGTACATACCTGTTTCAAACATTGTGGAAAGAAAATGTTTCCCTTCTGGACAGGAATATTTGCTAGGCCTTGCAGAGAGTTTAATGCATGCTGGTATTCAGAAACTATTAAAAAGAAAAAATAAAAGAGGGAAGATGAAGGGGAGACAAACAAACCAAAACCCTCTTCCTGTTTTTTAAATTCCAATTCATGCCTTGCAGTTTAATATTCTTTCTGCAAGAGATTGACTCAGGACCCTAAATCAGGCTGTTTGTACAGTGCACATATTAAAATCTACATTTTGGTCAGAGAAGTCTGCATGCAGTCTGAAACACAGGACAGAGCACTGAAGCAGAATAATGATGGTTCTTTCTGTAGGTCTTTTCCATTCCTAATGTCTCCAACTCTGAATCATTGACTAAGTATTCATGTTTAGGCTGTTCATACAGTTGTTGCTTTTTCAAATCTTCCCTCTTTGCTACAGGGATCAACAACATTGTCCAGTTCACTGATCTTAAAACATTTTTTGTGCTTCAGTACTTGACTTACGCTTAAGTTCACATATTGCCCCCTGTGCCAACAGCCCAGCATCTCCAACGCTGCCATTTCTATACATGAACCCACTCCTTCAATGGGCCACCACCATGTGATTTGATAGGTTTTGCTGAAGATTAAGACATCATGTTCTGTGACATAACTGAATTGGAAAACCCTGAGTGTTAGAAATAAATTGGTTTGAGATATTTGAATTGGTCCTTTGGGATCTGAAGACTTGATCCAAGTTTTGTATGCATTAGGTGTGTATATTCACATCCCTGTGAACTGTTTGGTAAAGGAGTCAGAAAAATAAACTTAAGAAGTGAGCGTTGTCTTCAAGAAAGTAGGAAACCTTTTTGCTCCACATTTATAGTAAGAAAGCCAAACAAATGCTTAAGAAAGCAATTGTCCTAAACCTGGACAAGTAGTTAAGTTCCCAGCACTCTTTATCCATGTCTGTTAAAATGCTTACTGGAATCTGCACTCTCTGAACCAGAACTATTTAAACATCTTCCCGCAAACATCCCATTCCCTCATTTAACCCTAATAGCAGACCTCACCTATTCTGCAAATAAACACAGGTCTCAGTTCTCTGAGGGAACCTTTACACCTAATATGATCATTTGCCATGTGGACATTTGGCTCAGGTTGGAATATGCTGAGGTGTGGAACAGAAGCAGGATGGGTATTTTCTATGCAGCAAACGCAGGTCTGGGAACTGAGCTGACAGCTCCGACAATTGATGATTTGCCTTAATACACAAAACAGGACAGGTTTTGACATGATATAGTGATGGACTAGGAGACACCATCTTAATCTTTTGGGTCTCATGGAGAGGTGATAATTTCTGGTCATCCTCCCTAACACAGACTTGCAGATGGGGATGAGGAAGGGGTTCAGGTCCTACAAGGCTGCTACCTTTCCCATCACGTTGTGATATGTTCAAATTCAGTTGTCCCAGTCAGTCAACCAAACCTCCTAGGAATAACAGTATGGTCACACAGCCCCCCTGGTTCCCCAAAAAAGCCCTGGGGATGTGGCTGTCCTGCCCTGCATGTCTCACATTGTGTCCTTCCAGAAGGATTAGTTGCTGTATTATTTTGATAAATGAAGCAGGGCAGGGTGATGGCATGGGCTTTTTCGAGTTGAGATGTAGCTAGAAAGGGAAAAGATAAACTTGGAGCTCTTAAGGATTAACTTCTGGTTTCTAAGAATAACATAGATAAGGCAGTCTCAATTAGATTGAGCTTAAAATCACATATAACGAATCTGAGATGGAAGAGATTGCTGTATCTGAAAGAGAAGTCACCACTGTTCTTCAGATAAGCTCCTAGATTTTCAGATGAGAAAAAATAAATATTGCAAAAAAAGGGTTTCCCTACTTAACCTTCCCAGACAAACCCAAATTGCCTACCATCAAAAACCAAGGCAGCCCAAACACAGGGATGGTTTCACCATCAAATCCTTCTAATTCTTCTCCTATGTTTTTTTTTTTTTTTTAAACCTATGTTAAAGGGTTGCACTTCTCCTTACATGTGGAACAACTTTGGAATGGTTTCCTCTCTTTTTTAACAAAACTAAAGGTGCAACCAAAAGTTTGCAAGTGAGGCAATTTTTGGTAACAGAAACAGGGAGGGCTGTCTCACCCCAAACAGTCTGCACAAAAACTATGCCTGCTTTTTATCTGTCATGGATGTAGTTTATTTTTATAAATGCTAGAATTCACCCACAAAAATAAAGCAGGGCAGCATTTCATCATGACTGTTTCCTCAGAGGTATTTCCTACAAGGTGTTGGATTCACTTTCTATATGATAAGCAGCTATGGCTGTGCAATTACCAGTGAGCATGTACCAGTTCTGAAGGTCATGCTAAGAGACTGCATGTCCCTTGCACAGCTGCTTCTGTTTAACATCCCTAATAAAGGGAGGGAGACATTTGATTTTCATCAAGGTTTTAAGAAACACCATATCTACAGAGGCCGGACATTTTCCTTCACACTTCATCAGGAAACTTTTCGAGATGGAAATGCAGGACTGAGCAGTTTATCACAGAGATGACCTGACTTTGGCAAGCCTTGGAGAGGTCACAGGCTTCCCACTGCCACTACAGGAAAGTCTTTTATCCTCAAATACAGCAGAAGTCATCTGTATACATCTTCTGGTCTATATTTTGAGTCAGCTGTAGGGTGCTCTATTCTTTTCATAGTTCTTACTACAAGCAAGTTTAAGACAATAGTGTATATGTTTGTGAAGAGATGGCTCATTTCTTCCTTCTTTTTTTTTTTTAATTTAATCTGCGTCTTTATAAAGGTCACCCAAGTCCAGAGTAAAATAGGATTAATTACTAACAGCCATAATTTAGAGACAAATTACCCTCTTGATATTTTGGCTGTCCAGGAGACACCATGTATAAGCCATCTATCTGACAGAATGACACAGTTGACTGCAACCTACTGTTGTGTTGAGCATTGCTGTGCTTCATCTCTCCTGAAGAATGATGAGAGGTTTAATATATTAATAAGGAAGTGTATAAAAATAATGCTATACTTCTATGCAACTTTTCTCACTCAAAGAAGCCAGGCTGTTTTTCTCTTAGTCCAACTGGTCAAAAAGTTATTCTACAGAGATACACATTGATTTCAGTGGAGTTGTTCACAGAATAAATGCACCTCTGCATGAACACAGCCAACAGGAACTGAGTTACTTTGGTTTTCAACCCCCTCTCTTCCCTCAGTCTCATTAAATAGTGCCTTATACTATTAGTAATTCAATTAAAATCAGTAAGAATAGTCCATGTGGAAAGCTACCTTTGGTAATCAGCTCTGTCAAGGCGCGATACGCATTTTGTTCAGATGCTCACACTTGTCAGTGCTGGACTTCAAACTAAGAATTGGAGAAATGTGCCTCCCTCCCAAGCCTTTATTCTGCAAAGTAGGTAGGTACCTTGAAAGATCCGAATCTCAGCCTGGTTTGTGCTTCTCTAGAGACTTGACAAACCTGAGGGCTGGTGTGTGTCATGCAGCAGTGCCTCAGGGTTTTGTGATGGCTCTAGTCTGTGCTGGCAAGTGTCTCTAGTCTTTGGCAATCCTAAAGAGGCTTTTTAAGGTCAGGGACACACCATAGAAGGGTGGCTGTGAGGGAGCAGCTCATTTGTATCTATGCAACTTCTTCATTTCCAGAGCTGACATGTCTGAAGCCAGCTGTGTGTGCCTCCATCTCCTGAGAGTCTCACAGACAATTTCTAAGTCTATTCCATCAATCTTACACTATCTTAGCTACACATTTTTGTCATGTGGCTTATAAATACGTATGGATTTCCTATAGTGGACGTTTCTACCTACAAGTCTTTTTATAAAGACCAGGGTTTTTGTAACACTTATCAGATAATATCTCTCTTTAGAGGTCAGTCATAAATATACTCATTCCACTTTATTGTTCATAGTGGCTTCTGCTTGATTTCTGACAAGTTCAGACTGGGACAGTCTCAGATGCTCACTGTACTATTGCTTCGCTCTCCTGAGACCCCACCTGCAGTGCTGCATCCAGCTCTGGGCCTCTCAATATAAGAAGTACATGGACCTGTTGGAGCAGGTCCAGAGGTGGCCAGGAAGATGCTCAGAGGGTTGGACCACCTCTGCTATGGAAACAGGATGAGAGAGTTGAGGTTGTTCAGCCTGGAGAAGAGATGGCTCCAGGGGATCTTAAAGTGCCTTCCAGCGCCTAAAGGGGCCTCAAAAGGACTGGAGAGGGACTTTAGACAAGGGCATGGAGTGACAGGACAAGGGGCAACGGCTTAAACTGACAGAGGGCAGCTTTAGGCAAGATATTATGAAGGAATTCCTCACTGTGAGAGTCGTGAGGCACTGGCACAGGTTGCCCAGAGAAGATGTGGATGCCCCTTCACAAGTGGAAGGCATTCAAAGCCAGTTTGGATGGGTCTTTGAGCAGTCTAGTGGAAGGTGTCCCTGCCCGTGGCAGGGTTTGGAAGAAGGGGATCTTTAAGGTCCTTTCCAGCCCAAACTGTTCTATAATGGTTGGTAGTTTTATGATTCTATTGCCAAGTTGCAATCTTTTAAGAAAGAACTAAAGTAGCTGTTGAAAGAGTTCATACAAATCATTTATGAAAAGAAAAAAATAACAGGAAAAATTTGTCACATAGGAAGAGTTTGGGTACACAAAATACCTGGCTAGACATTAATCAATGTGGTGTCTTTTTTAACACTTTCCATGCTTTCATTTGGGAATAATGTACAATTTTGCTTGCTATTGCAAGATAGTTAATTAGCATTCATAGATTTATGAATAGGATTTTACCAAGTAGCAGAGAAGCTGGTATTATTAGTGTTCATTTCAGTCTAGTTCTAGATCCTTTTGAGATGGAGGCAGGTTTTATTAAAACAGACCTTTCACAAAACTCATCTATTCATGGCAGATTTCTATTAAACACCAAGGTGTAAGGGGCAGATCTGTTCTTTATTTTCAGTCTTGATGCCACTTTTTGTTACTAATACTTAAGTTTCTTCTGCAAGTGGGATGGTCAAGTGGATAGAGCCCTATGGTGGGAATCAAGGGAAGTGATGTACTCCTATCTGACCCACTAGAAGATTTTGGCCTGGTAACTTTATCGCTCATCTGTTTTTCTCCTCTAAGAAGCAAACTTGTTTCAGTCAGTCAGTTTGTCAGATATATTGTGCTGCTGGACAGATTTGGAAATTGAGTTTGGATTCTAAGTTTCTTCCAGTGATTCCTAAGGCATTGGTGAACAGGTGGCAGAAGAAGATGCCATTATTCAGAAACCGTTCTAATCAGTACTAGAGATTTGCATAATGCAACAGAGATTAAAAAAAAAAACCCTCAGGCTCAAGGGCATGTGCTTATCACTTGCCAGGGATCTGAAGGGAGCAATTTCTGCCTGCACAGCAATGTGCAATTTGCTGGATGTATCATTTCTATATGAATTTTAGCACTGGCTGTGGTAAGAGAGACAGCTGAATTAATGAACAAACGAGATTGGGAAAATGGAGTGGTTTGAACAGCGCTGTTCCAAAAACTATAACCCAGCTCCATCAGTCCAGTTTTCCATTACATGGTTTAACAACCACCTTTTACCATTGGGAAGGATAAAATGGGAAGTGTAAAGAAGACATTCATTAATCCATCTCTTGGCTGGCTTCACAGCTTCCCAGCAACAGCAAGTGAGAAAGAAGAATGGATCATAAAACCTTCTCTGTTCTTCCAACTGACCTTTGCCCACAACAAAAGCAGACCTTGAATTTTGTTTACTTTTTTAAAAAGCAAGAATTTTTACAATGCCTGGCCATGGAATTTTGGATTTATTTTAAATATACCTATTTCTTGAGGAAACACAGAAGTTAATGGCTTAAAGAGCTGTTTTCATGGTTAGGGAAAATCCATACTTATTAGAGCTTTAAACTAGCATTGGTGTATAATCAGACACAACTGCTTTCTCTACCCTAAAATGTTACCATTTTTCACCTAGCATTAACAAAAGTAGCAGATATGCCTGTTGCTGTGGAGATTTTGAGCCACAGACCAATCTCAGTTCTTCTACCTGACTTAACTCACAAGTTACAGCAGCTGAAGGGGTTTTCCCATGAAACATTTTCTGAACTTACATGTGTTTTATTGAGTAAACCAGATGGAAAATCATTTGCACAGCTATGCTTTCTCATCCTGTGGGTCCAATGGCCAAGTTCATTACCATTATTTCACCAGTTCTCTTTCTGTGTATCTTATTTTGCAATGCCATACAAAATTCTCACGTCTTTTTGTCTCTTCCCCATATCCTGTAAGTTTTCTCTATTAGCTCCTGGTGGTCTTCCCCATTCTGCTTCTAGCAGATTTAACTTCTAGTGACACAGCGCAATGTGTGTTTTCAGACTCCAGTTCATTATTTGTTCCAAGTAGTCCTAACAGCCTTTGCTCCCGTTGCCTATATTTACATGCTCACATGGATGGCATCAGTGATAGGAAACAGCAAAGCTCAGAAATTAAATCTACATAAAAACTATATATCTGTCCATAAATGGACATATTCAGATTGCTGAGCTTTTCTTTTTATCTGTGCTGCTTGAGACCTGTGTTAGATTTTCTTATGTTTTAAAGAATAGGTTTCTTTAAGGTAATTCTCATCACATGGATGTCAGTCCCCCACCAAAACTAGAACAATGTGGAGAAATCTGTTTGGTGCTCTACTACCAGAAGAGCTTTACATGATTATGTTACCAATACAGTTATAAGCCCCATGTTGTAGTAGAAAGTTATTTCTCAAAATAAGCCATCAAACATCTGTATGCCATTTCAGACCTTGAAATATCAGCCTAGGGGTGGATTTTTGTAGGTGTGATAATCTGACAAGTTAGTCAAGGAAACACAAGCACAGGTAGAATCTTTTATTAGAAGTGATATACTTGGAAAAAGTGGACAAGCTTTCTTCAAATCTGAAACAGAAGCAGCAGACTTTGCAGCTAAGTGCCAGTTTGAATAAATTTCTAAGAATTTATAACAGAGTGTATATATTTTTGCAGGGTAAATGGCAGAGAACAATGGCTATCTGAACCCTTTTGTCTGTGTTTGTGCATGAGTGTGTGAGAGAACTTTTAATATTCACACCAGAATCACCATTTTGATTCTGAAGTAGCTTTATTGCTCCCTGGTTCCAGAGACTCTTCTTTCATTGACTGGAAGGCAAAAACACTCAAAATAGCACCAGGTGCTGGTTAAGCTACCTTTGGGGACATGCATAATAAAAGTCATGAGCTTCTAACTAAAAGGAAATGTCATGCCTTTTCACATTTATCTTTGCATCATCTTCCGCATATAAGAAAACATAAAGAGAAAGGAAAACATAAAAAAGAAAAACCAGAAGCCAGCACAATTATTGTAGATCAGCAGACAGATCCAAGCAGAACTGCCTTTGAAATAGCCTTAGATAAGGAATGCCTTCAGGAACCTTCAGATGCAGAACAGTTTGTCTAAAGCAGCACCTTTACCTGTCCACAGCTAGAGTCCCAAACGTAAATGAGTTTTACTCTAGCTTCTGTATAAACTGAGCTGTGACAGGGAGCAATGAGCTTGTGTTTTTCTTAAAGCATCTCCAAATGTGTGTTGTTTTCCCGTGGGTGTGTGGTGGGTTAGTTTATGCCCAAAGGCACAGGGATAGACAGTAGCTTTTTTCAGCCAAGAACATTAATACAACTCATCCTTTCTGTACAGAGTCTGTGTGCAGGTAATTCTTGATAGTTTGAGATATATTTGGAAATATTCACTGTTTATGATTATGTCTGTTAAAAATTTCAAGCATTGCCTCTTAGGCATACCATTGTTTGTTTGATTATAGAAATAAAACCACCAGAATTTACTTACTGTCTTCACCATAAGCTCTTGGTTCTCTGCAATTATGAAAGAAATCAGCTCCAAAATAACAAGAAAACCCTGATGTGCTCTGTGTCAGGGCCTCTCACCTGGTGACTTCAGCATTTGAGTTTAAGAAAGGAAACATAAATTTAGGTTCTTTCCTCTAAAGACTAAGATCTGCAAGTTGCAGCTTTTATGCATCCTTCATCACACAAAACTTAGGAGTCCAAGAAATCTAGTGAAATTTGGGAAACCAGGTCCCAAACAGTTTGGGAGAAAACCAGTCTGTACACTAAAAGTCATCCAAATTTTGCTTTTTGTGTGTGCAAATAGAAGTGGAAGAAAGTAGATGGCCTTTAAGAAAAGCAGGGGAAGTTCTAATCAAACTATCATATGGAATTCCTTCCCACCTGGACCAGGCACAGAAAGCCTAAGTGTCTCCCACATTTTTTCATATATGATTTTCTTAAAATCTTCCAGTGGAACTAATAGGAAACATTTGAGTGTCAGTTCTTCAGGCCATCTTCTGAAGTGTGATGATAACACTGATGTCTTCTAAAATAATTTAAGAATTGGAACCTTTCCCCGGGAAGTGGGAAGCCTTGATTCTAGGCTTCACTCAGTTTGGGTGGTATTAGTGACTTTTCAGTTTTTTTGAGAATTGAAGGGGGCTCTGTATCTCAGCAGGGTTGTGTCACAGACAGGCTTCTCTCTCTGATAACAGTCTTTTTAATGTTAGAAATCAGGGAACCAGCAGGTTAAGTAGGAAGACACTTAGTGAGCAGAGAAGCCTCCACAACTGGGTAGCCCTTAGAAGTGATCAAGTTTACTGACCATCCATGACCTCAGGAATCTCCCCAGAATAATTTATTTACATTTATTTTGCTATCTCCTTTGATTTTCACGCTTTATGAACAAGGCAACTGATCATATATAAAATCAAAGTCATACATTTTGAAAGGACTTTTCTACTTCTAGATTTTTCAAGGGTTTTTTTTTATGTTTGTTCTTATGTTGTTTTTTTGTAAATGAAAAGCATCACTTGAAAAATTGTCCTAGAAAAAACAGCTTCTTTTCTGTGCATATAGGTGCTGCTCAACCAAAATTTAAAAGAGTATGGGGAAAACATAGCTCATATGAATGCAGACACAGATAGCCAAAAGGTAAAACTTAGGACAAAACTGAAGCCAGAGTGGCTCACAAAGGGTGGTGGAACTGCTGTAATGTCTGCAGAAGTGCATCAAGTGCTGTTTAGTCAGAGGTTCTCTACTCACAGGCATTTGGCTGACACACATGTGGACTGATGAAAGGGAGCTGGGTCTGCATGCTGCTTGCAGATCAGGGTCTTTAGTTCTAAAGGAATCATAAGAAAGAAAATAGCTGTATAAACTATTGAATAGTGTACAGAAGGTCAAGCCTGCCAAAAAGGTCAGGCAGGTAATCATCAAAATTAGAGATAAAAGAGACCACGATGTTATATAGTCTGCTCACCATCCTGCTGAGGAGTGCTCAGTGCAGTTTAGCAGAAGCCCTCTGAGAGTGGGCATTGTTAGACCTCCAAAACTCTGGGTCAGGCTGGCCAGACTAACTGATCAGGAATTTAAAGTTAGACTTTTTATAGCAGGGATTCTATGCTATAGTGAATAATCACTTCAGAGATGGACAAAACCAATAAGGGCTGTTTTATCACCCAAAACTTAAGGATTCTCTTCTCCCATTAGCATTTTACCATGATTAAAACCATTACATATAAAAAAGAAAAGCAGAGAATGTTTCATAAGAAGCATGCAAAGCTATCTGTTACATGTTAGTTTTGGAGCAAATAGATTGAGGGAAATAATTACCAATGATCTAGAATACATAGCACATACTGTTTCAAGAGTCGGGAAAAATGAGGTATCTTAGACATCTCGCTTCCTTTCCTTGCTTTGGTTACTAGGCAGTATCAGAAAAAGTTTTTCCCCTATACCATTGGGTGTTATAAACCATTTTATTGGAGCGCTGCACGGCTGCAATTAGGCATTGATGGGAAAGGGACAGGTATATGAGAGGGACCAGTAGTGTGTTCTGTTATGGCAAAACCAGCAGCACATTTTCACGTGGGCTCAGGTGCCTTATTTCCAAGAACTGAATTATTTTCTAATACTGCTCTCATCTTTTTAAAAGTTTTTTTTTCTTGAGCATGAATTAATTCCTTTAACTATCTCTCTGAAAAAACAGACAGAGGCTGGGAGAAATGAGAGATAGAGAACATTCAGTGAATGAGACCAGGTATTATTCTCTCTATATTTAGCTTTACTGCTTATAGCTACTTTTCTCTGAACTACTGGAATTTTTAAATAATTCTGATATGCCTGCAATGTGTTTTGAATTATCATTACCTTCCCTCTATCCAGAAAATCATCGTTTGGGTCCAATCTCTTTATAGTCACTTGAAAAATTTCATCTTTTCCGCTGTGCAAGGAACTGAACAAAAGTCAAAGTAAAGTTTCTTACAGGGCAAAAGTCAGTAAAGCCATGATTGAGGTATTTAAATTGCAGCTTTAGAGATATTCAATGCTTTGGAGAAAAAAACATAACAGTAACATCAGTGGTGTCTCAAACTTTCTGAATTTTTGCTATTGCATTGCAAGTTGTTTTGCTGTCTGCTGAAATACATAAATTATTTTGGAGGGAAAAGGATTGTTCCCATGTTTTGGGACTTGAAATGTCAGTCAATACCTGAAAATTCCTCTTAATCCATTTCTTTTCTGTTTGTGGGTGGCTGTTAGCATTTAGTTTCTGACTTGTTCTAAGACTGAAACAAATGTAAAGCAAATCACAACTTTTGGTTGAACACTATTTTTTTCCTGGCTCAATATTGTCATATTCCTGCATTACTTTCTTGGGCAATACCATAAAATGGCAATCTTTCCCAGGAGAGAAGAGCATCTTCTACAGATGCATAGCCTCAGATTCAGATATGTTTGCATCAGCAAAAATTCAGAAAGTTTTCTGGGAAGACAAAGCTGAAGTCAAGTTTATAAGGTGAAATTTTGGAATAGAGCAGTGAGGGGTGCACATCTTCCTAGCAGCTTTCTCAGTTAAGTGTGTGGTGTTCACTTGGACCTCTCTGGAAACACAGCACTTGTCCTGCCTGCAGATTTTAGTGAAGGGACACTCTCAGCCTCTCCCTCCCTACAGAACACTGAACTGCTCTCCTCCACTGTAACTACCTGAGCACAAACTGCTTCTCTATTCTTACAGCTTGCATTGCAAGAACACCTAATGGCTAAATACAAGATCAAAGTCCTGCAGTTTTGCATGCCTCACATGCACACAAGGAGAAGGGGTCCATGTCTTGAAATGAATGAGAATGAATAGACAAAACGGATTGAAATTGCTGGAAGATGCAGGATAGGTCTGGTTTTTAATGAGCTGTGCCAGGCGTAGGGTATGTACAATCTTCAGATGCATTCAGGAGTATGATGTGGATGCCAAATGAGAGTCTGACACATAAGGATCAGATCAGACAGGTCTGAAAGAGTTCTTCCCCAGGTTACAGAGTGAAGAGTTACTCTCAGAGTAAGCTGGAAAGGATTAACACCCACTGCCAACCTGGGTGCAGACATGAGCCATAGAGGTGCTGCAGGCTGTGCATGGCAGCACAGCGCTGAGCACAAGTGTTAGCAGGGCTGCAGCCCCTTGGAAACAGCACCTTGCTCTGCTGCTGGTGTCTGGAGCACATGGACTGAGTCTCAGCACCATCCTGGGGCAGTCATCCTGCTTCCCCTTCTGCAGGAGCCTCACAATTTCCATTGTCTTCAACTCCAGATCCCCAGGGCCAGCTCACATACAGTGTGATGGAAAATAACCTTTCTTCTTAATCAGATCCCTTTAAAAGTTCCCCTAAGAAGAGTCTTTCAGCACAAATTGCCTTGATCTCTTTCTCAGCTGAAGAAAGAAAGTGATCTTCTGAACCATGACTCTTAGATGATGCAGGAAGGGCTGTTTGCCTACTTTGAAGTCATGCACTGCAGAAAAAGTCCTCCAAAAATCAGGGAGCTTGGCTAGAATATAAGAATTAACAGTGACTGGAAAACAGGTCCCATACAACTTTAAGGATGCAAGCCTCCAGCCCTCGTGGGGATAAAGATTGGGATTAGGAGGAGACTGCCCCAGTAAGTGTTAGAGGCTGAGCAAGTTAATTTGTTTTATGCAGTGCAGAAATTCAAAGTCAACAGAACAGATACAATCTCTTTATTCAGGCAATGTTCAGGTCACCCCAAATTTCCTCCCCAGAACACTTATGCATAGACAGGTAGGGTCTCACTGCAGTACACCTTTATCACCCCTTTGCCAGAACCTGCAGCTGTTATGCTTTCTTTGGACTGTACTTACTCAGGCAGACTACGTTTTTTCCCAAGAGAAGCATAAAATATCCTTGCATCTCAGTTTTCCTTCCTGAAACTTTTATCTCCAGCTGCCTGTGTGCTTCATCACCAATTCCATTGCTACCGTAGTGTACTGTAGTGTACTGTACCTTTGTCTTTGAGCTTGGGAGGGAAGTGTCAAGTCTGCACATATTATGGGCCAATTACGGATTTGTATTATGTAGCAACCCAAATTGTCACTGCCAAAAGCATCTCAGTGAGATTGTCTTATCTTCAGGCAGATTCTAGGCATTAAACCCTGGGTTCATGACACTTTCACTTATGCACAAGTAAGGATCACCAAGGATCCCTGTACAGCCATTGAAGAGAAATGAGACATTCCAACTCAAACTGGAGACAGAAAAAGTGTCCTCTGGAAGATAAAGGTTGTATTTCCCCTGACTGTAGGGAGACACTATAGTGACTATGCTGCACAATGTCACATTATCCTTCTGTTTCCTCAAGGAACTCTGAGATTTCTCTTAACAACTGCAACCTTCACTCCTTTCAAGAGATGCTTATTTATGATTATCTAGTTAACAGGTGGAAATACACGTTTTCTTCCTTAACAGCATAGTTTGCCTCATCATGTACTGTTTTACACATATGTGTTAGAACTCATCCCCAGGGGCTAGGACAGTTGCAGAGTATATCACTGATCAGGAGCTGAACTTGTGGATTTTTTTGGTGCTTTGGCTGTAGGATGAATTAGTTTTGCTGTCTGTTAGATGGCTCTAACATCACGTGATTTTGGTTGGTTTCTAGCACTCCATAATTTTGTCTCCTCTGGCATTACTTGAAGGTTAATTTTAGAAAATTACTGCCAACCACCCTTCATGACATTTCTGTAAATTTTATTTGCTAGGGCAGGTGAAAAAGCCTTGCAGTGGCCCATGCATAATTACTCTTTCCTGCTGGGATAGCAGGAGCATGAACAAGTTCTTTGCCTTGACCAAGCCTTTCAGGGGGAGTTCTCCAAGGCTAGTGTAAACCATTTTGTTAGCACTAAGCTTAGAGAAAGCAATTTCTATAAAGCCTACAGTCTGGTGATCAAATACAGGAAAATGGACCTTTTAGGAGATTTGCATGTAATCACTTGCAGAGAACTTCATACTTTATATTGGGTGTTTGGATCAGATAGAGCATTAGTGTCAGACTGAGAGAGGCCACTTCATGGGCAGTTCATCAGACTGCCTACTGATTACATTATTCTTTTACAAGTTGGGCTTGAGTAAAGCTGCAGAAGCATTTGTAATGCTGAGCCATAAGTAGGGGATCGCATTTTCCTTAAAACTTTAGATGATGTGAATTACTTGCCTAAATATTTTACAAGGCATGATATAAATACTCTGTGGTGATTAGGATTGTTTATATTGTCTCTATCAGAAGAAAGTCTTTCTTTCTTGATCCTTACTTCTTTGATTTTGAAAAAGATAGAAATCTCCCACATATTTTGAAATTATGTTACCTGTTTGTGCTTTTAAATAGCAGCACGATTTGAGCCTTGGTGGCACACCTTGTAGAAAATCGCGTAGCTAACTTACACAATCTGTTTTTACTGTTGTGCCTACAAATGAGCAAGCTGAGTATCTGGCTCGGGCAATTGCCCGTGTAATTTTCTGAAAATCTGCTGTATTATTTTCTTCTGTTGGCAAAAAATTCCAAGTGTGGCTGTGCTGCTCCAGAGCACCCCAAGCCATGGAGGAACTGTGCTTCGGAAGGGAACAATTTTCTCCCTGCTACTCTCCATCTTGCTCAATCATTAATTGCTTTCTGCTGTTTTGGGTCAAGTTAGTAACCTCTACTGGGAGAAAGGAGATCTGAGGTCTGCCTTGTTTCTTGTCCCTTTCTACCTTCTGCTTCATTTGGGATAATTGCATAAGATCCAAATGCTCTCTCCAGATCTGTGCTGGGACAGTGGCAGGTAACAGGCATTCAGCTGTGATGCTTTTAAATATCCCAGTATTTCATTCCTCACAGAGCTGTGAGGTTTGAATCTAGAGGTTTTCCATCCAGAGGAGAGTCTAACCAAGGTCTGCTCTGTACAAACAAGAATGCTTCCAAGCCCTGCTGACTGTGATTTTTTGACTTCCTCAATAGAAAATGCACTATGCTAGTAAATGGCTAAAGAAAATAATTGCCTATCTTCACAGCATAGTGGAGGGGAAAAACACAATTTGGAAGAGTAACACAAATCACCCACAAGGCAGGTGAAGTCCATGTAACATGTGTTCTTCATGCTGCACTTCAGCCCAGGTGAATTTATTCATTCCTTCTTAACCTCACATGGCCCTTATCCCCCCTTATCCCCCCAGTATGCCAGTCTTCATACAGGGCATGTGATTATTTCTCATTTTCTAGGCACAACTACTCTTTTCTTCATTTTAGTGACATGGCAACTGCCCAGGTTTTTCTTGTTAAGATGATATTCATTTGTCCCCTTTGTTTCATTCTTTTTCCCCTCTGGCTCTAAAGCTATAAATCAAATACATGAAATTAAATTAACTGAAATAAACATAAGTGCAGGTGGAAATTGAGGAAATATAAATAACTAAAAGTAGTTTTCCAAGACTGCTTTTTTAATCAATTCTAAACACAAGATATATATTGCCTGTTGAACTAAGAATGTTGTGACCACCTATTGTTAAAGAGTAGCAATAAATCTGTGCAACAATTCCTTACTCCTATGATTCACTGACACATTTTACCAGACAGCTAGTTCAGCTCGCCCTTTTTCCAGAGGTGTATTATGCTGTTCACTAGAAAGGCTTGATATGCTGCCATGAGAAAGACATGAACGCTGTTTGCCCTCCATCTCTGAAGGAGTGAGGCTTCTGGATGCTAAACCAGTCTTCTAACATGTGATAAGCTGGGCTCATCTTCTTATACATTCCCCTTCACCTTGAAAAGCAAAATGGCAGATATTCTCCCAGTCTCCTCAGTCCAGCAGGATCTCTGATGCCCTGAAATAGCAGTGGAGCAAATCATTGCCTTTTATATTCTGCAGGGAACCAAACACTGCTGTGCAGGCAGGGCGCTGTCCTTTCCACTTCATCCTATGTGTCACCAGTCAGGGATGTCCTGGTGCCCACCCTGCTTGCTACTTTGCAAGGATAGCTCTCACACAGGATCTCAGCTCTGCAGGACTGCTTCATGCTTGTGGGGTTTTAATCAATCAGATACACTCTGAGATGAAACTGCCTGAGTGTTAGTCTCAATTATTAATTTATTTCCTTTATCATACAGAGGTACCTAAGGGTTATTTAGGTGGGTCATGGTTTTCTCCAGCACAACACTAGCTACAAATTAATATTGATCAATAAGATTTCACAACAATGTCAGTACAGATCACTCAAAACTCCTGTGTAAAGTAAGGAGAAGACATAAAAAAAAGTTAAAAGAAGTTCGTCTGTTTACACTCTTTCCTTTGACAGGATAATAAACTCAGCCAGCACACTACAGAATACACTCCGCTATCATTTACACAGCCTTCCTGTGAACCCACAAAGCAAAGCCTCATTCCAAAGGCCAGAGCTGTACTGTGATGTCTTTTGTTTGTAGTGGTCCTTAACATCATTGGTGCACCAGTTCTAACCTCGGTTAGAGACTTTGCTATTTTAAGGTGGTACAAAGGCAATGTCAGCGATAGGACTTAATACCAACGTTCTTATGTGAGAACTACTGCAGTTGTTGTACTGAGGTAATTGCAATCATTTTGCAATCAATTGCCCAAGTCTGTTGTTTCTTTATGGTGGGAATCCAGCTAATTAAAAATATTTTGAATGTGACAACAGCCTTTTAGACTGTTTCAGTGGCTAGAGATACAACGTGCAGGTACAGGAAATGACAGAATTTTGAATCAAATTATTACACATCTCTGTGCCTCAGTTTACTTATCTGTTAGAAACGTAAGTCTGGTCCCCAGAATGGTTTGGGTTACAAGGGACCTTAGCTATCATCTAGTTCCACATGCCTGCCCTGGGCAGGGACACCTTCCCCTAGAACAGGCTGTCCAAAATTCTGTCCAGCCTGGCCTTGAACACTTCCAGGGATGGAGCATCTCCAGCTTCTCTGGGCTACATGTGCCAGTGCCTCACCATCCTCACAGAGAAAAGTTTCTTCCCAGTATCTAATCTAAATCTCCTCTCTTTTAGTTTAGGACTCTTCCTTCTTGTCCTGTCACTACCTGCCTGTGTAAAAAGTCGCACTTCCTCTTTTTTACAAGTTTCTTTTAAGTACTAGAAGGCTGCTGGAAGATCTCCACAGAGTCTTCTTTTCTTCCTGCTTAACAACTCCAACTCTCTCAGCCTGTCTTCATATCACAAGTGTTCCAGCCCTCTGACCATTGTATCAGCCAATCTGATAACAGATCCCAACAGATCTGATAACAGTATTTCAAAGTTTACATACTCAATGCTTGTAAAGCCCTTAAAGGTTCTTGGATGAAGAAGTTACCAGGTGAATAAAGCTGATACTACTTCTTTATTGATCACAGATAATACCATTCTGGGTACATTGAACACTATTAAATCCTGTTGCCTTGTCATTTCAGCTCTGTGAGAAGTCAGCCGTTGTATATACCCACTCTTTTTCACCTCTTTTGGGACAAATTACAAACATATGAGTATAATCCACTGAATATAGTCCATGAAACAATTTACTGACCTTCTTTAGAAGTATCTCTGTGAATGTTCTGTATTTCTGGCAGCCCTTCTGTTCACACTAGCATGAATACACCCGTTTTAAATCAGTTCTTGATCTCTGAATGCCAAATCCTATGAGAGATAAAGTAATTCTTAAATATTACAGCCAAATGTGCAGCATAAAATGAAGGCGTGTTTATTGTTTGTCTTACTTTCCCCTAACTATTTAGGGTCTGCTCTGCTTGTCTCTTCCCTAAATTTAAAGCAGTTGCCTGAATATTGCAGAGTTCCTTGGTTAAGTTGAGAAACAGATTCTTTGTACTAACCTATTTCCAAAGTTTGTGTTTCCTAAGTACTTTCATAAATCTACCAGACACTGCAACATATCTTCCCCTGATTTTTTTTTTTAATTTTAATCTGAAATACTGGCACATAGATAAAATACAAGGTTCTGTTCTCTTTTCCTCTGAATATGTGCTAGTATCACATCATTCATACAGAGACATTCAATTACTATTATTCCTGCCTCAAGTCCAAAGAACATAATTTTGACTGTTCACTGCAAGTGGATATATAAGATTGTTACAAATGGATGCCAAGGGGCCCATACTTGGAATCCGTTTTGTTTTTCTTTGAGTTAAGTTCCAAATTGCAAGACTGCACATAATGAATGTGTTATCTAGTCCTTCTGGTTTGTATTTTTGAAGGAGAAACACATTCTGCAAAGTAAGTTGTCCTACTTGCTCAGGTTCCATGGCAACCCAGTATTGCTGCAAATTCATTTTGTTCTAATCAATTAGAAATTTTGCTCTGGCAGCTGGAATGAAAGTTTATGGGCTTGTTTTACTTGGACTTGCAGTAAATTCAATGAGATACTTGTCTGGGAAGGAAACAAACTTGTAGCTTTCGTCTCCTCTCTTGGTTTAATTTTTGTGAAAAGGTCAGATTTAATTCTTGGTTTTCTATCCAAGCAGGAAAAAAAGGAGGCAGTTCTCTTAAAGGATCCACAACTTAACACATGCTTGCCTTATAGCCTTGTTGACTTCCTAAAAAGGAAGGTATCACTTTGCTTCCCATGCATTTTATATCTGGTTGTTGTCAGCAGAGCTGCCTAGTGCACACCTTCCATCCAGCAGCTGGCAAAATCTCCTGTTGAATCCACCCCGTCATTCATGCCCAAAAGGCAATTTTCCACAGAGCACGGTGGTATGTGCCAGTGCCCTTCATAGCAGCACAGCCCTCAGTGGTTAGTATGCACAATTCCTGGGGAATCTGCCCTTGTAAAGGTCAGCTCACGCACTGCTGCAAGTGCACGTAACGACCGTGAAAGCCCACGGGATCTTCTCATGTGCGCTCTGCAATGGTGTAGTTGATTAAAACCCAAAGTTGCCATTAAAAAGGTTTTGGTTTTGTTTTTTATTTATATTTTTTTATTTTATTCTTGCCAATACTGCAATACTGGGAGATGGGGAAAGCTCCTTCCAAAAGAAACTCCCAACAACTTGCAACCATGTGGAAATGGCAGAAACTCGGTGATGTGGACTGAGAAAAGCACTGACATTTTGCTTTTAGGGTTTCAATTCCAAATTCAGCTCATTCTGCTCCTGCTCTTTACCTCCAGACTATAGAATTAATGGGTAGTTATGCCAGCATACTGTCTAAACAAAACACAGGGAGAACTTTGGGGCTCTACTGTACTTGTTCACTTTTCTTTTTTGGTCAGATAGCCACACCATTAACTCCCTTTTATGCATTTCACTGGTATTTGTGTAAATTAATCATAGGCTTGAAATAAATTTTAAATCTATATTGTCTTTCTCAATGGCTGGAAAAATGTGTCCTCTCCTTACAAAGTACACTGAAAAATTGTATGGGTCTATAGGAAGACATTGATTTTACACTTCTTTTCCATTTCAGCCACCATCACACTAAAATTCAGCCTCTGACTACTACATAGGATTAGAAATACATGTCACCCTGTTTTGTAATGAAAGCATGGCAAATAAAAGTCCTGATTTAAACTTTGTTACATGTCAGGGCTCATCAAATCTCTATTGCCACAAAGAAGATGGTGCAGAGTATACTTTGCTTCTTCAAAAGCAGATCAGAATTAGAGCTGAATCTCAGTTTTCATGTCAGGGACTGTGACAAGGAAAGTAGTGCTTTCACTTGCACATGCTTCTTATTCTTAGGGAAGGTTAAGTCTGAAAAAAAAAGGGGGTTTTTTTTGGGCTGCAGATTCCTTAAAACCTGCATTCCTAAAGGAGGAACTTCTCTGTCTGGAGGGGTGTCAGAAAGAAGGCAATCCAGACAATTCCACTGCTGATCATAACAAAACACACAGGGCTGAATTTCGGCTCATGGTCTGCATGCTGCACAGACTGCTGTTCAGACAAGGGAGTGTAGCCTTTCAACCAACGCTGGCTTTTCTCCTTCAGGTGACAAGTGTCTCTAAGCACAGGTACAGTCCAGTACTCTCCTTGGATCCCGGGGTTTGCCTCTGATGCCACAATTTCTTCTCTGATTATAATTGGCAGTTTATAAGACTGGCATATGCCAAGGAGGTGACATCCAAAGGCTTATGATGAGAAAAACTAATGACCAAGGTGGAAGGAAATATATATGCAGAATCAGCTTTGGGGGATTTAAATGTTAAACCCACTTTATTGTTTTAGGTTTGTGTCCATTTCTAAAGTGTTCATGTTGTGTTTAGTAAGAAATATTGTACAGCTATGTTGTGAGCTATGCTATGTTCAAAATGTGTTTTTATAAAAACAGATGATTTTTTAAGTTTACTGATTTTGTTGTGCTGACTAGTCTTTTATTTTGATGGATTTTGCATGATCAAATTTCAGTATTTGGGAAAATGTGAGAGATTAATAATTATGACGTTCAGATCAAATATAGCAAGGGGAAAAGTTCATGTTTAAATGCACTGTCCTGTATTATATGTCTGTGTTCATATTCCCCCTGTTTTTATTGATGTACTGCGCATATCTGACCTCCACATTTGCCTGATAGTTTTTTTGCCAGTCTGGCACTTCTGACTTCCCAGTTTTGTTTAAAAATATGTTTGGAATAAGACCCTGATAACCATTAATTGCTTACAGTAAGCTTTTCCAATTGGATCTACTTAACCTGACGTACCTGATTAAATTTTCTTGCAGTCAGTAGAAGCTCTTCCTCAGTCAGGCACAGCTCTATGTAAAATATAATCTTAGAACCCTATTTGTTGTGTTTTTCATCGTTTAATCAACGAAACGACGCTGGTCTGAGCTGTGCTTCTGCTGTTATCAGTGTGGTGGTTTGCTCAGTTGCTTCTACCCCACACAGCGGTGTCCACACCTTTCCTCCACCTCTTGCCTGCATAGTGGAGGTCTTGAGCCGTTTGCTTTATAAACTAGAGGGAAGGGAATTGTTAAACCAATCCCCAAAAGGACTTTACACTTTTCACTTGAAATCTGAAATAATTCGCCTCACAATACGTCGGGCAAAGCTTTCCCGTTAGTAAGACGGAGGGCGGCCGCGTCAATGAGTACGACTCATTGACAGTGAGCGCCCACGTCGTGGGAACAAAGGGCATCTCGGATCAGGGGCTCTCACCAAAATCTTAAACAAAACAAAACAAAACCAAACCGAAAAAGCCCAACAAAAAAACTGACGGATGCGAGTTTTAAAGGATGGTTATTAGGAGGATAGGCGTTTTAAAGGACAGTAACAGCCCGAGGGGCAGCAGGTAATGGGGTCAGATACGTGCAGTCGGCCGCCCCTCAGGCAGGGCTGCCCCGCTGGGGCAGGCGGCGGGGTGGGGGGGCGGCCTTCCCTCGTGCCCCGGCTCGACTTTTATTGTCTCTCTGTCCGTGTTTTGCCGTGTTTTTTTTTTTTTTGTTCATTTTATTTCTTTCTGTGTTTTTTCCCCCTCCCTTCTCTGTGTGTGTGTCTGTGGCCCGCAGGTCCCCCCCTGCCCTGTTCGTCCGCCTCCTCCACCCCCCGCTCGCAGTCCCCCTCCCCTCTCCCCTCGCCGCCGGCCAATGAGGGCCCGGGGCGGTCGCTGGGCGACGGCGCGGCCCGGGCGGCCGCGGGCTCGGATTCTGAGGAAGAGTTTGTCCCTCAGTCATTCTTAGTTCAAAGTGGCTCTGGAAACCTCTGTGCCGCCGCCAACGGTGAGTGACTTTCTCGCTCTCTCTTTCTTTCTTTCTTTCTTTTTCTCTCTGTGCCTACTTTTTTATGCCCGTCTTTACAGCCGTGCGCGGGGATGTAGGATGGCTGGGAGAGCGGGTGTGCCCTTTGGGTTGGTTTGGGGGTTTTATATAAGAAGTTAAAAGTTGCCTGGCAAAGGTTGGCAGCTTTGGGCAGGTCTGTGCCGGGTGCGTGCGCACTGCGCGGTGCGGGGCGCACGACCCCGTTTGGTACCCGGGTAGCGCTCACAGACTTGGCGTGACTTGACGGCTGGAGCCCGCTCCCTTTTGCGGGGCTGCAATTTCGAGGTGGTTTGGCTTTTTTATTTTATTAACTCTTGGCTGAAAGACTGGGCAAAGAGCTTTCCCCTTCTCTGTGAGGGCGGCAAGGTGCAGCCTGGGGGCTGGCGGGGCCGGAACTTGCGAGGAACCTGTCGCCCAAGAGCAGCGTGGATAGGAAAGGGGATGAGGAACACGAAGAGTTCCTGTGATAGTTGACAGTGGCATCAGCACCATGTCAGAGGAGGGTGTCTGTGTCCAGACTCCCTCCGAGGCGCTGAGATGTGCCCTCAGGGGAAGTATTTGAGGAACAGCAGCAGAACCACATCCTATTGGGATGCTCTGAGACTCCCAGATGGGTTGCTGAGGGTGCTCAGCACCGCCGGATGGTCCACGATGCTTAAGCAAATTACAAGGAGAGGAACGAAATTCACAGTTCTCTGTTTCAAAGACAGTGAGTCATAAACGGAGAGGTAACGCTCATTGGCAAAGAAATGTGAAATTTCATCAAGGGTAGTGTAACCTGACGAAGTGCAGATTACAGCAGTGGAATAGCAGTGGCCACTCAGGCCGCTGCCATCCGGCTTGAGCGATAATTGCTCACAGGTCTGATTTATGATGAAGGAGAAGGCACTCAAAGATATCTTGAAAGAGAGAAAGAAAGGTGAGAGGGAGGTTTACTGCAGCTGGCAACAGCTTAACTGCGTTTATGTTAAGCTTCTAAGAAGGTTCCCTAGTATGCTGTTATCTTCAAGTAAGGAGAGAAAGTTTGACATTTAATTTGTCCGCCCTCTCCCTTTCCCAGCTTCCCTCTTCTTTTGTTGCATTTGTTATGGTAAAAACAAACTTTCCTTTCAAGGTTTTTCAAAGGAGAAGGTTATCTCCTCTGAATTGTTCATCCTAAGGAGAGTAGGGGGAAATACAGTGTTGTATTCATTCAGGAAACTGATTAAAATTCATATCCTCTGTTCAGCTTCCCCCTTCCCCTCCCACCCTATAACACACACACATCTGACTGCTTGCAGTCACAGAATGTGGAAATCTGAAATAATGTCAATTACCCTCTTGTTGGAAATAAAACCTAACTCACACTCCACATCATAATGTATATATATGTACTTTCTCTTTGCTCATTTAGGAAATACTTTTGTACACCTACATGCACACCCTCCAGGTAAAAAGAGGGAAGAAAGAGCAAGAGATTAAAAACCTTAATCTCTTCTTTTACTAATTAGCTGAAAACCAAAAAAATCCTTGTTCAAAATCCACAGGGGATTGACCACATTATTGTATTATCAATGTGCTGGTGAGTTAGTTAGACTTTAGGCTTTTCAGCAGCCTGCTTATTTATCCTTTTTTTTTTTTTTCAGTGCTTTTTGCATCAGCTTGTAGACATACTCCATTCCCTGAGGCCTTCTTTGTGTGCAGGATTCAGTAGGTTGGTAATAAATATGTCCCACACAAAGACAAGGCATCTGGGGTCTCATTTGCCTGCTTATTCTAGTTGTTCAGTAATCAGAAGTGCAGGTAATGGCAGGACACTGGTGACCTGCTAGGATCAGCTCAGCATCACTCTGCTGTCAAGAGGAAAACAAAGGTGACTCACTTTGCCACCTATCAACCCATAATCTAAAAGTTCATGTGAATGACAACCACAGACCATACAAGCCCATCATGCCTAAAACCCAGAGACTCTTCTGACCTCTGTAAATGGATTTAATTGCTTTAGTTCTTTAATGTTCTGTTTCTGTGAGGCTTAGTCAGCTTAAATTTTGAATGACAAAGGCAGGTCTTTATGTTCCTTAAATGGTGAAAATTAGTAAAAGCTTATTTTGGTTAGGACTAAGTTTAATACAGTTAGAGCACTCGTTCTCAGAGAATAGTAGCTGTCTCAACAGCAGGACAGCCTGAGAATGCTGTTCAAAGGATTTGTGTTGCACTTTTTAATTGATTGTGGCTAGGTTTTCCTACCACAGCTGTGTAAACTCAGCCTTAGAGAAGTCCATCCAAAGTAAGTAACACCCAGGGAGCAGCACTGCTGTTACAAATCCCCATGTAAATTGCAAATATAATGCACATGGAGCTTAAGAAGCATGCTACTTTTTTAATATACAGTAGGCTATTCTTTATCTAAGTTCCTTTTATTCCAGAAAGGTAATATTGTCCATGATATTATTTTTAAACTTCAAGAAAAATGTCCACCTAAGCTTTCAAATACAAGCTGGAACCAACTAATATGTATATAAATACATGGGCATCTTTTAGGGCTTGAAGTTTTGTGATAGATGTGTTACAAACCATGGTTTGATTTTCTTTATTTCTAAGTAATTTAGAACATTGAAAGTCCAAATTTTTATTGTACCTATAATATCAGCAGGCACACAATTTTAAGGAAAAAGAGATTTTTCAGACTTGGACCTTTTCATATTTTCTTTTTATATATGTCAAGTCCAGAAGGCTTTTTACTTTACCTAAAATTACCCAAAGTAACTAAGATGTGAATGTCTCCATTTCAGAGAATTCTGGAATGCTTTGGATTGGAAGGGCCTTTAATCATCACCTTGTTCCAACCCTGTTCCTGCCATGGGCAGGGACACCTTCCACTAGACCAGGTTGCTCAGAGCCCCATCCAGCCTGGCCCCGAACACTTCCAGGGATGGGCAGCCACAGCTTCGCTGGGTAATCAGTTTCAGTGCTTTATCACTCTCATAATAAATAATTCCTTCCTTATGTGAAATTTAAATCTATCCTCTTTCAGTTAAAAAACAGTTTCCCTTATCCTGTGAGTACAAGCACTTGTAAAAAGTCTCTCTCCATCTTCCTTATAATCCCCATTTTAGCATCAAAAGGTCACACGCCTTCCCTTCTGCAGACTAAACAGCCCTGTCTCTCTGAAATATCTCAGGATGTTTCCCTTCAGAAACCTTAAAATTTCCTGATTTTAGGATTTTAGCACTATTTGAAAAGTTGGCTGACATGTGGTATCTTGGTGGACATTAAGAAACACTAATAAGTTTTTCAGGTTTCTTATTATGCTGGTGTGTAGGTATATATGTGTAGGACTCAGGAGAAGCCAGAACTGTCTGAAGGCATCCAATCTTTAATCTCATTGTGCTAAGAAATTTAACAACTGCTGTGCTTGATCAGAACATGCAGTCCCTGACAAGGGTATGGGAGAAGAAGCATGAACAAGTGGGGCTGTAGGGAGGACCTTGGCCAGCTGAGAAAGGTTGAGGACTAGCCAAGGAGACTGTGGATCTGGGTGCGTAGCTCATTAATGGCAGCTTTCTTCCATTTGAACCAGTAAATGACATGAAAAATACATTTTAAAAAATGAAGTGCCTGTAGGGAATGGTGTTCAGGAGGAGCACATCAGCCTGACCATTGCTGCCTATGTCCCTTCAGCATCCACAGCTGTGGCACTGGGGACATTAGCAAGTGCATCTCTGAGGTAGCGAGATGGCTATTGCACAGAGTGACAAAGAGCGGATTTGGAAAGATATATAAAATCTGTGAAAAGCCTCATAGTCAAAGCTGAAATGTGTGACTTCTTCCAGCTCCTCCTCCAGTGAGCAGGCGTTCCATAGGAAGTGTGCTTTTGTTATTTGATGGGGTGTGCTGTGTTTCTCTTAAGCTGATTGTATCAGGCAGACAGGAAGGCTGGATGTAGTCGCTTGAAACAGCCTCTGCACATGGGAGCCACAAAATCCCAAATCACCTCTGGTTTGGGGTATTTTAGTATTTTCAAATACTAACACAATTTTTGAGACCAGAGCATGGAATTTAATTAATTCTAACAGAAGTAAAGCAATACCAGTAAATTGTAAGAATATCTAAAACTGATCTCTGGTCCTAGAAATTGCTTTGGTGATACTGAAGGTAACATCTACTAAAGTCTCTGGGAAGACTCTAATACAGTTTGGAGTCTTATCACCCCCCTCTGCATATATGTACCCCAGTTTCTTTGGTTTCTCCCTCAAATGCATCCCTATTACAAAGACTTGTGGCTCACCACTGCTTAACCAGTTTTGCACCTTTTCTACAGCTAAGGGCATTTTTCACAGAAGAAGCAGTGGAGGGTTATGATGCCAGTCACCCAAAGTGACATTGCTGCTGGAGAGACAGGGGAAAAGCAGGCATGATTCTCAGTCTTACTAAACTTTGAATTCCAAGAGGAGGGTTAAAAGTTGCATAAAGCATGGATGGTGCAGCCCTTACCTCGGCACAGGTTACATTGGCAGTGGACAAGGAGGGAAATCCATGTTGAGTACATACATAAATATCCTAAGGTTAGATCCTGGGAGACGTGTGCAATTTCTCTATAATCCATGATTTTGGTGGAAAATAGACCACATCAGGATCAGTTTGTCCCCAGCAACCACACCATGCTTCTTCTGCACAGTGGGATCTGCATGAATGAGCTGCTTGGCCAACAAAATCCATGGTCATGTAGTTAATGAAAGTTCTTGTATTGCTTTTGCCACTTTTTCTTGTTTGGAGTGCTGGACAATTTGAAGCAGTAAATCCCCCAAAGACTTTAATTTTCATTTCATTTCTGACTAAATCTGGACCTCCTGATTTGTAACCTATTTTCTTTAAAGTTTTTTTTCCTTAAGCTTTAAAAAGCAGCCTTGAGCTGTTAAATACAATCACTGTTCGTAATTTACCTTCCTTCAGTAATTTACCTATCCTTCAGTAAGAACTTCCCACTATTTATTCAATGGTTTGCCCCAGATTTGAGAAGATAAATCCTTTGTAAAAAGGCTGCTGGGGACTCCTATAGCCTTATCTTTTTTTGTCAAGTAGTTCAGTTTTATATAAATGGTGCATTTCTTGCAATTTACAGTAACTGACCAGATCATGTGCCACTGCTGCTGCTATGGCTGGATTTCCTCAGGATCTAGAGGGAAGTCATCTTCTTGAAGCACAGGGCATTTCCTGCTGAAAGATTTAATGTGTCTGTGAGTGCTCAGTGTTTATTTCTTTTGTGTCCGTGGTGTGGTTGGTGCTGCAGAGTGTGCCGCAAGCAACGGCTGCTCTCAGATTCGCTCAGCAGCCCGGTGTGACCGCTGGCGGGCTGAGTGCAGCATCAGCCTGCTCTGCATCAGGCAGTGCTCCTCTGATCTTTGGGCCCAAATTCAGACACAGCAGCTGTCCTGTAGGAGTCCTGCTCAAGCACAGGGTTAGGTGTTCACAGCACCAGGACTGAAAGTACAGAGAGATCAAACTGCAGCAGGGAGGCCAAAAGACTCTGAATATTAAAGGATTTTGAAGAAGGAATAGTATCATGTGAGGTGTCTTAGAAGTGGAGAATTTTCAGGAGTCTGACTGAGGAGAGCAAAAGAACCTTTGATAATGTAATCTGAATAATTGATATTTTTCTCATCTAAAAACTAACAATAAATTCCAATTAAATTCAGTTTTCTTTTATGGAAAGCTTTCATTTTTCTTTCCAGAAAAGCTTGTGAACAGAGGATCTATTCTCTTGCTGTGTTTTGTCCTTGCACAGTGCTTTCTATTGCTTCTTTTTTACTACTCAAGCAAGTGTGTTAAGTAAGAATAGCAATTAATCTCTGCATCCTTTATCAGAGATTTGCAGAGTCCATTAGCAGTCAGTGTTACTCATAATGGTAATTCATAATTACAGAAGGGAAACAGGAATTGGAAGATACACCCAATCAATTTCCAAGTGTCTTTTAAAAAGTTTTAAATATTCTTTGTTATTGCATTTCCTATTAAAACTTTTTTAACATCATCACCCTCCTCCCCCTCCTCTCCCCCTCAACACTACAGAAATTTAGTAAAAAACATCCTAAGGAGAAGAAAGGTTTAAAAGATGTTTAGTTTAGCAGTACTTTTAAAAATATTCTTTAGTAAAATTATATTTTTAAAACAGTAGTGGTGATTAGACGAGATGCTTCAACGAAAGCATTTTGAAAATCAGTTTTACATAATTTTTCAATTAATTTATCCTCTAATTTGGGAATGTGCTCAGAATTCAGCCTGAGAAACTATAACCTTAATTCCTCTCTTTTAATTTTAGGCAGAAAACTAAACAAGAAACTTATTAACCATAAGCTTTCAATTTAGACAGAGGCATTTCAAGCCACCAGGATTTGAGTCATCCTGAGGAGATTTCTCTTTTTGCACTCACTGTGGCTAGAGCTGTGTCTTGACTATGGGTCCCTAGAAGCCTGAGGGGTTAGTGTGGAGATGACCATTTTGGCTTGATTTTCACAGTTGATGCCTACTCAAACTCACTGAAACCTTCCAAAAATTCACTTATATATTTGAAAATTTGTCCTCACATCATTCCTCTGAATTTATCTCTGATGTAAAGATGACAACAAGGTTGAGGTTTTGAGTTTCTAGGCATCAGCTATTGCCTTTTAGACCCTGAAGATCAAGTAAGAAGCTGTTGACTGGCAGCTGTGAGGAGGATCAGATCATGAATTATTCCTGCTCTTATTCACTGAGCAGTGGAGCCATCCTGTTGAGTATTTGTTCCTCCTGTTTCACTCTTCCTTCTAAGAGGAAAGATCAGAGAAATGCCAGTGTGTGAGCTGCAGATCTTTCAGAGGACATGAGGCTCTAGATGTGCCCACTTAAATTGCTGTCCCTTAAGCTCTTGCTTCATGAATTCACTTTGCATCCTGAGAATATTTGTTTAACCTGGCAATTGTTTGGCTTCAGGATGAGCCAAAGGTGAGAAGCAAATCATTTGCTATAGGAGTAGATTCTTATCGCTGGTATCAGTGGGAGGCATTTGGATTAGATTCCTAGCATAACCAGGGACAAATCCTGACCCAGCTCAAATCCTTTTGGCTCAAACAGAAGGACCCTTGCTCAGGAGGGGATAGTATGAATACACAGAGAGGTAGTTCGGGGACTTTTGGGAGGTTTTTTTGCAAGGAATAAACATCTCAGAAAGAATAAAGCAAAGTTATGATTGTCGCGTTCAGTGAAGGGCAGCAATGAAGCAAGTCACCTTTCCAGGCCAAGGAACACACTGAATCAGTTAAAGCAGATTTATAGCTTTCTAGCTGTGATAAAGCCGTATCAGTGTGTATATGAATTTACATAGGAGTAGGAGGTTTTTTTCCTCTATTTTAATGCAAGCCACATTGGAAAGTGTGCACAAAGGAGCCCCACTCCAAGGAAAGACAACTGGAACAAATTATATGCATTCAGACTTGTTAAATGGAATTGGCAGCAGAAATATTCCTGGTAACCTGAGATTACAGCGGCATTGGTATAGTTAAGGTTATGTCAGCATTTCCATTAGAAACCCCTACTTTCAGAGGTTTATATCTGCAAAAAAAATTCGCTGTGGGTTGAAATTTGACAAGCTGTGCAAGGTCTCATCTGAGATGGATTTTTTTACCTTTTTACAAAATTGGGGAGAAAAAACCGTTTGAAGAGTCAAGCTACAAGAGCACAAACAAAAATAGCAGTGTTCTGGCTTTGATCCTTTTTGACGTTAAAAAACCCCATTTCTTTCTTTATAGTGTTACTATCAAATGTACAACAAAATCTTGCTCTGAAGAAGGAATTAATCATTACACTATTAAAGGAAATGAAACATTAATTTATGGCCCATTAGATACTTTTTCACTGCAGGACTGCCAGTGTTTTGGTCTACCTCAGGTTATACTGAGAGATTTGTGACTAACATGAAACAAAGCCCCCAAAGCAGTAGATTCTGTGTGAAAAAAATGCTTTCAGGGCAGCTTTAGAAGAACAAAACATTGAAGGCAGAGTTGTCCAGGGACTGGAGTGAGTACTAGGAATTCAGCCTTCTGATTTCTGCCACAGGCTTCTCAGATACAAAACTTAAACCACAGTTTTCTCAGTTGCGAATGAGAGCTATAGCAAACCCTAGGATTCGGTATCCTTCTGAACTGTTTTCTTATTTATATGATGTTACTGCAGCTAGACATGGTTTACGCTATGGTGAACAAGTAGACAAGAAGGGACCTGTGGCTCCAAACTTGCAGACATCAAGTTTCAGAGAGTAAGCTAATATTTTTTCTAAATCTTTTCAGATTTTTCCATGCACAACATTGAACTTTTTGTTTCTGGGTAAGTATCATCTCTGAGCTGAAGCCTGTGTGGCTGAGGGTCTGTATATGTTCTCAGTTCCTGCAGTGCCTTCTACACTTTGAAAAGTCATAACTGATGTTCATCAGAACTTTTTCCACTCACCAGATAAAAGCTGCTGTGGAAGTGCAGAGTATTATAAAATACAGGAAGGAAGTCTGAAGCTCATGTACTCATGGCTGCGTTGTGTTATTACTGTGAAATGGATCTCTCAGTAGGGAATGAGCTCAAACTTTGGGAAGGCTTGTTCCATTAGCTCTTTGCAAGCCATATGTCTCCATTTTTAAATGAGGACCTGGGGGCTTTGAACTTTATTTATAAGCTGAAATTTGCTGGTCACTGTGAACTGGTGATTAATTTGTAAGGGAGAAGATGCCAGAAGTCTCACTATGACCTGTGTGTTCTTTCAAACTAAACATCCAATAACTGCATAGCCTCTGAAGATGTATTCCCCCCACCCCGCTTCCTCCTCCATCGTTTCTGTGCTTTGCATTATTCACTGTGTTTATTGTAACACACTATTAATCTCAACCACAGCTTTCAAACCATCATGTGACCCCAACAAATTCTTCAGCTAAAGCAATGATAGCTTTAGGTATTTTGGGTGGAAGCTTTTGAGGCTCTGAGTAAAAGAGAAAGGATCAGGTTAAAAACTACTTGAGTCAGTAATTCAGAGGAAAAAGTATTTTTTGTGAATCCAGCATGATTTTTCTGGAAAATGATACTTGAAATATGACATGAGAGGATCATGCAGCTTCTTGCTGTGTGTGTATAAGCCATGGTATGTCCTTTGAAGTTGCTTCCCATGTGTACCTGGGTGCAAAGCAGTAGGGTAATTTTTCAAGGGAGAGCAGTCCTTAACCATGTGTCTTAACAGCAGGACCAAGCCCATAGTGCCCATTCTTGGTAGCAAAGCCGATGTGACGGGCGGTTATGGCGCAGAAGGAACCTTTGCTGTGAAGAGCTTTGTATGAAAGACTGTCACGATTCTTTAAGAGTCAGTTGGGTTGAGGCTTTGAGGTCCACAAGCCCCAGTGTACACACCTGACTTCAAAATTCAGTTTGATGGCAATTTGGAAAATACCAGAATTTGAAGGGTTAAAGGTTTTGTTTGTTTCTGAGTCCTGCCATATGAATTTAGAAAAAAGCCCCCAAGAGAGATGGAATAGCTGGCATAGTGCTTTAAATGCATGATTGGCATTAGCTCAGAATCTACATCTGCAAGGTCTATATTTTGTAGTAAGTAGTGCAGTGGGAGTCAACATCAGTAAAAAAACTGATGGCTAGTTACAGTTGGTGACCTTGGCCAAGTGACCTAAATGCTGGTGCTGGACTCTTACATAAATAAAATGGAGGATAATCACTATTGTTTGCTCCTTAGAAGTTTTGGAGATTTTAATATTCTTAATTTCAGATTGATAATGAAAAATACTGTTTTATTCCCTCTCCGTTCAGCTGATAAATCCACAGCATCTCAGAGCATTACTGCTGGCTTTTAACACGTGCTCTGTCTCTGGAGGTAAGGGATGGTGATGCTGCAAAATTTAGCCAGCCTTTTTGTAACGCATCTTCTCAATCTGTCCTCACTTTTAACAGGAAAGATATAGTAGATGTTTTTTCTCTTTCCATGTAATAATTAGGTCTGTTAATGGCAGCCTAGTAGTTGAGGCCTTTTCCACATAAAGTAGCGAAAGTGTAAAGATAAAATGTAATATTTTATGACAGAAGGTGATAAAATTCAGATGTAGTGTATGGTATTTCTGTTTACAAGAGGTCAGCTAATACTGACATGTCAAAGTACCATGAAATGTGCAGCCATTCACTAAAGACAGCAGTGGTGAGCCAAAAGACCCATGTTACACGTGGGCTATGTGACTCCGTGTTACTTCATAGGTACAGTAACTCATTAAGGCTGGAAAATACTCTAAGGTCACTGAGTCCAACCGTTAACCCAGCACCATCATGTTCTGCACTAAACCATATCCTCAGGTACCACATGCAGTACCTTTGGAACACTTCCAGGGATGGTGATGCTGGGAAATCTCCACCAAATGGCACAGATCTCATATCTTAATCTACTACTTTCTACCACTAAAACACAAATGTATGTGGAACACAGTTGCTAACAGAATGGTGGTTGATGTATTTCTCCCCAGCTCACATACCATTTAAAATTCTAAAACAAGCAAAGCTACTGAGACCCAAATCTTTTGCTCATCAAGCGTCTCAAACACCAAGTAGCCTTGGTGTTTAGTAGGAGTGGTCAAATTAAGAAGTCTGGACTGGTCCTCATTAATTACCACCTAGTTGTTCCTATTCTTTTACGTCTTAGGACAGCAACATTACTCAGAAATTAACCTTACAAAATGTGGCAAGTGTCTTTGAGATGCCTTTCAGGGTAACCTAAAAGCTGCTACTCTAACCTCTTGTCTTTCTTACCTTTCCTAACTGATGTCCTGGCAAGGCACTAAATTGATAGAAATCATAAAACAGCTGGAGTTGGAAGGAATTCATACCTGCAGGTCATAAAATATATTGGTCCTTTCTGGAGGATCTGAGCCTTTTTCTGTTTTGCTACATTTCTGTAGGTTTTCAGGGTATTTCTAAGTGTCCTGACAATAGAGTCTCTTAATCATGCTGTCCTTCATTTTCTTTCAGTCTAAATAAGACCCCTATTGTAGAGATAAAAATTGTCCTCTCAGAATTATTGAGGTTAAGTAGGTTATAATTTCAGCATTTTGGACACCTCAAGATATTAGGTGTTTGGTAAGTACAGTATGCTGTAAATAGGAAAAAGCATTCTGAAACCATAAATGGCTATATTTCTTTCAGCATTTGGGAGGGAAGGGGTGTTGTGGTGGTCAGGCCAGTAAGATGAGAGCCTGTCATCATATGCACTATTCAAAATCAGCCAGCCATGACGGCTCAGGAATTGGACTCTAGGTTCTCCCACGTGAGGGGAGAATTGAGCTTTGTGACCTGCTTCAGAAAAATTAAAGTAGCGACACATGGCTCATTAGCATGACAGCTCAGGGAGTGGGCATGGGGTGTAATAAAGTGCTGCAGGACCTTAGAGTGCTCCGGCAGGAAAGCTGGCAAGTGTAAAATCGATGCTTTTGATACATTAGGTGGTAATGGAAGAAGCACAGCACAGAAGTGGTATGATCGGATGATTTAGTTGGAGCCATAAATCTAGCGGCAGTATCGTGGCAACATGATAGGACACAGCATTTCATAAGGAGCACAGCATAAAGATTCATGCATTAGTCAAGTCTGGGGTTGAAGCACATGTGGGTGGGAGTTGCATTACTGATACAAATGATAGAGTGGTTCATCCTTGCAAACACACTGAGTAAAACAAGGGTGCTTGGTGGTAAATGAGTGCTTTAGACAGAGGTGCCAGTATTTGCATTCTGTATGGATATTTCTGGTGTAAAATTATTCTGGTGAAATAGAAATCAGCATGGATTACTCCGGGTTAAAACTACTACTTTCACACTGGCCCCTTTCTTGCCTTACCCTTCCTGGCCAAGTGTGGAGATTTTGTAAAAATTCTCCAGAGTCACATTTCAGCAGTAAAACTACTGCTACTTGATGGTTGCTTGTGATATGTTCTAATGTAAATCATCTCTTTTCCTTGCTACTCATTTTACATAAATCCTGCCCAAATCACCTTAAACAACTTCTCTCTCTAAAACCGAATGGCTACATGAAACTATCAGAAGGATCTACATTTTACCTCAATTTAGGTATCTTGTTTTAAAATCAGTCATCCTCTTAAATTACCATCCTTTTTATGCCCTTCTTAACATGACAGTCAGTTTTTCTACATCTCTCTAATAGTGAGAGACAATTGAGCTTGGTATAGCTCCACAGATACAGTGAGCACCCAAAGACAGGTCAGGTAAAACCAGAAAGAAGTGACACTGCTTCCTGCCATTAACATATGCTTGATTAAGAAAAATATCATTAGAACTAGTACAGAGGAGTAGGATGTCAGAGGAGATAAAACAGATTAAAGTGTTTTTGTAGCATGAATTACAGAAACCCTTACTGTTGCTGCCTGTAACTTTTCTGATACACCAATGAAACTTGAAACGAGGTCGTCTCAAAGGGTAATAGCTTCCAGCCAAAATGTGCTTCAATCTACCAGACCACCCATCCTTTCTTTATCAATGAGGTCAAAATAATAGCAGTACTTGACACTTTTACACAGATGGGTAAAATCTATTGTGTCACCAGTAGATATTTCTAGAAACCTAACCCATGTAACTATATATTGTGCCTTTCCCGTGTACATCGCTAAACAATTAGGAAACAGTAGGTCTCCTGGTACCCCCTTGAATCAGATAAGTGTGATTGTCTCCATTGTACAGAGGTCACAACTGACTAGCCCGAGGTCACCCAGGCATTCTGCGATACCACCACAACAGGATTCATGTACCCTTACTCTCCGATTTCTTTAACAACCAGTACACCCTGTTTTCTGCCCAAAGCTACACAGACACACCTAACACAATTGGAATGAGAGCTAAATGATTTTTAAACATAGTGGTGGAATTTATAAAGGCTGTTTACTTACCTACTTGAAAATTACATCCCAATGTTTAGTCACTTGACTTTCGGAACAGAGAATTTTGGCTTCTGCTGAATATTATGGTAGCTTCAATTTAAAACAGTTTGCTTTGTCTTCCATTTATTCTCTGTAAAAACTCTTGAGCAGTTTATATCAATGTCAGTTCATGCCAGAAGTTCTTCCAATCCATCTTGGGATTAAACACAAACACTTCTCCTCTGATTGAACTGTGGGTTGGTTGCTGTCACATGGAAAGCTGACTAAAGCCCTTTAATTTATGAAATGCTAAATATCCTCAAGAGATTGCCTAAATATTTTACTGCATGTCACTTTTTGTTGGAAACCAGAACCCATATTTTCTGTGCCATCCATTAAGTAGAACTTCTTCAAATTACTTCTGCTTCTAAATGGGAATTTATATGTGCTAACTTTTATCTGAGGACTTCAGACATGTCTCAGGGTTCTTGCATCTTTTTTACTACTTGTCTTCATCTTGGCTTAGCATAATATTTATGTGCAGAATGTAGAGGTGATCTTGAAACTTTACTTCTTTTTTTCCCCAAATTGTTCTTTGCAAGGCAAAGAAGTAGTATTTAAGATTCTTTCAAAGATTGTGGGTAACTTCCATCTGCTGAGATGCTGAGAGTAGGATCTAGCCTTGTAGCATGCTACAATGATTGATAAATTATTGTGTACAAGAAGTAATGATAATGTTTGAAGTTTTACAAAATAATTTCCCTGGAAGGGTTTCGGCACAGTAGCCATGGAAAATTTACTTCATATAAACCAAGAAACAGAAGGAAGGAGAAAGGCTCCTTTGAGATTGTCATAAGTGACTTGCATGGCAGAAGGATAATCCCTGCACACACCTGTGCAGCAGAAACACAGCGTGTGGATTAGTTTTGTTCTTCATGTGTCACTCTGGCATTCCCCCTGTGAGCTGCCCGAGTGGTTTGTGCTCCTCAGCTCAAGTGTCACTGCAGCTTCAGCAGCAGCCGTGTGAGGGTGATGGGTTTGGATAGCGAACAATGCGTTTGTTTGTTCACTTTGAGTCTGGTGTCTGAGGTGGAATTTTAATGGTGTGAAAAATGAGAGGAGGAAAGAGAAAATAATAACCTGAGCACTGAAACACAGCACTCAATATAATTTCTCAACCTTGGCATTCACATCTCCTGCCATTCTCATAAGCACCGTCCCTTATCCCAGTAAAGTGGAATGCTGCTGTTAGTGTTGTTCTGCCAGAGAGTGGAGCATAAGGGGAGTCTAAAGTGCCTAGTCCTGCACTTATAATCCTTCCAGCATGCCTTTGCACCTGCTGAACCACAGTTTCTCTTGTATTACAAGTTTTCTTGTGTTTTCTTTTTCTTTTCTTTTTCTTGTCTTTTTTTTTTATTTTGTGGTCTGAGAGTCAAAAGTCTTGAACAGAGAGACTATATATCTATAAAAAATTAGTTTTGTAATTTCAGAAAAAGTTCTTCTTGACTTTCATAGTGCTCCATACAAAAGGAGGGAAGCAAGAAACAGAGAAAAGATGATAATGATCTGTCTGTGATTTCTGCCACTGCTGTGCATTTTGGAGGAAATGGCACACTTGGATGAAGTTATTTCTTGCAAAGGCCAAACTTCTGGCAGAAAAAAGAGCACTAAATTCAAACCTGCAAACATTAAAGAGAGAAGGAAGAAGTGTAGAAAAAGACCTAAAAGCATGGAGGAAAGCTTTGTTTCAAATATATTTGAGTTTCAGATTGGCTTGGTGTACTTCCTGCGGTGTTGGAGTGCTGTAAATTGGAAGCGCTCAGGTTGGAGACAGGTCTGAAGCACTGATTTCTGAGCCCAAACAGAGTTGTGCTTACTGCCAGACTGGTTTATTCAGCTTGCTGGATGGGAGCCAGAGGAACTGACCGCCCTGTGAGCTGAAACCAGTGCCAGGCAGCCAAAGAATAACATTGCTTTGACTGAAATGGCAACTGTTTGTTTGTTCTTCCAGCAAAAGGGGGCAAAAAAGCAGCTTTTAGTGCTGGTGGTGACAGAAGAGGTTAAAAATTGAAGAGAAAAAAAATTATTGTGAAAGAGGATGAAAGGTTTGGGGCAAATTTTTCTCCCTGGTTACACTTCTAGTTGCTTGGTCTTCTCTGGTTTGTAATTTAAAAAAAGGCTCTTCATTAGTTTTACAGATTTTTTTCTGTCTTCCGGTAAAATATGGTAATTTTTATTATATGGAAAATTGCCCTGACTGGTAGTGATTATAATGTACAAAAGGGACTATACTGTGACAGTGTAGGCACTGTCACAGCAGCATGTGGTAATTGTGGAGATTGCAAAGGACAGTTTTCCATGTGGTAACAGAAGAATGCTACCCTGAGTAAATCAGCAGTCGAATGGGACTTAGGCCTCAATTTCAACCACTTTAGCAGGAGTTTAAGGTGAGCAAAATATGCAAGCTCAGTTTATTTTCAGGTCTCTATATTAAGTGCCTTGTGGAAAGGCTGGCTTTCCTCCTGATGGTGCTGTGGGCTGTCACACTGTGAGTTTGGGACGTTTCCCTTCTTGATCTCAGTTTGTAGTGTACAGGCAGCTCCCAAAATGCTGTATTGCAGAAGCACCTGAGTGCTGAAACTGCCTGAGCTGGGGGACTTGTTTGCTGCTGCCATTTTGCACACACTGTTTAAGTTGATCTTCTGGTTTATTTCTCCTGAGAGCTTTCAGACCATTTGGATGCTGAAAGCTGGCCCCATTGCACACGAGAGGCACTGGCAGAGAGCTGGCGGAGTTGTGCAGTGGGAATGGCTGCCTGCTGGATTATAGCTGGTCTAAGGTCAAGCTGGCAGCGCCCAGCAAGCTCAGCTGGAGCCAAGTTACTGTCTGCTCCCTGTTTGTGCCACACTCATCCTCAGGGAGCATCCCTGAGTCTTTTTCTTGTTGCCATGCAACTGTCAAAGCTGCTTTTTTCCCACTGGCCTCTAATGTTTCTGTTAAAACAAACAGTACCAGTTAGGAGATATTACTGGTGATATTGGTAGCACTTTTTTTCTGCATGTGTCAGGGCAAATCCTGCATTTCTTTTTGCTGCCTCTAGAAATATTTGTTGTTTATTTTGTTATGCCAACCCTATGAACTTTCCAAGTACCCATTACCTTTAGTCCAACTAAAAGAAGAGTAAAATGAAGTTTCTAGTGCTCTTTCTTTTATTTTATAAGGTTTGTATATGGGACAGGTACAGGGAACCAAAGAAAAAAGGAAAAAATTCCAAACCATGCTATTAAAATAGATCTTAATTTTAATAATGAAAACTATTTAAATATTATCAAAATTAATTAACTTTTTTAAACTTTAGAAAATTTTAAGAAGTCATGTCCGTCACATGTGTTTTGGGGGTCTGCTTCTTTTTTGAGAGAATTTACCCAGTGCTTTTGGGTTGGGTAGACAAGTTAGGGGACAAGAGCTGGTGAGGACAGGTCAGTTGTTCTTATTATTCGAATGAAGAATGCGAAGAGGAACATGGAAGATGGTATTTTTAATTTCCATTTACCAGATACTGTTGGAGAGGGGCATCTTCTTATGCAGATATTCTGAAACTCAGTGATGGTTTCAGAAATGACAGGCGCTGTAGAGAAACCTGAAAGGAGTCTGAGTCATCCTCTGGTTCTTTTTTGTCTTTAATGTTCCTGGAAGATCTCATCTGGCCTTTGTATTCCAGGAGTATCACTTGGGTGCAGTCCAAGCTGTTTGGTCCTTCCAGCCTCACCATACTATCAGCTTTCCTTCTGTCTCCCAGAGGGACTTTGGGCCTGCTCCTACCATGTCTGACACTCCAAGGTTAAATTTGAGTCACAGGTTGCTTGTTGGGAGGTTCTGTGGTTTGTCACACTTCCTCCTTGGCAAGCACGAACGGGCTCCTGTAGTGCCAAGAGTCCCACTTCACACTCCACTAAGGGTTAAATTGTATTTCTTTGTGGTGGTGAACTCCAGCACAGTTCAGCTTTACTCCAGGTGAGTGGAAGGACAAAGATTTGGCCCATTGAATTTATAGTGCTCCTTTTCAGCGATGTGCCAGAAGGAGAGATTCCTCCTTGCACCAGATGTGCTCTACTTCGGAATTGCCATTCTGGGTATTTAGAAGGGAGGCAGAATGATAGACTAAGCACCAGCATTGCTAATACCTCAAATAAATGTTTTTCTGATTAATTAAAATAAATTGGCATAACAAGGAACACAGTGTGCGTTCTCAAAAGTGCAAAGTTGTTTTCTAATGCAGCTTCCTGTTAGAGCAAGCGCTTTAATTATCTCTGTTTGTGCTCAAAACCAAATTTAGATTTTGTTTTTTCTTAGAAATCAACATTTCTTGATTCCCATTGCTGCTTAAAAGGCAGCAGTGTAAAAGGCACTTGTCTTAAGCTACGAAATGTGCTTTCACCTATGCACAAAGACTGTTCCCTTCAGCCTCCCTTGGGAGTGACCTAAGCACAGCTCTAGGTAAAGAACTTTAATCTGTATTTGTACAGAATCACTGTCTTGGTTTCCATTATTTTATTATTTAAACGTAATAGACTTCAGTAGTTCATGAACAGGACATTGAAAGACAAAGAGTTGTGATAGTAGAAAAACCAGCAGATTTTCCTAGTTCAATATAGAGCCTAAAAAGGAATGAAAGGGCTCAGTGGACATGTCAGTCATAAAATAGTCCCACCACTATCAGTAGGAATGGGAAGAGTTGTTTTCTTATAGTAGTTACTATAGGTATTTGCCAATTCTTTACACATGACATTAATACGTAAATATATTTCTTAATATTTCTAGATTTCAGTCAGGATGAAAATGAATTTTCTAATTGCTTTTTTGTGTGCAAAGTGTTAAGCAAATTGCCAAATGCTGCCTCCTTCACCATAAGCAACAGTGTTTATGTGTTAGAGTTACACTAGGCTGTCTGAATAAACTAATCATGTATTACTTTCTTTGATGCAATCAGGTTTTGGACTAGATCCATCCTTGCATTGGAAATCTCCCAAGAACTCTTGCGGATCTTGCTTGGCTTGTTGCTGGTACTTCCTGAATGATCAGTTTTTGTTAGCAGTCAGTGCTGTGGCACCGTATCGAGCACTCTCTTTAACTGAGACACAAACCAAAACCTTGACCACTTCTTTGTGGTCCCTTAAAGATCTCTTGTCATCTTTCTAGTACATGGATATTGACTTCTCTGTTCTAATTGCATTCCAATTTCAATAATTCTACTCTACCCGTCCAGATTTCTCTGCCTTTGCAATTGGTTCAAGTAGTCTCTTTTTTATTTTTTTCCCCCCAATTTGTATTCAAAACTTTTGGTTTACTGTTCAGTGGAGTGAAACATAGTGGACTGGGTTACCCAGGAGAGGAGGCTACGAAGCCAGGTGGACCCTTTTTATCTTGCAGTGCTGTATCTTAGGCATCTGTGATGGATTTCACTGCAGAGGCACTCAAATACTGGTGATGTGTCTCCAGTGTCTCTTTACCTACTGCATAACAAGGTGGGGAGGAGCAATTAATTCCATTGTCACAAAATACTCTATTACCATAATCTCCAACCAAATGCAAAGCAGTGTTGTCTTCATGGTTAAATAGCACCTGGCCACTATGTGACAGTCACTGCCTTTCAGACAGCCTCAAAAACCAGTCCTACTGCAGCTAAGCTGCCTTTAAAATCTTAGCAGATTTGCAGTAGAAGTTGGTGGTTATACTGTATATTGAAAGAACAAATGCCAGAATAGGAAAGTTCCTGTTGTATAAAATAAATTTTTTCTAATGCTCTTGTTTATGCATCCCAGCTGTCCTTATTTTGCAAGTCCTATGATTTGAGTTTTTGTAAAAATGTTTGTTTATTGTTTTTTCCTCTCCCTGCCTCGTACGCACACCAGGAATTTTTTTCTGTATGATAGCTCAGCTTTTATTTCCAGCAAAATAAAAGAAAAGAAACCACAGCTAATTGGCTCTTTGTTCTCAATTTTTTGACAAGTGACAAACACTGAGATCAGATTGTAGTGCATATCCTGCAGCGGTCATATGGAGCCTGAGTTAGGGAATCACGAATCATCTGTAACAGACTTCCACTTGCTATCACACTGCCTGTGTTTGGGGTATTTGTGTTTATACTTTCTCTGCCCCAAATGCTTCCTCTCACAGTTAAAGGGATAAGCTATGACCTCCCAGCGTGATGTGGAGAACAGCATTCAACATTTAGACTTAGTTCCTATTTTGTGACTTTTTTCTTTGCTTTATCTCATAGCTTTTGCGACATGGAGCTTTTGAACCATTTGCTAGGAAATGGTGAAGGTTTGGGTAGTACTTTTTAGGCTGAACTCATCCCAGAACACCCACCAATATATGACCTGCTGTTGCCTGAGAGCTGTTTATGACTACATCGGTGTTTTTCCAGTGCTTGCTGTTCTAGAGGGTCTGTTCTACTCAAGTTTATGTCAAAAGTGGAATTCCTGTTGTCTTCATTACGAATGGACAAGGCCCAAACCTTGGGTAATCAGAGAAGGAAGACATTTCCTTCCATGGATTAGGGCAGTTACTGCTATGAATTGTCTCTGCCAGCCATACCTTGTAAAAGTCAATGGACATTTTGCTGCTGGGAAGAACATTGCATCTGATAGACCGTGTAGTTAAGGAGTTATCTATTACATTCTGTTCTCTTTTGTGCAGGACAATGTGCCCCAGTTATGTTGTTAAAGCAGTGGAATCTCCAGCAGAACCAGAGGTGAAATTCCACAAGGGTTTAGTTGAAGTCGTGCTCCCCCTTGACATCTACTTGGTTATTTCTTTATCTTTACCATAAACAGTCTTCATCAGCAACATATTTGTGCTAAGATGGCATAATTTTCTTCTTTAATTTACAAATGACCATCTTTCTGCCAATGAGCAGTTTATATAACCGTGTGAATGAACAGGAGTGGATCATGTGAATTTAATTGACAGATGCTTCCCCCTCCACCCCAGAACTGAAGCCAGCACTGGCTATTCCGTAAGAAACCATGATGATTATTTTAAATAACCATTTGTCTCCCTCCATAATTCTCTCTTCCTCATATCCTACTGTGTGTCTGTAAGCAGAGGGGAACCTCTGAGGGCTGAATGGCACTTCCTGGGTACAGTCAAAACTGGCTTTGCCAGCACGTTCCCTTGCATATCTCTTTGTTTAGGTGAGTACCAGGGAAAGGTAGAGGAGGCTGGCATTTCTTTCATCACTTCTGAGCAAACATCATGCTGCAGTTGGAGACTGCAGCTCCTCTCAGGGAGTTTCCTTGACCTCGACATTTGCTGCTTGAAGCCACCTACTTTAGTGTCAGAAAACCCACAAAAAGACCGAGGGACTAACAAGTATTTAACTGGATACTTTTTCTTTTTAGGGAGAGCTGATAGGGTACATGAGAAGTTCCCCTCCCTGCTGGTACCTACTCTGTTCTTTCTAAACTATGCAGAGACTGTAAATCTTCATTTGCTGAAGGAATAGCAGGTATGGCCTGCTGGTATGTAGCTGGCAAGTGAAAACCAAAACATTTTCCTGGGTTGTTAAATATTGACATTCCTTTATTTCTAGTAAGCTGTTAGAATTTCTAGATTTCAGGGATGGCAGTCCTGTGGTCAAACAATTATAGTCTGAAATGAGGAGGGGCAAGGTTTCTGGTCAGTTTATTGTAGCTGTAGAGGCATGCTACTCAGGAAGACTGAGTAACACGGGGAATTTTCTGTGGTGGGAATACCTGTACCAGAGAAGTGTTGTCGTCATAGCGCCTTTGCTTCTCCAGTTTAGTGCCCAGAAGAGAAAATCTGAAGACCTCCTTGGACACCACGAGTGCTTATATCCTTATTTTCTGTCATCCATTGAACATCAAGAGGAATATGGTCATTGAAGTTGGGAGAGCTATTGGCTGGCCAGGGTGTCTCGATGGCAGAACTGTTTTCATCTTTGCAGATCATCCCCCAGATGATCTGCCTGTGTCCTTTATTTTAACACTTGTAGGTCAGATTGGGCTTTTGGGGCTGGTAGGCTGCGTTTGAGCTGGCATTGCTCCAGCCCGAGCAGCAATTCTGTATCAGTGATCACTGGGAGATTTGATTAACAGGGATTTATTGATACACAAACAGTGGCCTTGTGTGCAAGTTGTCCTCTTGCTTTTAAAAGACACTAGAGGACAAGGTGAGATTTATTTACACATATAAAAATGCAGGAAGATTCCCAAGGGATTTATAAAGAGTGCCTAGCAGGCAAGCAGCCTCACTGTCCTGACACTTACGAGAGGTACCTTGCTGCTACAGGCACTTTTGTACATTTACTAAAGGTGTACTCTTCTGAAGTGCCCAAGTGATGTATGAGCCTAAGTCACAGTAACTTTGGGAACACTTAGACTCTAAAATGCATGGCATACTTTTGAAAATGAAGCCCCGCTTGGGCCTAAGGCTTTGTAGAAAATGCACCTCTGATGCTTTCCGAGGTATTGACCTCATCATTTCTCTCTTACACTTTCACACACCTAAATATCCCTATAGACTCAGCCCTCAGCCCCATCAAACCTTATATTTTACCACTGTGACAATAAGTAGCTTCAGCACTTTGTACTCACAAACTACAAGGCACTGCCTTAAAGTGAATGAAGAAGAATGAGGAAATGTGTCCCTACAAATGTAGCTTATGTCATAAATCACAGTCATAGGGAAGCTGATTGTTTTGGGATGGTTTTGTCCATTCTATAACACTGGCTGTGTGCCTTTGAGAGGGAGAATTGGCACACAGGAGGGGTTTGCTTGAAGCTATCACAATGATGAAGTGAAATTTAAAATTACATTAGATGTTTGCTTAACAGGCAGCAGATGAGAACCTGCAGATTCTCAAATCCTCCTTGCTACACTGTAAAATGGAACCATAACCATTTGTTATTCTAGTGGGGACAGGGAGGTCAAGGCAGGAAGGAGTCACCCTTTAATGATGCTTTTTGACTTTTAAAGGGTTTGAATGTGTTACTTTTGCTAGTTCTATCCAAGGTTCTGGTCATAATATGAAACTACCTTTTCTTCTCTAGAAAGTTTGAAATATTTTTGGGATTGCACCAGTGAGATCTTTAAAGGCATTTTAGTCCTCCTTCCCAGATTTTGCATGAATTTATCAAGCCATTTGAGGTAATATGGTGAGAGCTTAATTTAAAGTTACTCCAAGTGGCAAGGGAGTTAATAAATGAATTTGGAAACACCACCTCTGGTCTCTGAAACTCTTAGCTGATGTGCTGAGCTAGTGGGCCTTCCCTCCTTGAAGGAATATCCCTGTTTACATAGCTTACATTGCAAAATATAAATTAGGGCTCAGAAGGATTTGAATGATTTAAATACAGGTTTGCACTTACCCAATGATTGCAGTATAGTTTTTTCCCATCACAAGGCTAATTTTAATTAAACTTGGAAATGGAGACTTCTCAGTATAATAGGAGGGCCTTTGTTTTCTCAGTGTTGTGACTAAAAATGGCACATCTTGCTCTAAGTTAATGTATAAAAAAAGCTATAATTTTCTAGGTTGTGAACTTTGGACACCAGTGAGAATAATTCTGCCAAACAAAAATCCATTGCTGTTCAGATTCCTTGCCTGGCTGTATTAATGCAAATGTTCCTTGTAGTCCAGCATAAAGCGGTGTATTATAAACCATTATAACATAGTCATCCTTTTTTCTCAGTTTCAAATCATTAGCATAGGTCCAACAGTATAGAGGAACAATTTCCATGATAAAGAAAGTCCTCTCCCATTTAATCACTTACCACCAAATGAACCATTTAATGCCACATTCAGACATACTGTTTGAGGATTTCCCAAGGCTCCCCTTGACATACTTACACTCCCTTATCTGCCTTTTGTCTCTTGTTAACCTGCTTGGTTGTTATAAGGTGGGGAAGGGGGAGGAAAAATCAAATCCATTGCAAGAGGTCCACAGCTGTTAACTTATTTTTCCTCCTTCAAAAGTTGCTTGAGATTTCTTGGAGCTTCTTCTTAGCAGTGCCTAATCACTGTAGTTAAACAGATTCTGTAATTACCTGCCTCACATGAAAATGGCTTGATTGCTGCCTTTTGTCCAATCTAGTTCAACTTTACACGACAGCTGAATTTATTCTAGATGAATAGCTTATGCTTTGGGAGCCTGGCAGGGTGGTCTTGATTTATTTGTAGCCTTAAAAGCTTCTAAAACAAGAGAAAAACTTAATTCTAAATTCACAGAAGAGTGGAGGTGCAAGTCTTCCATGTTTATATACTGAGGAGTAGCCCCTCTAACCTTTGCTTTGAACAGAGCATGGGACTCATTTGGGAGTACATGGGTAGGTAAATTCTATTCCACAAGAAGAAAAAGCTGTGGAATATGCTTCAGGTGGTGTACAAAACCGATCAGTAATGATTCCATACTCTAACAAATTCAGACTGTGCTAACAGTGTTATATAAATCAGGAAATTGAGCATTTGACTCCAACTGTATTTAACTTAGCTCTGGCTGTGCCTAAATAGTGTTGTCTGTGTTCAAAGAGCCACAGTTGCCACAAGGAATGTTCATACAGCACTCTGCAGTGGTTCTAGTCTGGCTATGTCTGTGCTTGGAACTTGGAGTCTGAGTATCATGGAACAGCCCCCACTTGTTCAAGTAAATCTGCTAACCTAGAAAACAGTGAGGCTGTGTGAGCACAGGCCATTGGGCCTGGCTCCTGGATTCTGGTATCTCTTGAGCCATGTGTGGCCAAACCTGTGTCAGGAAATGCTGGTGGCGTTGTCCAGCCCACTCAAGGAGCACTGTGCCAGTGGGTGTGCAGAGCCAGAGATCAGACTGGTTAGTGCTGGACTGGGAGATGGGTTTGTAACGTGTGCTCCTCCAGGTGATACTGAAAGAAAAGGAAATGCTTTTGTGGATGCACAAGTGAGCGCAGCATCCTATTCTCCACTGTGTGTGAAGTTTGTAAGGTGGGAATGATACAGCAGAGAGTAAGTGTTCAGGAAAGAAGAATGAGCTGGAACAGTTGGTCCCTTCAGCTTCCATTGCAGGATTGCTTCCTGCGGTCCAATTTTATATACTTTCTACTCTTTTGTTTTTTATGTTCAAGCAATGAAGTTTCCTTTAAACATAATGTGGAATTAGGTAACATTAAAAACACATCCAGACATGCAAAAAAATGACAGTCTGTGCTTATAAACTAATGCATAAAATAATATTTATTTAAACACTGTGCTCGCTAGGACAGCCTCATTTCCTAAGGGTCTCAAGAGGAGAGCAATCATACGGTGTAATCTTGTTAATTTAATACACGTCAGTGCAATGCAAACAATAAATACAGAACATTCAGACTAGAAATTGCAGTAACTATATTAAGCAACCACAATTTCAGTTTATTATGTACTGACAAGCTTCTTAAGATAAAGATATACTATTTTCTTTAATTCAAACAATACGTCACATTTTTAATAATAATAATATTTAGCAATTACATAGCATGATTCATCTTCAACATATTTTAAAAATAACAATAATGTTTTAATCCCAAAGACGTGAGTAGGTAAATATTATTAATCTGTTGCACAGATGGAAATATTTATATGGGTTAAATAGCTTGTCTTGGACCACAAGGATAGTAGTCAGAGTCACTGGTGGGATGAGAACTCACGTTGCTCTGTTTTTTATGTTTACAACTTTTTTGTCTGGTAAATTGCTTGAGGGATCTCTGGAGACCATCAGTCCCTTCCACAATGTATCCCCAAACTCTATACATTTCTGAAGCTGTTCCCATTCCTCACTATTGTTTTTTGGTGCTTTTTTTTTTAGCTGAGTTGGTCTGTGTATCTTCCTTTTTATGCAAACGTGTGTCTTCCTGGAAGGCCAATTATTTCTTGACTTTACATTAAAGTAGCTGTTTAGATAAGAGGAGAGATAATTCCCCTGATTAGTATCTTTGGATTTATTTTTCTTATAACCTTGTAAGAAAATCCAGCCAGATCCCTGTGTCTCTTTTTCTCTCTCTCTCCCCCCTGCGTGTCTTGAGATACAAATTCAGGATTAACATTTCTCTTCATCTTTCTTTTATCAAATGTTTATTCAAGCAAGAGAAACAAAGAGGCATGGTTGTAAGCTCCAGGACACCTACTGAACCTTAGACCTATGCCTGTAGACTTGCAGAAATTATTATGTGGGAGATTATTCTTTACGTGGAGCTCTCACTGAGTGAATTTTACTTTCCTAATAGCCGCACATCCAGTTTTCAGATACAGCCAAGAATAAAAACATAGTAAAATTAGCTGCCTCCTGGTATTCTCAGGAATCCTTTTGACAACAGGATTAGTCCAAATGGTATAATGGATTTACATGGTAAGAAGGTGGATTGCTCAAGGACCAAAGTTTTCTAAAATTCAAGCAGAGCTGGTGCTGGTATTGCAGTTTTGAAATCAGTAGGAAAAAGGAAGGCTTCATTTAAAGTATTTACAGGATTGTTCATCTCTGTTTACTATGTAGGTATTGAGTAAGCACTGATTGAGGAGTATGAAAATGACATTTCAGATCAAGTGCTATTAAAAATGCCTCATGAGCACACTTTATATATATTTTTTAAAGTTTTTACAATACCATTCAATAATTTTTTTTGGTTTTATTTTTCTTTTGACACAGAAGTGCCTGATTTTTGGTACTGGTCAGCACCCTCTTTCTCAACAATTTCAATGTGAGCTGTCTTGTCCTGTGCTTCAGCATGGGAGACCTAGCCTGTGAGAGGCTTAATCATGTAATTTAACTGAGGTTGTGTGTGTGTGTTGTGGTCTGGTGCCACTGAAATTTAATGAAGATAAGTAAATATTTCCTTCAAAAGCAAACTGGATAGGTCTAGTCATCACAAAATGTTTAGATGTAACCAGAACTCTTCTTGTTCTTGTGATTCATGAAGTGTATTAAGAGAGTTGCTTACATCAAAAATAGTAAATAAGGATGGTGATTTAGTTTGATGGCTGTAGAACTTTGAAAGCCTGCTTCAGATGCCCTGTACAGCAAGGCTTTTTCTTTCTATTCATCCTTGCGCTGGTACTGAGAGCTGCTGGGGACAATGATAGAAATATTACATTTAGCCTGTGGAACTGGACATTTATATGTGGGTTGAAAGAGAGCAGAATTAGGGGACTGTAAAGTGCTGAATTTAGGAGTGGTTGTTTGCAGGTAATAGGATAGACGAACATTGTCTGGCACATGATAGAAAGATGGCACGTAAGGTAAAGCTGATGAAATACAGCCGAGGAATAAGACTGTGATTTACAGTAATATCTGTACTATTATTTGAAGTGTTCCCTTCAAAACAGGTTATTTATCTTCCAGAAGTGTGGGAATCTGGCAATGCAGATGTCAGAGCTGATGGTTGCCTGCGGTTACATGTGCACAGCTTTCATGAACTCTTTGGTGCCTGTGACCAAATGCACCATCTGGGTTTTCTAGTGCCTGCTTCTTTGCTTTACTCATGTTCCTCTTCTGTTTTCTTTTAGCCTTCTTTTGTTTGGACTTCTCAACCTACAGAGAATTTTATTTGCCCTGCTTAGAGCTCTATGGCTGATACTGTTTAATGCTCGGTCTTCATTAACTCCTTCCATTGTATTTTTTTGCTTACTTTTCAAGCCTCAAAGTATTGCTCAGATCCTTGTCCTTTGCCTTGTTCCCTGTAAGCCTTCAGTCTGCTAGTAATGCTGCCTGCAATGCCACCTCCCCCTGCAGACTCCCCCATCTTTGTGATGGCTGCAGGGTAGCTCCCAGGTTCACCTTGTTTAGTAACCCACCTGCTCGACTTCCTTGCTGGAAAAACATTCCATCCATCTGTCCCCAATAAGCAAGTTAATGTCACTGTGGCTCTTCCCTGGCTTGTCGATCGGAGATTCTGACTTTTACTTTGAATTTAACTGGTGACTTCTAGTTAAATTGTTTGCAACATTTTAATTTTCTTTGAAGACACTGTTTTATCTGTATATCTGTTACAGAACTTCGTTCTCTAGGGACCTCAGTTCTTAGGGACCTCAGCGACAATTTTTTTGTGACTTGCAGTAGCTCAAGAGGAGGTGCAACCTGAGTATCTTTACAGTGCTTTGCATGCCAGCAGAAGCAGGAGCTCACCCAGGAGCATCCCAGTGCCATGGTCTTGGCACCTGAGCAGCTGCTGTAAGCAGTGTGTGCCTGAGGTGCCAAGCGAGGCCAGCCAGTGTCACAGTGTGGCCGAGCCTCTTGCTTTCTGCAGGGGTGGTTCTGTAGCCCCTGTGAACAAAGTGGTGTCTGAGCAGCTCACGTGGGTAAGTTGATCTTCCCATTAGCTGGCTGAGACAGGACGGTGCTGGCAGTAGGACTGTACTGGTGTAGGCTTTGTGACGTGTAATGAATGAGCAGGTGTGATCCCCTCCAGCAGGGGGTGGTTTTATGGATACACCGCATGGATCTACATCTGAATTACACCAGCACGAGTCTGCTGAAGTTAACAGATTTATTCTGCACTAGCATTAAATGAACCACAGAGCAGATTCTCTCTCATACAGAATTCATTATACCATCAAGTTCTTCTCTGGTCCGACCCAGTAATAACCATGCAAGTTGCTGTACAATACAGTGCAGTATGTGAAATAGCTTCACAGCAGAAATTGCTACAATAACATACAATTAATCTGTGCATTGACACTGAATAGGGAAAAGATGCTGAAACAAAATCTCAACTATGTAGGAAGGGAGACAGTATCTCCAAGAAGTACCTTGCAGAAGCACTTGTCAAATTCCTTTTCGGTTGTCGTTTCCCCTGTGCATGCATGCTGTACTAGGTTTTTTTTAGGAAAAACTGTTGCACAAAAGCCTACCTTTTAAAGTGTCTTTCAGTGGGTACTAAAAATAATTCTGTCATTGTCATCAGGGACTTGGAGTGCTGAATCAAAAATATATTAAAATATTTAGTGCCATAGAGGTAATTTTCTACAATCTAAAATTGCTGATCTAGGTAGTAGTTCTCATTATTGAAACTTTTTGAACCTTGATACATTCTCAAACACTTTGTTGTAGTATAAATGGAAATCTAAATTTTCTTCACAGTTATTCCAGTGCAAACAGGTGCCTTCCACAGAGACAGGAGTAGGATTCCAAGGTTCTGAGGGCAGCTTCAGCTGCTATCACCAGCTAGTGGAAAAAAAAAAAAGTAAAGAAAATAAGAGGGAAGGGATGACATCTCAAGGTTTCTGCAGACTCTCTTCTGTCTTGGGATGCCTCAGTAGAATAATTAACCAAATTGCTTTCACATGTGTTTCTGTAAACCCAGTAAAGTCAATAAATAGTCTTTACATCAATTTCTCTTCAGATATTTTATTAGTGGTAATACTTAAGGTTCAAACAAGTCAGTTTACCTCTCATTGTCTGGGTTATGTCAGCTGGTTTTCAAAGTTAAACTTGCAAAGTGGCCATTCATGATGTGAAGCTGTCAAACACAGTGTTACTTTCTACGTGAACACTGTTGCAAATATTCCAAAATAGCAGTTTTAAGCAATTCTGTGAAAGGATTTCCAATTCCAAGAGAACATAAACATGTGGAGTAGCGTATAGGGCAATACATTTTCCTAACTATGTATATGCACTTCTATTTTCCAAATCAAATGCATCTGACTTTGGTGAAAAGTAAATACTTCCACGTGTGGTAGCGATACAAAGTCATGGCATATCCATGCTCTCATTTTGTAAAGGTTCTTGCATTTTTTCAGATAGGAATCTTCACAGAAAAAGCTGGTAATTACACTTGTCATCCTCTAACTTGGCTACAGCTGCAAAGATATAATACAGTAGCAGACTCATGTTTAAAATGGCATTGACTCAGCTGTAAGTCCCAAAGGTCACCATTATTAAAATCTAGGGCATGCGTTTTACACATGTCACTAAGATCATGCAGATGAAGAAAATAATCTACAAGGAAAGAGATTTTAGGAGCCTTTAATTCTCCTAGCTTTTAAAGCACTGGTTATATAATGCCTAAGCTAGTGGGGCTGCAGAAAATAAAAGTATATGAAAAAAAAAGCAAAAAATTATGTATGAGGTCAGTCAAGGCAAATAACACTTGTGTTGTAAGGTCAAGACTGCCCCCAGTCTTCAGTGCCTGGACTTTCTCATGTTTTCCTTCATCCAGCAGGACAATATTGAGCATTACTATTCGCATGATAATGAATTAATCATAAGAGGAGACTGACAGATGCAGTTGCTCAGCTTCTCTCCATCATATTTTAAAGTCATGGCAATCAAGCAAAGTCCTAGAAGAGGGAAGATATTACACCTTATTTTAAAAAGGGTAAATATAGGACCCTGGGAACCATCACTGGTCAGATATTTGTGTGTCTGATAAGGTCATGGATCATATCTTCCTGGAAGGTATGTGTAGGCATATGGCTGACAGGGAGGTGATTAGAGTCAGCCATATGGCTTTGTGAAGGACAGATCAGACCTGACTTGATCCAGTGTCCTTTTGTGATGCAGTGACCATGTGGGTGGAGAAGGGAAGAGCAACTGGTGTAATGTATCTTGGCTTCTTTAAGTCCTTTGACGTGGTCCCACACAGCATCTCTGGTGCTCAGTTGGAGAGCTGTGGTTTGATGGTGTGGTGAGCTGACCTTGTCTGGCTGTCAGATGCCCACCAAGTCACTCTGTCACTCCCCTTCTTGACAGGACACAGGGAGAAAATACAACAAAAAGTTCATGGATCAAGGTGAGGACAAGGTGATCACTTAGCATTTACAGTCTCAAGCAACACAGACTCAGCTTGGGTAAATTAATTTATTTTATTGCCATTTAGCAGAGTAGGATAAAGAAAAACAAGAGGAAATACAAAACTACATTGTCTGATTCTGTGATAGCACTGATGAAAATAAAAGTCCTCGAACAAGTGTTTGTCCAGGCAGTGACATTAGCTCCCAGCAGCCTGAGTGTAATGCATGCGCTTCTGTAAGTGCACAAAGGACTCAGCCCACTTCAGCATCTTGGAGTACCAGTCATTTGTTTCCTTGGTGTATATTGATCCCTGTGCTATGCATTGACTATCAGACCTCTTTCCTGTCATTTTCTATATGTTCTGTGCAATATCCAGATAAGCTTTTGTTGTGCCTCCCCACCCCTGTCCCTCTAAATCCTTCAGCATGCTGCCAGCACTTCTGATACTGCCTGTTTTGTGTCAGGTTACAGGATGATGAGCAACTGCATCAGTTCATATAAATCCGTACTGAATTTAAATGACTATTCATTCTCACTGTAGTATCCTTTTTTTTCATGGAATTTTTGATTGTGTTTGCATCTGCATTATAACTAAATGAGAAAATGTAAAGTTTTCAAGTTTTAATGCAGTGATAGTAACTATTCCATGGGAAAATATGCACTCTAACTGTCTGTGCAAAGAATAGAACTAGGAATTAAGAAGTATTTTGTCATTGTTTACAAAATGGCAAAGGTGGTACAAAATGATCTCTGCTTGCCTGGAGAGAGAGCTTGAAGAGAAGGGGGATGGAAAACAAAAGACAGAGTGGTGATTACTATAATCATGTGCATATAGCATGTATATAGCATGTAAATTATGAGGCAGATAATCTGACAAATGGTCAGGGAATTTCCTTTAAGATCTGTATCTCAGATTGACCTCACAACAAGCAGGTTGAACAAAAGTTCCAGACTGGTGGATGAGATACAATCTTGTGTGAGTAGAGGGAGAGGTTGACTGTTCAGAAGAACCTGATAGAATTTCTGGCACTGATTTAATTATGATCAGATTTGGGTGTAATATGTTACCATGGCAATTGTTTCCTAATTACTGAGTTCTCACAGGGATAGTACAAATGAAAAACAAACAAAAAAAATCAGCAGGAGTGTTTGATCTTTTCTACCAGAATTGCAGAGGACTGGGTCTGATGTAGAAATGATGGGGAGATATTATATGGCCCATAGCATATGAGTTTGATTTAGATGATCCTCATGGTCCTCACAGCACAACTGGAGGGTCTGTAAGAGGAAAAGGAGGAGACAGATAAGAAGAGTATGCCTAAGAATGGAATAATGTATGATTTAGTGAAATCGATTCTGATCTAACTAATTCCCTGGATTCAGTGGAATTTAGCTTGGATTTACATTGGTGTAAACAGGATCATATCTGATCCAGATCTGGATCACTGAACCTTATATAGCCACAAGAAATATATATGGCATTTCCTGTAATGTGTGGTATATTATACCACTGTAGTATTTGCTAAGTCACATCCCTTGAACCTTAGCCTATTTTGGAAGGGCAGTTAGTAAGGAAAGAGAATTATTTTTTTAAATGTCGTGTTTGATGTCTTTCTTTCAAGATAACTTCCAACCTCCATCACATTGCTGTTTCATTCTAATTTAAATCATTAGATGTAGGGGAGGACAAGCTAATCCATCCCGAAGAAAAAAAATAATCAATGCAAGTAGGTGTAATTAGTAGTACTTTCCTCTGGTGAGTCAATGGTGTAGAAAGAGCTGAAAAACCACTGCAGACTGCATTTGTACTTCGTAATGTGTTGTGACTCCCTCACAGCCTTCATAATGAAGTTGTTTAGATCTCCCCTAGGACAGATATGTCTTTTTTTTCCAGTTAAACAGACTGACAAGCTCTAATATGCCATGAATAATTTTATCTATGAAGAAAGATCCAGACATACAGACTCATGTGGGCAGCAGGAGTTTTAATTTTCTATTTGTTGAAAACCAAAATAAGCTTTTGATGAAGTGCTTACTTCACACTTCATGTTTTTACTGAGTTTATTAAGTATATTTATAGGTGTAAATCCTTGGGGATATTCTGTCTAAACCTGAATGTGCTTCCAGTCCCTGGGAGGCTAGGTACAAAGATTTGTGAGCTATATATGTTGTTGATTGCTCCTTTGCATTCATTCTGATTTGCCAAGAGAGTCTTCCTTTCTTGACAAGTTTAGTAAAATAAATTAGAAAAAGGAAATGGTATGCCAAAAGATGAGAGCATGCCTACTCCATGTGTTTAAACTTCTCCACCAGTCAGGTTATTTGTTTCATAAACTTGAGCTAGTGGGAATACACATGGAATAAATAAGTCAGCATTTGAAATGAAAAATAAAGAAACAAACCCTACATCTTCTCTGGATGTTGGTGTAGAAGTAGATGCTTAACAATAATATCTTACACAGTTTGCACAGATTTTGCCTGTTGGTTTTGTGCACTCCTAATGGTTTAGAATACTTTGTGCAGGATGCCTGGCAGTTTTTGGGTGCTCCACCCACTTCATTTTCCCCCCTTTTTACATCTTGCTGGAATCTTCCTTCCAGTTGTATCTTGTCCAGCATAGAGTGTTGCTTCTCTAATTGTATCAGAGCAGTATCTGGGCAGGCTTTCAGAAATGCCAGGGTCGTGTGCTTAAGGAAAAGTGTAAGAATGCAGTGCGTACATGTATAGAGAAGCCTCAGCTACAAGAATAAAAAACAACCTAAGTTGCCCCCCTGGGATTTTTCTGTTTAAAGAAGCACAGTTCTCCTTCTTGCTGCTGATCAAAGGTGTCTGTGGCTCAAGCTGTGTTTTTGTTAGATCTGTGAGGAATCACATTGGCATAACTCTGACCCTGGCTCAGAACTAAACCACAGTTGCTTCTGGCGCTGAGATCTGAGCAGTAGGTACCAGTGCGGCACCGCAGCCCGCACCAGACACCAGCTGTCGTGGCACTGACCCCTCAGAAGCCATCTCTTGTCCGGGTGAGTGCATTTACCAGCAGGTCACTCAGGCAGCCTGTACACTTCCACACCACCACTTGAACACTCTCTGTTTCTGTGCCAGAAATGTACAGCAGATGAAAGCTTATGAAAGGCTGTTCAGATCACTACGAGATGGAGTCTTTGCTAATTTTTCAGCAGGAAACCACTCTGTTCCCTTTGTTGTGCCAGGTGCTGAGTTTCTGGACAACCTTACACAGCTCAAACAGCTGCCTTTGTCTGCAGATCAGCTGTCTGAGCCACAATGCTGTTCCTTGCCAACCAGAGCCTTCCTTTTGCTTTCATATCTGTTTGTTTGGCGAGCTTCACAGGTACAAAGCGTTTTGGAGTCAGCAGAGTATTTATCAGCAGCTCCAAGTCAGCTAAGTGGTAGAAACACTGTCGATGCTTGTTCATGGATCACTGCTTGATTTGCTAGAGGGTCTGGTCTCCAAGGAAGGATGATCATAGAGAGGAAGTTATCAAGTTTCTCTTGATCTCTTTGGGTACAAGTGTTATTATCTGCCATCCTTCAATTCTGAGCATCTAATTACCCATGGTGGGATGCAAACTTTTAATAAAAGAAAATTTTCCAAATCTGTTGATTCCCACTCGACTGCAAAGTGTAGAGTTACTGAAAACTTGGGTGACTGTAGTATGCATATAGAGGATACACCCCTTCCTGCAGTTTGGATGACTCCCAGCACATCATCCACAATTTTTGACATCTTTTATCATTATGAGGATGCCATTTCATTGGACAAGTCCCTCATCATAAGCTGGATGCTGTCTTTCTGAGGATTATCTTAAAAAGATCTTAATTCTCTTACAGGGAGAAAAAGAAGGTTCTTTCTGCACTGAAGGTGCACTGAAGGTGCAGAAAGAGCATTTGGGTGATGTCTCACTTCACTGGAGCTTTTATACTGATTCCTAAAAAAACTTCGAACTTTCTTCAAGACAAAAAGATGATTGTCGCTACTTTCTTTTTCTCACCATAAATCATAGAATCACAGGATGGTTTGGGTTTGTAGGAACCTTAAAGATCATTGAGCTCCAACTCCCCTGCCTTAGGCAGGTCCACCTTCCACTAGACCAGAATGCTCTTGAACTCAAGATGGAGGTAGCCTTTTATATAAAGAAGACCATTTGCATATGTGTAACTAAGGAAAAGCAATAATTTTGTTTGGCTTGTTAAAGATTGTTTTGTAACTCATGGGAAAATCTGTATTTGTCCTCCCAGTGCAATCGCCGTAATTTTTGCCTATTTCCTAAGAAAATAAGGTCTAAATACCTGTATTGCATGTCTGCCTGACACCCTGTTATCTGTATTTTCAAGCTCTTGCCCAGTTTTGGCTGCGTAATGGGGAGCAGAGGTCTCAAAGATACCAAAATCCTACAAGTTTTGTGGAAATTGACACCTTTGTGACAGGAAAGATAAGGAGAATTACACCAATGCACATTCCTTTTGTCAGCAACCAGCAGGTTAGCCAAAACATACAAATTCCTAGATGAAAGCAGGATTGAGAAATTAAATACATATGGTCATGTGTGCTTAGTCACAAATCTTTGTGCTCAACTTCGTTTTTGTTACTTCGGAGTTCACTATTTTCATGTACAAATTGAACTCTGTTCCCTTCATCATTCAATACCTCTAATTATAGCTATAATCATCTAATATGGAGTCCTGTTATCAGATGCTCTTAACTAATTAATGCTGTAAATTACTGTAAGAATCCTGGGTGAAATTTCCTATGCAATAAAAATTATTATTTGTGTTTCTGGTTCCCAGTGTGTATCAGAAAGATTATTTTAAAAGCACCATGTCCCAAATAGGGAAACTATCACTTTACTCCTCCAATAAACACTGTGCAATTACACAGAAGCATGGAGGGGCTGTAACTGTCAATGTTACTACTGTGAATTTAAAGAAATGGGGAGTCTGCATTCCCTGCTGCCCAGAGTTTTTCTATGAGGTCAGGCCACCTCTTGAAGGTGAAAATCCACCACCTGAATATCCCAGCAGAGTTGGTTGGGTCTATGGGTTCACTTCAGAGAATAATCTGGTGCTTTGCCTGTGGATCTTTGAGTAGATACAGATTGGACTGGGTAGGAGAGGAGTACAGGGAAATTTGAGCATATACATCCAACCCTTCTGGTTTATATGGCTTATGGGAGCTGGGTTTAAGGATAGCTTGGCAGAGATTGTGAATTTCAGATTTGACTGATGGGGGAAGATCAGGGATGGTCCAGATGAAAGTTGATAGTTTAGAAGAAAAGTTGTAGAAGAGATTAAGATAATTTGGTCTGTCAGTGGTCCTTCTTGAGGGCTAATGTTTCTCTGCCTTACTCTGGCTCTTCTTCTCTGGCATCCTTTGTAATTTTTCTGGCTAGTTTCTGGCTGCTGTTGCATTTCCCTCACTCACTGTATCCACAAACCCTGCTCATTTGTTTTTCTTCGGTGAGGCATCAAATGCTGATTAATCTCAATGCATCCCCAGCATCTAAAACTTTCCTTAGGAGCCAGATACTGCCCACACAGTGCACAAAACCGCTGCTGACATCAAGAGTTACGTTGCAGATCAAGGCGAGTATTGACAATACAGGAGTTTTGCTGCAGATCAAGGGCAGTGGATCTCTGTGGGAGTTTCTGCACATTTCTTTCCAAATGGCTATGCTGGCAGGGAAGTCGGCTGCTGGATTTGTAACAGCAGGCACAGATCTGTCCCTGTCATGGTTTGATCACTGGAACTGAAAAATAGAGAAAGCCCCACCTGGTTTCCACTATTAAAGTTACCCCCAAGTATTAAGATTTTTTTTTTCTTTTTTTCAGAAAATGAGCTGTAAAATTCCAACCTTACTAAGGTCTTAAAGAGTTTGACAGTTGTTTTCAGTGCAGTCAGGGCTTCATCCTTCATACAGAAGCTGTCTTGCTCTTTGGCAGGCTTGGTGGCTGTCCAGTGATGAGTCGAATGATTCTTTCCTGTAGTTTTGATGTCAATTTGGTAAATATGTGAAGTGGTTTGACTTAAAAGTGAGCAATACAAAGTCCTATGCATAAACAAATTCCGTGAAATTTAAGCCTAGAAGTTTAAAGTATCCAGTCATTATTAATTTAAATAATGTTGTTAAGTAATTTTACTTCTGCTTCAGAAATGTATTTTTGGAAGAGATTCCCTCACAGTAGGCTGAATAGGATGTGTTCTGTTAGCATTTGTAAAACCCTGTAGCCAGTTATTCATCCCACTGTTTAATTTGCAACTTGTGGTTTGTGATGGGTCCATTCCAAACTCTACATCATTCATCTAGAGGGTTGAGGAGGCTCTGGGACTTTGAAGGGAATAAAAATAAACCCTCGTTATCACATGTTATGTGTGAATTACAGAATAAAATACATCTTAATGATCATCTGTTTAATTAAACCAAAAAATTTTGTCACCTTCCTGGAGTTGTGTCAGTTGGTGCTGGTGGCAGACTAAAATAGCTTTTACACGATTGTCCCTAAAAAAACACGGCAGTATTTTAATACAGCTGCATTCTGAATGCCATTTTTTCCATTTAAAAAGAGATAGAAGGGGTATAAATTTTATAGGAAATGTTTCCATCATGAAGCTGGTATAAATTGTTTTGCTCAGAGAACAACTAGCAATGTTTGAAACAAAGTTTTATATATAGCTGAAATGTATATTGTCAGGATACTTGGAAGTCATAAAAAATCCCTTTTCTACACTGAACAGTTGTTCTAGTTCTCTGACAGGGCATATATGAAATTATTGTTTATTGTTTTGATCACGCCAAAGCCTTTGATATTATAGAGATGTGTACATGTTTGCATTGTCTTCATAAGCCACTGATCTTTTCTAAACCATGCCATGCTCACATTTGTTGAACAATATTATAAGAAAATTATGACTTTATTTTGACGTTTTTCCTAGGAAGCTCTCCTAAACTGCTTCAAAGAATGTCAAGAGCACTTACAGGAAGTAATGAAAAGAACCTTACAAAACTCATCTTTCGTGATAATCTGCCCTTAAAGCCGCGCACTTCGTGCCGAAGCGTTATCTGAGTGCACTGTCACTCTCCTGAACTGCCACATGCTAAGGGAACCTGCAGCTAATACCAGACTTCAGACAGTGCTAGGACTCTGTTTCCAAAGAACATTACTAAACAACCTAAGCATCTGGCTCTGGGATCTGCACTATTATCACTGATTTGGGGTTTGATTTTCAAATTATCCTGATAAATTTTTTAAGGCCACAGGTATAACTGAGTGGCAGAAATGGGAGCTCGTACCTTACTTCTGTTAGGGCACCTGAAAATCTCTCTCTCTTTGCATATGTAGAGATACCAGTAATAAACCAGTGACAGTTTCACACACAGACAGTTTGTAGGCTTGTGTCGATGAAGAATGACTTGCAGAAATAGATCTGCCTCTCTCAAACCTCTTCTGCCTTGTGCACGTGAGAATAACTGCTGAATAGCCTGGTACCCTGACTTTTCTCTGTTTCCCCTGCACTGAAAAAAACCACAAAAAGCACTAGGATTATAAATAATAATTTTTATTATAAATAATAATTCTTTTTTTGCAGAAAAGCTAAGGCAGTCTTTTTGTTCTACCAGAGGCCTTTTCATTTTAAATTAGCCTATTTTCCAAGATGGAAGTTGAAGAGCAGCAGTCATCACTGCCAGTAAAGGCAATAGCTCATGGAAGGGAAAAAAAAGTTAAGAGGAGGAATTAAGAAAAGATCAAAATCTTTTCACTATAACAGGTTTTTTCTGTCTCTGTAGCACAGTATACATTTTTCTTGCTGTATCAAGGTAGAGAGATACACAAAGGTACATTCAGAATATTAGGGTGAAAAATTAACATGAGAACATGTATAAATGTCTTTATGATCTATTAATATTTAGGTGCAGTGTATTTATAGTTTTGTTTATGTAATTTAAGCACTACAGGTTTGCAACATGAAGTGTAGAAGTAAAAAAAAAAAGTGATAAATGAGACTCATCATGAATATTTCCTCTTAGACATGTGTTTCAAAGGGTCTGTATCAATTAGTACACAGATTTTTTGGGGTGGAAGCATTATGAATAGTTAGAAAACCATACATGCTGGATAAGCTACACTGCCATTCCATCATGGTGCTTTTGTGAACAAAGTGCAGCATTGCTGAGGGGTGTCTTGACAGATTCATAGTTTTGATTTTCTTTTAGTGGCCTCTTCAAGTGTTAATAAAAATATAAAAGTTTTATGTCTATTTCGGAATTATTTGGAGTGCAGCCATCTGCTATAGTGCTTCCAAGAATGTCAAATAGAACCTGAAGGGAAAGGTCATGGAGCCCAGCTCTCACAAATCAGATTCCTATGCCAAAGGGAATAAGGTTTCCCACCTGTGCAGAGAGATTTTACTCATCTGCACCCATGGTTTTCACTAAAGGAAGTCAGTCAGCTTTGTGTATGTGGTGATGGCGGGGGATGTGGGTAGTAATCCCTTTTACAGACATCATGTCAGTCACAGCTGTCAGATGGAGCTGTCACCAGTTTATGTTGTGCTTTGGAGGTGTTTAAAAGAATTTTCTTTGTGAAACCTTTAAAGGCAGGATAAAAATTAAAAGGAGGATAGGGACAAGGAGTGGGTAACAAAGGAAAAACTGGAGAACTGGTTATCTACTGTGCAGTGCCTCTGTTTGGTAGCACCTGGGGGGACAGCATGCAAAGTTGATCCAAAGTCACGAAAAACAAATCTCTGTTTGCCAGCAAAGACTTGAGTTAGTTTATTTCAGTTGCTGCCAACATGAAATCTCCCCATTTCTTTCTCAAGACTGAATAATTAAAATCATTAGTGCTTGTGAGCATTGTGCTGGACCACATCATGTTGCATTCCATAAGCACTTTGCTGTGAAGTAATAGAATTTTGTGTTTCCATAGACTTATTCATTTACAAGCCTGGGTGACATATAAATGAAAAAGAAAGAACAAAGCCCTACCTCAAGTGTTTGTGCCGTGCAACTCCCTGGTGGCTGTGGGATTTACATGCCATTTAAGGTGGGAATCCAGACCAAAGCTTGCAAGTTAACATTAAATACAGCAAATTAAAAAAAAATTGCAGGATATTAATCATTAATCTTTCACCCTGACCACTATGAGCACATACCTGGTCCTGACGCATGGTCAAACTGCACGAAACTTGTGTGCTTCATATTTGCAAAAGGATGGGCTCTGGATTGTCATGGCTAACAACATTGTAAAAAATACATAAACCAGACTATTTTTTTCAGCTGCTATTAATAGTCAGCTTTGCTGATGGAGTTGGGGATCTGTCAGTCCTGTCTGTTTGTGCACAGCTAAGCCACAAGAGTGTTGCAATTTAGATAAGATTTTTGAGGGTGTAAGCAAAATAGAGACTATTTGTTCATTTTATTTTTATGGAGAAACAGACAAAGATCAGGTCTATATTTCAATTTTTCTTATATAGGTATATGAAAAAACAAAAAGCCAGCAATATCTGAGAGCTTTGCTGGCAAAATCCTGAGTTTATTTGCTATAACAGCAGCCAGAGGCACCTTTTGGTGATGTACTTCTGTTTCAGGAACTGCTTTACACAAACCATTCAGAGATTTGCTTGTGTAACTGTACAGGTAATCATGTCTGGTTTGGACAAGGGTGAACTGGGTGGTTATCTGTTTCATATATATGTATAAATATTTGTCTCCATATGTTACTGTATGAAAGGATCATGAAACAGACACAGGAGAGAGTGTATGGGCGGAAACAAGAAAAACTCTCTCTGTATCAAAGAGTTCCTTGGGGCCTCAAGTCAATAAACTGCAGACATCAGAGAAATGCACTACATTTCTTTCAAGAAGAACAGTCTTAGGTGTAATAACAGTTGTGTTCTTAAGTGTGCAGTGGAGGGGGCAGCAAAACAGAACTTTTTCCATTTCCCCAGGCCTGAGGGATGGCACCCAGCTGCTTTTGCCAAGTCTGTGCAGGTTGGACACTTTGGACAGGAGACTAGCAATGATCTAAGTGGCATAGTTGGCTAAAGTACAGCTACTGGGATATCATGGGTGACTACAAATGAGAAAAGAGAAAGCTGCAGGATGCCAATTCTTCAGGAGCTGGGTTTTGAAGTTTTAGACACACTGGTTTAGAAACATTGAACAAGCCTAATTTGTAGCAACTTGAAATCAGAGCAAGGATGCACCATCCTTAGCTCCAGGCCAGTGGATTTCTTGCCTGACATTATGGTGCTGTACCCTGCTAAGATGCTGTGCAGGTGGGTTGTCTTCAGACATTTAGCTGAGGGGAGCTTACAGGACCCATCAGTGCTATCAGAATGGCGCAGCAAACTCATTTGAGCATCCTTGTGAAAACTTGGAGAGTAGCAGTTATGGGTTTCCAAACATGAGAATCCAGACCTCAGGGGCTGAGAGCACAGTGTGGTTTGCTGCAGCATCTCACCTGAGTGGTGAGGCTCACAGTCAGTTTTTATGTTTGGGGCATTTCTGAGAGGAAAGGAGCTCTAATGAAGCATTGTTTATTTGTTTGTTTATATGCTTAGACCAGAAAGGCCTGCAGTTCAATAGCGAGACTTTAAAGGCCTCCAGTGTGTGGTGTCAGGGTAGTTAAAGATGTTTCTTTTCAGTAAGTCCAGCAGAAAATTCAGCCTCCAGGGCTGCAGGAAAATTTGCTTAGCTGGGCATAGTAGCAGCTACTTTCCTGTGCTTCCCATAAATGATTTCACAAGTTAAATATGTTATTTGAATTTGCACTCTGCCAGATACTCTGGGTTTTTTCCAGTTTCCTTTGTGCTAAAGACAATGATTCTTCATAAACTGTCAGAGGCTAAACAGTAATACTCTGCCTTGATTTTATTAGATTTTGACTCGCTTTTATTGCGTAATGAACATCATGAGTTAAAAGTCTGCATATCATCCTTTGATGGTGACCTGAACCTTTTTACAACCATTACTTGTAGGGCATTCAATCCAGTCAGAGGCATGCTGATGGAAAAACAACCACCCAGAGCTCCTGCTGACTATGTGCAGGCAAAGCTTGACAGCCCAGCATCAAACAAAAAATTGATTTCAAACCCAGAAGTCAATATCTTGCTTCTGCAAAGGCACTTTGGCACTTGAGAGGAAAGTTTGCATGTAATGTACACATTTGATGAACAAAATGCAGAGGGGATGGCTTGTTTGGACTTGATTTGGTGCTCCCATGGTTTTCTATAAACAGTAAAGCCAGTGAAGTGTTGATCTGTGCAGCTGGAGGGGAGCTCCAACTCATTTTACACATGCATAGACAGCATCTAAATGGGCCTGATTTTTGATGTAACTGATCTAAACAAATGAAGTTTCTTAAGTACAGCTATGACTTGGTAATGTTTCAGAATGAAGTCTTAATAAGTTTATAAAGTCTGGTCTTGTCAGTCAATAACAAAGTGCCATTTTATCTGCTGCCTGATTTTGAGGTCCCTCATTTTCACTTGCTACTTGTTATGGTCAGTTTGTGAGATGAAGAATGATTGCCTCTTTCACACGTGGTATACTGCTGGAAGTCAAGTTTAGATTGTGATAGTTACAGTCTTTCTGCACTGGTCCTGATATGTGTAGCTTTACTAACAATATCTAAAATAGCTATGGCCAGTGTCTGGAGACATTCACAGGAACAGTGAGTAGTGTCATGAAAATACACTGCAGGTTTTATATTCTGCAGCTTTTTTGGTGCTCAGTCTTTGTAGCACATGCTATTGCAGATTCAATATCCAAGTTGCACATTTAGAGGGATGTTCAAAACTATTTACATTTATATAGCTGATGTTTCTCCAGTAAGTAGTTTCCAATGTTTGTGGATTTCTCTGAACAGAAGACTACACCAAAGTTGCATGGGAAAATTCTTCTTTAGGCTTTAGTCATCCACAGTCAGTTGCGTGTTTATGCATGTGGCATCATAAAGTACGGATAAGATACAAGGTTGCGAAGATTGCAACACAAGGAGTTCAGCTGAAAAAAGACTCTGAGCCAGAATACTCTCTAGAACCAGGACACAGACGCTGATGTTTCTAACTGCATGATGAGGACTATGCTCTTCTCTGAGTGAGAGCCCTTAATGGAACAGCAACCCCCTGTTATTCTGTTACATAAAATAAAACACAAGAAAAAAGGTAAGGTTAGCTGTCCTATTGTTGTTTTGTTACTTATTGGAGATTATACATCAGCACTTTGCTTTCCTTTTATGTTTCAGTGTCATTTTGAAAACTGGAGACACAAGATTTTGCTGCAGGAAAATATGTGTTTCACAGTCTGTTGAAAGCACTTCGCTTGATAGGAGGAGAAGCTAGTCTTAAGTGAAGTTCAGTGGTTGTGTGTATTAAGGAGAGATACAGTCACTCAAGTTGTAACACTGATTCTACTTTTTAAGTGTTAGTGAGGGAAAACAGTTCTGCAAACACTTTATCTCTGCTCAGATAAATCATCTGACAACTGAGTGACCTATTTCACTCCATCTCTTTTCATCCACCCTGCGGTGGCTTCCTCACTGGACTGTCCCATGGAGACAGACGCTGTTGTCAGACATTCCTTGAAGGAGGAAATTCCCCTTATAGGTTGCAGAACATCAGTGCCAGCGATGAGGTGGACCAGCTTGGTACAAAAGAGGTACCTTTGCACACTGCTTCAGCTTAGTCTGGATGTTACACATTCAGCTGGACTGTCTGCAGATAGAAGAAAAACTGGGTCTGCAATTTGTCCTGGCTGTAATCAAAAGCCACTAAGGTACCCTCCAAGCAGGCAGTCCTCGCACTTAGATTTTCCTCCTAATATTTTTTCCATTATCTGCCAAATTGGGGATTAAATATTCTGCTCCCTTTTCATTTTGCAGACACCATCATTGGCTTGGCATGTATCTGATAGGGAACGTGTTTCTGGCAAGCAGTCTCGCTTCTAGTAGCAAACTCCCTGTTCCCCTACAAAGGTGGTGGAAAAGACCCAGGTTAGTTTTTCCTAGTCCACCTGACCTTAAGTGCCTCATAAGATTCATGAGAGAAGCACCCCAGCTCCCATACCCAGTGGCACCCAACAGGGCAGGGAGCCCTGTGAAAGTGATTTCAGCTGGCTGGTGCAAGTGCCGTGAGTGTACATCTGCAGCAGATTGAAGTGGGTCCTGTAGCTGAAGCATGGCTCTTTGCTGTTCTGTCAATTGAATGCAGAGTACATTGTTTAAAAAAAAAATTGTTTATTGTTTCCTCTGCAAGGGGTGGCAGGGTGGGGGCTGAGTGTGTTTCTCCTTGTGAGTGGGCACAAGCACGATTGTCCAAAGTCACACTAGCAAGTTCATCATCACAGCTACTGTGGAGCTCAAGTTCAAGGGAGCACAGAGTGATTCATTCCCCCTGGCAATATATACAGTGAGTAAAGAGAAATATTTCCTGTACCTAATCCAGACACCAGTTAGGCATCAGTCTGTCTGAATGTGAGCAGACGTACAAATGACAAATGTGTGGAGGAACAGAATAAGCTGGGAAAAAAATGAGAATGTATTTTTCACTCAGAGGTTAGCACATTTGCTCTGAATACAAACCCAAAACCTAATGAATCAGAAAGTGTAATTGTTACATAGACTAATTTCAAAACAGTACTGCTCATTAAAGATTAAGGGAAAGGAACATGAGCTTCAGACCTTTTATTGAAATTTTGTTGTACTAGGTCCTCATTGGTAATTTTTTATGGTTCACATTTATTCAGCTCTTCATTCACAGCCTTCTGTCAAGGTTCTCTAATGCATACCAAGTACAAGCTTCATCAACTGTATTATTTTTCAGCTCTGCTTTATCTGTGATTACCAAGCCAGTGTTTCTCAGTGACATTTTAATGTTAGGAAACAAGTTTAAAAAAATCACAAAAAACCTAACATAAAATCAGCTTGATTTCTGTCTGCTTTTTGCATTCAGATTTCCAAAGTTTCCTTGCATTTGAATACAGAAATATTAGATACAGTTTGGCTAACTATTAGAGAAAATGAGGGTTATGGAGAGCTCTTTAAGTTCTGGGTATTTAGACTTCCAGAGCTGCCAGCCTGTCTTCTAGAAATGTTGAACTTTATCTCTGGGATGCTCTTTCATTGGCACCTGGTGTCTGAGACTGGGACTGGTGTCTAAGACTCCTTTGCTATTGACAGGTCTCTTCTGTTCTCCCTTCAAGGCACAAATCAACCCTTAAATGGTTTAGCTTGACTCTGAGACTATTAGAAATTTGGATGGGTGGGGGAGAGGTGCTTTACAAGGTGTTTGTTTCATTCCTTGGTGTTCTATTAGCTCAGCTGATCCTTCTGAGTAGCTCATGACAAGTTTTTCATTCTGACAATGGGTAGAGAGAGAATGATTAAGTCTGTGTCTTTTTAGAAACCAAGGACGAAAATTGCGAGAAGAAAAATGTTGAAAATTCTCTCTTTTGGAGTAAACAAAGGTAACTTACAGATAGTCACATTTAGCTATCTCATACTTGGTTAAGAAAGGTCTTGGGGAATCTTGTTCAATTTATGCACTGGCCACAGTCTCCTGCTCCATTATAATGTCTTCTGAATTCCTGTGCTGCTGTTGTCCCAGCAAAGGCTTGCTGGTAGATGTAGAGAGCTGTAGCAGACTTCCTTTGTATCCCACCTACGTGGTGGGATCTGTAAAAATTCACTTCTGTGTAATAAACAGTGGATGATATGAGCATCTTCCCACTGTGTAAGATCTACGCTTGGTCATGATGTAAGAGAGCCTCTGCAGCCAGCATTTAGTTCTCCTTCCTGGGGGGAAATACAATTGCACAGTTTGTATCACTCAAACATTGTGGGTCTAGTTAATACTCGCAGAATCACAGGTTTGGGTTGCACGGAACCTTAAAAACCCTTTAGTTCCAACCCTCTGCCATGGGCAGAGACACTTGTTATTAAACTGGGTTGCTGGAAGACTCATCCAGCCTGTTCTTGAACACTTCCAGCAGTGGGGCATCTGCAGCTTCTCCAAGCATAATCAAAAAAGGGGACAGTTGAAATTTTAGGAAATCAAGAAAGATTTTTGTTTTCCTTTTGCTTAGCTTTCATGATCTGTTACAAATCCCATAGGAGCTTTGGTCACAGCAGAGGGTAAGAACCTAAACAGGTTTTTTTGCATCAAGGAAATTCTGCACAGCTGCAGTAATTTTCAGTAGGATAATTTCCTGGCTTGTGCTTTTGTCTGTACCTTATTTCTGATGTTCCTTAATTTGAGAAGAAGACAATAAAAAAAAAAAGGATCGTAAGGCAAGGAAAATAATTACTAATTCTAGTCAAGGTATATTAAATTCCATAGCGCTCAGACATGACATAAGTGTTCAGAATTTGTATATGAATGAAATAAAAAACATTCTGGAAGGAAAACCTACCTAAATGTCAGAAAAAAACAAAATGCAAGCTATAAAATCCTGTAAAAAATCTCATAGACCAGAGTGAGATAGATGTGCTGTCTTTACTTAGCAAAGAAATCACGGAGGATATGAAAATAGAAAATGAAAATAACACATTTTTACTTGATTCAAAAGCATTATCCATAATAGCATCTGCAATGTGTCTGTAATAATATGGTGTAAATTGAAATTTACATAACAGATCTTTGAAAACAGTCTCTGACTCACAATGAGAAAATGGTGTGCCTCCTGAAGGAAAAGTCAACCAATAGCAGGAGAACTTTGCAGAGGGTCTATTTCTTATTTCAAGATCCACCCATTTAGCCCCTTTGTAGATTGCATAGTATTCATCTCAGACATGAACTATGCTGAAAACTTAAATAGCTGGTCTTGGAAACCTCTGGTATGTTTCTCCTGAATAGACAAGTCATCTTCTCTGGGCTGAGTTAAATTCTTATTAATGGTGATAGATTGACAGCCCTAAAAGTTGGAAACCCCTATTTGTTGGATACCCTCTATCTCCCTCAGCTGCGTTTAATACTCTCTTCCTATCTTGATTCCTCTCTGTTGAGTAGGAAAACAGTCACCAATTTTACTAAACCAGGAGTAGAATTCCTTCACTGTTGTTTCTATTGTCTCAATGGTCAGGACTTCAACTAAGCAAGAGTCCCCAGTAATATCCAAAAATGGTTGGACACTTCAATTCACATGGTGCTGCAGAGCTGAGATCAAACCTGGTTTAGTTCTGATACTTCTTGTCTATACAGTCTGTGCTCATTGCTCTTCCCTTTCATTTGTTGACTGATGTGCAAGTCAGAGGCCAGTATTATTGGCATTATAGGGCCTTTTTAAGTTTGTTTGAGCTTGCTGAGTCAGATTTTTTAATAGTTCCTTAAATTCCTGTGGAAAGTCTGTCTGTCCAAATGTAGATGACCAGTATAGACCTCTTTTTGAACTTGTTTTCTGTGTTACTGACTTAAAATAGAGAGACCAGTAAGTGTCTGACTTTTCTGGGTATTTAGGGTAAAATTGGCTTTTAAGATTGGGACCCTAAAACCACTCAGTTCTCCCTATGGCATATATACTCCTATTTGTGTGTCTGACCTGACAAAGCCAGAGGTAAATATATGTCCAGTCAGAATAATGGCACCCCTGTAATTAACACGTATTTTTTTGCTAGACCACTTCCAATACCATAAGATTCTGGTGTAACCTGCCATAGTTAATGATGAGGCAGTGTGAGTCAATACAGGGTGAGGAGGGGCAGGATGGCTCTCTTACACATCTCCATGTTTTATCTAATGTGTTTAACTATCTGAGAAGCTGCAGAGACACTGTGAATGCTTCTTCTGTTCCTCTCCTAAATCCAAGTCCTAGTGCAAATTTCAAAAGTATCATTACATGTCTGATACCATTTGTTGTAATTTATAACTACATGCAGTTTGTTCAGTTCTGAGGTCTCTAATTAGTGAATAAATGGGAGTTAATTTCTCATTATATAGAAGTCTGGTAAGTATAAGATTGATGGGATAGACACTCTTTTCAGATAAGGCATCACTAAAGTGTTGTATACTACAGAATCATAGAATGGGTGAGGTTGGAAGGGACCATAGCGGGTCATCTGGTCCAAACTTCCTGCTCCAGCAGGGTCATCCCAGAGCACATTGCACACAGTTGGATCCAGACAGTTCTCAGATATCTCCAGTGAGGGAGACTCCTCCCCCTCTCTGGGCAGTCTGTTCCAGTGAACAGTATTAATGACTTTTGAGCATGAACCCACTCCAAGTAGAGAGATATATGTGTCCTGTTTCTCATATGCAGTGTGCTATACTGTCAATCTCCCTCCAGTTCCATCAAATACTTCAGTTTTCTTCATTTCCAAAAAACAATTTTAAAAATGCTTTATGGTTAGCTAAAAAAGGTAAAAATAGAGATATGATCAGCGCTTGCTTCATCTTTCCTAGGTGTTTCTCTTCCTCAGTCTACATTCCTCAGTCTCTTGGCTAAGTTTTACTCAAAGTAGCCATATCTTTAACATCTTTATTCATTTTTTGTTGTTTCATTTTCCTGACACCTCAGATTTTATGCCACATGCATTTTTTACTCAGTTTGAGTACATTTCTAACAGTACAAACTACTGGATTTTGTTAAATTGTATAACCCTGGCATGCATTTGTGGCTTTCACCAAACCCAGTCTGTGATTAAATGTATTCTTCATCTTCTTCTTGACTTAACTATTGAAAGTTCTCAGGCAAAACAGGCAGAACAAACTTCTCTAGGAGCTGTATATCCATCATAAACTGGCCCTAACGTGTTATCTATCCAGACTGGTTGTATTTTTCATGCTTTATCACAAATCAGTGCCACAGATAGATTGCAGTTTGCAACCTGCAGTTGTTCATCGGAGTTAACTTGGCTGTCAGGACAGCCTTTCTGCAGTGCTTTAAACTTTGATAACTTTTGTACATGAAACTGAACTATTTTTCTAGCTGGCTCAGGGATCAATGCTGTTGCGTTAGAACATATGAAACAAGGCTGTGTTACCCTTTTGATTTTCATTTAGGATGTGTGACACCCCAGCCTTCACTCTTTTTAGAAGTGTCTGCACATAGATGAACCCAGTATAGAACTACTCAAATCATGAACCTTAATAGTATTTTACTTATGTTTTAGATCATCCTCCAAATATTCAAAATCATTCAAGACTTCGAACTCCACCTCCTCCAATATCACATGCTCACACCCCAAATCAGCATCACGCAGCCTCCATCAATTCCCTGAACAGAGGGAACTTCACTCCACGCAGCAATCCCAGCCCAGCTCCTACGGACCACTCTCTCTCTGGAGAACAACCAGCCACTACTCAAGAGCCAGCCCATGCTCAGGACAACTGGTTACTCAACAGTAACATCCCACTGGAGACAAGGTAGGTAATTTTCTTTAGCACTTACAATGTTCTGACTGTGTGTGCTCAGGATGTTATGGACAATACACACATCTGCATAGCCAGCCACCTAGTTTGTGAACTGGTGTTTGACTTATGCATTTTGCATTGTATTTATTATTCCTTGCGTCTTTTTATTTGGACTAGGAGAAGAGGAAATTGCTCTTCTTTCATAAACTAAAAATGTTGTCTTTAACAGCTGTTTATAAGGTTATTTTCCTCATTATAATTGGAATCAGGATCATAGATTAAAATGTTCTTGTTTTCTTTCTTTTATTTTTCTTTAGTGTCTTTTCTTCCTATGTAGTAGGATAAATCAATATCCTATTTAAAAAACTGAAATCAGTCAGTATATTGAAAAGATTTAGCCTTGTAGCTGTGCCTCATCAAGCAGTTCTTTCATAGTACGTAATTCAGGAAAGGTTGATCTTGTATCATCTAATAAAGAGAGGTCAGCTGCTGCCCTTTTCAACATTGCTCCAAAAGCATGAAACACTGGATAGCCCAGCATCGGCCATCTAATGGTGTTTCCGTTTTGCTCTCAAATTCTTTTCCACCTCTGCAACACCTGAAGGGTATAACAAGGATGTAACCAAGTTGTCGTAGTTCATAGCTTTGTTCAGGTTCTGTGTAGGTTCTGGAAAAGAGAACTCTCACACTCCCTCAGCCTCAGTCCTCCTATCTGATGGTGAGTGCATCTACTTGCAATCCCAGTTGCTTTCTCCAGAGGTTTTGCTTCACTATTTCCTTTGCTACCAAGCAGCCACTGGGGATGCTGGAGTCATTAGCTCCCATACATGGTGTCTCTTTCAGTCTGCAAAGGAGCCTTCCAAGCCTAAAACATGGTGCACTGTCTTTGTCTAACCTTCTCAAACCAACAAGATTTTGGACAGCAAAAATCATACAATAACTGAAAACTGAGACAGGGCCCAAATTTTTCACATCACTACCTGCAGGAATCTCATTGAGAGGCAGCAATAGTTGTAGCTGTATCATGGGACAAGTTGTACCCAGTTTTGCAAACTTCTGCTAAGAGAATGTTTTTTTAAAAAGGAGCGCATCTGTCAGTCTTTCTGAGAATGAGCTATATCTGCTGGCCTTCTGAAACTTCCAAAACACATATCTGGCCTTCTGAAACTTCCAAAACACTGAATATCACATTTTGTGGCATTTAAAGATAATTAATTTCTCTGTGACTGCTTGATTAAAAAGACTCAACTAAGAACCTGGATCCAAAAGATTAAGACAAAATTATAAGCAAATAATGCAAGTGTGATTTGGCAACAGTTTTAGTAATTATATTGTGTTAGTAATTCTCAAGCACAAATACCAAAGCATTGAGTTTCATGTGATAATTCTTATTAAAATTACATTAAAAAATACCTAGGCCCTACTCGTGCAGCTTTTTTTGTGATAATCCTCTATAATTCTGAAGGAAGTCCTGTGCCTTTTCCTAGCCAGGTGGTGAATTCTTTATAGAAGAGATAATACAATGCTTTAGTAGTGCAAAATCTTAAAGGCTGTCCTAATTTCTTCTCTGTGAAATCATTGTGAATGAAAATTTTTCAAGATCTGAAGCAGACTGCTCTTGTTGCAGGTTGGATTGGTCACATTATTGCTGTTAATCAGACTGGCAGTTGGAAGTCTACCTGCACGAAGAGCTCTTTCTGCATCACTTGATGATTTCACTCTAGCATCACAGATCAGTCACATTTGTACTTGGTCCTCAATCTAACCATTTTATTAATTTGGTAGAAAACCGGTCATTTCAAGACTGATGGTGAGGCTTTTGACACACTGGTTGAAATGGTGTAATTTCACCCAGTGTTTCTTTTTGACAACAAGCATGTTGGAAAATATGCAATTTTGTGCCAACAGCAAATGAACACTACTGACTGTTCCTTCACTAACACAACATTAAGAGAATAAAATGTGTTATAATGGTGTCATAAAGAGAGTAGGCTGAACTGCATAGATGATGAATATATCTGGATTAACTTCCACTCTGACAGTCAGCTCTTCTGGCATGCAGAGGTCCTTCAGTGGGAATTGTGTAGACATAAAAGACCAGGCTTCAGAGCTTCTTAGCAAATTTGGATGCCCAATTCAGCCTGAGACTGATCTTCCCCATCTTCTCCACTGCAAAGATTTTTACAGCCAAATAAAAGGACCATCACCTATGAGAAGAAAATGTCCAATATGTAGAAATATAAATCCTGGCCAAGAGACATTAATCCAAGAATAAAGATTTTTGAAGTTAGGAGATTATGCTAATCTCATGTCAAAAATGGAATTGTATTTCCGTTAGTTTTTTTTTAATCCCATGTTAGTCAACAGAGAGAGAACACAAGAAGAAAAAAAATGCATCTTTTAAACTAGGATTGTCACAGGCTGTGGAATGTGCCTGCAATTACAGAATTTAACCAGTTTGAAGTGGCTTGATTTTGACTGCCATGGACTCCAGGCAGTTTTCAGAACTGGGAATTCAGACTAGTTTGTCACTGCTTGGAAATTTCTAAATTGTAATGCAAGGGCAAGCAGAGATGTGCAGCACAAATATACAACTGACAGGATAAGCATATCTGAGAATTTTGTATGTTGCAAGAGGAAGAGCCCCTCCTCTTCTCTCCCTCCTTTTCATTAGTTTCCCTTTACTCCCTTTTCTCTGTTTCTCCTTTCTCCTCTTTCTTTTCCTGTCTGCTCCCTTTTTTGTTGCTTTAAAAGCCATGTGTTATCAAGGTTGTGATGAGAAGATCTTTGCTCAGCAGTCACTCCTGACAGGTAAGTTCCCCCCATATTTATTCCTCAGTCTTCTTCCTTCTGTGGCCTCCTTTCTGTTCCTTTACATGAGACCTTGTGGGAGCAAACAAATGCCAACTAGATGGACATTTAGTTGACAAATCCACAGTTTTCAGGAGACTTCCATTCCCAGGAAATTATATGTGGCAATCATGTAACGTCAGATTTCTCCGACCACTACTGCTAATGAGAAAGGAGAGTGTTTTGTAACTAGCCAGCGATTTACAGGTAATCTCCAGGGGATCAGACTCCGTGAGCCTTCCATGAGGAAGACGATCATACATCAGTCCCTGAGGTGACCCAGCGACCTGTCTGTTACAAATGCATACATTATGAGATTGTGTAACCCTCCCCTCCCCTGTTCTATTGACAATCCACAACTGAAATTCATGGAACCAATTTGACGTGGATTTTAACTAACGATGAACTTTTATTGATTGGTGTGTTGCTAGGTGCCATGCCTCTTACCCATTAAATGCTCAGTGCATGTGCATATGCTGCTTCTTTTTGCATTGATCTCAACATCCAGTCTTTCCTGCATTCCCAGGGAATGTAAGGAAGCTGCAAACACTTGGGGATGGTTTGATGTCTCAAGTGCTATGGCACACAGCTCATGCATGTTGGTCCACTTTACTCCACAGCTATGAATAGGAGTTACTTCACTTTCATTCAGATCAAGGAGTAGATCTGTTCTGTTGAAGCAGCCCAAAGGCCTCCAAAAGCAGGGAGTTGAGCTAAACAAGTGCTGGCATTAGCAGCAGGAAGAGGAGGCAGTAGAAATGAAAATTAGGTTTGAAAACATTTCAGAAGAAACAGTATCAAAGTTTGTATAATGTGACAGGGCTGGTTTCTCTTGGTTTAGCATGTTACCTGAATCCAGTTTCTTTGACAGGAATTCTTGTTTGAGTTCATGTTACTTACACGCTCTAGGCTCTTAATCCTGCATAAGTGATAAAATGTCAGAATGCTGTTATATATTTTTTTACTAGTTTTTGCCAGGGGATTTATTCACATTCATGCTTAGATTCAGTTTTGATGCTGAAAACAGGCATTGGCAAAATCAGGACTGTATTTTGTTTTAAAAAACAAGGGAAGAATGTTCTTTTGCCAGGTGTTGAGAAACAAGTCCAAAGGTGAGAAAGTCACAGTTTGTTCCCAGCTGTGCCTCTGAGTTAATTCTTTATGTTCCTGCTGTTCTCCTCAAAAAGTACAAAACAGTTTAGCATTTGTAGGTCAAAATGTGACTTATAAAAGAACATGCCAGGAGGACAAATACTGCAAAATATTGCTGCTGTGTGCAGTATCAGTCCCAAGCATTTGCATGTGCAGGCTCTAAGTATCTTGCTTATTGCCTGTATTATCCAGATTATAGCCAATACTCTGGTGTTAGAATTTGGGTTACAGCTTAACCTGTTTCTGGTTTATATCTGCTTATCACCAAGAGACTTTCATTTGTAATACTCATATTGAGCAAAAGTTACATTTTGAAAATTTACGTTTTACTCTGTATAGTGAGTTATTATTCCACAAAGGAAAATAAATTAATCAAATTGGAAACTAAAAAGTTCTCAAATCCAAAGATGAAGCTAAAGCAAAGGAGTGGCAGATTTTTGCTGGAAATCTATAAGAAAGTTAGATGCAAGAGTGCTACTAAGGTACTGGCCACAGTGGGATACTGTGCTGTTCCTTTTCAGAATTACAGTAACACAGGTGCAGGAGTATAACCAGATTACAGCTGGGCTGGATTGAAATCTGGTCCTTTGGATCCAGGAGTTTGGAAGGATTCATGTATCACTGGCAATAAATAATGTGCAATGAACAAAGACATCCACTTTTTTGATACATGCACATGGGCGTGTGTGCTTGTATGTGTGTATATGCATATATATAGTGTATATATAAAGAAATGAACATTTTTAAAAGCTATATATGTATATGTGTAGCATCTTATACATATAAATATATGGTCCATCATTCTAATTCCATGCACAACTGCACTATAACCATTGTGGTTTATAAGATCACACTTCATATATGCATGACTCACTGGCTTCATTCATGTTTCCGTATGTATGTAGAAACATAGCAAAGCAGACATTCCTAGAGACATTGCAGGACAACCTCATTGAGATGGACATTCTCACCTCCTCCCGACATGACGGTGCTTACAATGATGGGTATGTGACACTTACATGGTCTTCCTGTTTACTGTACAGTCATTATGATCTTTGCATGAAAGCATTTGGTCACACCAGTGATGTTTAAGGGCAACACCATTGCTGACCTCTTCCGATATGGCTTTAAAAAATGAATTTCTGGGGCTTAGAGCATTGTGTCCTGTACATATTAATGGAAAACTCATTAATATGCTAGTGAGCCACTGCATGCCATTTGCTTTTTTCCCCTTATTGTTTTGAAAGTCATTTGATTTGTAAGAAGTATCTACAGCAATTTCAACTCCCATATTAACCAAAATTAATTTAATTTTCATAAAAATCTGAAACCTTTATTGTGCTGACAGCCTGATACTTCACTGTTTAACTGATGTCTTCCACATACATTATCTGACAAGTGTCTGCTAGTGGTGTATGTCAGCCAAGCCTTGGAGTTTGACTTTAACCACCCGTTCTGGCACCTTTATGCAAATTTTGATTGCATAACTTTTAAATTCTAATGGACTTTTAACTTGATAGTTGGTGCCAAAACTGTTGAATCTTGTGTTGGCAGCTCATAATTTGGTAGCCATCATTCACACAAGGGCTTATTGGCATACTTGAGCACTGCAGGTACCTCTTTGCTCAGAACAGATACATCTCTATCTAAATAAATACTTTTCGAAAAGGGGATAGTATCTGACTTATTGTAAGTTTTTTTCCTTTTTTGTGTAAAGCATTAGTAGAAATAAAAAATGAAGAATCTTTCTCTAATGCTCAGCAGTCATGCTTAGAGTACCAGTAGAACCATGGCTGTATTATTACAGACACCTATTTTGGATAATTATATGTTACATTTTCCTGCATGAATTGGTGGCTTTTCTGCACTGTGATGTTTCTGCATGTGATGTTTCCCCCTGTCACTGCACAAGTAACTTCATGGGGAAAATAGAGTCACTTCATCTGGTATTAGCCACTGACTGACTCCCACAAATCCATGCTGATTGCATTTATTCTGGCTGCAAATCTGGCCCCATAAGCTGTGGCAGAATGTGCAAAGGGCACTGGGGCTGTTTCTCAGTCCTCATAAGCTGCATTTTTGTTTTACAGAAGCATGGTGATAGATTAGTCCGCTCCATTTCCCTGGTTTCATTCCCAGAATTTGAATGCCTTTTACAGCATGATGTCCCACCTAATTCAGGTTTTTCATTTAGTATTCCCATGGACAGAAGTTCCATTGGGACATTTCATTTCAGAAACTCATGGGCTTCACTGTGTTCTTTTCACCCTGACTTCCATGAGTGTCACCCAAGGTGCTCATGGGCTGGCTCTCAAGCTGCGTTTGTCATATTGGGCAAAATATGGTGCCTCCCAATGTGTCACTGGACAGGAAATGCTGTTGCCTTTGACAGTAATTCACACTTTTTTAAAAATAGCCTTCAATCCAAAGTGCACTGGACTACTTTGTGGAAGCAGGTGCTTCTCCCCACTGGCAACACACAGGACTTTGATGCTTTTAGCCACACCATTGTCTGACAGTTAAATTTGCTGGATGGGGACAGTGTGAATATTCCCCTCTGTGACAATTTGGGTGCTATGGAATGGCTTAAGCTCCTTTTCCCCATCTCCATTCACCGATGCCGCACAAAAAACGCTCTCATGCAGTGATCAATAAATTGATAAACACCCTCCCTTCTTTAATCTGACCTCCACTCCTCTTCAGCCTCCGTAGGGCATTTCTGTGGGAGTGTGAGCAGGCTCCCAGTTCTGCCCGTGCCACCAGTCTGTCGTAGCTGTGCTTGGGGTTTTCATCTCACTCTAACGCCAGCTCTTCCACAGAGGGGACTCCTGTCCTTGAAGAGTTCTCTGTGGCATTGTTGGCACTTTGATTTTTTGTTTGATTTTGTTTTCTTTTACTCTATGTGACTTGCCTTTGATTTTTATTCTTCTCTTTTGTGCATGCCGTCCATGTCCGTAGCCAGCATTGTGTGGAGCTGCTTTCCTCGTCCTGGCAGCAGTCGCCATTGTCCCACCCCACACCTCTCCCAGCATCGATTTGTGTGAGGAGTCACTTGCTGTTGGTCTTTCTTCCCTCAGGCACTTCCTGTTCAAACCTGGAGGCACTTCTCCCCTTTTTTGTACAACGTCGCCGGGATATCCCCTGACGTCCAGCACTGTGTACTCGCCTCCCCCTAGGCCCCTTCCCAGAAGTACCTTTTCTAGGCCTGCCTTTAACCTGAAGAAACCCTATAAGTACTGTAACTGGAAATGTGCTGCTCTGAGTGCCATTGTCATCTCAGTCACGCTGGTGATCCTGCTGGCCTATTTCATAGGTAAGCTTGTTGCTGTTTGTTTTTCTTTCTTTTATTTCATTTCTCTACAAACCCTCCCATACTGCTAATGTTTGGGAAACAGAGGGTCAAGACTGTGGTATGAAGTGATGGGTAAATAAGGCATCTGTTGACTTGTTTGTGTTGCAGTGTTGTGGTAGGGAGCCTAACACCTGTCATAAAGCCAGAAGGGCTTAGTAAAACATGAGTCATGTGAGGGAGTTGTACTCCCTTCAATATCATGGACTGTTTACATTCTGCAGAGAAAAGTGTACCTGGAATGAGGCAAAGCCACAAGGTTTTCTCTAAGCATCCCATTAAAACAGGATGTCCCAGTCCCAGTCACATCCAGGTCCCTCAGTGCTGACTTTGGAGGGACAGGTCAGAACCAAGACCCTGGTACACAAAAATGTGGCTTAATTCTATCATTTGGTGACACACCCATTTCAGTGACATTTAACTAATTATATTGGAGTTCACAGGGTGACCAGGAGGATGGAGAAGGACTGTGTTGAGATTGCGGTTCATCAGGGCCTTTTTAGAGTAGGTGCTGCTGGTGAAATTTGCATCTTGAGTGGAAAAGCAGTGGATTTTTCTTTACCTGTGCATGATCTGAATTTCTTTGTTTTATGCAGCTTGTCAGTGTTTATTGCAAAAAAGCATTCTTTTTGTGTGTTGCAAAAGTAAGTGAACTGCTAGAAGTGAAAACTGTATTTTTAAGCCTGTAAAGCTGGAATGTTACCATTACTTTTTCTTCAGTTCTGTTCGATATGTGTGTTATAAATGTCTTTAAAAAGCCCATTCCTGGACTTCTATGTTAAACTGTCTGTGGTGCAAACTCCAGTTGTCAGACACTTTTAGATGTGATCATGGGTAAAAACCCCATTTCTCATGGCTCAAATGAGTCTTTTTGATTTTGCTGTGACTTCCTGTACGCTAATGATCTATAAAAGGTTGTGGTTAGAATTACAAATCTTAGTCTGGATCGAAAGATTTTGCTTTCATTTTACATTAATATGATTAGCACCACCACAAAGGATTGCATTTACTGTGTTCCTTTTATATACACTTCTTTAATGACTGATACTTTTCCACTTATGCCTTGCGTCATACTCTGGTCACTTTTATGTCTCCTGTAAGAGAAGCAGGAATGATTAATTAACCAACATTAAATCAGCAGCAGTTTGATGAAATATGCAGTCAGTTTTCATCATTTGCTATGTACATTTAGAGTCACCTTTCTCATTTGTCTGGTATTCTCCTTATGTCCTGAACATGGTTCCTTTGGACATAATCTCTGTGTATCAGAGGAGAAAGGAGAATCATTTCAGCTCAGCATAGCAGTGCCAGTTCATTCTGGAGGAAGAGGAGGAGGTGTGTGCTAGTTGATAGATGGAGAGGAGTTTGGTTTGCTGCTTTCCAACTCAGAACCCTATCTCAGAGTTCACGAAAGATCACATGCGTGCTTAAAACCACAGTTAATGTGGTTAAAGGGAAGGTCCAGTGAGTGCCCTCCCATCTTTTTTATCCTCTCCATTGAGGTGAATTCGCTCTCATTTGCCAGGCACCATGGATGGCTGGCAAGGTTCCAGAAATGCTGAGCAGGTTGAACCACTGTAATTAAGGGTCATAATTACTAATTTCTAAAGGAACTACCAATTATTAAAAATCAAATCCAACGGTTCAGTTCAGCATAAACATATTTAGCAAAGATTGTCTCTATCAGACCCAATGTTCTGATCAACGAGAAAAAAGGCAGATATTTAATTAGATTTTGATGAAAAATTGTGTTTAATTTCAAGTATAATCAATTATTAATTACTGTAATGAGTGATTCTGGCGGGGTTTACTAATTAACTCATTTAAGAATTATGAATAACCTTTTCATTTGTAATTATTTTTTTACATCCTGTCAAGTTGCAGATGAGAATTGTACCACCTAACCCAAAAGAAAAGAAAGGAATGAGACAGTCAAAATGTACTTTCACTAAGTTAAACTGAGACATTTTGCATTTTAATATGAACTACGTAATTCTTAACAGTAACTTGTCTATTTTTCCAAGTAACCTGGTCTGTTTGCAAACAAATTACTGTTTTTCCTCCAATTTTGTGCTTTCTTCCCCCCCTCCCCCCATATTTGCATAGTTGCATTTTCTTACAGATAATTTTTCTCATGTAAGCAGTACCCTGCTCTTTTAAATGCCATGAGGACAGTCTGAGTGGTAAGGTATAACTTAGTCATGAGTAAAAGGTCTACTCTGTGTAACAGTCTATGAGTATTGGGAACTTGACTGCTTTCCATCTGCTCTTGTTAGTTAAAATGGAAGTTATCTTTTAATGACCGTTTTCATCCTCCAGAGCAAACTGAGGTTATTGAAAAGATTCCCATTTAAGTGAATGGACTTTAGGTTGGGTCCCACTGCAGCAGCTTGGCATTTAATCTGTTTTTTTGTACACTGGTTAGATAATGGAGTGGTATATAGGCCTTCAGGATGTTCCTCGCAGCATCAGGCATGTCACAGTTTTCTGTTTAAATATTAAAAACTGCCCACTGCAGACCTTACCTGTGTGTAGAAGCGTGGAGCTAAAGACATATTGAAGAGACTGCTACGGGCAGCACTTCCTGCGTGACAGATGCTCAGGCATAGCTGTGGTGGGTGCCCATCTGAGGGTGGCAGAGCTTCATGGAAACAACAAGGCACTGCTCATTTCTGAAGTTTTTTGCTGAAGCCAGTTCCTTTTTGAAATTCACCTGGAGAACTTGCTAATCATTTGTTTGAGGCTAAAAGGCAGAGTTTATTTCATATAAGTCTTTATGACATTTAGCAGTCTGAGGTTCATTTATCTTGCTGGGCTGTTTCAAAGTGAGGAGACATAAATAGGTGTCCATGGTAGCTGAATGGCTGCCGTCATGCGTCAACACTGTGATCAAGGTGAAGGTTTTACAGGGCTGAGTCACTGGTCTGGAGAGATAACGACCAAAAAAATATAACAGAGTGTATTAAACACCAGAAGCTGGTTTTCATTTGAATTAGCAAGCTTTTGATTGACTTGTTGCCCCTTTTCAGAGAGTCAGACACCATACTAAGGCAGTGGTGACAGTGCCCATCATTGGTTTGCACACACAGAGCTTATGCAAATCCCATGAGCTCCACAGAAGCTTGTCTCATGCCATGAGAATACCAAGGAGAAAAGCAGGGACTCATCAGGGCTGCAACATTAAAGTGATGGAACGATTGAAATCAAAGGCCTCTCCTTGAGCAGCTCAGAACTGCCCTGCAAATTTGTTATTCCATGAGTTCCTGAAGAGACATGACTTTAAAATTGAATTCCCCATTTTAGGATTGTCCATTCAATGGACAGCTAGACAAGAAAAATTTTCCTGGCTTTTGCTGGGATTTGGTGGGGTCTGTATAACATCATTGAGTTCTGCCTTGGAGGGCTAATTTCTAGCAAGATTCTAATGGCAGAGAGAATCCCACGAGATGTGTTGCTATGCTAATACTTTGCCAGCAGTTCCTGTACCTTATAGATGCCAGACCTGCTAGCAGACCATTGTAAAGAGTCTCTGGCACTGCTGTACTGCTTGGGAGGAAGTTTAGAAACAGAAAATACCTGTTTGATTGTCCAGATCTCCATGCCCAGCAGCTGTTTGGCTAGGTCTGTGGAACAGTTTCTGAATTAATTAGTGATGGAGAATGGTTTCTGGCTGTTTAAACAGAAGTTATTATCCTCTGCCTGATGTAGATTCCAGACTAGATGGAAGTGCAATTTGATGGTGTTAGGCACTTGCAATTTTCCTATACTTAAGCATGTGCTGCGGTTGCATTGCATGAACAGCAAGAAAGATGGGCATTTGATTTAGATTAAAGCTAGGGATGGAAAATATATTATGAAGCCAAAAGAGTCATTCCTTTTTATTGGAGTCAGAGCTCTCTACTTTTCTGTAGAGAGTACAGATGCAGCTTCACTTGAAGAAAAGCGTTGCTTGCTGCAGGCAAAATGCTTTGACAGTAAAAGTGTGCTAGGACTATGATGTGTTTTATAACGCGTCTTTCTTTTTATTGTCTAAGAATCACCCCGAAAGCTAACTTTAGCTCTGTTTGTCCATGATTCTTTGATGCTATGGAGCAAACCCAATTTAAAGCAGCTCTCCAAAGCTCTTAGAAATCTAATTAGTTAGCAATGGATGTATAGTGTACCAATTACCATGGTGTTTACATAGTAAGAGATCAATAGGGAAAGTTGCTAATGCTTAATTATTAAACTTGATCCATATCTATTAATCCTACATTTATACCTTGATATTAAGGTATAAATGTAGGATTAATAAATATATAATAAATATATAATAAATATAAAGCAATTTATTACCCTGCCAACAGGCTACTTTCACTTTCTACTTTAATATTTATTTTCTGATCCCAGATTAAGTTCTATTTTGCTACAGTGTTCATTTGTTCTTTTGATTTACAAGGATTTTAAATCAAAATCTTTGAATGTTTTCTATTTCCATCTTGTCTTTGATAAAAGGCAGAAATGGGAGCTAAATAATCTGTTCTAGGAAAGCCTTTATGTTATGAAGTCAATCTGTTACCTCAAACAGGGCTTTGAGGTCCTTTTTTGGTTCCTTCACATCTTCACAAAATCACTGTGTTCTGTTCACTCAGTAACTGCAAACTCATTTACTTAATTTTACCCTTAATCAATAAAAGTGTCAGATCCAGTCTAAAAGGTGCTTTAGTATTACCAGTGATATATTTTGTGTATTATAAATGTTTGTGAAACTACATTCCAGGACACTGGTTGAGTTGGACCACCATCACGAGCCAGCACTACATTTTTCTCTTGTGTAGTATAACTTGAATATGTGGGGTTTTGGTTTTTTCTATTAAAGCTGGCTCTTATTGTACCAAATGCAGACAAACACTGGTGAGGCAAGAGGGTTAGTGCCTCCCTCACTAAGCAGAACAGTTTAGATGACATTTAGCTCTTCCTTTCATACCACTGACATTTAGGAAATATGGGCCTTACTCTTCTTGTGCACATGCTTCTCTTAAACTGCAGCAGCTCCATTTCCTTCAGCACCAGTTCAAATGCAGTCAGAGTCAGGGCATTGGTCCCAGTGTCTGCTGGAAAAATCTGCATGTATTTTTATAAATTCCTGCTTCTAGAAATTGACCTGACTGAAGATAAAATGTAAGTCATAACAGATGTTAACTCGTCAATCTAGTTTTGAATATCGTTTTTGTTGTTGTGTCACAAATTTTGCCCCTGTAGATTTTCTCAGAAAGGCTAAGGCATGAAAATAGTCTCAATCCCATGGAGAGATGCCATCAACTTAAGAGTCTGTCTGACTAGTCAAAAATGCATGGAATTGCAGAAATCTTTTTGCATTTTTTGTTCTGTAGCAGAGAGATGGGAAGGTCACAAGACTCTGTGTTCACCTCTGTCACACTTCGCTATGTTAGAGAACCAGCGAGGTCAGCTGCTGTGGGTACAGTTTATAAGAGGCTGGTGAGTAACAGTGAGCTCAGTAAAGCTGCCTCAGGTAATCTGGCAGAATAAACTTTCCCTGGCCAGTTCCACAATGAAATAGTGACTCAAATGCTTCAGCCCCACCGCTTTACTAGCGTTGCCCCTCCTCCCTCTCAAAATGCATGCACACGTGGAGAGTAATTATTGGACAAAAGAGAAAGACACAAAATTAAATCAATGGCTTTAAATTGAAAGAGAGTAGGTTTAGATAGACGCTGGAGAGAAATATTTTACTGTGAGAGTGGTGAGGCAGTGGCACAGATTGGTGGAGATGTGGCTGCCCCATCTCTGAAAGAGGTCAAGGCCAAGTTGGATGGGGCTTTGAGCAACCTGGTCTAGTGGAGGGTGTCCCTGCCCATGGCAGGGTGGTTGGAACTAGATGGTTTTCTTTTCTTTAAGGTCCCTTCCAACCCAAATCATTCTAGGATTCTGTGTAAATTAAAACTACAGTGGGTTACATTCAGTCTTACATTTGTGCCTGTTTTGTTGTCTTTTGCTGCAGCTTTAAGTACATGGTGGTATAAATTATAATGTAGATCTTTTATTTTCTATCACTTGCAAAGTCATCAAGAGCTCTTTGTATTATTAGGTGATTGTGTGCATCTTTTTTTTTACTTTGAATTTTTCGATGTATGTTTGGATAGCAGCTACTCTTAGCTTTATAATTTAGAGTGAAGGAAGTACAAGTGATTTATCCACTATTGTGCCTGAAAATAAAGGTGATAAAGGTACAAGATGCCACTTTAAATTTATTCTTGTGAAGATCAGTTCATTCAGATGGGTGTTAAAAACCTTGCCATAGAAACTCCATTAAAGAACATTCACTGTTTCAATCTAAATAAGATTTGTAACCTGAACTTTAAAGTGTTGTGATTAGAGAAATGAGGGATATGCTTTTGAAAGAATCACAGAGTCACTTAGGCTGGAAAAGACCTCTAAGATCATTGTGTCCAATCTTCAATGGAACATGACAATGTCAAACAAAATACAGCAAAAAGTGCCATGTCAAGTTGTTTCTTGAGCACTTCCAGGCATGGTGATTCACCACCTCCCTGGGCAGTCCATTTCATTGCTTAACAACCCTTTCCATGAAGAAATTCTTCTGTTGTCTAGCCTTCACCTCCTCTGGCACAGCTTGAGACTGTGTCCTCTTATCCTGTCACTTGCTGCCTGGGTAAAGAAGCTGACCCCCACCTAGCTCCAAGCTCCTTTCAGGTGGCTGTAAAAAGCAATAAGGCCCCCATTTGAGTCTCCTTTGCTCCAGAATAAACCCCCTAGCTCCCTCAGCCACTCTTGATAGGACTTACTCTATTGACCTGTCATGGGCTTCCTTTCTCTTTTTGGGTTCAAAGGAGAGACACTTCTGCAAGAAAATATTACTGAAAAAGTAGAGCAGAAGATATTGCAGACTTGCTTATTTTGCCAGACTTGCCCAGTCTGTGGAAACTGGGAAGTACTAAAATGTAGGTATCCATGTGATGACAATATGTTCTGAACTTGGTGGCATAATTTCTGCTTTGCAAAGTGGTTAGTGCTTCTTCAGAGTCTACAGTGATAAATATACTGGGCAAGTTTACATCTTTTCTTGACTAATTCAGTGTTTATTGGAGGCTGGAAGAAGCCTAAGGATTCCCATAGCTTTCATTTAAAAGTGTTTTCTCAATTTTCAATATGGTAAAATCTATTAACTGTCACATTGTGCAGGCTGACCTCTTTGCACATCAAAGCCCAGCAAACCCCAGCTACTTACTCTACCTGTTTTACATAGGTAAGTCACACATGTCCTTCAGCTGGCTTCTTCCCAGCTTATATGTGTAAGCATCCCAGTAGGTCTTTCTGGGCTGTAAAAGTTACACTAGGATATTGTCATACAGCATCTTCTTATTCTTACTCCTTAAGTCATTTTCTCTCTCTGCTTTCCAGTTGCCAGTATCCCATCTCATGGACAGTTTGTGGTCCATTATCCAAAGTATATAGGCTGACCACTGACACTTTTTGTTTGAATCATTCAAATTTAGTTACTGCCCTGCTCTTCTGTTTTTCTGTTCTGCCCTCATCATTGTATTTCTCACTTGAAATTTTGAGCTACATGTTTAGTGATCCATGATTTTATATTTACTTGCATAACACTGATGCAAATGTTGAATAATTTCAGACCAGCCATCAGTTGTTCAGCTTCACAAGAAATTCTAACATGTGATGATTATTCACCAGCAGTGATAATTTTAGTGTCTTTCAGTTAGTTTTTAAATACATGTATACATATCTTTATACCCTCCAAAAATGCTTGTTTGTTTAATCACATCAAATTAAATCAAATATCTTACTAAACTGTAATCTTGTCAAAGAATGAGTAACTGTTTCTTAAGAAACAGTTTTTCAGAAAAGCAATATTGTTGGCCTGAGATACCATACATTCACTTTCTTTATTCTCTATCAGTTCAATTCTATGGTTTTTGTTATTTTGTCTGTAATAGATACCAGACTACCCAAACCAAGTGACTTGCATCCTGTCCTTTTTCCTTCTTAAATATTTGTAGAGCATTAATCTTATTCTAATTTCTTGGTAGTTGGTTCAGTATTAATCAGTGAGTCATATTCTTCCTTCTTCTTTACTGGGTACAAGTTAAATGAGCCTGCAGATTTAAAAATGTTGTCCTTAAATAGATGTACTTCAGTATAATTCCTGGTTACTAATGCACTGGAAAAAACTTATTTCCTGTGAAATGATTGCATTATTGTAGTTATTTTCAAAAGCTAGAACAAAAATTCTTACTAAATGCTTCAGTCTTTACTACAACATTATTAGCAATTTCCCTATCTCCATCAATATTGCTGCTCATTTTGCTAGGTTTCAGTACACTTAAAAAAAAGTTCTGTTGTTCTATGGGATTTTTTTAAGACCTGTATTTTTTTCTTGATGTCCTCAGCTTCTTTTTTGCCTCTCTCCCTGGCTTTAGATTTATATAGATTACTCTCTGTTCCCCTATTGTTCTGGCTTTTATATATTACTTTTTTTTTTTTCCGCTTATTGTTTTATTTTGACACTGATTGAAGAGGTCCTTTTGTCAAAGTCTGATCCTCTTTCATCATTGTGGGATCACTAGAAGAATGACTTGCATTCAGAAGTAGACCACCAAAATAACTGATTATTTAACTAGTCGAAAGTGGGTTGTGGCTATGCATCCAGCGGGCTCCATCTGATCTGGGAGTCTGCATCAGTGTGCCATGAAACCACGCATTAGTTGGCCCTTTAGATGTCTGATCCTTCTGTAAAATTAAGAATCTTTAATGCAAGGAGAGATTAATGTAATTCCATCTGGTTTTATTAAATGGTCAGATACGGGCTCTCAACCCATAAGCTTTTATCAGTTGCTTTTAGTGAGGTTTTATAGTTGCTCTAAGCCCCCAGAAAAGAAAATAACAGCAGGCTGACTCCAGAAGTGTTGGCCTTGTCTTTATGACAGTGGCACAGATGTGCTGCTGTAATCTTTATTTCGCGCCTTAGATTGACCTTTGCACACAGATGCTGAAAAAATCAGTTTTACAGATCTTTATGTCTTGTGGAAGGAGTTCTCTTTGAGTCCATGTTTTTATTTCATACTAATTAGTGTGAAATAATGGAATTTAATTGCAGTTAAGTAGAGACAGAAAGAATTGTTTCCCATAATGGGCTTTTTCAATGTTTTTAAATACCAAACGTTTTTGTGGGTAACTAGTCATAAAGTAATCTCAATTAGGGATGTCACTGGCAGTGAAAAATGCTCCTTGGTTATAGTTTAGTGTTTATCTCCCATTGTTTTCTAGCATAAATTAAAAGATGGCTTCAAAGCCTGCTTTGCAGCCAGGTTATACTATTCTATTGAATGTGTGCAGTCTCTGAGGTTTTTACCTGTAGTTAAAATTGAGCTACGTAGTAGATAGACATCTTTATAGGGTGAGGTCTTGTTGTTAAGTATACTGCTCAGGTAACATCCTGATGACCTGTAAAATAATGAACAGAAAGTCCAGTCCACTCTTTTCCACTTTGTCAAGATTTCAAGCCACGGTTTATGCTGAAACTTAAAAGCTCTGAAAGGACCACTTCCATACTTCCCTTTGAGATAGTAGGCTCTGGTGCTCTATAGGTAGAGGTTGTTGAATCTTTGTGTTTCAATGCTAGCCTATAAACCCTCCCATCATCTCCAGCTTTTCCTATCTTCCTCTCCATTTGATGGTGAGAACAGGATATGCTGGCTGTTTTCAAATATGGTAGTATGTGAAACAGCAGCAGCATCTCACCTTGCTTGCCCGGTACAACTGCAGCATCGCTTCCTTGTGAAAAGAAACTCTTTAAAAAGCAAAGCAAAACTAGGCAGTTGGCAGAAATGATGGCTCTGCTTATCCTAAGTATTTCAAAAGAAAATCTAATTGGAGTATCAATGGAGAGAATCCCTTTCAATTACGGCAGAAAGTATAATGAAATCAAGCATCAAAAGAGTTTCCTTTTGGTAAAAAAAATAAATCCTTCAATCTAAGCATAAGAATGTTCCAAACAGCATTAATCTTGATGGTTAGTAACAATTTATTGATTTTAGTATACCTTCCCCAGTCAGACTGTATCATGGGCTGCTCCAGGTTGTGGAACATGTACATGGGACCATTCTAGGTGCCCAACTGGTCCAGAAGGGATACATTTCTCTACTGTTAAACTCTTACGGGTATTCAGACCCAAGCCATCTATTAAGAATGATCTCTGGTCTTTGCTAACTGAACAATGCACAGGAATTTGGAAAGTGTTGGCTGACTAGAAGCAGTGCCATGGGTAAAGTTCTTTCTAACAAATAAATGTTACGGATTGTCAAGTTACCCTGCTTAGTACTGTTTAATTCACTACTATCAGCTTAGTCTTTGGGAATGCAGGGGCAAAGGAGTATGCTGTGTCTTGGAACAAGCACTTTGTTACATTTGTATTTAAGGATAAACCAGAATTATCATGGCCTAAGTTATCACAAGGGAACATTTGGGCATCTTGGTACAAGAAAGACATTGAGGTGCTGGATGGAACATGTCCAGAGATGGGCAACAGAGGTGGGGAAAGGCTGGAGCACAAGTCTTATGAGAAGCAGGTGAGGGAGCTGGGGGTGTTTAGCCTGAAGAAAAGGAGGCTCAGGTTGACCTTATATATCTCTACAACCGCCTGAAAGGAGATTGTAGCCAGGTGAGGGTTGGCCTTTCTCCCAGGCAGCCACTGACAGAACCAGGGGAAATGTCTGTAAGTTACACCAGGGGAGGTTTAGATTGGGTATTAGGAAAGGTTTCTTCATTGAAAGGGTTGTCAAGCAGTGGAACAGGCTGCCCATGGTGAAATCACTGTGCTTGGAAATGTTCAAAAGGCACATGGACGTGGCAGATGGAGATGTGGTTTAATGGTGAATGAATCAGTGCTGGGTTAGTGGTTGGACTTGATGATCTTAGAGGTCTTTTCCAACTTTTATGATTCTGTGATTCTATAGCCTAAATAGATGTGAGAGTAGGCATCTGGATCCACCAGGTGATGTGGCACTCATTTAGGCAAAATTCTGCTTTTCAATCTACTGTTGTTCTTTATTTATACTGTAGAGGTACTGAAGTAATTGAGAATTGTGACACCTCTTTTTTTATTAGGTAGAATAAGCAATGGTGTGTACTTTATCACACCTCTGATCCACCCCGAGCTGGCTACCACAAAACTAGAAAATCTGAGTTCACACATGCTCAGTAGGGACCTAGTTAGAGTGCAGTAGCAAAATTGTCCATGCCGAGTGTTCCTTCCCTTTCCAACCCCCTCCTACTGCTACCAAGCAGACTGCACATATGGCATCCCTAGAAAGCAATTGAATGTGCTACAATGCTGGAGTTGCCAGGGTTGAGTGGTAATTTCTGTGCAATTGTTCTGCTCAGCATTGGGCCAGTGGAAAAAAATAGCCTGTGATAAGGGAATTAAAGGCTATTACAGAGTACATAAGCATACAGGGGCTGATGTAAAATCACAAAAGCAATCTTAATTCTGTTCTTTGCTCATTTTTGAGTTCTTGACTTGGCAAACTTCAGGTTTTTTTAGCAACTGCTTTTTTTAGGTAAAATTAAATATAAAGATGGCTGTGGGTCTTTCTAGAACACTGTGGGTTGCACTTGCTAGCACTTGCCTTATTCTATGTGCTGGATTTAGTTCTAAGTCCAAGGGAACAAATCATCAGGTTGTGTTTTGTTATTGAGAGAGCTTTTTACACTGATCTGAACCTTTCATTTTGATTTATAGCACCTGAAAGTATTGTGCTGGATTTTGCTCATGGTCTCTGGACAGACACAAAAATTATTGTGCTGTTAATTGTGCTGTGTCACCCACTTTATCCGCTTTCTCAGACTGTGCATTTGTATCCATTTGCCAAGCTTTTGTACAGAAAAAAAAAGGGATTTTTTCCCCCTCCAAAGAGTGTTTGTTTTTCTAGTATATGTAAAGAAAACCTAGAAAAGAAATTAAAATATTCCTAGCCTGCTTTAAACATACCTGTGCTTTTGTCACCCAAAGCAGTTAAAACAACAAAATACTCCTGAACACTGGTACAGTTAAAATTTCTTCATATCTCTTCCAGCAGGCTCAAGGCTGACAGGATTCTTCTTTAGAGCTCAGTTTTGACAATGCTGATGAGCACTCTGGCCCAGATCTACAAAATGTGTAAATTTGTTCTGAAGTTTAAACACCTCCATCATCCTCTTGAAGTCACCAGATTTACTTAGGCTAAGCAAAGCTCAAGTTAAACCTGTGCTTTGGACATCAAGGGATTCTGAGATTGCCATTTTGTTAATTTTTCTTATATCAACTAGCGCAGCCCAACTGGGGCTCTGGTGCTTTTAGAATGTGCATAGTGACTAATAACACTAATGCAGTTTTCAGCTGATTTTAGAATTAAAACACAAGCAGTGGTCTCAAAGACATTTACTTGTCTTACTATAATAAAATCATGTTCTTGTTCAGAAGGACAGATGAGCAGGCAGCCATCTGAGAGATCAGCTCACACATCGAATTCTACAGCAATATTTAGATCTTCATGCTTAAACTGGGATATTTGATTTAAACTGTGATCCCACCTCTGTTGTGATGGGGTTTTGGAATAATAAAGATATATTTTGTGACTTCTGCACAGCAAACTGTGTTTTTTAGATTTTGGGCAAATTATTGTATTATTTTTGAAAGGTAGGTTTTCTGAAAGTTCTCGAGTTGAGATAACAGGGAAGGAGGCATGTGAGAGCTTGTGGATTTACCTTGTGGATTTAAATGACACCATTTTTAATTAGTGCCTCACAGTTTATATGTGTGTAATAAAAGGGCATTTGTAAAATTATACTGTCCACAACAGGCTAGCCCAGAATTGTAGTAAATGCAAAGCAGGATAAGAGGCCCTCTGGTAGAGCTGCCTGTCCTCATTTCTCTAATTGAAGTGAGTACCCCAATGGGAAAACCATTATTTCTAATATTATATACACAAATTAAAACTCCATTTAGAGGTATAGTGGGACCATCTTATAATTGACTTTGATCTTGAAGAAATATCTCCATAATATTTATTTTAATACGGTCTCTGACAAAAAGGATATCTAGAAGGCAAAATATGATTTTACTGAGAAAGGCCTGAGCATGTGTAACACCAATTCTGCCAGAGCTTTGAGGGCTGAAATAAGTTCCTCTGTTCCATTAGGCTGCCTAATAGCAGCCAAATGCTGCTGAGGTCCATCTTTCCACTTCCTATTCTATTTGAAATTAGTGTAAATGGTTAAGGAAATTACCAAAGGTATTTAAGCAGTCAGCTCCTCAGATAAGCCATGCCACTTTTATGTCTATATTTTCTCTAGGTTAACACTTTAAAAATATCCTCCTTTAAAAAAGCATAAAAATATTTAAATATACCCATTTAAAACTGCATTTTCCCTTTCCTGCAAGAAATTACAAGCTACTGTAGCACTGGAGGGGCCAATGATCATCTATTAATGATTTGAATGGACAGGCAATCATTCAAAAGACTTTGATCCTCAGGGGCAATTAGGAAGACATTGAATAGGAAGTGCTGACTCTTTGCATTGAACAAACATTGAGTTTAACTGCTTCATTTTAAAACATGCCTTTCTAGTCACTTCCTTGAAGGTTTCAAAGAAATGTGGTGCTTCAGCTGGAAGCCTTTCTTCTTCCTTATTAAGAACAATTGGGAACTAAATTAAAATATAAAGTGTTCTCCTAAGAAGAAGCTAATTCTATTTGGTAGACCATCTGCTTCTATTGTGGAAATCGTGGATACAGCTCTTCTTTAATCAGAAGGGGTCAAAGAATAACTAGTGTCAAATCAAAGCAAGTAAATGTGTTTGTGGCAGGATTTCAGGTTATTAGCACAATGCTTTGTTTTCTCAAAAGGTACTTCCCACCTTGCTGGCAAATTTTTAAAAGGTAGGAAGCTCTCTATCATTTGTATTCCTCCTTTGCACGTGATGATTCTGATTGAGGGAAGAAGTGAATTATCTCCAAAAGAACCACTTTTGGTACTTACATAGTTTAAATGCGAAGCAATAGTCAGGCAGCAAAGTAGGATCCCAGGAATTGCTAGATGCATCCCATAGCATGTGTCAGTACTGAGCTGGCTGTGAAAGCACCTACATCATATTTTAGGACATGTGAGGTTCTAGAAATGTCCCACAAACAAACACAACACAAATACCTCTCTATTTTATCAGCAAAATCCTTCCTCCTTTAACCCTGAGATGGGTGGATGCAGATTGTTGAGCTGGGATGTGATAGCTTCATCTAAGAATTGGACAAAGTGTCTTCAACCCCAAACTATGAAGGAGGCTTGAAAACCCTTTTTTCTCACTGAAGGCAGATCATTGAGCAGTTAGGAGGGGAGGCAAATGGGGAATTTACAATAGTGAGCATTACCCTAAATGTCCCTCCTGGTGCTTTTTTTATTTTTCTTAACTATTGTCTTGTGTCAAATAAATCAACAGGCAGGAAGCAGAGCCATGGGACCTCCCAGCTGCAGGCTTAGAGTCTTCACTTAAACAACATGTAATCAAGCTGCCTTTTGGGCTCCATTCCTTTGTGACCTGTTAATTTTACATTTCTAGCTGCACAGCAGCTCTAATCCATCTGGGTTGTGGAGAGCCTGGTATGCAGGATTCTCTGTTCCCACATGACTGCAGTCTTGTCCTGGTGTGCAAATTCACATTCATTCGGGCAAAAGATGATTTATGAAGTCAGGTTTTCCATTTCCTGAGTGAGAGTTTTAAGCCACAGATGGAAAGCATTTATGTATAGGAAATAATTTCAGACACTAGGAATGACACAGAGCGCTGTACAGAGTTTTTGGTCACAAGGTAACTGCTGAAATCCACACAAGAGGTGGCCTTGCAGGAATCCCCCTCTTCTTGCCCCATGGTGCCTGGCTGAGTGACCTGGGTATGTGTGTGTAAATGATATGAATTCATGATACTACAAAACACTGGGATCTTCGGTCAGGATGCTAGGTCTCAATTCCAGATCTATGAATGTGTTCTCTGGGTATTAAATCACTACAACATTCAAAAGTGTCCCCATTCTCTTAGATGCTCTTAGATGAGCAACAGCTTGGATCTCTCTAGTCCAGGACTTGACCGTACAAACAAGTAGAGCAGATAGTATATGCTGCATCCAGTTTTTTGCCCTGTTCCTACACCAGTAGGGCCATAGAGCCACTTCAGCCCTTGACTGTCGTGTGTTCTGCCACAGAAGCCTTGGCCAGCACTGAAGTGGAACATCAGTGTAAGAGAAAAACAGTTTGATTTTTTCTTTAATGTTTGTTTTACCATTCCCATTCTTCTTAATCTTCGTTGATTTATTGAAGACTGACAAACCAGTGATTATGTCATGCTGAAAGGCTCCTTTTCATAACACTGGATGTCACAAAAATATAGTTTATTCTGCAACAGTCGATTCTACCACTTATACAAAAATCATATGATTTCAGTGTAGAGACAGTTATCCAGATAATTACAGTCAAGCTTCTTCCAGAGACGGGACTAAAAGCAATACATTTACTTGAGTTAAAATTAACCCTGAGTAATTTGGTGGTGAGATTCAGCTTTTTCTCAATTAGGAGGAAAAAAGCAAAGCTCAGGTATCATTTTGGAGAGCATGTTATTGTAGATCTGACTAAGCATGAAGGTTAAAGAGGAATATGTAACCACCACATATCTTATGCTTGTTTCCACACAAAGAGGGCAGAGCACAGAAACAACCCGTAAAAATGTCTTCTCAACCACGGAGCTTCAGCTGTTTTTCCTATTCCAAATCCCTTATACGTTTTTGTTAACTTATCTTTGCTCTATTCTAACCTTCTTTTTCTCAGTTTCTCTCATTCCGTATTTTTCTCACCTTCCTCCCCTTGCTCATTTTTATTCTTGTCCATTGTGGCATCAGTCCTTCTCATTTGTTCCTTCTCACACAGTGTTTTTCCATTTTCTCCTTTTCCCCATGCTGCACAGGGAGGCTTTGGAAAACCCTTCGCCCTCCCAGGAGTGGTCTTTTGGCTTGTGTTGGCTTAGGCTTAGCTGTCAGCAATGCAGTGAGGTGCTTGTAGAAAGCAGTGGAGTAGCAAAGCCAAACTTCTCCAGATGGAGCCCAGTGCTAGCACAGCTGAGCTGGGGAGGGTGGAGTGGCTGTGCAGAGGAGCTTCTCTTTTCCAAAGCTTGTGCCGTCCCCTGTGTTATTTAAGCAATTATACTGACATATATGGGCATATATTCTTACATAAATATGGATTCAAAACCTGGAGTATTCTTAGTGTAAAGCAGCTGGCTGGGGTTTTCAGATGAGAATCCCAAAAGACTTCTGTCTTGCCTTTATGCCCTTTACCCCTGCACTTGCTGTAAGTCCAGGCTCAGGTAGGGATCATTAATGTGTTTTGTTAAGCTTTGATTCTGAGAAACTCTTTATTCATTGTTCAGGGCAAGATCAGTTGTTAGCTGGGAAAAAAATGTTATTTTATTCTTTCCTTTGTTTCTGTAGCAGCTTTGCCTGGGTGAGGAACTACCAGGCCAGCTGTGGTACCTGCAGGACTTAGCCCTGAGAGAGCTCCCAGAGCCTGGGAGCTGCTGTGAGAATGCTTTTAACAAACACTATGGAAGCACCTGGTGGCTTCAGCTGTAGCCTTAATCCAAACATCCTAATTGATTGGTTTGGTTATTTATTACACTTAGCTTGCTGCTTTGGGCAAAGCAACAAGCTAATAAAGGACCAGCCGTTTGTTTTTCAATTTTTTGCTGACTGGTGTGCTTTTTGGGGGTCTCTTATGCTTCAGTAAGCATGTCTTGTCTTTTCTTCTCTCTGTGATCTATCACAATCATCTGCCTCTCTCTGCTAACTCCTTCGCTCCATCAACCTGTCCTAAGAGATGTCCATTTTGTTGACCATGTGAATTATTATCTTTGTTTGTCCTTTTTCATTCTAAATGCTGTACCACTTCTTTTGTTCTCTGCTCCGCTGAGTAAGTTGTTTTGACTTTAGTGTTTTGTTGTCTCATAAGCAAGTGGCAATAATACAAAGACACTCAAAAGCCTGAGTGTCTTCAAAAAAACTTGGAAAGAATGTTCCTCTTTATTTGACTTAACAGAGTCTGCTCATGCTGATTATGGTGTCCAAAAGTAGCTATGGAGTAGGAATAATGCAATATAGGAAGAGATGATATGTTAAAATCAGAAGAATCATGATCCTGAATACTTGGTTCCATCAATATGAACTTTGATTTATTTGCATGATTAAATAACTCAGATGATGTTAAAGTGCTTGCAAATTTTCTCAGCTAGATTGAATTTGAGTCCAGCAAAAGAACAGCCATATGACACTGGCATGGTTGAAATGCTGAATTCTGCAAAGTAATCAAACCCTGAAAGGACTGGAGTTTGATCTCCAATTTTTTCTGCCAAGAAATCTCCAATTTTTAAGCCACAGATGACTTAGGACTGAGGATAAGGGGATTTAGTCTGCCAAAGAAAATTCTGTTGCCCATTCAGCATGTTTTAGGGCATCTTTTGCTAGCACTTAGCTACAGGGGAAAGGTCATGCAAGTCAAAGCTTTAAAGTCAAAACATGAGCATAATGGGCCAGAGGCCCTAGATGCCTTTTTATCATCTAAGTTGGTGGTGGTGAAACAGCCCAGAGAGCAAGCAAGGTTTCCCCTAAGTATTGTTTTCATTCCAGGAGAAGGGAGACAAGAGAGTTTTCTTCTCCATGGGGAATATAACCAAAGCTTCTGCAAAGAGCCTGTCATGGAGCTTCCTAGGCAGTGAAAGCTACATGGTATTTTACAAAAGTGCACACTTTAATGATTGTTAATTGCAGAGTGCTCTTTTAATACATGGGGAGCTTTCAATATCTGAAAATCTATTGAGCATCATGTTGGAGAGGGAGATGGAGAAGGACATGGGGGCTTTTAGGAGGGCATTTACTCTGTGTCAACAACATCTTGTATCTAGCTGAGCAGGGGGCGAAAAAAAGCCAGAAAAAATGTCCACAGTGGGTTCCATTGACCCAGAAACTAAGAACATCAGGAATCTGAAACTATGTTTACAGCTTTACTTCCCTCTTAGGAACATTAACACTTCAAAATATATTATTATGGCTCTCCTCCATGGTTACAGGGCTTTTCCATGATTATGGTCCTTAGTTGGGTTTTTTTTTCTGTGAGAAAGAATTTACACAGATCAAGGTTGATTCATAAAACCTTTAAACACAACTGTGTGCAACAACAGCTTTACACATCCCATTGAGATGTAAAGACCCAAAATATTCACTGCTATTACTACTTAACTTTTTAGCACCAGTGTAGAAGTTAGAGCAAGAGGACAAATGAATCTTCCACCAGGTTGCCAATCAGACACTGCTGGTATTTGGAATATAGTAATGAAATCACTTATTCAGGCGACATCCTCATAACCTACCTGCTACAATAGTGTGTTTCCAAAGTAAATCAGACTCTTTGTTCTTGTTTCAGGTTGACTTTTGTGGTTATTGCCTACCTATAGCAAAAATTGCATGTTATCTGTTTGCCGTATGAATGGGGATATTTATAGGCTTTTATTTTGTGCTTAAAAACATCAACTCAGAAATCCTGAATGGAGCAGTAGCTCTCAGCTTTTACACTGTTTTCTGAATTTTCAAAGCCACTTGATAATCAAAATGCTATTCAAATAATTCGGTTTTCAACATTTTGCACTTTTGTATGCATGGTGTGCATAGTTGTCATTCTCATGGCTTATCATTGGAGAACTTCTTACAGCCTTTCAATACTTTAAAAGGAGGCTTTTAAGAAAGGTGTAGAGAGATGTTTTACTAAAGTTTGTAGTGACAGGACAGGGCCATAATGGTGTTAAATGAAAAGAGAATACATTTAGATTAGATATAATGAATTGTTATTATCAGGCTGATGAGGCACTGGCACAGGTTGCCCACAGAAGTTGTGGATGCCTCATCCCTGGAAGTGTTCAAGGCCAGATTGAATGGCGCATTGAGCAACCTGGTCTAGTGGAAGGTGTTCCTGCCCATCTTAGTGGGGTTGAAAGTAGATGGTCTTCCAACCCAAACCATTCTGTGATTCTGTGACCTGTGTGATGATGAGATCAATGTACGCAAGAAGCTTTTTGCTTTAGACATCTACTAGCAAAGGACAAAATCTACTAGCAAAGGACAAAAGTTAACATTAATACAGGTCTTTTAACTACTGTGTGATAACACAGTATCTATGTTACAAATAATTTGGCTGTATTTTCTATTTTGGGAAATTGTAAGACACTTTTCAAACATTGAGCATTGAATGATGACATGGAATGGTTGATCCACTTGTGCAAGTGGATGGATAATGTGCAGAAAAGCTGTAGCATCTTCCAGAGTGTCAGTTCTGTTGTTAAACTGAAGCAAGATGATCACTTGTTAAGACATTTCCTCTCATGTATTTTAAATTAATTTTAATGCCTGGAAGAAATGCCCACTGCACCCAAAGCAATGTTGAGTTTTTCACCTTTATTTGCTTGCAATAAATAATGATCTACAATAAAAAAAATCCTCCTAAGGAGGAGAGAAGCAGCAATAGCCTTTTGGGGAATCAATGGCCTTGCAATGTGTTCCTAAAAATTTGTGTGGCACTTAGGCTGTGATGTCCAAAGGACAGAGGAAATCAAATGGTGTTACAAAGAAAGCAAACCACTGGCTCAGTTCTGCCTAAACCGGGAATGCCCACTATAAGCTCATGCAGGTCATTCTAACATGAAGATGTCTGAGAGATGGAGCTGGTGTTAAGCACTTAGCACCAACAGAACTTAGGCCTGACTGCTGTCTAGGAATGCTCGAGTTTGGAGGAGTGAAGAGTACAGTTTGCATTCTGCTTGGAACTATAAACATGCATGTAACTACAAAGATTCCATATTAAACATAGGAACTTGTGTGCTCAGAGCATCTAAGCCCTTGAGCTCTGTAACAGTTCTGCAGCACCTGGGTAACACTCTGGTCCTTGGAAACGTCTAGCCTGGATGGAATTATAAGAGAGCATCCAGCACTGAGCTTACAACAGAACTGCTGACAGAGAGCTGCATGAAATGCCTCTTGGAGCTTGCAACCCTGTAAGCATACAGTAAGTTAAGTGAATTAACACAAAATTGCATTTTAATGCCCAAACAAGTGAATTGAATTAGTCCTTTAAACTACTGTAGTTCTCCTTTTCTTTTCTGTTTACTAGAAAAAAGCAGATTCCTACCTGATGAGGTTTTGTGAGGTTAATAGCTATGAAGTGCCCAGGCACTCTGATGATGAGGGCTGTATAAATACGAAGATATTATGCAAGCATAGTGATGCCAAATGCTTAATGCAGATTCCTTGTTCATGGTCTGATTTCCTCTCTTCCCTTTCCTCCCTTTTCTCAATTTCTCTGCCGAGTAAATATATCCCTTTTAGATGAAAATACTTGTTCCTCTTCTTGAAGTACCCTGATTATATTACCAGTAGTGTTGGTAACATTCCTTTTTGGTATACGTACCTGTATAAAAACGAGTGTTGAACAGGCCCTCAGGAGACCTTCCTTGCTGTGCTTTCTTGCTGTGTGAGAGTTTAAGGAATGTATTTTCTTTCCTAATGGATAAAATTGTTAACAAACACAGTCCCCATTTACATAGTAAAAAAAGAATTTTACACTCATGTTTTGTGATGTTGTAGTTGTGCAAAGACAACCTTGTTTATATTAGTAAATGATAGGTGACCTAATTGAGACTGAAGTGGAATAAATCTCGTATTTTGCTAAATTGCCTAAACATGCTGTCTTCAGAGACCTACTCGGATTACTTTTCAATCCTCTTGTAAAGACTGTTTCTGATGCACAGGTTTAAATAAAGTAACCACTTGTCCCTAACAATGGTTGCCAATCTCAGGTATATGTTTGTGAATAAAAATAGAGTTATAGGCCATGGAAATGCTCTGTTTCTTTACCGGGTTTTTGTTTTGTTGGTTTTTTTTTTTTTTTTTTTTTTGGGTTTTTTTGGTTTTTTTTTGTTTACAGTAAATGTCTGTGATGTTAGAGCCATTGTATAGTTTCTTGGAGAAATTATAGTGTAAAATATCAAGGCTTTCCCTTAAAAAAGAAATGTCATTCCAAGTGTAGCAAATATCAGATCATTTAGCTGTGTAGACCCTGAAGCTAAGCTGGATACTGATTGAGTATGAAATGTTTATGTTGGTGATGGAAGAACTGATATGGTAAGCCACAATCCACATTCTTTTGCTTTATATTGTGAAGGGGCAAGTATTAGGTGTATAAGCATAAGATTTCCATGCTCCTCATACATGCGTTTGCTATTTAAGTAGTTTGTCTTTTTCCTTTACTTCACTTGTCTTCATATAATGCCTTGAAATAGACTCACATGTGCCCTGGGTGACTTTGCATAGCCCAGAAACCTACATAGAGCTTTGCCCTGCTATCACACAAATCTAAATGGTGCTGCTTGTTTTCAGTTCTCAAGGATATGTCCTTGATCTGAATAGAAGAGGCTGAGTTGTATGAAAGAATGCTCAGACATAGTTGCTCACATTTGTGATGCAGAGCACAAAGGCATGTGCGCAAGATGGGTCTTGAATTGCCTCAGTTTTTACTTGATCTTAACCAGGAAAAGCTGTCAGAGATGTCTGTAAGGACTTCTGTGTATAATTCATGGGTAAAAAATAAAAAAAGAAAACCTATATAACACACTTGTGAATATGGCAAAATAAACCAGAGTGCAGTTCCGTAGGATTTATTGGTATGTTAAGAAATAATACTCCTTGTATTTCTGTGTTCACTACATTGTCATCCCAGCCTTGGGAACTTTGTGAAACACTGTGCCTGGTTATCCTGTTATGCAGACCATGAGTCAGGAGCGGTTCTGCTGGAAGAGCAGAGGTGATTGTAACCGGTGATCTAAATTGAGTTTAAGTGGGTGGAAAGACCTAGGGAGCTGGTATGGTAGAAGCAGCAGGGGCTGTCTAATTACATTAATCCCATTCTTGTCCTAAAGCAATGACCACTAATAAGGCACTGGAATGAGGGTTTAGAAAGAGAAAGTGCCCCTGTAGTTCTGTAACTCTCCCAAACAGAAAAAGATGACTTTTCTCATTGCTCACCACAGCCATGCACCTGTTTGGCCTAAACTGGCACCTGCAGCCGATGGAAGGGCAGATGTATGAGATCACGGAAGACACAGCCAGCAGTTGGCCAGTGCCAACGGACGTCTCCTTATATCCTTCGGGGGGCACAGGGTTAGAGTTACCTGACAGGAAAGGCAAAGGAGCCAGTGAAGGTATGGTTGGTGTGTGTCCATGTTGTGAGTGCTCTGTCTGCCTCTGAACTCCAGCCGTCCAATCTCATGTTCCATTACCCTCAGTGCTGCCATCAGCAGGTGCTTCTCCAGTCTTTCATGTCTAGAGCTAGTAGCTGTCAGTCCTGTTTCCATATGTTTCTAAGTTTCATACCCCTCTGATGTCCACTAATGCAATAAAACTGTGTGAAACCTTCTCCACACATTCAAGGCATTCTCACAGACTACAGAAGGCCAGCATGAAAACCCTGCCTCGAGTGGTTGTTTTCATGGAAAAACATTGTCTCTTGAAAATTAAATGATTCCTGGAGCACTGGATCAAGCTTCTTCTACAGAACTACAAAAATGTTTGAGTTGGACTATTTGTTGCCACTTAGCAAATGTTTTGAGGGCCAAAATACTTACTGAGAGCTATTACACTGTAAGTTTTGGCACTCCAGAGTTGAGCATAACTTTGCAAAAGTAGCCAGATAAAAACCTAGTCTCCATAAAGTATCATGGTTGTTGACAGAAATTAGAAGCAGCTTATGGGTCCTCAATTCAGCAGCACCTTACTCAGCAGCTTTACATCACTGTGTTCTTTTTTAGGGCGCCACTGTTGAAAGTACTTGTAAGCTCTGCAGAGTCTTATCCCTCCCCAGATATAGCTGGAGAAATGAGAAATGCAAACTTTCAGAAAGCTTTTTTGTTTGTGCGTTAAGCTTCTCTATATATAATTATGAGATACCAGTAAAGTAATAGACTATTCTTAATAGTTATTTTGTGGAAGGTTTTTGGACAGATAAGATGTATGCTAGTGTTCTTGCAACTCACTGAACTCAAAAGTTTCCACAGAGTTCCCTAGGCTTTGGCTGATAGCCTGTATTTACATGTTTAATTTAAATTAATTGTAGCGTTTTTTTCCTATAAGAGTTTTTCTGTCTTTATTAGTGCAAATGAAGGCCATAATTATGTATGTTCCTCAAATCAGTGCATTTACTGGTAACTGACGGCTGCCATAAAGTTGCTACAAGGAATAATCAGCTAAGCAGGTTATTCTCAGCAAACCTTACTAGACAGTACAGCAAGCTGCAGACAGCCCTGCTGTTCTACTCAAAAATACTTCACAACAGATCCTTTTCTTTTCCCCTTTAACTTGCCATATGGTTCATTTTTGAATCATCTAGCTTTGATCTGTCCATTTCCTTTTAAAAGTAAAAATAAAATGTAGGTATTCAAAGCTGCCATCCGAGTGAAAGACCTCCACTTGATTTTATTTTAGCCACGTTTATAGTGACATGAGTAGAAGTTTTGATTGCTGCTCTGTTAAAAGAGAAATCTGGGAAATAGCATAGTTATGTCATGAGAAGACCCCTGAAGTTAGTGCTTTGTATAGATCTTAGGGAATCTGTTGGCTTTAGAGGGAAAATACCATGTCCTGACTAAAAAACATATCAGCGCATCTTAGGTGCAGGAGTAAAACTGTCCAGCCTTCAAATGCAGCTTTCTCCCCATCAGATAACTGTGTAACTAATTCTGGACTAGCAGTGCTGCCAGGCTTCTGTTCTAAACCAGAATGTGTGATTGAAATTTATTTTAAAGAGAATTGAAATATATTTGAATGTCTTCTGGATCAGAATGAAATAGGCTAGAATGTGTTAGGAGCATCCTTAGAGCTGATCTGAATGAATCATTACCAGTGTCTTGCCAACTCTCAGTAACAGTCATTCCTTCTCATCTGTGGCTGTGGTCCAGAGCAGCATTTACCTCTGTTCAAGCCCAACCCCATTTACCAAAGCACTTAATCACATGCTTACATTTAAGCGTGTAATTGACTGTGGTTGAAGTCAGAGCTGTGTGTGTTTTTAAGTGTTTTGATGGGTCATGGAACCATCCTGTGAGAAATACAGAGAGATTCAGCAAGGTCTGAAATGAAATACTTCATTTTGATATAAAGAAATTAGGAACAGTTGCTACAGTAACTAAAAAGTTCAAGGTAATGTGCAGAAAGAGCAAAGTAATTGACAGCCCGATTAAGAATTCAGACCTGAAGTTAATTTTAAAGAGTCAGGTATTCTGATTAAAAGCCAGTTTCTGATTAGAAGCTGAAATGGCTTTTTTATTGTACTTTCTTTGTGAAGTATGCAGTCCATAGGGCCTAATCTTATTGTAGGCTGCAACTGGTGAAACAGAGAGGGATTTCAGGGACTGAATTCAGAAGAGAGCTTCTCCTTGGACTTCTGTATCAGGACAAGCTTCAACCTCTGGCAACATGACATAACAGCTCTTAGGATATATGCTTTTCAGACATACAACTGTCGAGCAAGAGGAGACATAAACTTCGTAATTGTGTGTACAAAAAATTATTTCTGTGAGACTGTCTTCTGTAATCACAGAAGCATTTTCGTTTGCATGAGCAAGTGCTGATCTCTCTACGGAATACACCTTGTGCTCATTTTCTCCAGGCTCTATCTTGCATAGCAACATCTGTCATATTAAATTCTCACCTTCTCTGATTCACTCTGATGTACAATCTTTATTAATGAACAATCATGGGGTATATCAAATACTTCAAGTTTTCATCTGAATGTCTAAGAATCTATAAAACATGTCAGTGGTAATCAGAAAAAATATATCCTTCATTTGAACCAAAACATGTGATGTCTTTAGCTCTTCTTTAGTAGAATCCTCAATCTTTTCATCTTACAATAGTGCAGTAAGAAAATTTGCACGAAGACATTGGAACTGTTTCCCATAATCCTGGGAGTGGGAAAAGAAAATTTTAGTATGCCAAATAAATACTATCAATCCAGTTGATAAAGTAATTCCCTTCAGAATGTAGCTGGTTGATTTTCCTGGTACAATTATACTCTATTAGCCCAGAAAGATTCAGAAAGAATGCCCATTTACCTAAGCTGTTTCCTATTATCTCCTTTAATATGTACATGGACTGAAAAAAGATAAAAAGTCAGCAGATTTCCTGTCTATATTTATTTGAGAGTGATGAGCAAAGATAAATTGAGATCTTATAAAATTAAGAGTAGCTTTTTTTGTGTGAACATGCAGCCTTTGCCTATATACCTTTTGTGTTGGTATGCATAGAACTTCTGCCTCAAGATAGCTCATGCCATCAAGTCCTGCTCCAGCAGTATCCTAAAGCAGTTGCTAACTTTAAATCAGGGTTTAGTGTTACTGGAGCCAAAAGTTCTGCAAGGAAAAATTCTCCATCCTTAATAGTTAATAAACATATAATTTCTATATTGATTTTCAGAGACAGCTAACAATTTACATCTGTTTCTAGAGAGTTTGTGTTGGGATGGTATGTGGAGAAATTTAAGGCAGTACTATATTTAACATTTTGTAATCTTAAAGGAAATGTCATTTGAAATAATAAAATGCAATGTTCTACCATTCACATTTTCAACATGGCAAGTAAATTCTGGGACTATTTGACATAAATTCATGATAGATGGGAAAGGATTTTTTTCCCTCATCCTCAAATATAAGTACTGGAAGAAAAAAAATTCATAACATGATTTTCCTACAAAAGAATGTATGTAGCCACAAGTTTCCTTCTCATTTTGTTACAATTGTTTGCTCTGTGAAATGCAGAGTAGTGTGTGCTGTAATGGCACGGAGATAAGAAACAAATTTATTTGCATTTCCTAAATTAACAGTTAGTCCTTGTTGGTGACATGTTGCTCTCCTTGCTAAAGCCAGAATCATTCAGGTGATGCTACTGCATGATTTTCCACTAGAAGTGTCCTTAATAATGGCTGCTTGCTAAGCTGTTGCCTTCTTCATCATCCCTGTGCCCTGCACCCAAAGCTGTGGCCACTGGTTATGGCACAGGCTGAAAAGGGAACATTCTGGCACCTGATTTTTCATTCCTCCCCTCATTCCCTAGTCTTCCTTTGGGTCCAGATTTTTTGAAGCAGCTATCTGCTTTGGGAGCTATAACTGCAAAAATTTCCAACCTGGAATTCGTCAGGTATGTTTTTAGGGGTGCCAAGCTCCCTGCTGACTCCCTTGGACATTATGGCATGTCCTGTTCCCATTTGAATACCCATGCTCTCCAGACTGGTAGTTTTAGAAACAGATGCCTCCATTTGTCTTCTGAAAGAAAATGGATAATAACAGCATATTTTACAGATTATATTGAACCCCAATTAAAATCTCTCATGGTTCATAATAGATACTACTTAAGTGCAGGGTATGGTCTCCTTTTTCTATCTCAGTCCTTTTTTTTTATTAGCTTTTTTTTTTACTATTTCAAATACTGTTACCACTGTCAAGGATTAATTTAGTAGAGAAACATTTTCCTTTCCCCACTTAGGCATCATTCATGCTGCTGTTCCCCATCCCACCATTCCACTCTGTGGCACATCTATCTCATTCTTGCTACACTTCTCTTTACTAATTTAATGATGACTTCTCCATTCCTAAACTTATATTAATGTAGGATATAATGTCAGATGATTTATTCTTATCTTTGGAATGTAATTACACACTCTCCGATGTTACAGTTTAAACAAAAGGCCATTTTTCTCCAGGTTGCTCTTCCCATACTCATATTTTCAAACAAAACAGTTATTGAAGCCAGAAATAATCCTACCAGCTTTTTTTCCCATTATCGTATGGATTGGCTAGACAAAGTACTCTGAAGACTTCGGGACACTAATAGACTGTTTCTCAAGATCAGTGTCAGAGATACCAGTATGATTAGATTACTTTCAGGATCTAAAGACTAATTCAAGAATTTTGTTCCTGTGTTTTGGCAGGAAAGCCCAGTAGTTTCTTTCCAGACGACAGTTTTATAGACTCCGGAGAAATTGATGTAGGCAGACGAGCCACACAGAAGATCCCTCCTGGTATCTTTTGGAGATCTCAGGTGTTCATCGACCACCCAGTGCATCTGAAATTCAATGTGTCTTTAGGAAAGGCTGCTCTCGTTGGCATCTATGGCAGAAAAGGACTCCCACCATCACACACACAGGTAATTATTTCCTTAATTAAATTATGTGTCACTTACTAAATTGTGTTGTCTCAAATTGATGTTTGTATGATGTATTATTTCATCTATTTCTTTCAAGAGTTTGTTGCATGCTTGCAAGATGCCCAAGATCATTTATCCAAAGAACATGAATCAAGACATAATTGAAAAATTTACACAAATTAATCTGGTAGGCTGTAGGCAGGGGAAGAGCAGGCAGTTGCCTGAGGCAGCAGAAGAGAAGGGTTTTGTGAGGCTGGTGGTCACTGAGGCTACCAGCTGGTTGCTCCAAACAGCAGAAGATACCACCTTCTCCATCCAGTGCTTTGCACAAAGGCAGCCACACGCCAACTGCATCCAAAGAAATCTTCTCTTAAGCAGATTCATATACATCAGGTCTGTCTCTCTTTCAGCCACTGCCTTTCCTGTCTCATGGTAAGGGCAGCAAGACCCCAGTTGGTCACCGTTATGGGAGAAAGATTCACTTCTGTCTTCCATGTCAGAATGCCTTGAGCCAACCCTTCACATGATGTATGCTGGCTATCTGCTTAGACTGAGGTTTGTCAGGGCCCAGTAATTAGTGTATAAGAAAAGCAAAGCAATTTTTTACAGAAAGCCACCAACTTAGGTAGAAATCAAGATCCAAGTTATTATTCTGTAGGACTAAAATGAAAGCAGATGCTTTTTTAAATACACCTTGATAAAAAAACATATCAAAAAATCACCTTGTGAGAAAAGCTCTGAAGAACCATCCCCTTAAGTAAGAAATTTATACTTTTTTTTCCTCTCCTTTCTGTTTCAGCTTCTAAGCTGCTCTTACCCAGATTGATTAATACATTAGGGCATAATACACTGGCAATGCAAAGTATCTTACTCTCACTTGCATCAGCAGGTTATCAAAGAATTAGCAGGTTTATGGTAGTGTATCTTGCCCTTGCCCTCTACTATTACCTGAAAATACTAGAGATTTATAGAAATATCCCACCTTTTTTTGTTTTTGAACAAACAAATATGTTTATTATGATCTCTGTGGATAATATGGTATTTTGTACATATTAACACACCTCCCACTTATTTCTGTCAAAGAGATTCATAAATCTATGCTTCTCTGTGTACTTTCCTGCAAAATTAAAATATTTCAGTAGGACCAGCACACGATAATTCCAGTGCCACAGTAATGCTGTTACTGCCCTTTTCTAATCAGTCTCTTTTCACAGGGAGATTCAAACATTTATAACTAAAAAATCTTGTGTTAGTTAAAGAAAAACTCAGGTCATGATTCCATAGTACTAACTTTAGATCAGAACTCTGTATTAATTTTATTTGTTTATTATCATCTTAAATTTTGTTATGGAACAGAAGTTATTACACAGATAAGTTCAATTGTTTAAGTAAAAAACCTAAACTTTAACAAATAAACCTCACTTTTTCCACGGAGTGCAGTCATTGGTTTCCCATGAGATCATAATTCCTGCAAGCAGATGTGCTCAAGTGTGGGCTCCATTGTCCATGAGGCCAGAGGTCCTGCCAGGAGCCTGCTCCATCACAGATTTGGGATGGGGTCACAGCCTTCCTTCAGGCATCCACTTGCTCCTGCATGGATCTTTTCGCCAGGTTGCTTGCAGGGGGATCTCTGCTCCGCTTTGGAGCTCCACAGGCTGCAGGGGCACAGCTGCTTCACCATGGTCTGCGCCACAGGCTGCTGGGGAATCTCAGCTCCAGCACCTGGAGCACCTCCTGCTTCTGCTTCTGCACTGACCTTCGTGTCTGTATAATTGGTCTCACTCCCCTCTTCTTCAGCTCCAGTTACTCCTGTGCAATAATTTTTTTGCCTTCTTAAATATGTTATCAAGGAGATGACAATTGCTAACATCACTGAGGGGCTCAGCCTTGTCCAGTGGCAGGTCTGTGTTGGAGCTGGCTGGCATTGGCTCTGTCAGATCCAGGGAGAACTTCCAGCAGCTTCTCAAAGCAGCCACCCCTGCAGCTCCCCCTGCTACCAAAACCTGGCCATGCAAACTCAATACAATGCTCAAAGTCATGGCTATCCATGCTTAAATAACAAACTATTCCAAATTCTCTTTGGGAAACATTCTCTGGCTGTGGTGATTGTTTTCTATTTTAGATTGCCAACAACTATGGTCACTAATTAGTAAGAAGAAAATGTAAGTTCCAAATTTCTATAGTTTTAGAAATAGATCATGCAGAAGCCCATAATAGTTTACTATTAATGAAAGGCATTTCTTCTCATTCTTCTCAACAAATCATAATAGTTTACTATTAACAAAAGGCATTTCTTCTCATTTTTCTCAACAAATCATAATAAGTTACACAATTTTGTTATGGTCTATTAGATTTAATCTTCCTAGATCAAATCCTTTTTTAAACTCATTTTAATAAATCATGAAATTTAGGGATAGGTCATCATTGCTTGCAGAGGGCTTTTTTCCATTTATACAGTTTGAATTGATTAACATGGTATTTTATCAATTATTTCCTTGCTAGCAGTAACTAATTGCCTATTAAAAATCTTTGAATGTATTCAAATGCAATAACGCCCAATCCATTTGTGGTTCAGTTAATATTTACAACTAGTAACTAGTAGCTTGGCCAAAGTCATCAACATCTGCAGCAGCATCTTGCAAATATTTATTGAAAAAACCTTTTGTTTTTGGCAGAAGGCCCCAAGTAAGCATAACCCAGACTGAAGTAGAACAGCAGCAGCTCACTGTACCTGAGTGCCTTGAAATTGTTTTCATCTCACTACATCTAAAATATAGCAGGAAGTGGATGCTTGTAAGCACAGTCCACAGGATATTTCTTAGGTGTCTGCTTTACAGTGAGGCAGGTTGCATCCTAGAAGTGTCTCTTTGCTTGCAATCCAGTGATTCTAGAAAACTAATTCAAGCTGCCATGGACATAGCAGCGCTCGGTGAAGTGAACTTTTATCTATGGGTTCTTGAATTCTGTTTTAAAAGTTGAGTCAAGCTGTTCCATCATGCTCCAAAATTAATATGGAAATACTTTGGGTTTTCTCTTACTGGTTTTACCTTCTCCAGTTCACTTGTTCCTTACTCAAACTCAAGCTCTGTTGAGACATTCCCAGCACCCAGACACCATGATGATGTCCTCTGTCACTGTCCTGCTCAGCTGTGTCAGCCATGGTCACACTGAGACCTGAGGAGGCATCAGCCTGGCAGTAGTTTATGCTCAGAGTGGCTACAGAGACCTGGGTCCCAAAGTATCTTTCAAACCAACCACTTGCCAGTAACCTATGGGGATCATTAAGTCCAACTCCTGGCCTTGCACAGGAGACCCCAAGATGTGCCTGAAAGCATTGTCCAAACACTTCTGTGACAACTTTGCTGAGGAGCCTGTTCCAGTGGTCAGCCACACTATGAGTGAAAAACCTTTTCCTGATATCCAGCCTTAACCTTTCCTGACTCAGCTTCAGGCTGTTTCCTCAAGTCCTGTCACTGATCACCACAGACAAGAGATCAGTATCTGCCCCTGCACTTCCCCTCAATAAGGCAGTTGCAGACTGGGATGAGGTTTGCCCTCAGTGTCCTGTTCTGCAGGCTGAACAGACCAATGACCTCAGCCACTTCTCATGCAGCTTCCCATCCAGAGCTTCACCATCCTTCTGGCCCTCCTTTGGACACTGTCTAAGAGCTCAGTGTTTTTCTTATATTGTGGCACCAAAAACAGCCCCCAGGACTCGAGGTGAGGCTGCCCAAGTGCAAAGCAGAGTGGGACAATCCCCTCCCTTGCCCAGCTGGCAGTGCTGTGGCCTGATGTCACCCAGGACACAGTTGAAACAGAAATGCACATTTTTAATTGCAAGTATTTAGAATTTATACTTGCCTTGTATTGTTAGATTTTAGATTGTATATTTTTATAATTTATATATATATGTCATATTTTTCCTAAACTGAAACTCTGTCTCTAGCAAAGCTAACTTGTATAGACACCCAAAAGGAATGACCTTGTATGCAGTATGGCAGTATGGCAGCTTTTACATTCTCAAAAAGACATTTCAGCACCAAATTTGTGATCTGTATACTGAAATACAGCCAAAAGAAAATAGAAGTTAAAGCAAAGGATCAAAAATAATTTCCTCTAAATAAATAATTAAAATACATAATTACAATAATCTAGGGATGAATTTCGTCATTTTGTATGCGAGCTATGTCATACATAGCTTATTGCTCAAAATGTTCTTGGAAATAAACACTTCTTTTTTAACTTAGTAGCTTAACTTTTTTTAACATTTCCTACATAGGAAAGAACATGTCATCAAGTCCATATCTTGGTTGGCTTTGAAGACCATACCAGACAACTTAATAACAGGCACCCAAATTTTGCTACAGTAAAGTGAAAAGGGATAAGCAGCCTAAATATTGATGCCACAGTCAACTAACACTCAGCAACCATTCAGTGCAGCAACATTTATGGATTCAGAAATAGGTGGTGTTGTTTCTTTCTGCCTGTTTTTCTTCTTCCTTCCAAAAAAAATCACAAACTTACCTGATCAGCTGAATGAGAGAGGCAAAGCCAAGTGATGTCAGGGAATAGAAAAGCTAAATAGTGCCTCAACTGTTGGATTCTGCTTGCAAGGTGTCCTGGTCATCTAAACACAATACAAGTCAGATTAGATGAGGTTCATTTAACATTTGTGATGTCTGCTAGGCTTATATCTGCATCATCTCATTAATATAATACCAGACAAAATACAATTATTGTGGAAAATCAGTGGAAGGTTATTTAAATAGGGGACTAAAGGGAGTTGCAATACTAGTATTAAAGCAAAGCAGTTGTTCAGTTGAAGTTACCCTTGCAAAAAATAAATGCATCCTTTTGAAGAAAATACCTAGAGCCACTCCTTAAATGAGACTTTTCTATATTATTTATCTCTTTTCCATGTTCATTTTTTAATGATCTTTTAACCACCTTTCCTTTAACCACTTTTTCCACTTTTTTGTTTTAAGATAAAATCCTTGTTGGCTAAGCAAAATACTTCTGCAAAACCTCTACCAGAGTTCACTTTAAAATATTTTTTACTTTTCCCTTGGTGACCCCTAGCAACTCCGGCAAACAACCCAGTTGGGCTAGATATATTTTTCTGTCTTATTTTTCATATTAGCCAAGACATAAAAAAGATAACAAATAAGCTGCTTAGTGTCATATTTACAGTGCAGTTGAGGCATGATCTCATTATTTCCTGCCTATACTTCTACAGAATGAGAACACCTCAGTAAGGTCAATATGCTGCAATTCACCTTCTAAACAAAGATGATTTCAAGATTTATAAAATTACAAGAAAATACATTAATATACTAAACAAAATGGTTACTTGCAGGTAGTCCAGGAAAGTACTTGAGTTACCAGAGCAAATCCTGTTTATGATGCTTTTGCAGACCCAGAATTACAGACTAAGCTTGAGGATACCTGATAAACACACAAACATCACTCCCTCTTATGTTTCAGTTTGACTTTGTCGAGCTCCTTGATGGAAGACGTCTGCTGACCCAGGAGGCGAGAAGCTTGGAAGGACCTCAGCGGCAGCACAGAGCTTTTGTGCCCTTGGCAAGCCATGAGACAGGATTTATCCAGTATTTAGATTCAGGAATATGGCATTTAGCCTTCTACAATGATGGCAAGGAATCGGAAGTGGTTTCTTTTCTTACTACTGCTATTGGTAAGGATTTCCTCTATTATTCCTAAACTCCTAAGTACGCCTTGGGGCCAGGTATTAACGCACGTACTCGAATTGCATGATGGTTTTGTGTGGTTTTGGAGAAAATGCTTGGAGGAGATTGTATTTAGCAATATGCTGAATACTGTTAGACCCTAAATGTTGAGTAAGTATTTTGTAGGTCTTTTAAGTAACTATAATCATAACGAGATCCTGCACAGTGCCAAACATGGATTACAAGCTGGAAAATCCTTGCTTTATTTTCTTACTTTGATTTTCTTTTTATTTAGTTGGCTTTTGTTGGTTTTGTTTGATTTTTGTTTGTTTGATAGGCTTTTTTCCCTTTCTGGAGCAGAGGTGTAGGAGTGATTGAAGAGTAGGCAGTAGCACCATTCCACAGTTCTAGGTGACAGGCAGTTCTGCCATTGAACATCATCAAAATCACTCAAGCTGGAGTTCAGGCAGAGTACTGGGGTTAAAACTCCAATAAAGGGCACTGTAGGCCTTTGGCAGTAGCAACCACAGGAATCTGTGTTTCTCCTTGCTAACAGAAAGAAGCTGAGATTGCTTAAGAACAAATTAACTAAATACATCTTCTGACTTCTCTGGCAGTAAAATGCCCTGTCAGTTCAGCTCACAGGCATGGAGTTGTTGCTGTCCAAGGCAGAAAAGATGCTGCCAGTGGGTGCCTGACAGCACACTGAGTATTTTTCTTCCACCCTGTAAATAGGTAAATCTGTTTCCGATTCAGTAATATTTAATTTTAAGTTTGTTTGACCTGCTTAAACTGTTCATATACCAAAATGCATTTGGTTGTAATTTAAACATTAGTCCATAAAACTAGCACTCAGCTTTCTTCTGACCGCAGTGTTTAATGGACTTTTTTTCTTTGCAGAAAAAAGCAGACTCATTCCAAAGCTGCCATTAATCCCTCTCCCAACAGAGGCATTGGTGTTGAGTCTCAGCTGTCTGCAATAGTTACCTAAGAGCTAGGGGCTGTAATTTGTCTTGGCAGGTTAATTAAAAAGTTTAGGTCTTAACTAAAGCAAAGTCATTAACATCCCAATATTCCATTTTAGCACTAAAGTTTATCTAATGCAGAAATGGAAACTGCTGTAATACTGTGTTTTAAATTTAAAACCTGGGAATGTGATGTTCTGTCTTGTTTGCAGCTGTGCAACACTAACGGTAGTTACTTCTAGAAGTATGCTAACTTAGGAAATTGAAGTCTTACTTTATAGAATGCGGTTTTACTTCCATTTAGTTTACTTTAGTAATTTGATTTTTTACTTACAACAACCACAGAAGCTTAAGATATTCTTCTGAAGGCAGCTTTTTCTCCTTGTTGAAGAATGTCTTCAGTTCAAAATTTCCCATCACAGGAAAGAAATCAGTAAGGCTCTTAGAGCAGAAAACACATTTAAAGCACTGTCACTATTGTTCTTGTTTTCAAAGTGATGCTTAAGTGTTCTAGCCAGACTTTTCTCTTGGCCTAATTGCACTAATGTAGGTAAAAACAAGGAGATAGAGAAAAAAGAAAAGAAGCATTCTTAATTTGCCTTTGAGCATCAAGGGAATGGTGAGGGTGAGAAGCATGTCAGATTGTCTTCAAGGCAATCTTAATTTTTTTGGGTTTGCTCTGCTGTACCTTCATGACTGCATGATAAACAGAGCAGTCCACGATATGGAGCCCATGATATATTCGATATATCCCCTGCTGACCTTGAATCACTCAGGGTTTCTGTGATTCAGAAACAAGGAAGTTTTCTTTTGCTACACAGGTGGGAATCACTTTATCCACTGGCAGCTGTATATCAACACAAAGATGTAGTGTAAAAAACTGTGTTCAAGTACAAGCTATGAATTTTAAAACAGACTTAAGTAAAATTTTAAGTAGGAAAATGTAGCTTATTGGCTAGAATCTGTCCAGAAAAGTGCAGCATTTGTATAAGTACCATAAAAATCACTATAATAGCCTTAACAAGGTGGTACCTTTCTCCTCCATCTAATTTTCAACAGGTTGTTTGAAAAAAAAAACGAAAATAAACAGCCAGGTGTTTTGTGTAACTCTAATGCTTCAGAACCTTTCTAGTGTATTCATGAAGTCTGGTAAGACATGGCTGCTAGATTGTAAGTACATAAATACTGTGGTACTGTAGTGTTACTATTTTTTTTCACTGCCCAAGTAAAGAGGATAAGGCAACCTGACAGTGCTTATGAACCAGTGTGTAAAGTTGCAACACAAAACAAATAAATCAAGTTACACATGATGGGAGCCTTAGATCTGTCTGTGCAGGGTGAGGAACCTTCAAAGGAGTTGTGTTGACTGTCAGAGGCAAGCTGCCATTTCATTTGATTCCATTTGGCAAGACTACCTAAAATATCTCCCTTTATTATTCCACTAACGTAGGGTTTACAGTAAGAACAAGTTTGAAAAGTATAGCTGTGATGCAGGAAGAAGTAGGATCCAATGATCTGAGAAGCAGACCAGCAGCCCAGAACTCCTGAATTCTGATTGATGTGTTAATTCTTCCCCAGCCTAGGCTCATGCTTCAGCTGCTCACTGTGTAAAACTGAGGAGAGTGACATTTCTCTGGAGATGCTGTGAGGGTGATAGAACTGCTGGGAAAATGAATGAAGCATTAATTAATAATCACAGATAGTAGTAGAAAGTACAAAATTGATAATGGTGATCGTAATGATAAGTTCATAAAGCCAAACTGTGCAGTCATTGCTTCAGGCAAACATCCCCTGCGAGTGAGGACTCACCAAAATAAATGGCAATAGCTTTTACTTCAGCAATAAACATGTTGGATGGAAAGACTGCTGATTTTCCAAGTCTTATCTGCTATGTTTCAACAGACTGAGCTGTTCAGAGCCAGCAAATCATTGCAGGCTCTGTATGACAGTATCAACTGCAATTACTGTGCAGTGCTTGCCTGGAATGATTTGGCTTCCATTATTCTAGTGAAAACTGGAGAAAAATGGAAAAAGGCATCTGTATTCCCAGTTTGATAACACGCAGTTAATTTCATAAATTGTGAGGCTGTCCATTATACAGCTTTGGAATGTGATAAAGCTATAACTAAATCCACTCAGGAACATTAGCATAGATTTTGAGGGCGGGACATGGCAACTTGGCCTGTTGTCTAAATGGGTGTGGAGTCATCATCACTGAAGGGCTAGGTGTTTTCAAAATGTGTGCCTGTTACATACGCTGAATGTAAACCTGGGATCAATATAGCCTTGTAATGCCTGTCAGAGCTTATACTTCTGAATAATACAGGAAATTCAGGTAGAGGGAAAAATATTATTCTGGAAAAATTTTCAGCTTTTAACAGCATTTTTATATCCCGTTCTTCCAAATTACAATTCATTACGTTATAAAGGAATGGACACTCAAAGTCTCTTAATAATAAATTAACCTTTTTGTAAATTACATTGGTGGCACTTTCTGAAATTCCTAACAGAAACACTACTTTGAGAAGCACCTTGTGGCTTCACAATCTGCCATGATCTGCCTGATAGTGGTAATTTATTTAAAGCAATCTTGTCTAGTGAAGCAAAATAGTAGGCTAAGGAATCAGCTGGAATCAGCACATCTGAGACAGATTTTGGCCAAAAGTCTGCTCAGTAGAAGCAAGAAACATCTGAGAACCTGAAAAGAGCATCTGTGGAGTCAAAGTGTCTTCCAGCAGCTGTTACTGCTGAGCTCAGGCAGTCTCGACTGTGCAGGGCCATTGAGAAATCAAAAGGAAAAGCAAAATCAATTGTCCGTGAGAGGAGAGCATCACTGTTTACCCGCTTGTCACCCAGCAAGCGACAGGAAACACATGTAGAACACCCGAGATAGGATGCAAGGTTTTATCTCATTCCTATCTTCTACATGAGACAATGCTTAAGTTAAGAAAACGACCATTCTTTCTGCTCCCTCTGCCATCTGTAAAAAAACCCTGCTGTAAGTAGTGTCCTCCACTGAAGTGCAAGATGAATTCCAGTGTGACTTATAAGTGGCTGCCAGCAATTCCAGCACCTGGTAATACACACCAAAAAGGCAAGTGCCCTTCCTGCAATAGCCCAGAAGTAACCTACCCCATGCAGTCCCTAGGACAGCACTTCACACTCAGGAATGGTACCAGCAGTGGAACACTTCATGATAGGACTGAGCTCAAAGGAGAAACTGCAGGGCACAGAAACAAGCATGGGACTGGAAACCCGCCTTGTGTGAGAGGTGACAAGAATGGCTTCTTCAGCACTGTGTGAAAATGCCTTTGTGTTGAGCTTATTCTTAGCAAAGGGAAAAGCAAGCATCTGAATAGCTCAGATTTGCTTCCATTGCTTTTGCTGCTTATGTTTAAGCTAACTTTAGCAGTTTCCACTTCAGAGAGGGATACAGAAGTGTGATCCACTTAAAGTCTCAAAGCCATTTGTGTTATTTACACTTGCTTTGCTAATGTCTGGAAAAATCTTAATTGTTATCATGTAAATATTGAGGAGTCAGGATACTATGCAGAGTAACATGGGATGTGATCTCTTCTGGCTTGCACTTTGCTTTTAGCTTCTTAATGCCACAGTTACTCGACTTAAAAGTCCCCCATGTACTATTAGATCTTCAGGACTCTAAAGGAGGAGAGGTGGTTTTAATGTCCCAGCTACCCTTTTCTGAACTTCTCCTTAGGCTAAAGAGGCTGAAAGTTCAGCAAGTACTTTGCTGAATCAGAACTCCTTAATTGCTAATGAGACTCCAGCTGCTCTGTGGAAGAGCTCAGTTCTCCCCTATTGCATGAGTATGGTCATCTTAGCCCTTCTGTTTCAGAGAGGGGCATGGAGCACTTCCACCTTGTGGTAACCCTCTGCAGATAATTAGTTAGTAACCCATTCCTGCCCACACTCACAGCTCTTTTTTTGCTCTGCATAGAAAAAGAAATACAGCAATATGAGAACTGTGCCAGGAAGGAAAATCACCTAATTTTTGATGTTATTGATCTCTGTGCTACAAACAAATAGCAGAGCTTTGCTGGCTCTGTAAAGAATTGTTTTGACTTTGGCTCTGTATGCCCCTCTACAAGCAGATGTCTGATGCTCTGTCAAATGGGTGATGCTTTTTTTTGATTATTCTCTTGTTGCTGCCGACCCTTTTTTTGATACTTTGTTTCCTGCTTTCTGCTCTTACCTAGCTTCTCTGAGTGTGGCCAAGCTCATAGGTTTCAGGTAGTATTTAGAAAGGATACAGTCACTGAATTCATGGAGAAAGCAAAAAAGTGCATTTATGAGTCCCTGCCAGGCTGTGTTAGGTTTTTCTTTCCTTGTGTATTTGATCTCATGAATGACATTTTGTTGACAGGTCTGCTTGACTGAAAATGCTTATCCTCAGAGCAGGTTCAGGTTATGCTGCAGCACTGCAAAGTGTCTTCCTTTAAACATCCAGCTGGCCACAGAGTTTGATGGGGTCCTCTGTGAGAATTGAACTTATCCATACAGAAGGTTGGCAAGAAGACAGGAGACTGCCCTCTCCATCCTAGCCAAATCCAGCCCAGTCGGATAAGTTTGGTTTCACAAGGCGAGACAGAAGTGTGGGGTGAACTTCCTCTGCCTGAGCTTTGTGAGCCGCAGGAATTCCCCACTCCAAGCAGGTGTCATGGTGTGCTTGATGAGATTTCACTTTCATCCAGCCCATGTGCAAATCTAGTCTGTTCTCTTTATAGAGCTTAATAAAAAAAAGAGAATGGTCTGAGTCTGGATTTAGAACTAGAAAGAGGTCTGTGCAGAGGTGAAACTTTTCACATTAGTTTGCACTCCTTATATCCAGAGTTTGTTTGCTATTCTCAGTAAAACACTGATGATGATTTTGGATAGATAGTGACACAGCCCTTAAGACTTTAGCAGCTGAAAGCCAACAACAGCTTTATCAGTGAACCCTTAATCTTTTCATGTTTTTCCTCAAAACTGATGAACAGCCTCATTTCCCAGTGAAGTGAGCCAAGAGGGTGAGCATGTTCCAGTGTTGGAGTTTATCTCTGTGTCTGCCTTTTCAGACAACTCCTACCAGATCAAACATTCCTCCTGGTTCTTAAATCCCTTTCAGCTTCAGTCAGTAATGTTTGTACGTGATCCTATGGTACACTGCTCCCTAAATGTTAACTGCAGCTTTCTGCCTGCTGCTGCTAAGAGCTACAGCACTTCCAAGGAACAGGAAGTCAGACCAATTGTTTCAAATCTAGATGTTACTTGTAATGACCTTTTTTCTCTCTGCAAGTGTCTGAAACAATTCTTGCATAATAACCCTTCTTCCCAAGCCATAATGGCAGGCAAAATTATTATTTCAGGATTTTGCTATTGAAGATGTAAGGCATCTCTAATAAAGAGGAAATTAGGACATGTCTCAAAGATAATTAAATAATAAGAAGCCTGTAAAGGTCAAATGCTTGGCTGTGAAAACTTCCATGGCCTCTCTGTGTAGAGTGTATCTCTTCACTGATGATCAGTGAATAAAAGCTAGCAGTAGAAAATTAAAATGTGTAAAGCTAGCTTAGTTTTAAAGCAGAGATGCAGTAATTTATTTAATGTTAGATTTGAACTTTTTCTTTAATTTTTTATTTTGATTTCTACGTGTACACACCTCTTTCAATAGCTCTTACAAGTGATTACTTGAGTGGAGAAAATAGAAAAATGGACAGGTACTTTCATTTATATTGTTGTAGAAAAGAAATTAGGCCAGGATGGATGCCAGTAAGTATTCATCTCAGTAGAAGTTAGCTGTCTGAGTGTCTTTAATGTTCCAGATTTTGTCTGGTTTTAATCATGCTTTAAAGTGGTAGAAAAACAAAGGTAGATTTGTCATTTTGAAAAGCTTTGCCTACATCTGTACTTACATGGACTGGTAGCATTGAACTTGCATGTCCATGTGCTGCTTTCAGGCAGGCAAGTTCTCTTGATCTGACAGAGCTTGTACAAAAGGTTTATTGATTGGGGGAATAACTTTAGTTTTAGGGTCAAGAAAAGGTTTATTTATTGCTGAAGTTTATGCCTCTTTCTTTTTCTTTCTTTCTTTCTTTCTTTCTTTCTTTCTTTCTTTCTTTCTTTCTTTCTTTCTTTCTTTCTTTCTTTCTTTCTTTCTTTCTTTCTTTCTTTCTTTCTTTCTTTCTTTCTTTCTTTCTTTTTTTTTTCTTATTTCTTCCTTTTCTTTCTGATACTTCTTTCTTTCTGTTATTTCAGTCCCTGTGTTTTTCTGTTCATTTATTTCAGAAGAGCATAAATCTGCCTTAATAACATGGCATGTAAGTGCTGTCTGAGGGGTTCTGGAGAAACGTGTAAAACGGTGCATATGGTTTTCGTTTTTACACTTTTGTATATAGCTCTTTCCATGCAGCCCAGACTGCGGGCTAATGTAAGCACAGCTTGTTTTATTCCTGTGTTGTATTACCGAGCTGCTAGAGCAGCTTTGTGCATGCTTTTCTTTCCATGAATGCTCCCCTGCTAAAGCACAGAAATAAGGTTGTGGGAGTTACTCGTCTGCTTTGGCAAACAAAAAGAAAATTCTTTCTGTACTTGAACAACAGGCACTTTAAAGCCTCACTTTTCCAAAGGCTGTATTCACGTGTACATACTTGCATTCAAGACCACAAAAAACCAGAAGTCAACAACATCAGGACCTTAGGAGTCACTGGACCAATCTTCATTTTGCATGGGGGCCAAGCAGATGAGAGGGACATGGTCTGTGCAGTCACTCCTGGCATATGTTGACTTTTTAAATAATAACAGTTGGTCTGTATATTAGATATGTCACTGCTTTCTTTTGCTAAGTGCTACAACAGTCTCAGAAAAAGTTCCATAGATTATCTTAAACTGATTTCTAGACAGCTTGCCAGAGGCTCTGAGAAGGAGCAAGATTTGACCACATATGTGCAGCAAGTCTGCAAGGGGCAGGAACAGAGCCATAAGTACTGCTTTCTGCCTGGCTCTGACAGAAGACCACCAGAACAGAAGAGTTCAATGCAGCTGCCTGAGATGCCCCAGAGAACTGGGGGCATCCTTACAAGGGGGCAATGCTGACAAAGAACCTGGAGGGGAGTCAGGCTCTTGTGTAGCAGTGGCTGCAAGTCAGGCATCCTGTTTGGGAGCATGTCCCTGGCACCAGACACTTACATAACTGAACCTCACATATCAGTCATTCCAGCCAATACATCCTTAGTTATCAGGCTGGATATATTAAATAAAGACTTGGAGTAAAATGAAATTTATTTTTTATGCACCCAAAATTACAACATTGCCAAGGCTTCATGGCATTTGTTTGACCAAAAGAGATTACATTTGTAGTTCTCTGTGTGTGTATGCAAGAATGGTTTGGTTTTTTTCCTCCTGTAATACACCAACTTAAAACATCATTTAAAATGAAACTCAAGGCCAGATTTAGCCTTGCCCTGAGCTATGACAGCAGAAAATGTAATGTACTGAACGTGAAGTAACTTCCCTCTTGCTAGTGCAGCTCCAGAAGTTGAACCCTGAAGGCTGAATAATTGTTGTTTCCTGTATTAGTTTGTAACAATTTATGAGAGTGGGAAGGAACAAAAAAAAATTCTATGCAATCCCCTGGGGAAATAGGGGATATGAGAGTTTCATCTACTGGAGTGAAATTCAGGTTTAAAAATATTCCAACTGCAAAAAAAAGGAATCTAAGAAGAAAATAACTGTTCACAGTGTGTCTTTCTAGATCTCCACAGCCATGTCACAGTTATGTTACAAGTATGGATTAAAGTCTTATTGTGCTTGGAAGCTGCATTGTAGAAGGAAAATTAAGAAGGCTTCAGTCCAACAGCTACTCTTTGTTTAAAATCATTCACTGCATTTTTTTTCCCAGCTAACTTCCAACCTGTGATCACATTTCAAGTGCTTTGGAACAGAGGGTGTTTTCAGATGGTCAGTGTATGACTCCTTAAGAACTGTATTTCAAGAACCTTTTGTGCTTTTAGCATTGCTCAAGCTGTAGGAAAACAGTGTTTTCCCTGTTTTGCCCTATGGACAGCAGAAATACATTAGCAGGATTTCCTTAAAGTTGGTGAAGTCAAGGGAGATTTTAACCACCAAGTTAAATGGTCATATACATCAACCAATGCCCAAGTGCTTTTGAAATCCCATTACACTTTATGCTTTCAACCATCTGAGAGCTTCAGATTATAAGGCATTCTGCCCTGGAAAGATTTCTTCTTAATAAGGAAGCAGTAAGAGAAAGGAATGAATCAGGGAGATAAAGATAAAGCTCTCTCTCAAAGGGCAACCCAAATTCAGACCAAATGTGGCAAAGGTTTCTGAAATAATCAGGCTTGTTCTCTTCTTTATTTACTCCCCAACTATTCCCACTTGGTTCCTCTTTCTGTAGAACAGAAGTTCAAAATAGGACAGAAAAAATCTGACTTTTTAGTATTTCCAGCTGGGACTGGAGTCAAATGTGCTTGAAATAGTGTGAGAAAGACTGATATGATTGTGGTGAGAGCCATTTGAATACCTGGATATACATCTCAAACCAGGCCTAAAAAAAAAGTATAGACAACTCAAGAGAAAATGTGCTCACATGATGTACTGTGAAATTTGGCAAAATCAGCAGCTCTTGATTTCAATAAGCAAACTAACTGCCCCTGAGCACCAAACTTTCTGTGCTTCGCCATCACCTTGTAAAATGGCCCAGCCTGCAGAGTCACTTCTGGCAGGGACAGGTGTCTCTTGTCAGTACTCTCATGGAGATGGGGGTGTATCTGCACTTGCAAATTGCTTTTTTAAAACATTCTTGCAGAAAAAAGAGGAGGGAGAATAACATTCAATTCAATATTGTGGTTATGTCCTCTCTCACTTTCCAGATTCAGAAGTGATTTAAAGAGCTGTTTAAAAGACTGCCTGCTTGTTGCCCTTTTCCTAATTTAGCATCCTTATACTTGCATGTGAAGATTAGAGTTCCACTGGGATGTGAGAGTAAAACAGGGTTATATGCATGGGTCCTTAATTAAAACAGACCTCCCAGCCTCAAGAAAAGGAAAAAAAAAAATGATAATCTGGCACAACATCAACCAGCATTAGCAGTATCAGCATCACTCTAAGTGCCCTACCGAAGAGGAAGCTGTGAAAGAGCACTCAAAAATAATGACTGAGTTTCCATGATGATGTCAAGACTTCCACATCTCAGGCTGCCAGGTGTGGATTGCTTGAGCTAGAAGTATAAAAGCTGTACAAAATAAAAATGAAGCAGAAAAATTGAAATCTCAGCAGGTGATGATGTACTATGAGAAGGAATCAGTCCTTTAAAGCTTCATCTAGGGAAGGAGGAGGAGGAGCAAAGGAATACCAGACCCAGCATTTCCACATTTCTTTTGTTTCCAGGGCATTTTCTTTCCCCTTACCTTTGTTTTCCCTTTTTTTTTTTTTGGCTCATAGTGTCAAATCTGATGCTTGAAGACATCTGAAACCAGGTTTATCCCCTCTCACCTCCACGTCTGCCTTGGCATTGTTATCACAATTACAAGGGCAGTGACAGTTCTCTAGGCTGAGAATCCAGCCTCTCCTGCAGTGAAATTCAATTGAGTAACATCATTTCTTTGAAAAATAAACAAGACTGCAAGCTCTGCAACTGGGAAGTAAATTAAATGTGTTCACAGAGCTTCAGAATCCTCTTTGCCTTTCATGTTATACTGCTTGACTTCCTATTAAAATTATTGCTAACGTAGTCGGGGCAGTGACAAGGAGCACTTTTGTGAAAGAGATATGTTATTGCAATGAGCTTGTAGGTGTCAGTTTTATCCTGGACAAGCAGATCTAGAAAAAATAGTATGTGGCTTTCTAAGGTTGCTCTAGTGCAGCAGCAAAGAGTAAGGTGAAATAATGTGGTGTCCCTTCACTCTCCCAAGCAATATAATTCAATGTACAGTGAGAGGAATGCTGGGAACTCCTCATGGCCCTTCTGTACTGATGTGGCTGACAGAGGATTTCAAGGTCAAATGCAAACCATGGAGTCTCCCTGCTTTCTGCCTTGCTCCCTGTGCCCTCCCTCCCAGCAAAACATTTTTGTTAGCCAGGGAAACACAACTAGGCAGAAAATAGATGAGCGGACAGCTAGGAACAATATATTTCTGTGTGACAATAAATATACGTATTTGTTTGGTACAGTAAACAATTCTATTCTAATTATTTGGTTTACCGCCTTTTTTCATTTACTTGCTATTTTTGAATTAATGCATCTTTGTATAGAGATAGTCAACATTTATTAGGAAAGGGTAAAAACCTTTTATTGTACCAATTAGTATGTGTGCAATATCTTCCTGGGTTGGTAGATGAGTAGCTGCGGCAATTTATTTTAGGCTGAGCAGCTACGTATATCTTCTTACCAGAACTGAACAAAAGATTTTGAGGCCATTTCTTATGTAGTGGTGGAGTAGACTACTAGTTGAAGGAACCAGACAGGATACTTAAAAAATCTCTGCTCTTTTCTTTGCATCTCAGTTCTAATATGGAATATTCTCACTGGTACAAGTTTTTTATATTCCTTGAACCTTGATTCCTGAACTGAGATTAGCATTGATTCATTAAGGTCTAATTGTCCTGCTCTAGTGCTGTTCCCACATGTTTCTGACACCAAACACTGCCATCTCCAAAGCAACTTTTTGAGATTATCAAATGAAACAGTTACATTTGAATTCATACAGCCACACAGCACTGAATGGCATTTAATCAGTTTTTAGAAAGCAATCCTGGTGCTTATTAACTCCCAAAAAGCTACTGGCTTCAGTTGCCAGCTAGATAACTATTTTTTCTTTGCCAATAGATAGTTGCCTCTAAATGCCTAGGGAATGATGATGCTTGGTGGCAAGTGCAGGCTATAAAATATTTATCTTTAACACACAATTGTATTACTGCAGCCTCTAATAGCATTTGGTGTCAGGCAAACATCTGCCTTGGCCTCTGGCCCAAAGATAGGGAAACAAGCTATTAAGTTGGATGTTGCATAGTAAATAAATAAGGCAGAAATACTGTTGAAGTAGCTGTGCTACTGACCAGCAAACATGGTGAGTATATAAAAAAGAAGTCCATCAAGAGTCTAGAAATTTGTCTAGCTTCTTAATAGGTTTATTGTGTTGCATCTGGATAAAGGTAATTCATGTCGGTAGTTGTGAGCCAGGCTGACAGGCCTTTATAGAGTTCACCGCAGTAGAATTGGCTTTCATGGGGCTTTTTGTCAGCAGCAAAGTGGTCCCCTGAGCAGACCATTAGCCTGGGAGCTTTGTCGCTGTCACATGAGTCAATTTATAATGTAAAGCAAATGCTGTGTTGTATTTGTGTCCATACCTCAGGTTAACAACTTTAAAAAAATGGGAATGGTAACAGTTAGTGATTTCATATTGAACTTGATAATACCCTTAAACAAAAGATAGTGTAGTGTGAAGTCTTATTGTGGATATGGGCTGGATCATGCCAGTTTATGGCTTCTCTCAGAGTAAAGGGTGATTACAGTGGGAAAACTAGCAATGGGACAAAGGTTTCAGCCAAGTTTCCCTCAAAATCTGCCAGCTGTGAGTTTACTTGTACTGAAAAAATCCCCTGAAAGAAATGGCAAAAATAGCAGATCAATGTTATTTTTTGCAATATGTTAAATTATAGCTGCTGAGGATACTTAGAGAATTTTTTTTTTTGTTTCTTTCTTTGATATTTAAAGCTCATGAGCAGAAAGGACCTTAAAGAGTACCTCAGAAGAGTTTTGCTCTTGAAGAAGTCTAGGGTTTTGCACTTACTGGATGTTTTCCCTTTCTTATTTTTATGAATCCATAAAGTGTTTTGTACATCCTCCTTTTCCTGCCTGGGGTAGGCTGTCCTAGAGTAGGGAGTACTGGCTCTGTCAGACAGGGCATTTCCATACCATTCTCCAAAATGACAGTGTGGATCTGAATACCAAGTGTCTCATTATATCATTTAGACTTTCTGTCAGAGAAGTATGAGGATATTTATAATGGAGAACTGAGAAGATGCTCAGAGGGCTTGGAGACAGGCTAAAGGAGTTGGGGCTGCTCAGCATGGAGAGGAGACAGTGCCAAGGAGACCTTAGAGCTCTTCCAGTACCTAAAGGGGCTACAAAAGAGCTGGAGAAGGACTTTTTACAAGGACATGGAGCGATAGGACAAGGAGGAATGGCTTTAAACTGACAAGTAGGCAGGTTTAGTTGAAATATTAGGAAGAAATTCCTCACTGTGTGATGAGTCATTGGCACAGGCTGCCCAGAGAAACTGTTTTTGACATATCCCTGGAGGTGTTCAAGGCCAGTTTGGATGGGCTGTGGGGCAACTTGGTCTAGTGGAAGGTGTCTGCTCATGGCAGGGGGATTGGAACTGGGTGGTCTTTAAGGTCCTTTCCAGTCAAAACCATCCAGTGATTCTGTGACTCCATTAAATGACTTGCTTTTTCAGTTGCTAATTAGATTGTGAAGCTGGCAGAACACTTAATTCCATAAACAAGCTTCTGCATTCGCTCTTAGAAACTCCACACCCCAAGTTTTGCCCATGTGCCTCTGGTGTGCGTTGTTTGCTTTCGGAAATTTCACTCCTGCTGGTGGTTGAAAGGTGGCATGGAAACTGTGTTTTCAGTGTTCTCTTTTCATTCAACAGCAAAACCTGACAAAGGCATCATGCATCATCCATTGGCTGGCCCTCCAGTTATTAATCTCTGCCCTTACCGGCTGGTGTCAGTCAGATCTCTTCAGGGATTTGGAAGCCAAGAGAAAACTGTGGGAATCAGACTAGAAACAGAGAACATATGTATCTCTTTCTAAAATAGAATTGTTCATGGTCTCACAGTGAACTTTAACAATTAAATAAAACAAAACAAAAACATTGTCATAATTCTCTAAAGGAGTTCCCATGGTACTATTCATAAAACACCATATGGAATTTTGTATATATTGGAAAATACTCCTCTAATTATGTGAACAGCTTACAGAATAAGCTGTATAATGGAGACTACAAGCCAGCCATAACTGCAGTGGCCTGTTTTTGCTTATTGATTAATAGTGTGTCACCTCTGCAGCAATGTTGACTGTGAACATACTCAAAAGAAAGACAGCTGCTTTGTGCCACTGACTTGGGACTCCCTGAATGTTAAAAAGTTGTGTCCCTTCTATACCATATGATAATAATTTGGCTAAGCACTAGCTTCTGAAAATGTCTGCTTGATTCTTTATTCTTTCCAGGTTTCTCCCACCACAACTCCCTAATTTCTGATGCCAAGTCACCCTCCTCCTCCTGTTTAGCTTGAAATGTTGGTGTTAGAGCTCTGTGCATGAACGTGTGTGCACTTACACATGCCAGAAGGGCCAGAAAATTTTCTGAGGTGCCCAACTGGCAGTCTGTAACCACTGAAACAAAATTCAGTCCTAGGATGAAAACAGAGGTTTTTATGAGAAGCCTTGAGTGAGTATAACTTGCTAATGCCTGCAATTTCAAAGTAAAAAGAAATTCCAGGTTGTGATTCTGCCTAAGAATATAAATAGGAGCATGCTCAGTGTTGCACACACAGCTTGCAGACTTGCTCCTCACAAGCCTTAGTCTCTGCCTTGTTTTGTGCTCATTAGCTGTGGAGTTTCTAAGGAAAAAAAGTGTGTTCATTTAACACTTCCTTTGTGGAAATACTTTGGAGTTGTTTGGGAGTAGCTTTGAGACAAAGATGCACTGCATGAACCGTCATCACTTTTCAGAATTGATTCTCAGTAGTGAAGAACTTTTGGGAGCGTGTGAAGACCTTAATTGCCCTGAAACACCAGGAAAGTTTGCATCCTTAACTGCTAAAAAACAGCAAGTGGCACAAGTCACAGGGGGAGTAGAGTTTCTTTTCACTTCATCTCATCTCTATCAGGCAGGTTATTCCAGGGCAAATAGAGGTAGTGTAAAATGAGAATATATTAAAAATGTTACTTTTGGCAATATTAGAAAAACAAGGGACATCAGAGAAAGCACTGAAATGGGATGAAAGGATTTTTTAAGGGCCTACTCTATTATTAATAGCAGAGGGTATTCAGGCCACAAGTAAGAGCTTCTGAGGTGCTTCAGTGAGAAGGGTAAAATGGGTTTCATCCACCTGTCTTTTAATTCCTTTTGAATTCCTTTAGCCACTCTATGGCATGAGGCAGTTTGGCCACGCTTGCAAAGAAGTATCTAGGAAACCAAAGATTGAGGAGGTACTGACAGATGAAGTGATATGTGTGCATATCACTGCAGCTTCACAATGAATGCCAGATCTGCATATGAACCAGAAAATAGATGTGAATATTTTTTTTAATGTGATAGTGTCAGTCACTGTCAGCAGGGATCTGACCAGTTATAGGTGTCTCTGCTGAACCGGTCAGAGGAGGAGAGGATGCACCACCAGAGTAAAGGTTCTTACATGGATTCACCCAGAAATTCTGGGAAGGTTGGTTACCTAAGCACAGGTCTGCTCCATTTCTGTGATTACTCTGAACTTCTAAATCCCTTTATACATAGTCATTGTAGTGGACAATGTAATTCAGTTTAATCTGCAGTGGACATCGAGTTGGTGTGCAGAGTCTTACCTGTCTTGTCCTAGGCATCACAGACACACCAGCTGAACCCACTGTAACTACAAAATATTGTTTCTAGTAAGAAAGATTACCATTTAGCTGATGTAGTGCACTGTCACACTTTGGAACAGTTGCCATGCTTAATGTATGCTACTTTTTACGTACTTTCTAGATGTTTCTGTGGGTCTTTTTATTATTTTACTTAAATATTATATTACAAAAATATACCAAGAAAGCTATATGGATATTTACTCCTTTTCAATATCTCTGTTTAGTCCATTAAAGCAAAAACTTGGGAAAAAACTTTTAAAAATAGTTTTTAGTGTTCTAAAGGTGTTGTTAATGCTGGGAGTCTGTCCTGCATCATGCCCTGAGGTATTCCACTGGACTTCAAAGATCACACATGTTACATCTTTGCAGGGTTGCTCCACCTTGCAGCCCCTGACCCAGTGTGGCAGTGGGGTGGTAAGGTGTCATGAGACAGCTGCACTGATGCTGAATAGCACAGCCCTTCTCTTCCCAGTTGTCAGGCAGCAGGGAAAAAAATACTCTATTTTTTTTCTGCTGCATTCTTTTTTTATGCCACCTTTTGAGCTTAACCACCTCACTGGAGGGTCTGACAAGTGCCAGAAGCAGCACAAGAAGAGGGAGCTTAGAGTTGTTCTTAGGATGAGAAGATTAGAGGAAGAGGACTGACCCTTTCAGCAGCAGGAGCGGTTAAATCTCCTTGCCCATCTCATTATCTTGTTTCACAGAACTCACACTCTCTATGTTCTTCATGTGTGTAAGTATTTACATAAATAACTTCCTTTTCCTAAATCTCTGGGTATATTTCTTGAAGAAAAGAAAAATATAAGTATTGTAAAAAAAGCATAGAGAAAAAAAAGTCATAAAGTGAATTAATTTTTGTTTTCAGCAAAAACAAAACTCTGACATTAACTCACGTCAGAGTTCTGAAGATTGTATACACATGGGCTAATATTAACTTTTCATTTACAGGAGAGATTTGTGTTTATACCTGATATGAAGTGAGAGATGATATTCCTAAATATCATTATAAATGCACAAGGCCTTAGTTGTTACTTCTTTATTCTAGGAAGCATGGCTGCTCTTTAACTGGAGCAAAGATGGCAGCTCAAGCCTAAAGGGTTGACTGCATGTTGTTCCACACACTGTGAAGTGAATACCTGCTTAATTACTGAGTGTTAGAAAACTGACAGCAATTCCTTGTACCTTTCTTGCTGCATGGAGCTGTCTGCTTATGAGATCTCTGAAACCAGGACTTAAAACATAAATACTTTAAACTGGTTTTATTATTTAAATTTGCTGTTGTCCTTTGTGAATTATTGAATTACACCACAGCCTTTAAAATGTCCTTCAGAAACCTCTGCTCTTTGGCAAACACTCATCCAGAAACTGGCTTCCTTTCATTTGTGATTGGAAACTAATCTGCACATCTCTGCTGTCGCTGGTTCTCTTCACTTGGACTGATTGGGAGTTTACAAATAACTTTGCTCCCACGAGGTCTCATGAAGTATATCTGTGCAAATGCAATCATTATTCACAGGGCTGAGATTTTCACCCCACTCCATGTGTACCACCAGTGCCCCTGCTCTGTAACCAAATCCAGTTTTCATCTGATAGGCATCTCCCTCAGAGATTATGTGAAATAGCACTGTAGAATGAACCATGGTATTTATTACAATGTCTTTCAAAACCTCACTCACATTTACTCAGTCTTCACTCAGTTTAGTGTAAGAAAATAAGATTATTTTCATTCTCTTTTTGATGTGTTTACCAGCTTGTGTTGTTCTTTTATGAAAGATATGTTTTAGTCCCAATATTCTGAACTCTTTTTGAAAGAGAAGTGCTAGATAACATTTTGCTTACCTGTTAACTTCCCCTGAAAAATGAATGGCTGGTGTTTTTGCCAAAGTCAGGGAATTTAAGATGATAACTAGAAATAGAAGAAAATGTGAAATAGACCCATTCCTGTTCCACCAAATAGAATACTAGCCCCAGCACTTTGAGCTGTTAAAGATACAAATTATATAAAGTTTAATGTATTATATTCAATATAATATTGCAGAGCAAATAAGAAGAAATTTGGTTAGAGGTATTTTGTGAACAAGCAGATAGGATGAACCAAGGGTCTGTGTTCAGTAAGTTCGTAAGGGAACATATCTATCATCACTCAGCTCTTTTTGACACAAATAAATGCCTCAAGGTCACTTAGTCAAGTCAACAAAACTGGACCAACAGTGTATTTTCTGCCATGAGAATGGTGTGTATTGCATCCCTGCCATAAAATCAAAGACGAAAAATGGTTGTAAAAATATACAGGAAGAAAAGACATTTGGAAGCTTTCAGGTACTGAGAGAATGGCAAACCTGGTGCGTGCTGAGCAGCTCCTATTTAATCAGAGTTCACATTTGAACCATCCATTGATATAAATGGATGAGCAGGGTTTAGTGCAGCTCATACTAATGCTTTCAACCCAAGTGCAGCAGTTGCTTTGAAGTTTTAACTGTCCTGCCCATCCAGAGCTTTTCTAAACTCAGAGGTGTTTTCTTGCCTAAAGTGTCTGAATTCTCTTTTTTTTTTCCCAGAATCAGTGGATAACTGTCCCAGTAATTGCTATGGGAATGGAGACTGTGTGTCTGGGACTTGCCATTGCTTCCTTGGCTTTCTGGGCCCTGACTGTGGCAGAGGTAAGAATTTATGCTTGGTTAACTGTTACCCTCTCCCATTCAGTTAAAATTTTTTGTCCTGAAAATTATATTCATGACAGTGCCTTCTGCAAAGTACTCTTCACCCGGTGTGGAGATGCTGCAGTAGAGTGGAAAGAAGTTGATCTGTGAATTTTGTTTGCCACAAATTTGCTAAAATTTTGATCAGCAGCTGAGGGACTCATGGGTGTTTGCCTTGGACAAAAGAAGGATCAGGGGCCATCTTACTGGTCTCTAGAACTACCTAAAGGGAGGGTGTAGTCAGGTGGGGATTGGTCTCTTCTCCTAAGTAAGCGATAGGACAAGAGGAAACATCCTCCAGTTGTGCCAGGGGAGGTTTAGGTTGGCTATTGGGAAAAATTTCTTCATCAAAGGATTTAGGCTGCTCAGGGAAGTGGTGGAATCACCTTCTCTGGGAGTGTAGGTGTGCCCTGTAGGCACATGGTTTAGAGGTGGGCTGGCAGTGCTGGGCTCAGGGTTGGACTCAATCCAGAGGGCATTTCCAACCTTAATGACACTGTGATTCTTTACTAATCGTGACTGCTGTGCCCTTAGCAACAGCACAACCCCTTGGGCTGCTTGTGGACAGGCAAATGTCATGTTGGAAATTTTCTCTCTGGAATTGAGTTTAGAAAACAGGACTTATAAATGTGGCATTATGGTTTGTTTAGCTGAGCACTTTTATCATGGTGTGGCATGACACTATAATGATACTTTCTTTTAAGATACTGATTATACAAAAAGTACCTGGCAAGTCTGCCTGAGCCTGGCTGTGGGGAATAGGGCGGCGTTAGCATAAGGCTAGGAGTGGGATAATGGCAGGAACAACTAGTTACTCTGGCCAAAAGTAAAAACACTGGGAGGACTGGGAAGGAGACTTACCCCAGTAAACAGTTTAATACATTTTTCTGCTCAAGTGATAAGTAGTTTTAATAAATGGCTTTGGAAGGGTTTTCTTTGGCCTGAATTTTTGAGGTTATTTAAACATTTAAAAAACAAACTGAAATACTTTTACTAAGAACACATTTCAAACCAAGATATGAAAACCTTGCATGTGGGAAATGACAGGATACTGTGCATCAACCTTTTCAAGGCCTTTTTTGGCTCAAACAGTCCAACAAACTAAATAGAGATTTATAAATCTGGGGAGGGAGGTAGTGCCCACCCAAGGAGCTGCAGTAAGGCTGCAGGTCAGGTCTTTACCCCAGCTCATCGCTGCTTTGGAAAGCAGGCTGGCGCCTTCCCAGGAGAGAGCTAAACTCTGTCCAACCCCAGCCCTCTCCCCCTCCAGCTGAGCTGGGTCACATCCCAGCAGCGAGGCAGGAGACAGAGATAAGGAGCCGCGCACCCCCGGGGCGGGCGGGAGCTCCCTGCCAAGGCAGCGAGGCCGGGCTGAACCCGGCGGGGTTTCAGAGTTCACACCGCAGTAAGATGGATGTGGCAAGCTGTGTCCCTGAGAGCTGTTATGTCAAACTTCTTGCTGACTCAGGTTACACTTGGTTTGCATTTCCTTACACTTGGTTTGCATTTCCAAGCTCCTTTTCAAATCCCTAGAGCTGGAGACAAAAGGAGTTTTTTCCATGTCCCATAGCATATTCCAGCTCACACCTCCTAACTTCCAGTAGGGGCAGAAGTTCAGGGCTTATTTCCCCCAAGGCTCCCTGTAGAGTCTGTGGAGAAGAAGAACTTTCTTCACTGTGAGTCAGAGTACTTAAACTCTTGTTCTGAATCCACTTGCAGTGGAGCTCACCTCCCCTCCCTGGCTACCCTGAACTTTCTCAGGCTTTTCAAGGGAGCGGTGTGAGTCTCCCATTTCACCAGAGCACATTCTCTAGCTGCTATGAACACCTTTTATTAAACTCTGTCTTTTCATTCAGAATCATCTGGGTTCAGATGTTGCACTCTGCCTTTAGGAAGACAGAAAAATATCTCGAATACCAAATTTATGTTTGTATGTGCATGTCCATTCACTGAGTGTGTTAAATAGATAATATTGCCATGAGCATGAGATCCAAGGATTCCAGGATTGTCTTACTGTTGGTTTTCAGAGACATCCAAGACTCTTCTTTTGACCTATAAATCTCTCAAAAGGCAGCATGTGTAAGGCTGTTACAGTATCCATCCACAGCCCTTCATGATCCCTGTATGGAGCAGTAATCCTTAAACAAGCGGGTTCCTGCTCACATGAAGAATTCCATGAATTTCCTGGGTGTTCCTTTATTTCAGTTCAGCCTTGTAATTCACCATCCAAATGAATGGGAAACTCTGGAGCAGAAAGCCTTTCTCTTTTTAGTAATGGTTAATTACTAATGTATTATTAACCAATTATTTTAAACAAAATAAATGAGAGCAAGTCACCAGAGGTGTATTCCATAGGCTTTTTGAAGGTTTTCTTGGACACAGGAGGTGGCTCCTTCAAGTTCTGTTTAAAGTAAACAAACAAACAAATGATCTTACTCACTGATGTTCAACTTTGCAAGCAACAGAGTATGCATTTGAATTGCTGCTGTCATTACCACACTAGAGAATTACTGTAATTTTGCCATCACAGACATTGTTGGAATCGGAATGATCAAGTAATAATTATATATCTTTATATATGGAAAAGAGTTGCATAAATAACAGGAGAAAAAATTCAGAAACTTCTTTTGTCTTTATTCATTGTTGTATGCTAGAGAGGAGGTCTTGTTCTCACCATTGCCTTGACATTTGTAGCAGTGATTTCCAGTTGATGCTGAAGGACTTCTCCACAGAAGGCTCTGTGGAGTGTCAGTCTCACTGCAGATGGCCAGTAATTTATCTGATCTTTTACTGAGTGATCAGCTGACTTGTCAGGAAACATGTAAGTCTTTCTCAGCAACCTCTCCCTGGTTAAAGGCAGTTATTCTTTCTTCTTGTTGAAAAGAACTGCAGACTATCCCCTGCCAGTGCCTTGAAAGAACAATGTCCATTACTGAGCATTGGAGTTTGAGATGGGAGGGGCAGAAAATTCCATCACTTAGCTGAAAAGTGAAATTACAGAGTGAGTGTGCTGTGAACCATGCACACAATACAGTGTATCTTACACAATTTAAGTCTCATATTGTATAGGTAGATACCATCTTGCAAGTTATGCACTTGCAATGCACCACGGCATCGTGTTTCCTTTAAAGTGAACAGAGTGCTCCTTAGTAATAACAGTTGCCAAATTCCTTTCTTTCCTAAACCTCTTTTATCTTGGTCAGGCAAGTACAGTTCACTGCATATCAAACTGGTTTAACAGTCGAAGTTGGCAGTGCTTTGTATTTTATTGAGGCTGCTGTAGTTCTGGAACACTCAAACTGACTTGACTATAAGGACGTGTGGAAACAACTCATGATGCACTTTGTGAGATTACTGTCGGAAAATCTGGAAGAGAAGGAGAGGAAAGCTTTCCTTAACCATGTAATACCCCTTCCCGCACATAATCAAAGTCAGGAACAAAGCAAAAGAGGATTCATTACATGCCTAATCCAGTTGGATTAAGCAGCAGAATGGAATATTCATTTCACATTTGTCCTGCATAAAATTGTTCATAAATTGCCTTTCTGAGAGGCAGATGAGAAGGCCAGCTGCTCTCACCTAAGGCTGATGTGCAACAGTGAACAAGAGCAGTCTGTGTTGAATATATGTCCTTACAGCAGAGTTTCAGCAAAATAAAATGAAAGAGAACAGGACTGAAGCAAGAAGTTTCAAGGCAGAGTGAACAGGAAAAGGGTTTTGTTTCTGAGGAACTGAAATCAGCATCTTCCTTGGCAAAATCAGAATAGAGGACAAAAGGAGCATAATGTGGCTGGTGTGGAGAATGGCATAAGGAGAAGGCATCATCTGAAAGGAGCTGGAGAAAGCTTGCAGAGAAGTGATTACAAAAAGCTGTGGTCCTGGAGGCTGAGGTCTGGTCCTCGATGCCCTTTGCTTCCTTGGGGAACCTCTTCTTTATCTTTCATTTCATCCCATCCAACTCTGCCTGGCAGTTTCCAAATTTAGCTCTGAAATGCTTAATCCTGGGATCCATCATGCCACAGCTTGAGCTTGTCATTTTCCTCTTCTTCCCTTTATCGCAGAGAAGAAATCCTGTATCTGGGTGGCCTTGAGAGTCACCTGACTTTGCTGGAAACAAGGACAATTTAAAACCCTTTCTAAGTCCTTTATAAATTTTACAAATTTCAGAGGATAGATTTACACAGTTTTTATTACAGGGAGCTTGGAAACAGTAGAGGCCAGTTTTGCCTTGTGGCTGGTGATGAATGGAGTCCAGCAGAGGTGATAACCAAAAATGGGGGCTGGGCATTTGGTTAGAACCATAGAATTGTTAAGGTTGGAAAAGACCTCTAAAACTCTTTTCATCAAGTTCAGCTATTAAGCCAGCACTGCAAAGTCTACCACTAAGCCAAATCCCCATATGCCACATCAACACATCTTTTAAACTCCATCAGGGATGGTGACTGAGTCACTTTACTGTATAGCCTACTCCAGTGCTTGACAACCCTTTCAGGGAAGAAAGTTGATAGCTGATGGTATGACATGAGCTAAATCAGGGAAGTAGTCTCAATGTGGCATTCTGGGCTCTGAGCAAAGCAACTAAACCCATAAAGCTGAGAGTTAACTCAGAAAAAAACAGGAGAGTGATGTGTGTGCCACTGAGGTCCGCAGCAGAGGCAGTGTCAAGGAAAGTTCGGCAGCAGGTCAGGGATAGTGATAAGCAATCTAAGGTCGGTGATGCTCCGGAAAGAAGACATCAGTACATTGTGAAATCAGAATACAAGAAAACTATGAGTTTAGTTAGTGAAAAATAGGTATCAGAGACAGAAAGCAAGAAGATAGTCTAACTTAAGAGCACTGTTTTTTTGTTTTAAACACTCATAGGAGAATACAGTTAACAGCTGGGTATCATCCATATAAAAGATTGGGTTTTGGCAAAACAAACGGCAGCATACCCCAGTGAAGACTGTGTATGAATAATGTAAATTACATGCTTGGCTCTTGTGCTTCTTTTTGAAACTCTTTTCCATTTGTTTTAATGTGATTTTTGTTGTCTGTCCGTAGCGTCCTGCCCAGTGCTGTGCAGTGGAAATGGGCAGTACATGAAAGGAAGGTGCTTGTGCCACAGTGGCTGGAAGGGAGCAGAGTGTGATGTCCCAACCAACCAGTGCATTGATGTCTCCTGCAATAACCATGGCACGTGCATTATGGGCACCTGTATCTGTAACCCAGGATACAAAGGCGAGAGCTGTGAAGAAGGTATTTGCAGGATGTATTCAATTAGCCTTTTGCTTTGATTGTTGTTCTGTAATTATATGGATGGAGGCAATTCAGCATCGGACTGGCACTTAAACAGAACAATAATAGGCACCTTACAGATACAATAGATGGATACAACATAAAAATGATATGTTGTCATAACTTCTTGTTAGCTATCATACTTGTTCAATAATTGGATGAAAAGCCATCGTATGCTTCAGATAGAAGAATCTAGTTGAAAGACCAGAACATCTAATCATATGTTCAAATGTTCTTATTAAAGCATCATTTCCATTTACACATCTAAACGTATAATTACTTTTACAGTGCTTTCTTCTCTGCTGCGCTATGCCAAGCAATTTCAGTTGCTTACATACACAAAATGGTGGCGTGTGAGAAAAAGTCCCTGGTCCTTGTCAATTTTAAAAGCTTAGAAATGCTCACTACTTGAATTAAATTCTGCTTCAAAGTCAGATATTATTTTAATGGCTCTTCCATAGCTTTTTTTCTCACATTAGCCCCCCAAACATTTCTCATTTACGTTTAGATTTACGGCTGCTTTTAGTATTTATCTTTAATCTTTTTGTGTAGGAACTCACCTGCCAACATAAACCTTTATCTTCCTGAGTCTGTGACTGCTTCTTACTGCTAATGAAAAAGTGGACAGTTTTGCAAGTGTATAAATCATTCAGAGAGTATAAATATATATCCAAAAAACTTTTGAAAACTATTCTCTCTATGCTGGTGACCTGGTAAATAATTATTCTTAAATTGCACTTCTACAAGTACATATATAAGGCCTCTTCCCCGCTTGATAGATTAAAGACATCATTTGATACATTCAAGAATGACAACAGCTTGAATTAATTTATGGTTGTCTTCATGTATGCAGGGTAAAGATTTATCTGAAATGGCTTTATTTTATAGGCAATGAAAAAAGGCTGAATTGGATTCAGACATTCAAATGGCATCTAATCTAGCAATTCTTTTGATGTGTATAATATATTGGAGTGGGACATCTCTGATGTAGCATGGCTTCAGTGTCAGTAAATGTTAGAGATGAAGACAGTATCAGCTCTTAGAACAATAAGCCATCTCTTGTGAAAGCCTCATTTTGGCTTAAAGCACAATTCAGTGAAGCTGTGGGGCATGCAAAACCCAAAGATTGTGACTACTCAAGTATCTTTAAAGCATCTCTGTAGACCTCCTATTTACTAGATCATATCTTTACTGGATAAACAGAAATGAAAAGATCCTGATTTTGCCTCCAGCCAGAAGTGTTTAATGTGTGTAAATCAGAGTGAGATTTGCCCTTTTTCTAACAGGAACCTTTATTTCCCTGGTCACGTTTAAAGCAGAAAAGCCAGGCACTGCTTAGTTATTTTATGTTATCGCTGTAGCGGGGGACAGTGTCAGTCCCACTAGGTCAAAACTTGAAAAAGGAGGAAGAACAAAGAGAACATGTTTTTTCTTAGGGGCCGTTTAGTATTTTTCCAAGCATACATGTTTTTGCTACTCAGGGCATAATTTGTATTAAGTTGTGAGGGGGGGAAGCAGCTCAGAAATATGCCATGTGGGAAATCTTGAGAACATATATATACATATTTAGATTTAGTAAAAAAGTTGATTTATACTATTTTTTAAATTGCTTTTACTCTTTAATTTCTCTTCTAAGAACGGCCATCTGGTATTGATTACTTTTTATTATTTCTCAGTTCTCGTAGCTTCACTGCTTGGTCCATGTTTGTGAGGGGTTTTCATTCCAGGGTTTCTCCTGTCTTTTCTTTTTCCCCCACAGAAGTTCAGCAATGTTTATAAAACGTCAGCCAACAATCCTACGCGAGATTTTCTTTTTTCTTTCCTTAGTTTATTGGCCCATATTTTATAAGGCATGGCCTAAGCCAGCGAGACATTGCAGGGAGGGGAGCAAATTTAAGAAGTGAAATATGAGAAGTTACTCTTTGGGCACCGAATAAGCCTAATAACTTGTGTGACCAATGAAGCATGAAGCATAGTGGGGAAAAGTGTAGAAGAGGCACTAACCTTGCTTGCTACATGATTTATCTCCCTGGCAAAGATTCTGCACAAGGCTTAACTATAAACAGGGCATTTTCCAACCAAGAATTTGGCCATTTTGGACATTTTTCCAACCAACAGCACAGACATAAGATTTTTTTTTTCTTTTCCAGGTATACTAGATCTTGTCAGCTCTGCCCTCATGCCCAGCTCCTCATCTCTGCTTCTCCCAGAGCTGAGCAGCTAAATTTGTCAAGCAGAACTCCCTAAAAATATACCATTGTACTCCAAATCCACTAAGCAATTGATTAAGAAGAAAGCAGAAGCCTGTAATCCTGTCCCAGGGCCCTTCCGATGGTGCAGAAAGCCTAAAGAGATAGATCCAGTGAGGCTGAGATTAAAGTAGCTGTTGTGTGTGACATTTTCTGAAAGGGCTCATTTCAACATGAAAAATGGCCTTGGGATTATGATAAATGGGGGGTTCTGACATGCACATTCCCCTCCTATAATCGTCTGTGTTAGAGCTGAGATGGCAGATTGTCTGCCTCCTGTGATGGAGGCCCCTGCAAAACTCACCTTTTTCCCAACTGACCTTCAGAGGGGATGATTAATTGCCTGGAGGTAGCCTCTTGTCAGTTAGCCTGTGATCTTTGTTCTCTATGTTCAAACCATCTGCTGAGAACGGACGAGGCTGCTACTCCATCCCTTAGTCCTTTTCATACTTATTACTGCTGAGAAAGAACAGGGCCAGGGCTTCAAGGGTCTCATGCTAAAATTGGCACCCTTGCTCCCAGCTCACTAACAGTGAAGGAGATTTATGGACTCATCCTTTCCAGCCTCTTAAAATTTTTGAGGATTGTTCCAGCTATGAGCAGAGCTCCAGGAATCAAACAAAAAAGAATATTCTCTCTCATGCCTTGGGATAGTAATAACTGAGCCATTACTTGTCAGACTGAGAAGGGTTTGAGAATCCAGGGAATTATCAGAGCAGCTGTTGTGTTTCCTTTTAAGGTTTCTGGATCTTAAACAGGTCAGTGGAATTCTTATTAGCTTTTCCAGGGGTAAAAGCTGAACCACAAACCTGTCGTGTGTGCGGTAGCCATGTTCTGCTCTGCTGTATCAGAGCCAGAAGCTGGACAGTTTTCCTGTGCTGCTTAGCCAGACTGACACTTGTCACCAATCCCCAGGGAACTGCCACACACTGTTTCAAAAGACGGGAAGAATTTCTCTAGGCTGTCCCATCAGCTTTTATCTATAAATAGACGATCGACTCCTCCAGTTAGTTTTTCTGGGAGGGTGTCTGGTGCATTTCATATTTTTCGATTGCTGGGTGAAATTCCCCTGTGGGCAGAGCAGCTGACAGTTGCCTACAAAACACATAACTCAGGAATCAGGGAGGGAGTACATTTGGTCTTTTGGTGTACATTGCTGTACCCCTAACTAAGTGGCCTCCAATCTTGTTAGGAAAGTGCCTCTTTGTGGGGGGGAAGTAAACCTCAAACATTTAAAAAAGAGTATTAATTGATCAAAAATAAAACCAGAAGAACACCATTATAAAAAAAGGCATGATTTTATTTTAATCCTTATTCCAGAAAAACTGTCTATGGCTATATTTCAGTGTGAAATTTCTTTAAGTCTCCATGAAATCTGTATAGATTTAAGCACATTCTTCAATTTAAGCATGTATTTTGCTGAATAAGAATGTCAGCTTCTGCTGAATCTTTATGCAAAATTCTCTCTCAGAAAACTAGGACTCAGCTTCAAATTCATTAGTAATAGCAATTTAGGTTATTCTAATAGAATAAATGAAGACACACTATGTGTATGACAGAATATTATTCTTATTCTATTCTTAATTGATATTAGCTTGTTCTTACCAGAAAGATCCCTTTTTAGTGCAGACCTGCATAAAATAATGGATTTCATCTCTAGATTTTTCTCTGCTTTTCACTGTAGGTGTTTTAGGTCTCGCTGCCTTTTAGGGCCACTGACTTATTGCATGAAGCATCTGTTTTGTTCACAGCAGGGCTTTTTGGTTGAAACCTTGAGATACTGTGTAAATATGTTTGTGTAGACAGCAGTCTGATAGCTTTCTTCATGAAATTCCCATTTGCTTTCACTGTCTGCTTCCTCTTCCTTCTCCCATGTAGTGGACTGCATGGATCCTACCTGCTCGGGACGAGGCGTGTGCGTCCGAGGAGAATGTCACTGTTCAGTTGGCTGGGGAGGAACAAATTGTGAGACCCCAAGAGCCACTTGTCTGGATCAGTGCTCTGGTCATGGGACTTTCCTCCCGGATACTGGACTCTGCAGCTGCGATCCCAACTGGACTGGCCACGACTGCTCAATCGGTAACGTCAGCGCTGACTTTCTGTGGGTCTTTCGTTAAACTTTGTGAAACAGTCAGTAACACTGCAAAAAGGTGCTACAGGTGTATTCTAGTGAAGCACTGAAATTTCTCCTTCCAGTCATGCCCAATGTAGGGAGATGGGAAGGAGGAATTCCATAGCTCAAATACATAAATAATTCTGCTACTATTGCTGAGCATAGAGTAATATCATAAATAACTCTATTAAAGCTACCTAGGCTTGCTATTGTTCATTATATGGCTGTTAATGTAATTGATGGTCTACATATAACTTCTTGTTCTAGTGATAGTTCTTGATGAACTCCAGGACCACTAAAGTGTCTGTTATGATTTTTAGGAGATGACTAAATAATCTTTAGTGACTGTAAACAAGAAGGACGATTTGGTTATCTGTCAGATCTCCTTTCCCTTCTGAATTCAAAGCTTGTGCTTTTCTAGGCTAGAGGAGGTTGAGTGCCTCATGAGGTTCATATTAAAAGACTTTCTTCTACCAGCTAAAAAATAAGTTTACTGAATGAAAGTATTTATTAGTACAAGCAGCTACCAAGAAGACAGATTTTTATGGGCAGTTTTGTGTAGAGGTTTGGAACAACGACCTTCATTCCTCCTCTGAATTGGCATCTTGCTCAAAATCTGCATCAGATATGGGAATTGAAGGCTAAAGAAAAATTGTTCAGGACCCTTTTCTTCCACATGCAATTAGCTCTTAGATAAGGCCACGCTGAGAAATAGTGGAATACATTAAATAGTTAGAACCTACAGAGCATCAGTCCTTTGGCTTTTATCCTGTATTGTGTGCTCACAAAAAAAGACACCTCAGCAATAACAGTTTCTATACCTTACACAACTGGAGTGGAACTAGGCCAGAAATCCAGGGCAGCTCAGTTTAGGCAGTGAAATGAAAGGCATTTTCAGCAAAGCAGCCCAAAATAAAAAACTGTTAGGGGAGTGGATATAGTAGAAAAATTATGTAAACAACATTTTCACTGAGGAATTGCTATCAGGAGTAAAGAAAATCAGGTTAACTGTTTGCAAGTATTTTAAGAGAGTAATTTCCAAGGATGAGGCAAACTGAATAAACTGGTGCTAAGAACATAAGAAAACCCTTTTGACAATCATCATTTAGGCTGGGTGTTAGAAGCTTGTCATAAAGTGAAATTGACTGGACTGAGGAATAATCAGAAGAGGAGGCCTACTCTACTTGCCTAGGGCTGAAGCTAGGTTGATCAAAACTTTTGCAGATGTACATAGGGAAGCTATCATGCATTGAAGGGAAGATAAATTTGGTACCAGGCTTTTCCTTTCCCCATATTAACATCTTCAATTCCATACTGTGTGAGTTTATTTTTAAAACCACCATAAGGGGAAAGGTAGTCATGTATTTGTAGTTTGTAGCACAGATCATAATTGAGTCATTATTCTGTGTTTGTACAGAGGTTTGGGGATTGCAGGGATGGATTTGGAAAACTGTTTATTTCAATGTGCAAACAGAATGCACTTTCCCTTTGTTAACCTGCAGGGTCATGTACAGATTATTTATAAGCTTTCCTTATATTGCTTTTATAAATCCATCTAGTGCAAACTTTCTTTGGCACCATGAAGTTATTTGAGACAAACTTGAGCATCATTCCAAGACCTTTTTCCTCACTGAGCTGCTTGTAACATTCAGGTTATTGTGCCTCGCAGCTAAAATCACAGCTAAAATGATTTGTAAACTTCCATTTCTAGCCCAGACCTTTCCATTGAATTGATGACTTGATTTGAAAGACAGATTTACTGACAGGATATGTGGTCCTTTCTTGCATCATTGAAATAGATTGAGCAGGCATGTAATAACACACTGCCCAGCCCACTGGGGTGGAGGTTCTGTACAAGGGTCTAAAAGGGACAGATTTTTATTGTCCTATAAAACAGGACCAAACAGGACAGAAGGATTACTAAGAGAAAGAGCTAAGTACTTGCAGAAATCACCCTCAGCTCAGCAAAACAGTTAGGACTGTGTTCAGTCCCAATGAAATGTATAGAACTGTACCCATGTGGATTTGTGCCAAGGACGGCCCCTTTCGTAAACCACATGGAGAGGCATACCCTGGAAACAGCATAATTATCTGAAAACCCAGAATATGAATAGGCACAGTGGATTTTCCAGCTCTTACTACCTTGAATTTAAGAACAGAACCTGTCTACAGTGCTGTATACTGTATTCATCTAGGTTATCAGGCAGTATGGAAGCAGTAGCTGAAGTCTGTGGATTGTCATATATAGAAAGTAAAACTAGAGCCTCTTTGAACCTTAGACTGCGTCTTTCAGCTAAGTAGGTAGATTTTACCTGCCTTTAGTGGTAATCTTAGAGAACACAGATTACTGGGTAAAACCCTCACTTTTCACAAAACAATAATATTACAGAGAGTTCTATTTCCTGTTGATACTATCTTTTTTCATTCCACTTAGTCTTCATAGACAAGCTGTGCCAGTTCAGTCTCTTGTGAGAGATTCCCATTCTGAACTGCATTGTAGGAAGAAGTAGTTATATGGTTTGGGTTTTTTTTACTTTCTGTGTCTGCCCGCTGCCAAGACATGCTGAGACAGGGCTGCTGCCGTACTACCTCAGAATTGTCACTCAGGGAAAATGCTTCTCAAACATATTCCATCCTTTCATGCAAGGGACAGTTTGTAGATCACTTTTCCCTCAATATACACTGTTTTTTTGGCTGATTTCTAAATACTAGAAAGAGTATCTTAGAGAAAGGTACAGAAGTAATTCCAAGCGATAACTTGTACTGGTGGTATTTTGTTTTCTCCGTGGGATAATTAAATCACTTCCGTTTTGCATCTTAGTACTGTTGCACAATTCAAAAAAGGCCTTTATAACCCAGTTCAGCTAAAAAGTCCAAGGCAATGCTTGGTAAAATAAAGGGAATTAAGGAACCACTTATCCTATCTCCATTCCTCCAGTCTGCTGTCACAGATTCTCTGTATCCCAGGCTTTTGGGGGGCTATCTCCCTTCACCCCTTATGAGCCCTATCTGGCAACTAATAAAGCCATTATGGGGCAGGTCTCTTAACCTCTTATTGTCTGAGTGTAGTGGGAAGAAGGAAATGGCCTGTGCTGCAGTGTGAAACAGAACTTACTGTGTGATATAGTCTCACTCCTGACCTATTTAAACTGAGCCAACTATTTCTAGTGAATCAAGAGGCAGCACACTGCATACTTTAAGACATGTTTGCTGACAGCAGTGAAATGAATAGGTGAGTCATGTCTTCTGCACTGGGGGAATGCATCATTTACCAGAGGGATCTCACTGATGCATCAGTATAATCTCAGACCCATCAAAACAGTATTAGGCTTGGATGCAAAATCATTATTAAAGGAATTAAGTTATCTGCTGTTGTCCTTCACTCTCCTCAAATTTACATTGGTGATTTTCACACTGTTCTGTCTTTGGTAGTTGACATCTTTACATGCGCAGTATTCATTCAAATCATTGCAAAGTTGAATATACTTAGCAGCAATAGAATTTATGTTCTCTGTGTCTTAAGTGTACTGACTTTTTCTGGGCAGTTGACAGTGGTTGTAGATTGACCTGCATGCAGATAAGGATCCCTTCTCCATCACTCATTCATAATGACTCATGCAGTTTATGCACAGTTGACATCCAGGCAGTACTTCAGACCCTTAAAAATACACTGGACAAAAGCAGTAATCGGGATAGTACTTCGTATGTGGTAGTCCTGAATTGCCAGTGGAGACATAAAATCATGGGCTGCACATTTAACTATAAGACTTAGAAACTGGAAGCTGGGGCTCGGTAAAGAAGTAAGAAGTTATATCTTATATCATATTTTGAAAAGACTGAGAGAGCATGCCTGGCCAGAGACTGAGGCTGAACTTGCATGACCATATCTCATGAAATCTAGTAGTTTGGTCATATTATGGCTCCTCTCATCGCTTCTGCTGCTAACATGGTTTTCTGAGGATATGCCATTTGGCTTTATGACTTTATGCCCTTTTGTCCCCACTGTGGCAGGGATGAAATGCTGCTTCACTGACACACTTTGTTATGAAGGTCTGTGATCACAAAAATATTTAGGCATTTAAAATTTGTCTTGAGCAAATGCAAATTATCAGTCTTTGCTGCAGTTAATTAATAGATAAAGAGACCATGAAGAATGAACTTTTTAAAGAGTTAAGCTGAAGTAGATGCACCTTTATATTGCAATGTCTTTTTTTCACCAGGAATTGTGCAGGAGACTATTGCACACACACATACACACACACACACACACACACACACATGCACACACGCAGAGTCACAGAAGCAGTTCTCATACATTTTATCACACAATGTCATATCCCATTGTTCAAACAGTGCCATGGCTAATCCAACATCTGTGATAACATTTTATTACCTTGGGCTTATTGGTATCAACTTTTGCAAACAAAATCCCATGTTAATTTCTTGCCATGCCCAAGGTCACCAAGATAAAAATCCATCCTTAGAAAACATTCATATAAGTGTTCTTTAAACAATCATTTTCTTCAGGGGTAAAAATGTCTCTGTAAAAGATGGATATAATATCAACTCTGGCGTGGTAGAGGCTTGTACCATACTATGGACCAAGACCCCTTTTAATGCCTAAGAAGTTGCTGATTTGTCTTTTTCTTAGCTTTAAAATGCATGAAGAAAAAAGAGACAACTAAATCTCAGGATGCAACGCCTGAAATTGATAAACATCTTCATCACTTAAGAAAAAGTTGCCAGACACAGCTATGTAATCAAAGGCCACCTTGAATGCTCTTTCTTCAGCTTGTAACTTGTTCATCTTACTACCCTGGCAGACCTATGAGAAACATTATTCTGGGGCAGTTGAAACTTTGGTAGCACAGTGTCTTCAAAGCTGGTATTCAGAAGATACCATCACAATCTGTTCTGGCTCAATACCTAAATTGCAGGCTCATCCCTGAAAGCCTTACTTTGGTCCTTTAATGGTCGTTGAAAGCCAAGAGATGTTTTGTACCAGCAGGAAGTTCATCCTCTGCCTTGCAGAAGCATAACATGGTGATTTCTGAACTCGTGATCTTCTCCAGTTTTTATGGAGAGAAGTACCTTTTCTCTCAAAGGGAAAAGTATGTGCAGCCCAGTGCACACACAAGGCTCTCACAGGTTCTGCCTGGCAGATATCTCCTTTGTCAATTGTGAAGAAATTAGTGAATCTAGAGAATCAACAGTGTTAATAAGAACTATCATTGTGAAAAACATGAATTTTTAAATGTAGTTGAGTTTGTGAGTACAGATTTTAGCCTACCCATTGCCAAGAGGAACTTAGCCTTTAAAGACTTCTAAGCTTTTTATTAAAAATGCAATAAAAGACTAAAATCTGCTTAAACCTTTGAAATAAAAGCATTCAGGGAGGCTTTCATTTGAATATCCTTTTACTCCCTTTCCTTTTGTTTATTAAAAATGTGTGTAAGGAGACCCTGATGTGGTGGAAAAAAGATAATAGTTGAAATGGGCTGCAGTTATTTTTGTGGCGAGTCCAATTCTTCAAAAGTCCAAGTATCTTTGTGCTCAGCAGATGAAAGGGGCACAATAAAGGGAGGGAGAGAACTCCCACTAAGATAGAAAATACAACTTACCTTTCAAATATAAATTCCTACTTTAAGTCTGATAGCTGAAAAATTGTTTTAGGACATTTTCCTGGCCAATTAGAGATGCATCAAACTTCTGTCAGCTCTGGGATGTGTTTAGGATTTTACTTTCAGCCCCTTCTCTGCAGCAGTCCATACAGTTTTGGTCAGACACAGTGACAGAGGGAAGATTGAAGGAACTGAAAACTTGTGTTCTAGCTGTCATTGCAGACTTGGCCAAAACCAGTGGAAGCAATGATATCATCAGTCTGTCTCTGACCATTAGATCACTAAGCATTTGCTCTGATTAAGTCATGTCTCAGGCTGAGAATAGTGTGTGTCCAGTCATGTAACAAGCAGTCCCTGGTTCTCATTGACCTTAGGCATTCTGTGATGAGCAAAGTTTCTCTCTTGTATCAGCAGTAATCAGTGAAAATTTATGGACCCCTACAAAGGGCAGTGGGAAGACTATTCCATCCCCTGTTTGTTTCCTACAATAATTAGGGCTAATTCCCAGCATGCCAGTTTCAGTTCAACATCTTTCCCTATCTCCAAATGTGACCTCAGCAGTCACACCATGAGCTCAAAAGTTCTTTTTGTTTAGATCAATTATGCTTTGTGTTGCAGTCTTTTCTGACTGATAACAGCAATGTTGTACTGGAGTCAGTGGGGCTCATATTAATGTGACTAGTTTGAAAAATTTCACAACACCACAAGATACTAAATTCCATGTTTAAAACAGAGTACTGTTAAAATACCGTGTTTTGAGGATGACTGAGCAATTAGCATGTTTGCTTGTATCACTGAGAACTTATCATTTGTATGACTAAGTCTCAAATGACCAAGTTTTGGCTTCTTCTCCTTTGAAAGGAGGAGCCTCTTAATTTTTGAATCTAGTCCTTTGCTGCTGACTATTCCTACTTTTAACCGGGATACTGCTGCAATATCAGCAGGGTGATACTTGTGCAGAGTCAGTGTCTGCCATGATCTGCCTTGATTATGCTGGATAAAGCCGCTCATGACTCAGCAAGGATGGTTGTAGGTTCCATGTCATGGCTTCTCCATTGGCATTCAGTCAGTTCCATGCAGTTCAGTCAATTCCATGCTGTTGTTGGTAGATACCTCCTGTGACTATCACCTTACACTCCAACCCAGTTGAAGCTCATCACAATCAGAGTTCTTGCAAAAGTTTATTGGATGTTTTCAGCTTCATCAAATCATGTTTGAGACACTGAACTAGGTTGCCCAGAGAAGCTGTGGATGCCTCATCCCTGAAGGTGTTCGAGGCCAGGTTGGATGGAGCTTTGAACAGCTTGTTCTGTTGGAAGGTGTCCCTCCCTTTGATAAGGGTGTGGGGGTAGTAGGAGCTGGTCTTTAATGTCCCTTCCACCCAAATGATTCTATGTATCATTCTCAGTTAGAATGCCCAGGATTAGATAACCAGGAAAAGAGTCTGTGAGTCAGTAAAACAGAATAACATAAAAAATAAGCAAAGAAAAAGACAATATAAGACCAATGATTGTCGTGTAGTGGATTGGTGTCTACTAAAGCCCAGAAATCCAGGATTTAATAAGCTGTCTGAAGTGGATGCACTGGAATTAGTATATTCTCTCTGCCCCCTTCCAAATTACAAGGTGTTCATACTCTAAAAACTATCATCACAATTTGCACTAGTGAGCACTTTCTGATGATGTTGACAGATGAAAGTTAGAAAGCTCTTTGGAGAGAGCTCTGCTGCTTTTCAGTAAAGGTGATACTTTCAGATCAATGTTGAGGCATATGGACAGCACAGCAAACAGAAACCTTCTGAGGCAGCTACTGCTGCATCTGGTTTGTGTGGATAGACAGACATCTAACTTCTGGATATGTCAGCTCTGCATGTTTCATACATGTTCTGTGTCTCCTTTTGAAGAAGATGAATAACAGTAAAATTTCTAAGTTCTTTGGCAAAATGTCTGAAGAAAAAGGAATCCATATTGGGACTGATCTCTGAATAAGGGAATCCCAAGAAAATCTAGCTTGTGATCACTTCAACACACACTGTTGACTGATCTATTTAAGTTATTTTAGAAAAAACCAAAATGTACAGAATTGGAAAATAAATCAGTTCTTTTTAAGCATGAGCAAAACACTTTTCTGCTGTCAAATTATCTCGTCCTTGTGGACAGAGAGGAAATTAAAATTAGCCCAGAGGAGAATCCTTCTTAGGAACTTCATTTGATATACTAGAAATTGTTTCTTTTCTGGGAAGCTTTAACACATCCCAGAAAGCATAGAGATTCTTAAGTATGAAAGAGAAAAATACAATCCTGCACTTTGGGATATTTATTTTTATTCAATAAATCTTAGCTCCAAGACTGAAGCCTGACAATACCTGGCATTTCATGTCCTGCTATTCAACAACAAGAGACAGTTTAAAGTAGAGTTCATAATAATAAATGAATGGAAGGTTGACACAAGTATGAAAGTAAATCACAGCCATAGAGGAGATACTTCAGACAGAAAGTGATGGTCAGTCCTTACCATTTAAGGCAAGGATGAAAATGGAGTATAAATACTGTAGGAAGTAGAAGCTGATAAAAAGCACCAGAGCAATTTAATGGAATTTCATTGCACAGAATTACAAGTTTCCAGACAGGAACTGGAAGACCTTTATGCAAATATGAAGCAAGCTGGAATTGCACTTCAAAGTGAGTATGTCTTTTATTAAAAGACATCCCAGCTGTACCAGTGTACATTGTGCAGCTAATTGTGTCTGTTGTGCTCCTGTTCTCACTGTTACTGTTTCTGGCAAGAATTCCCAAGAATCCCATTGTGCTCAATCCTGTATGGTTAGAGAGGCTCAGTCTTGGAGGACACACATACATCAGTTTAAGTATATTACTATACCAAACCCCTTCATTACTCATTTTGGAGATGGAGGGTGGCTTCCAGGGGAGTTACAGACACATCTCCTGGATCTGCTCAGCACCAGGTGAAGAGCTACTCTGTGGACTATTTATTCATCTCCAAGTGAGGCATCTCAGAGGCACCCTGATTCCTGATTTGAATCTCCAGAGAGAAATTAGACCTAGAAGGGGATTTGCAGAACCCTTTCATTTAAACACAAAGCTGTTGATGCCAGCAAAGAATTAAATACCAGGAGAAAACTGGGGGAAAAAACTGAAGTGAAGTTAAACTTCTGCATCTAGTTGAGGGCCAGAGCCAGAGATGGGTCCTTTTCTGTATTAGGGATTTTCTCCACCCTTCTCCTAGATACAGCTCAACCACTTTGAGTGAAAAATCTCTCTCCTCTTTTGTTCTGTGTTTTATACCTCCTTTGTGCATACCCAGTCTTTCCTGCAAGTGCAGAGTTGCAGAGTTATCCCTCCTCCACGTGTATTGGAGACCTGTACTCAGTCCTCCTGCAGAGCTGGCAAGAATCAGCATTCAGGCCAACTCAAGTGTCCTGGTTAGGGTCACTCTGTCATGCAGGATATGCATTCCCCAATGCAGGCATTCTGGGATGCTCCTCAGGGCTTTGTGTTCAGGAGGTGAAAATTCAGGTGTCCAAGTCACATTTCAAAGCTATTTCTGAAGGTCAGTGTTCTTCCTGATGAGGGGTGATAGCAAAGCTGATGGATTCATTTTCAGTCTCTAGGGAGCATTCTTTAATCATAATTTCCTCATCCATGGAAAGAAAATAAATAGCTGTTACCTTTTAGTTATGTTCAGTTTACTGAGCTGTGTAAAACACATTGAGGCCCTTGAGTGGAGTAGAGAGTCATCAAAATACCAAAAGATTAATTGTGCTCCTAAAAAGACAGGTTTTATATTTATAGACATAAATTATTATTATTATTATTTCTACATTGGTAATATTTGCATATTTGATGTATGCTTTAAAAAAAGATAAACAGATTATTTGTTTACTGGCATTAAATTATGCAGACATTGCTTTCAGGACATGATCTCTGAAGGAAAAATACATCCCTCAATTAATGACATGTACAGAACTTACACAATCATTCCCTGTTTGCTACTAAACCAGGATGGTTTTCAGAGGATTTCATGGTACAGATCAGCTACTGGCAGTGACAGAAAATCCACACCTCTTCTTTCAGGTTTTTTCTTGCTCCTTAGTTTGATCCATTCCTTATACATTTGTAAAAAGGATGGTTTTAAAAGCTAATGTGCTTTATGTCTTTTCTTCAGTAACAGCACAGGAGTTCATGTCACTACAGAGTTATCGAATCACAGGAATGAGAGTTTCATAACACTGCAAAATGTGTTTTGTTATGAGGAATGTCTTTAGCACTTCACTGCTATCTAAATCATGCTGATCACACACCTTCTGCTTTTTTCATCTATATATTTCTTTCTTTTCCCAGATATTCCCCATAAATTGCCTTCTAAAGCAGGTTGTGAAAATAAGGCTTAGCTCCTCACCAAACTCAGCTTTTTAGCTCCGTGCAGTGCCTCTGTCCTGTGCTTTTCTGGAAAAAAAAATCTGTCTGAGGCTGGAAATTACCTCAAATGAGCCAACTTGAAATGGGAAAATCCTAGTTATGGCAGATTTTTAATTATTAATTTTTCTATTAATATATTGAAGGTCAGTGGAACTGACCCAGTTTTCAGGAAGCTCTGAGCAATTTCACCTGATCTTACATTTTAGCACTAAATCCATATTTATTAAAGGATTTAGCAGACAGGTCAGAAGCAGCTAAATCTCTGATTCTGCATCACATGAACGCTAAAGAAAAATTTTCATCTGCATTGCTCTTCTCTAAACTGGAAAGCTTTAAACTGTTGTCAAGCCAGTCTGAAGATGTGCGGGTGGATAGGGGTAAACATGTAAAAATGGATTTGCTAGAAATGAAGCACAAATTAACATCATTATCCCTTTCCCAACTCCAGTCTTTAATGTAATGTGAAAATAATGTGAAATTCTGAATGATGCCATTTCCTGTGTTGGAGGCTCCTGTGTCTGTTCCATCAATTAAAAAGGGCCTGAGCAAAGCACTGCATTGTTGGGTTAGTGTTTGATGGTTTTCTTTTCCCACTTTCTTCTGAAATATCAAAGACAACATAGCAGACTTTTTGTTCTTAAGGGGACAGATTTATGCCAGTTTTTAGCAGGATGTGAAAAAAAAAGAAAGAGAAACAGGTACAAGTTTTTTATTTGTAGGAGTAATTGCTTTAGTATTCTAACTTCTGAAGTGCCGTTAATGGACTGTGACCTCATTATACCTGGCACAGTGCAAATGCAGAACAAAAAGGATAATCTTAGCCTCAGATAGTTGAGATTCTTAAACTTTAAGTGAACAACAACAGAGAGAGACATGCTGATGGAGACAGAGAAAAATTACATTACAGTTTTCCTCAACACACTGTGGAGAAGTTAAGGCACATCAGCAGCCACTGCCAAGATTTTGGGTAGGGATTGGGATTTTTAAGAGAGCCTTGAAGAATTCTGAGGCAGTTTTAACAGACCAGAGGGAAGTCCCTCACCCAATCATGAGGAGATAATGAGGAAAAAAAAAAAGAAAGGAAAACCATTTGTCTCAAAACTAGCCAGCAGGCAGTTGAGTCTGGGCTCACAAAATCACAGAATGGTTTTGGTTGGAAGGGTCTTTAAAAGTCAGTTACTTCCCACCCCCTGTCCTTGGGCAGAGCCACCTTCCACTAGACCAGGTTGCTCTGAGTGCCAGTAATGGGCTGGTTACTGGTGGGGATGAGCAGTGATGAAACAGAGCAGGTCCTGGAACTGAAAAAGAGACATTTCTTTTTTTATTATTTGCATGAAAAATAAGCAGAATTGTATTGGAATGGCATTATCCTTTCCAAAGAATAATGTTTCTGATAACCTGAGACCTCTGGGTTAACCACCCCAAGCTCAACAATGCCTTGGGCACTGTCTTCTCCAGAAATTCTCCATGAAAGAGGTTTCAAGTGTGTCATCCTCTGGAACTATGTCTCTTTCCTTCTTTACCCCACAGAGGGCATTTAGGCTCAATTCAATTCTTCAGGTAAGACTGACATAATGTGAGGCGAGATTCAGGCAATGCAAGACATCACTCCCAGACAATAACATGACAAAACACCCCATGGGAACGTTGATATGAACTTGATTCCTTAAAAAAAAAGTTTGCATCCATTAATCAGTTCCTATCCATCAGTGCCCTCTGGTAAGTACAAACATAAGGGAGCCAAATATAGGGTAATACTCAAAGTCCAGGTGTTTCTCACAGAGGTGCTTGGCTTGATTGTACTTTTTGAGGACATTAAGCCTCATATTTGCTCTTAGAATTGGGCACCAGGTTTACTCAGAGGATCCCCTCTCTTCAAGGAACTACAAACAGCTTTGAGAGCTGCACTGTGAAATGAGGTAAAACAGTGCACCTCTAGGAAAGGATAAGGAGTGGCTAAGCTGTTCATACAAACACTGGATGAGATTAAAGATGAAAGGAAATATTTAGTCACCTTTTGGGAACAGCTGGTGTGAAAATATTTAACAGGCATGTCTTTTATGCGCAGGCAGAGTGTTCTAACTAAGCTTAAATAGGCAGGAGCAATATAGTGCAGCTGGCCAGTCTGAGAATACTCTAATAGGAGAATTAAAAGCTTTCCTTCTCATTTGTTCATGCAGCTCAGATGGTAGCTAATCATGTCCTCTAATTTTAACAACAGAATTGGGAAATGTACTAAAAAATGCAGTTTGTAATAAGAACAGAGGTGACAAATTCTGTCCCTGGGACTGAATGACAAAGAAACTATTTACCTGCCCTTTTCTGTAAAACAGCCTTAGTTGTCTTTTTCTGTCCAAAAAGAAATGTATTTAAGTGGAAGCTTAATCTGAAATCCATTTTGATCATTTCTTAGCGTGCCACAAGAAAAGTAAAAGCTATTCTGCTTTTAATCACTCATTAGAAACCTGTGAGCATTTAAGAGGGCTGTGTTGTACAGGACCAGAGCATGTAGCAGGTTGTGTGTTGTAAAGCTATTTAAATCATAGGGTACCCATCTATCTTTAAACTGGCACTTAGTGGAAGATTTTGTTTTGAGAGTTCCTGGCTCCTGGTTCCCTGTCAGAAATAATTAAACTACATTTTAGGGAGACTGTCCTAAGTAGTTTGTTTCACAAGTGTTTTTCACAGCTGAGAGTCTATATTATAGCCCTTGGGGCCTGGGAGTCCAAACCACCTCATATATCCATTATATATGAATTACACATTCATAGCCTGGAACCTGCGCACTTCTGTGTGCATGGGTGGTGGTTTGGCTGGGGTCTCAGCTGGGTGGGAGATGAAACCCAAAATGTTCTCAGCATTCCCTTTCTGGTTAGCCTAAGATCTGTTTGTTTATACCATGCAGTGCATATCCCTGGCCCACGTGTGCAAGACTGTTCCTTGGCAGCATGTTGTCTGAGAAATATTTCAGTCAAGATGTAAATGTCCCAGGGGGTTTTCCATCCTTTTTCGTAGGAATGACTGCACAGAGACTCTGCTTTTCAGAACATGATTTTTTTTCTCTCTTCAACATTTTTGAATGCACTCCATTATCCTAGTTTGACACCTTTAAAGAATTCCAGGAAGGCTTCTGACAGTCACTATTCCTATTATCTCTGGGTTTTTTTCCTCCACCACCAATCTGTAGACATCTGACGTTTCCATCTTAGCTGCAGGACACAAGACTGCATATTGGGACATCGAGGTGTTCATGAGCCTGTCTCAGAGTTCACATTTACCTGTGGATCCATCACTTTCCTTCTTTATGCCTTGGTTACATTATCTGCAAGGTGCTGCACCTGAGTCAGGGGAACCCTTGATATCCATACAGGCCTGGAGGTGAGGGATTGAGAGCAGCCCCGAGGGGAAGGACTTAGGGATGGGCGAAAAGCTGGACATGACCTGGTCATGTGCTCTCACAGCCCAGGAAAACCAGTAGTGCCCTGGCTGCATCCAAAGCCATGTGGCCAGCAGGGTGAGGAAGGGCATTCTGCCCCTCCACTCATGTGAGACCCCACCTGGAGTGCTGCATCCAGCTCTGGGACCCAGTTGTGGGGGTCTCCAACACAAGAAGGATATGGACCTGATTGAGCAAGTCTAGAGGAAGCCACAAAGATAATGAGAGGCCTGAGGAACCTCTGCCATGGGGACAGACTGAGATAGTTAGGGTTGTTCAGCCTCAGGGACAGAAGGCTCTGTGGAGACTTTCTTGTGGCCTTTTTACTACTTAATAGGGGCTTATAAGAATGATAGGGACAGACATTTTAATAGTGCCTATAGTGATAAGAAGAGGGATAATTGTTTTAAACTGAAAGAGGTTAGATTTAGACTAGATATAGGGAAGAAATTTTTACAAAGAGGAAGAACAGGATATAATGAAGGTGTGAAGTGACCAAGCTGGCATCCTCTGGATTGCTTGGTAAGCTGGGAGCAAGAAAAATTACATCTTATTTGATATTTTGAGATCCAAGTTCAACGCTTATGAATAAAGAATGTAAACTAATAACCAGAAAAGGGATTGCAGTCTAACTAGAGTAGCCCTATGGTAAAAGCATGCTGGAAAGCGCCAGAGGCTACAATAATAATTTTTGGAGTTTGGGTTTAAATACCAGTACTCTCAGACTTTGTATTTTCTCAAGGAATTTCTTGTCAGCTTGCTGAAATTTCAGCAGCATAAATCTAGCTTTTGCTTTTTAATCTGCCGTTTCCTTTATCCTCCCCTAGACTTTGTTTATCAGGTCAGCCAAGGAGAACTAAATTTACTTTTTTTTGTAGTGCGTCTTTACTACTATATTAACCAACTTGCAGGTCATGTGTGTTCATCATCACCCTGACCAGCCCATGCTCCATTGCAGTGCTGTCTAGCAGTTGGGGAAAAAAGTAGAAAACACATGTCTGGGCTCCAGCCCTTCAGCAAGGATGGATTTCAATAATTGCCCATCCCTTATGCTCTTATTGGCCACTGTAGTATGATATTACCTCCCTCACAGCTAGGAGCTGTGAAAATCTGTCTCTCAATGCCAGATGCAAAGTAAAAACTACTGACAGCAACTCGAGCCCTTCCTCAGCCATGCCTTTATTGTTTGATAGTGTAATTTCTATTAGCTTCCAATAAATCCTACATTAGATTCTGTTACATCTCAACACCAAGTGGTGTGTGCACATGCTCTAAGTAGCCAAGATACCCAAATACTTGTGCAAGTTTTATTCTAAATGATACAGACAAGTTCCTGAGTGTCTTTAGCCCATTTGAACTCCAGAGTTCTTTCACTAGGAGACTTAAGCATACAAAACTAAATGTTTAAGGAGGTTTGGAGACATCCACAATGCTGCAGTAAAAGGAGTTTTACTGGAAAATATTCCACCACCCTGAGCTTTTTGGGAAGCAAGAGCTAGATATTGTTCTCATGTCACATTTGAAAAATGAGGTGTTTTGTAGACATGCAAGGCATTACTGTTGTTCCTATCATAAATTACTGTTCTCCAAAGAACTCTCTGATCCTTTCCATCATAAGGGGCTGAAGACCTCACAGCTCTCTGCTGTGGTGGAGCTACAAGGAGCTTTCCTCCTGGAGCTGAAGTGGGTGTTCCAGCCCTATATCAGGAGGATATCAAAAGTTCTTGAACAGCCCAAGTGTCCTATAAATGGGGTATTCATTGTCAAAAGACTAAAAGCAACTTAAGTACGGCTGAATTTCAGTCAGGTGTGATGTTAATGCAGGCTGAGTAGTTTTGAATATTTTATGCAGCCAGTGACACAGAGAAAAAATGCGCACTGCAGAGTACCCTGGTACCCCTTTCTGTGCTTCCAGCCCAGCCCTGCTCAGCATTTCTTCTGTTCACTTCTCCATGTCCCCAGAAGGAACTGTGTCCTTACCCTGTAAAATCTATAAAATGGCTCAGTGAAGCCAAAGGCTTTAGGTCAAAACATTTGGGAATTTAGAAGCGCCAGGCAGAAGTCAGAGAGAAGACCTCATAGGCTGAAATACTGTGAATTGCCTCTCCTTCAGTTGAGGAAGGGAGAGTATAGTCAGGGCTTATGAGAGTTGGAAAGTAGCAGCCAAGTAATGAGTCTGGAGAAGAAATAAATTAATTTCATTTAATCTGCAGTGCTACACTGCATCAGTATTTGGGCTTTGTTTTTTTTTTCCTTTAAATGAATCCTGTATAATAATGGTGGTAACAGGCACTTTAGCACCTGATGCATGGGCATCTCTTCTCCACCAAGTCTCTGTTTTTCCAGACAAATACAATGTAGATAAAAACATGTTTCCCAAATTCATGCCAGGTTTTAGACAAAAGTCTAGTGCTGGATAAAAATATTATGCCTATGTCCTCAGGCCTTCTGGGGCTCAGGGAGGTTTGGGAAGGCCATCATCCCCGAAAAGGCAAGGTCCTTTAGCTCTTTGCTTTTTGGCGGTGAGTACCAAAATATCCAGCTGTGACTGTGCTTCCATTAGCTCTGATAAGATTTGGGAACAAGCACCATCCTATCAGCTCCAATGCATGTGGCTCACAAAAGATATGGTTGTACCTCTGAATGTCTGAGAAGGGAGTTTTAATGGGTGGTAGGAGAAATAGGGACATAGAGGATGTGCAGATTTGGTAGAAATAGAAATATCCTTTCTTAAATTTAAACAGAGAATAATGATTTTAATGAATCCCATCCCCAAAACTGTGGTTTAAGAAGTCATAAACAGGCTTTGCCAGCACTTAACTTTAGCATCAGTAGTTTATCAGCACATTGTTTCCACACTTAACCAGATTTTAATTAAATGTGACTTCCGTTCTGCTTATTGGAAGAGCCTTCCCGTTTGGATTTGAACATCACAAAAGCTTGAGGAGTGTAAGAGAATTAGAAAGCAAATAGGAGGATCAATCACAGCAGACCCTTGCAATCCATGTCCATCTCTTTTTTGTAATATACTTATTAGATTCTTATTGTCAGGAAGGATTAGTGTTATGAGCTCTAGGAATTCCTTTCATTGCTCCATAAGGCGAGCTAGTGAAGTGTGTCTGCTTTTCTTGCCAATAACACTCTGGATTTTCCCCCTCTCCCTTCTCTCTCTCCACCCATATCCTCTCCTCTCTGTTGTCTCCTCTCCCACAGAGATTTGTGCAGCGGACTGCGGAGGACATGCCATTTGTGTGGGAGGCACCTGCCGCTGCGAGGAGGGCTGGATGGGCACAGCCTGTGATCAGCGAGCGTGTCACCCACGCTGCAACGAGCACGGGACCTGCCGGGATGGCAAGTGTGAATGCAGCCCCGGCTGGAACGGAGAGCACTGCACCATTGGTAGGGAGAAAGAAAACCCGACTCCTTTTGAGAGAATTATTGATGATCAGGGAGGAGAAAAGGCGCATGCTTAATTGAATATGTGTGATCTAGTGTAGCATGAGCACCTTTGTTCTTGGATTTCAAATTCTGACATCATACATTTTCATGTGGGAACAAGACAATATGTCCTTTCATTTGTTGGTGACATGGCTATATATATTTTCTATTATCAGACGTGAAGTACACCTATGTGGTGTTTGACAAGACTTTAAATGTCAGCTAGAAGCTTTTTTTGAAAACATCCCACTTTACCTCTCTTGAGAGGTCTTTCTGTGGCCTCCAAGACTCCTCTGTACTATTTTTAGAAGCATGCATCTGATTTTAAATTTTCTTTCCTTTTATTTGCTACATTATTTGCACTGTCACTTTGCTTGCCACTATAAAAGAGGAAACTGCAGACAGATGATTTCTGGCTGGTATTTAACTCTGTCTTGCTTATCCCTTGTCTGTTCTGCTCCCTTTCCAGCCATTTCACTTCCCTCTCACTTTGCTTCTGTATTCCTCATGTACTGACACTACTCATAAGCTCTCTCTGTCATGTCTCTTATTTTGAATGTTATTATTAATAAGAAGCCAACAATATGTCTAAATCATGCAAAGAGCTTCAGTTCTCTTATTAAGCAATTTGCGGCATCATTAATGAACTGCCTTGGCTTCACCTTTTCCTTCTCTCACTTAACTACTTAATGCATTTTCCCTTCTTCCTTCTTTCTGATTGTCAAGCATTTAGCCTCTTCAGTTCCCCTTCCATAGTCATGCTCTTAAATCAGTAGCCCTAAACTCCCCAGATACCTTTTATTGTATATTAATAGAAAACTAAATTAGTGAATCCAGTTCTATTCTCAATAATGCCTGTGTGGACCTGAAAAAATTCAGTTGACTTTAAAAGAATAGTTCCAGGATGAAAATTCTCCTTCAGTCATTTTATTTTATTCAGCTTCTTTTAAAGACAAGGAAAATTTACCTCTATGTTACTTTCATTAAGTCATGATAACTAAAAATCACACTTCATCAAGACTAACCACTAGCAATACCTGGGCAAATATCAGCATAGTTATTGTGTGGATTAGCAGCTTAGTTATATGAGACATCACTTCCCTTCCTTGAACACCAGGTGCATTTGCACACACAAAGACAGGAAATGAAGCCTGATCTCAGTATTTTAATTTCAGCATTAGGATAATGGTACAAACCATATCTGTGGCTCAATTCTACTTATCATTTATTTATGCTAATGTCACCCTATCACATTATGGTCTCCACATGCATCCCCCTAATGAAAAATATCTAGCTTTTAAAACTTCCTCTGTCTCATTAGACATTGCATTCTGCTTTCTTGTTGATGTCCCTAGCAGCTTTCATTTCTTTTCCTGAGAAAAGGATTGAAAAACCCACATTTCTTAAATGACTTTAAAATGAAAAGAGAGCAGTCCTGTGTTAATTGAAATTCTGTTTCCATAATATTATTTTACAACCTTCTATTCAAGCAGTTTGATTTGGAAAGCAGCACGGATTCATGAAAGAGTGAAAAAAAATTCAGCAAAAGGCCCCAAATCCAGGGGACAGTTTTATATGGAACTTATTTATGCAGGAAAAAAAAAAAAGCCAGATTCATCCCCTTAGTGCCATTTTATTAGTACTGCTGTAAAACCAAAATGCCATTAGTTCAGTATATGATAATTCTCCACACAGCTGATATGCCTGGACTGTTTTCGAACAACAAGCTTTTATCTTTCATGGTAATTAAATTTATTTGTAGTATTCCTCACTCTAAGTATAAATGTTAGCATGGGGAAGGGCCAGCACTGCAATGCAGTCAGCATTGAGATTTTACTGGTGCACACTCTCATTTTATGTGCTGCTACCTTCCTGTTGCAGCTCTGGCTTGGTTTAGGAATCATTCTTGGATACCTAACGTCCTGGAGCAACTCTGTCTCTTTTCACTTTCCCCTCTACTCATCTCCTTGCATGGTGATTTGAAAACAAATTTGTACATAGTCTCCTGCCTCTGAAGCTGTAAACACTATTTCCTACAGAATATTTCACTGATAAATGTGTAGAATGTAAAGGAGATTTGGCAAAGTTGTGAATACCCAAGAAAATTGAATGGTTTTAGCAGGAATAATAAGCTAGTTATGTTGGCACAAATGAAAGGACATTGACTTGGAATTACATTAAGTACGTGAAAAGCATTCCCCTTGTCCTTGTGTAATTTCCCTGCATGGCAAATTGTTCTGTTGATGGTAATTCTGTATCTGTCTGTGTCATGGCCCGGTTTGCTTTAGCACTGACAAGCGTAAGCCCCATTGCTGAAGTGATGCTTTACCAGTATTGCCATGTGTGCAGGTAACACGGTAGAAATGGACCATACCAGTAGGGGACACTTCTTCCATTTCCTGTCGAGCATGTGTGAGAGTATGCCATCCTTTTGTTTTGTAGGTCATAGGAGGCTCTTCCTTATGGTGTTCAAGGTATTCTGATCTCAGTGGATTAATTTTGTTTGCTCCTACAAAGAGTTGTGTCACTGAATGTACTATCTTGATTGCTCATGTTCAGAGATTTCATTAGAGTAACCCCAGTTAATTCTCGACTAGGAAATTGATGCCGAAGCTTGCATTCATCATCCCAATTCAGCAGACTTAGTGCAGGAGAGTAGAGCAGAAAATTGATTATCTAACTGCAGGAATCCTGAAACTCAGCAGAAGGGCTCAGTCATTTTCTGGAAGGAACAAAACACACTGTGACAACAGCATCAGTGCCAGACTCCCGCGATGGGTTCTCCAGCATGTTCCTAATTCATTCCCTAGTTAGAGACATTGTAGGAATTCAAGTTTCTTCTGTTCTGGCCCAAACTACATCCAGGGAGCATGGTGGGTTTTAGGAGCATTGAGTTTAAAGATGAAATAAACCCTCTTACTATGAGCTCTGAAAGGCCAAATTACAGCTCAGCTCTGTAGTAGGCTGCTCTAAGGGTTTGCCTCGCAGAAAGCAGCTCAGAAAATTTCCTGGGTTTAAGAGTCATAGAATCACAAAGTTGTTTGGACCTTTAAGATCATCTAGTTCCAACCCCACTGACATGGATAGGGAACCTTTTGTTTGACCAGGTTGCTCCAAGCCCCATTCAATGTTGTCTTGAAAACTTCCAGGGATGAGGCATCCACAGTTTCTCCAGGCAACCTGTGTCAGTTCCTCACCACCCTTAAGTGTAAAAAATTTCTTCCAAATACCCAATCTGAACCTGTCCTCCTTCAGCTAAAGGCTGTTCTCCCCTGCCCTATGATTATAAGCCCTTGTGAAAACTCCCTCTCCAGCTTGTATGATTCATACAGGGGTCTTCCCTGCATGGTGGAGTTGGGATATTCACTATCCTTGAGCAGCCTGGACACAAGACCAAAGCCATCTCTGGAAGTTCAGCTGCTGCAGCTGAATACTTCAGGGTCTCTGGAGACCTGAGGGACCAGCAGCTAGCTCTCCAAACACTCCACAGCCTACCTAGCAGGATTTCAAAGCACCTCAGTGCCTAATCCCCATTGATCTCTGCAAAAGCCACATGTTTTAACTCCTTTCGGAAATCTGGTCCTGGCACACACGGGTGATGGATGCAATAACAATGCCCAGACAGAGAGGCAGACAGCCTGTCCCACACTGGCTTCTGCTTATGGCGCCATCAGCCTGGGGTTTGTTTTACATAGCAAAACTCTGATTTTTGAGAAATCTGCCCCTTTAAGTTTGCCTTTCATCAGTCTTCTTGCATAAATAATCACACATGTTCTGAATAGCTTAGATTGTAATCAGTGCCTCGCCATTTCTGCTGGAGCAGCTGGAATCCAGACAGGGCACATTACAGGTGGATCCTAGTCTCTTTTCCACAGCTTTCTAAAACATCACTTGTGCCCTTTGAATCCACAAAGCAACACACACCATGCATGGCCCAAGACAAAAATAAGCTCCCCAGTGTTGGGGAAGGTTCTTGCTATCTCGTAGATGTGGTGCTTAGGGACAAGGCTTAGTGGTTGCACTCAATGATCTTAGAGGTCTTTTCCAGCTCTTATGATTCTGTGATTCTACCCGCTGCCCAACAGTCAGTGCTCAAGTGCATCCACAGCAGAAACTGAGCTGTGTGTGACCCTCTGGCACTCACTTCCCTGACTGGTTGAGATGGGTACCTTTGCGCAAGAGAAGACCATGGTTATAGCAGTCAGTGGAAAATACGCACTTGCTGCTTTGTTCTGACATGATCTTGAACCAATCTGAAGGTAATCTGGCCTTAAATAGTTTGGCATCGTATTTGCCAGTAAATATTAAGCACAGATTAACTTCAAAGACAGTGTTTTCCCTGACCCTGTAGCATAAACTTCACATGCTGTCCCTGGTTCAGCAGTGGATATTTACTTTCTCCTCTCTTTCACATTTGTGTGATCTCAGTTTAACTCCGGTGATTTCCCTGAGGCTCAGTCCACTTCACCTGATAGGAAAGATAAAGGCAAAAAGAATATTTGGGAAATGAAGAAGGAGAGCATAGTGGGAAACAAGTCCTTCTCAAGGACCTGCCTGCAGCATCTCTCACTTCTCTTCTGTTCTTTCCCTCCCTCTCTGCAAGCCAAGAGAAGTACTTGTTATCATTCCCATTGTGTTTCAGACAAAGCAAACCAAGTCAAGTCAGCTCAGGCTGTGGAACAAGGGGGTTTTCACACTGAAAAATGGTCACAGGCGCTCCTCCCTAGCAGTTCTAAAGTGGCTTCCAGGAGTAGGGTGGTGACATGGAGCTGAGTGTGGTGGTGCCTTTCAGTGCAGAGGACTCCTTAGAAAAGTAGCTTTTCTTCTAAATTCCTGCATGATTTCTCAGCATATCCCGCATGCCCACAGGGTTTCCAAAGGAGTGTCTGTAGGGAATAAGATGATATTTTAGCGGCAGAAGTATAGCCTGTATGGGTTTAGGAAAGAAAGATTCCTGCTGCTCCTGTAGGAAGCCCCATTGTTTTTCAAATTACAAGAAAACATTGATGAAAACAAGAAAAACTGACACATGGTTGGCATTGACAACTGCCTTCACTGCCATCAGCTGCACAGTGAGCTAAGAGGTTGGGCTGCTGGGGATGTCAAAATCCAGGAGATACATTCCTAGGCTTCAGCCACCATCCAAGCAGATGGTAATGTTGTGCTTCCTGCATCGCTCCCCCGACATCAACATGATTAATTCACCTCTTTGCCAAGCCTCATAACTGTCCCTCACTAGGTGAGCTCTCACAGCCCTCTCCACTTGGTTCCTGTACAGATCCATTACATTCACAGGATGGAAAAATAATTCCTGCAAGGGCCATGACCTCCCAGGAAGATAGTCTGCCTGAACGAGCCTGAAACAAAAACTTCTTCAAAAAGTACCAGGACACAACTGAGGCTGAGATTGCAGGGAGCAGGCAAGAGAACAAGGGAAATAATGTTTAAGTAGGTATTGAAATAGAGAAATGCAAGACTCAAAGCCTCTCTTTTATTATTAAAGACCAGCGGGTGTTAGGACAGAGAGTGCCGCCTGCTGGCATGAACCAGGGCTCTCTGAGGCAGGATGTCTTTGCCACCAGCCACCAGCCTTCTGCTCGACACCAGAAAATCAGTAAGAAGGTGGTTTTCCATATCAGTGTTCCATGACTGCTCCCATGACATCTATAACTTTCTTTTTTACTTTTTCTTTAGCCCTCCTTAAAATTAATATATTAATACTTGCCTATCTGGTATAGTTGCCATGAGGTTAATTTAATATTTGTAAAGTAATTTGATCTGGGGCTAGAAAATGCTTCATAAATGCAGTATATTACCATTAAAAAGATACAGGGAAAAGCCTGTACCAGTCTGGTAAGGTTGTGGAACTGTGCCTTTTTGTGTGGAAAAATATAAGACAATCAGGTAAGGTGGAGGACTTTCAAATGTCTCTGCTTTCCTGATGAAATGCAAAGCAGTCAGTAAAGTGGAGGGAGACTTGTAAAAGATCAGAGCATTGCAATATCCTGATACACATATATACACATACACCTATATATATAAACACATAAATATATATATAGAACTTTCCTGTTTTTCTTCCTGATCTTAATGAGCAAAGATGACTGAATGCCTTAACACAGCTTTCTCAAGCCATTTGACTGAGGAGCACTGTGCTCCACTCTTCTTCTTTTTTCTCTCCTCATAATCAAGGTTTTTCTTTTCATATCACAGCAAACTCTCCTTTGCCTTTCTAGCACCTGCACAGTCTCGTAGTAAGCCGCAATGCACTTATTCAATCCTACCTTAAATGTCCTGTCTTTTATCTCCCAAGCTCACTATCTGGATAAGGTAGTGAAAGGTATGCTCTTCCTTCCTATTTTTCCTATTGTCTTTGTGTTTCTTTTTAAAAAATGCACCGTGAACATGCTGTGTTGAGGTTGCATCTCTTCCTCATTGTCACCAAAGTGGTCCCTAATGTCTGGAAGGGTGAACTTTCCAGTCATTTATGTAGGAAATACCTCTGTAAGTGCTGTGACCCTGTGTTAACATCGTATCAGTGTTCCTACCCATTCCCTTGTCCCTGCCCTCCTCTCCAACTCATCTCTCATCCTCACCCTTCCCACTCAGGTGAGGCAAGTCAGGAGAAAACAAGTGTCTGTGAATACAGCAGGAACCCTGTACAGTGATGTGTTTTAATTAAATGTCTATGGTCCATTTTGTAACACAGGTGAGTGCACTTTCTATGTAGAGTCTTCATGTTTTTGATCCACAACTGCCAACTCTTACATGGGAGCTTTAAGTAATTATATATTGAGGGGTTTTTTCGTAATACAGAAATGTTATGATCCCAAAATCTCTGGTTGCATAAATCTGCAAAATCTGTGGAAATTAGTGAATGCTGCATTAATGTACACTACAACAAAATCCAACCTTCTGCTCCTGTTTGTAAGTGTAACACAAGTCTAGGACACAGGTCTTTCTTCAGAAAAGAAGAAAAGGAATTGAACTGTTCAAGAACAGTGATCACCTGCTGTTTTTTAAAAAAATCAGTTTTTTGTTAATCAGAACAATGAGCTAAATTGCTTTAGGACTTTTTAATAGAAACAGACAGTTCAACAATGCACTTAGCTTTTGAAAAATATTGAAATAGCATGCATATGGTTAAATACAACAGTCTGACAATAAATATGATTGAGTTGGACTTAAATATTTTTCTACATGGCTGATTTGACACTAACAGCAGCACAGTGTTGACACCATGCTAGCTTCTTATGTTTGCTGGTTAAACAAACCAAAAAATCAGGTTGAACAAATAAATTTTTTTCTGTAGTACTATCCCTCTTTTTAGGTTTTGAGCAATCAAAAATAACAGCTGTGAGAGGCTGAGGATGAAGAGCAGATATGCTCAAGTATTGACCCCATGAGCTGTTAAAATGAAGTCTTTGCTATATAGGGCTTGTGTGGTGTGACAAGAAACATGGTTGCCCTACTGACTTCACTTCTCTAGGAGAATTTACAGTGCAGTGTTTTTCTTTTTTTAAAGGCAGATTCAGGAACAACTGGAAATAGGCAAAATGTTTGAACAGACAAATACTAGTGATGAGGAAACGTCCATAGTTTAAATACTTCCATCTTCAGTGTAATGCAGCAACTGGTAGCTGTCCTTGGACCCCTCTTTATGGATCAGTTGATTGTACAGTGGTAGTTAGTTTTCTCTCATTGCTTAGCACCAAAAAACCCCCGTGTTTGACTTTATTTAAATTGGGAGGAAAAGGTACATTCTCTTTCTTAGATCAGGGAAAGAGGGACATTTATTGTGCCTTTATGAAGTAAACATGATGGCATCCTCAGAGGAAGATATGGGCCATCACCAGGGAGCTGATCAGAACCTGCTGTTAATGTTCCACATCTCAGTGTTTTGCATTTCAAAACCCCAGGACTCCTCCTTTTCATCTCAGTGTGTATTGGAGAAGACTGCATCAAAAAGTAGCAGATAAGCATTGAGGGCATAGAAGAGATGAAAAATCAACTTGCGGAGCCTGGCAAGGAACCTTCAGTACTGATTTGCCCATTCAGTGGCCCAATTTTTTAACTAAGTCTTTTGTAGATGTCATTTTTCCTCTAGGTAGCTTTTTGACTCACCTTTATGCCCAATAATAAAGACACATTATATTTAATGAGTCTTTCAGTAGGTAGCAGGTTAAGTAACATACTAAGAATAAAAGATCATCCCTTGCTATGCATGGCTGCTTTTGGAAAGATTAGCAATAGCTGAAACATTAAAAGTACATGGTTTTCTACTTGGCTAACTGCATGGTGTGCATTTTTCAAAACTAAATTACTCATGCCCTTTTGGCTTTCTTAATTATTAACATCTTTCTGGTTGAAATCCCTTCCCAGTAATCCTGTTGTCAAAGGGTGAGCCTGATTTACTGCTGAATCTTTCCTGCAGGTTTACAATAAACTAGTCAGTCAAAGATGTAGAATTGTTCCTAAATGGGAGGGCAACTTTTAATAGCAAATATCAGCATCATTAAACCAAAAAGCTCTAACTAGACTCAGAGTAAAATCTTCTAAACTAAGGCCTAATTAACACTGGTAGTGCTTAAAATGAGAAGAGGTGCCTATTATTTTAATAATAATTAGAAGAGATGCTGATTTTAGAGAGAGTGTCTCCAGAATATCATTGAATCTGGTGGTACATCAGTTTAATTATTTCTATTACTGAATATCAGTTCTTACTCTTCAAAAATAATCATTAACCACATTAACACTGTAGTGATGCATATATAAACAGCTAGTTTGGATTTTCAAGTTGCTGAACAACATTAGAATTCAGGGGTGGTTGCAAGGGCTGCTCCTGAAGTGTGAGAGCAAGTGAGAATCCAAAGTCTGACTAAAGCCAGTTCCCTCGTTTGTACAGTTGCAAGTGTAGGAGCTCTGGTCAGTAACTTCTTAACCTTCCTATTAGAGGACACATCTGATTAAGGATTCCTGGATTCCAGTCACCACAGAATATCACAGTGGTAGTTTCAGAGTTGAGTTGGTTTTGGGACAAGCTTTCATAGTTTGCAGGGATCAGCTGATGCTTTTCTCCTCCCCTTTAGTCTTAGAGAAACTTCTGCAGGTCTTAGAGCGTTTGTTGTTCTCTCAAGCTTCAGGCATTTGCATCTTCACATGTTGCATTCAGCCATGTCCTACTTGTCCCAGAGCTCAGCTGCTATCTGGGACTTCATAAGAACTCCATCAGGGCTCTCCTACGGACAGTGAAGGAAAGATAATAAATACCCTTGTCTTCTCAGTCTTATTTCAAGTGGCAGTGAGGTTTTCCTTGAAGAAAAATACCAGTAAATGTTGCTTATAGTTGGACTAATTAGAGAAGACTTTAACTGTACAGATCATTAAGAGCAGATTATTTTACCAACAGTCTTAAAAATTGCAGGATGACTTCTGATGACAGTCTCCTTTGACTCTGATGGTCTGTACTTCTCTGTTTCAAAATTAACCCACTTTCTATATCACTTCCCTGGTCTGTTCTCTCATTTGCATGACAGACTGAACATCTTTGTGAATGCCCTTCAGAATCTTTCAGCAGCACTTACATGTGCTTAAGTTTGAAACTCACATAAAGGGTTTCCTCCCCCTTTTCCGAAAAAGCCCTATTCATGTATTTAATTCTCTTAGTCACCCAAGTACAGTTAATACCACAAACAGGAATAATGGATCACTGGTGACTTCTAGCCATGAGAAATCAGAGCTGCAAGATTATGGTGGTATAAATCTCTGAGGATTAAGCCATCCTGCTGTGGTGACATTCAGAAGCAATTCGGAAACAAGATGATCTCTTTGCTTTATTCCCCAGCATGGGGGAAAGGAGAGGATAAAGTTTATTTTGTAACATCTTTTCATCAAGTGCTTTGAAGTGCACTGTTTGTGGAATGAGGAGTATTGTACCATCCTATCTGTGTAGTGTAAGTGATGGTCAAGTCTCTGCGCAATGAACCACTTCAGAAATGGTAGTACTTATAGGTCCGTTCTCCTGGACATATTGGCTTATGCATCTCTGTTGTCTTCTAACTTTCTGAAAGCCCAAGTCCTCTAACAGCTGCTGTATTTTTTTTTTCCTATTAATGGTTTACTTTCTCTATGCATCTTTAAAATGTCTGCTCTCCTACCAAACCATGATACTAGGGGTTCAGTTTAATCCTCACAGCATTGAAATTTTAATGAACTGTGTAATGCAATGGTAAACATTAGAAAATCTCTATGTTCCTATACCTGTGAAGAGCCATTTCTGTCATCAGGAAACAGTTCTTTCTGGTTCCTTGGAAGAGCTTTATCTACTAAGAACCAGAGATTACATTGTCCTTAGTGGGAAGGGACAAACTTACTTTCTACACTTAAAGGGTGCCAAGAAAGTGGAGTATAAAATTGCAGGAGGAGTTACCCTACTTTAGGTATCTACAGATGCTTATCTCTCATCAGAGCATCCTGGATTCCTGTATTACTCAAGAAGAGGAATAGATATTTTGGGAAGGCATAATCTTATGAGATGCTTGCTCTCGTCTCTCCTCTCCTCTCCTCTCCTGACCGATGCTTTTCCTCTGCTTGTCCTCTTTCTGAAATGCTTGGCTTACTTTCTCTGGATGCAGATCAAGAAGATTTCAGAGTAAATCCTGAAAGTCCATTCAAATACTCTCAAACATGTTTCATATAGACAATAACTTGCAAACAAAATTCACATAGGATTGAAAGGGGTCTCCTCAGTTAGAGTCTGGTCTTCTGCTGGCAAGGACACATTGTGTAAAATTTTATATAAATTTACCAAGCTCTATGGAAAAGTAACTGAAGAATCTTCTCCTTAACACTCCCACAGGGAGTCTGCTCCAGAACTTCATTCCTTTGATCCTTGCAAATGATTTTTTTTCCTAATTTCCAGCCAGAATTTATTCATACTTGGTTTATGTCCATTTGTTCTTGTGCCAGCAATACTCTCTTTACCTTAAATAGCTTTTAAGAAGTTTTCCCTTCTCAATGTTTATGTGTTTCATTAACTTTTGGAAAAAAAAATCATAGTCTTTTCAGCCACTATTGTCCAAGGAGAGACAAATCAAGCTGTTCCCGTTTCCTCAGATGCCAAAGGTGCTTCATTCAAACTATAGCATCTGTTTTCTGCCACTCCAAATTCCCTTTTTCCTAAGCCTGGGAGAGTAGAGCACATGCAGTTCTATATGAGGTCTGTTTTTATAGCTAGATTTGTATTCCCTTACATTTCCTGGGCACTTCTCAATGAGCCAAGATCATAGTGTCTTCAATCTCATCCAACTCTTTCTGGTTCTCACTTCACTCCTGTCCAGGTCAACACTATAGCCCCTTTGTTCTGCCCAGTCTCTGCAATGGTAGGAGAGGAGAGAACTTTTTGGCAAAGATTTTAGAGAGTCTGAGGAGTAAAAACAAGAGGTGTGCTCAGTGGTGACGCACCAGCCAAGCTCTATATAGAGCCATCCAGTATACACATAAAGCGAGATTTCTTCAGAGGCTTTTCATCTAGACAAACCAAAGCAATGGCACAGGTTACCTAGGGAAGCTGGTCAACCTGTGCCATTGGATATCCCATCACTTGAAGAGCCAGATTGGATGGGACTTCAAGCTTCCTGGTCTAGTGGAAGGTGTCCCTGGCCATGGCAGGGAGATTGGAATTCCATGACCATTTAGGCCCATTCCAACCCAAACTGTTCTATGATTCTGTGATTTTTAGAGAGGGGGACAAATTCCTATCTCTACTGTCAGGATGGTCTCATCCAAACTAGATATATCTACTCCAAAATGGAATTACCTACCTAGCCAAGTAATTTTAGGAGGTTAGTTAATACACTTCTTCCTCTTTCATTCTCAAAATAGTTGAATGCTTTCAGCTTGTACTGAAAGTAAGTAAAGGGATCAAACATATAAATTAGCTGTAGCAATAAAAAATCTGATTCAATGGTTAAGTGTTTGGCACTGTTGTAAGTAACTAAGGGCGGGATATTAAAATGAAGAATTTCAAGTAGCCTTGCTTATAAATAGCTCTTCTGTAGTATATAAATACTAATATAGTGTGTAAATACCAAAATACACAACAGCATGCTGACACATACACACACATTTGCTGCATCCCAGAATACACATTTAAAAGACTGAAATGCAACAAATTTGTTTGTAAAGGAGAAATATATTTAAGATCCTTCTAAAGGACTTTTCCTTACTACCTTTGTTCCTTTTTCCATTTGGCCTGTGTAAATCAGTCACTTGTTAAAAAAACAGTCCTAAAAATGTTTGGTTTTTTTCTGTTCACTGGGAAAGGTTCTGTGAACTTAAAAATCTCCCTGTGAAACAATTTTTTTGTTTGTTTGTTTTAAAGGCATTTCTAAGCCCCATTTCCCCAGTGCAGGACACACTATGACATGGGATGCTCTAGACGGGGTCCCAGCTCTGCCTTGGGGAGACCCTCACATATCATATGGTCAAACAGGTGTTGAGACAATGCACACCTCTTCACTGTCCTTAAGCACAGGATAAGTCTGTGTCATTCACACAGGTTCACAAACCTGTCTTGCAAACCGGACCTTAAAAAACTCAGACTATGTGGCAGGATAGCACTACACACATATAAATAGAGAAAGCATTAAAACAGGGCTTAAGAAGACTGAATTGTTTCCCTGGTGTAATCAGTCCTGCTGAGTGACCTTCACAGTCACTTCAGTCCCTTGTACTTCAGTTTCCTAAGCTGTTAAGTGTCTCTTACATTTCTGACAGCTCGGTGGTAAAGATTTTTGAGCTCGGCAGGTAAAAAGCCCCCAGAAGGGTTTAAGCTAAGCAGCTTCCTTCACACCACTGCTTACTGTGGAAATTACTCTGCTGTTTTCTTGAAGGGGTGGGGGGGAAGTACAGATATCTCAGCAGGAGGTCATCAGATGAGAAAACCAAACCCTAGTGAGCAGACGGGGAGGTTGGTGTTCATCCTCCCTAACTAAATTTTATCACCTATAAAATGCCTGCCTCTGTGCAGTGTCTCTCTAATCACTGGGGAGAAATGGATGTTTCCAGAGCATGCTTTAGCTTATCACCATGTGCATCAAACCCACATGAGGAGACTTCTGCCCTGGGACAGTCTGTTTCTCTGCTGACTACAGAGAGTTGAAGGTATCTCAGTTTTAGATTAATTGAACCAGATGAGATGAATCCCTCCCAAAATTACTACAGTAAAGAAGCTGTATGTCTTCAAAATATTTTCTACCTTTTCCTTTCCAGCTGGTTTTGAATGCTTACCAGTCTGAGATCTCAGTATTATTGAAAGCCAGCTGCTTTATTCTGCTGGGTGTTGTGAACTTTAATCCCAAATGCAATTTACGTGACCCCAAGTACTAGTCTTACATGGCAAATGTTTTGAGAGGCTTGGAGGGCAATGTGCTGCCTTGCATTTGCAACCAATGAAGCAGGAATATCTCAGTACACCCCTGAAACTCACCATTCCCTTAGTGCAGTGAGTGTGGTTGTGCTGTAAGGATCTCCTGGGAGAGCCAGAAGCAGCTGCCCATTGAGTAGTCACCACCATCCTGACACCAAAGTGGGTTCATTCCAGGTGGGAAGACACCAAGTGGGAGTGGAGAAATCAACTGAAGGCAAAGGGAAAGAGCTGTTTAATGAGGCCCTTTCCAGGCTGTGTTGCTTTGTGTTTTGAGTGTGTTTGAACGTGTGGCTGTTTGCCTTGCAGAGGGATGCCCTGGCTTGTGCAATGGCAATGGCAGATGCACTCTGGACATGAACGGCTGGCACTGTGTCTGCCAGCTGGGCTGGAGAGGAGCAGGCTGTGACACTTCCATGGAGACGGCATGCGGCGATGGGAAAGACAACGATGGAGGTAGGACACGAGCACATGTGATATGTCAGGCTTCACAGAGCCTATAAACCTCTCACAGTGAACAGTCATCTGGGCTTGATTCTGCAGGGCAGATTGTTTTTTGACAGCTGGTAGAGAACAGACAGCGAAATCTGCCAGGCTGACTCAGCCAGAGTGGATTGGAATTCAAATTAAATGGGTTTGGATCTGGGGTGCCAGGGCTGAAGAGGGACATTTGTTTGTCTTCAAATCAAGTCCATAGAGCAGAGAGCAGGCGGAGGCTGTGCACCTGTCCAATCCCTCCTCCCCAGCCGAGTGGCTCAGCAGTGACGCGATGGGACCACCTCCGACAGTGAACATCCCTGACTGTTCAAACTTTGCCCTCACTGCCTGAGGCTTTCATCAAAGCTCTGCAGTTGGTCACTACTGACTTTGGATGGATATTTTTCATAAACTTAGAGGCTTGGGTGACTGATCCCCATGCCCACAAGCCATCCAATCCCTCTCAAACCATGTTTTATTGATTACTGTTCCATATGTAATGATGTCAGGCATGTGAATAATAGCTCTGTGTAATGCAAACTTAATATTCAGAGTTATCTCATTACAAAGGAAACCGTGGTGCAGTGTGAAGGTTTGAATTAGAAAGCAGGAGATGAGATATTAAATTTAAGGCATAAGGGAGACTGCATAATTTGTTTTGTTGTCACTCAGCAAAAGGCTTTGTAAACCACAAGTCTGGGCCAGGACCCAGACTGTGAAGTAGAGACTGCATTTTGCAAGCCTCTGTTTTATCATATTCACAAGAACAGTACAGTTAAAAAAAAATAATAGCCAGCCAAGTCTGTGATTATCTGCTTCACAACAGCTGTGATTCTGATGGAATATTTAAAATACTTCTGCACATCTGGCATGGCAAATGGACCAAATTAGCCCTTTAGAAAAGATGGAAAAATTGGAGTACCATACAAAGAGTTCACACTATAAAACAAAGATGGCTATTTACCTAATATGGAACTGAATATCACTGTACTTGTCTTTTCTATTAACAGCTGACACAGGGCAGCAATAAAGGTCATCACATCAGATGTGTAAAAATACGGTAAATAGACCAAAGGTTAGTCCCAGTTTCCATGGAAAAAAATAACCAGCAAAAGCCCTGTGAAGTTTTTAGTAAGAGACGGAAGGAGTAATCCAGCTTAACATACCATGTAAATCACAACTGTATGATATCACAAACAGCATGACTAGACTCTGAGAGCATCTCTTCATATCTTCTGAATCAAGGGTTAACCTTTTTACCTGGGTTACCCTCACCTTGAAATGCACTGCCTTGCAAGCCTGCAGAACAGCAGATGTACACAGGAGAGACAAAAGGCATTGACAGGTTTACAAGTTAGTGCACATCAACTACTAACTGGCATTTGGTGAACCTGTGTGGAGCAGTGGTGTGCACAGCAAGAAGAGAGCTACTGATAGGTTGTAATTTACTTGTGGCAGCTTGTTCATGTGTCAGAGCCCACAAATGGGTGTTGACTTTACTCTTGGTACACTCAAAAAAAAAAAATGTACATGGTGTGCGTTACAAATTACAGACAGTCATACACTATGCCTTTGATTTGGCTGTGTTACTGCTAAGGGCTCTCTTCAATGAGCACTGTGCCTTCTCCACCTTTTGGAATTCTGTCACATTCACTGGAGTGATGCATGCTCAGGGCTAAAGAAAGGTGGTTTATTTTGGTTCACTGGAAAGGATCCAAACGTGGAATTTGCTCATGAATGTTAGCAATGGAGGTAGAAGTCCTTCCATGAAGCTTTAGAAGTCAAACAACTGACCTAGTCAAAATGGTTATCACAAGTGGGGAGAAAGAGGTTAGTGGGGTTGCTCACAGTACTGGGGGGTTCACACTGCTTGAGCTCATACCTGGTTCCTACACTGTGGTGTCAAGTGTCTGCTAATCAAAATCTCTGCAGCCGGAAATTCCTCAGGATAATGGGAGCTGAAGTCAGAAACTTTTTCATCAGCTCCCAGCTTAATCATACCCTGAGGGAGACGGGTGCTAAATTACAGGGTGTGTTCAGCTCTTAAATTTGGAGGCTGTTCAGATAAACAATAACAAGCTGAGCAGGAGTCACTCAGAAAAAAACTTGGTGACATGTAATCTTTGTTCAGGCTAGTAAAAAGTTGTTTCTGAGTGCAGTTCCCTCTCCACAAAGTGTCATTTATCAAAGTTAGCACTTAGGTTTCACACCCAGGTCCACTTTATTTACACTTTTAAAAACCAAGCCCATCAACTTGAAAGAAGCTCTAGTGAGTAACTGAGAGCAGGTGATCATCCAGTATCAGTTAAGGAAAAACAGTGCAATGACAGAGCTGTAACAATCTGGGTAAAAGGCCATTTGACCTAAGAGGCCACCTGTATTGCAACAAACAGAGGGTGTTTCTTTAAAACAAGATGAGAAAAGTGGTTCTTGCCTAATTTCAGCAGAAAATAACCTCTCTAATTCATGGCTGCAAACACTCACTACCTAAGAGTAGGTGTGACAGGTAGTGCCTATATGTCTCACCCCACACTAAGTGTTCTGTCATGTACTTGAAGAATAAGTTTGAAAGTTTAAAAAATCAAGGAAATTATCTTCTGTGACAAGTCCTAGAAGTGGAGTTAATGGCATTTGATAATACCTTGAGAAGAGGCTGGTATTCCATAGGCTAAATATGGGCTCTGTTGCATTGGTAGACTCCTCTGTTAGGAACATAGTGTACAGGAAAAACTGAGGGGAAGAGAGGATATTCTTCACTAATCTCATGGATATGCTGTTGAACAGCAAAGCTGTGTTACCTGTCCTTGTTCTGGAGAAATCATCTAACTGTTGAGAGCCAGAGTTGTCCTGTTCTCCATTTCAATGAGTTTGCATGAATACAAAATCACACTGAGGTGAAATCATGAGAGGGCTACAGATGTTAAATTAAATTGCTCATTTGGTCTAAAAGTTCAACACAGTTACTTTACTTGAGGGCCTTTGTTGTTGTTTGTGGCTTCTCCAGAGTAGCCGAGTCTTCCAGGTAGGGTAAAGCTTGCTGGTTTTCCAGGAACTGGAACCAACCCATCCTTCATTTCCTGCTTTAAACAATTCGAGTTCCTGTGCAGCTGCTGAACTCTGTCAAACATGAATGTACCTTACTTGTGGAAGGCAAGAGTCTTTCACATATGAAAAATGTGTCTGAAATGACAGTGTTCACAATATTACCTAAACCTTCATGTTCATTAGCGATTTCTGTTCAGTTGTCTGCTGTTCTCCACTGCCTCTTCCCAACTGAAATACTTCCAAAGGTGAGTGTTAGTGGTTAAGGGATTAGATAGGTAGATAGATGGCTAGATAGATAGATACCCTTCCTAGTCAAATAAGGCTGGCTTGTCATAACATATATTGCACACCATTACATAAAAGTATAGAAAATTCATTTTTCTTAGCTGTCATCTGGTCAACAGTCTTCCTTTGGGACTGAGAAAAATAAACCATCCTGGTTTCTTTTTCTGCAAGAATTGTATTAGTGAAGCTCCTTCCCCTCAGTTTATGTTTCATTTAGCCTGGGACAAACAGAGAGTTCCAATGTACCCATGGCCCCATTTTGCCTTTGCAAGTTCAGTCTGTGCTCCACCAGATGCTTCCCAAAAGCTAGCAGGTGGAGCAATTTGTATGCTCTCCTTGACTTAGCCTCCTGGACCAGAACAACTAAAGGTTGCCTTAATCTCCCAACCCTGGAGCAGTGAGCAGGTCACTTCAGGGACAGTGTAATTCAGGAATGGTTTCTCTGAGGCAAATCAGTGCTGTTTGTTTAACTGTACCACAGCCCACTGGCAGCTCCACAGTGCCTTGCCCCATTCGAGGATCAGGTAGTGCTTGTGGTAAGGTGGAGACTTACATAATGCTTTGGAACAACAGCATTTCAAATCTTTGGCAAGAGAAACTTTGGCACAGCACTCTGGCCTTCTTAACACCCATGTGTTCACCATCTGTCCACCACATGCCAAATAGCGTTAGAGTGCTGGCAGAAGTCTGCACTGATCTTTGCAGTGCGTAGGGGTTACACCTGAAGTTAGTCTCAGGGTTTTAAAGGGAACAGTAAAGAATCCAGGAGAACCCCAGAATGCAAACCTTTGTCTTTGCAAATGCTTGAGCTGCAGACAAAGTAGTGAGGTGCTTTCTGATACTTCCTTTCTTCTTTTTGCCCTCATGCCCTGGGCTTTAATAGCATGAGAAGATTGTCTCCTGGGTGTGGTGTGTGAGCTGTCTGCTTCCTCAAAACCATAAAAAATTACCCAATAATGTGCTGGCTACATTTGTGGAGGGAAATATTGAGATCTGAATGCACCTGGGAAAACAGCCATCATAAATTATCATTTATCATCACAGATAGATCCAGTCAAACAACAGGGTCATCTTGGAGGAACCGCAAAGCACTGGTAAAAGGATAAGAAAATCTGCTGTACTTGAAAGATTGGGTAGCTGGAATAATTTGTTAGAAATCACCCAGCTTCTCTTCCTCTGTTTCATGGTGACTGTTAATTGACTCCTCCTCATATAAAATGATCAGTTCACATTTTCAGGTTTCAGCTCTTTGCTGATTTTGTGTTGGATGGTAACACATGGGTGTCTCCTGTTGTTGGCAGCAAGGCTGGCAGGAGGGCATTGTTAACCCAGGGTATTCCAGCATCCTGGAGGACGTGTTGATCATGCCATTGGAGAGGATGATGTGTTGTGAACTGTGGGGTCTAGCAGTGTCTTGTCTTGACACCTTGGGGGAGCTCCTGGTACTTTGAAGGAGTCCTTAATGAAATGCCTTTGATTAATAGATTCAGAAAGAAGCTATGAAAATACTCTCTGTGTTGAAGGAAACCTACCATTGTCTGCTGAAACGAGAGAGCAAAGTTACGGGAAGGAGGCACTGCTAGTACACAAAATGTAACATAAGTTGACATGAACCAGCTTCAGAAAAAAACAGATTGGACACTTATATCACAAAGCATTTCTGCACTTCAAAAGGTGCTTAAACAGAGTTTGAGTACCAATGTTTAAAGCAGAAATTCAGGAAAGCTCTACCAGACCTACTTTAGCATCTGAGGGAAACTGTTGCAACTTCTGTGAGACAGAAAGTCCCCTTAGAATCCTAAGGTTTTGCACCGACTATGCTTAACATTGCATAGACTGCATGGCCACTTTCCTTTTGACCAGGATTTGAGAAACATGCCAGTATCTGTGTTATCTGAGACCACTTTCCAAGCTATTTTCAAATGATTGCTTAAATTGGCTTGGATTCAGTCAGAATATGTTAGGGTGAACTTTTCAGCAGTAGCTTAACACTTGCAGCACTTGCCAGGAAAGTGAGAGACCTTGGTGACAAGGATCTCTCAGCTGCTGAGGGTGTGAAACCACTGTTCCCACCAAAAAAAATTTATAAGTTCTGAGTTACTTTTGCTCAGAGGAATCACTTTTAAGATGTGCTTTGGCTCCTGAAGGAGGCAGTTTCAGGTACACTATTGCATGACAGTTGATCAGGTTAATCAACTTGTACTTACTGCCCTGTCCAAATGCTAGTCACAGAATCATAGAATATCCTGAGCTGGAGGGGGCTCACAAAGATCATCGAATCCCAGCTCCTGGCCCTGCACAGGACAGCCTCAACTCTGTCAGGTTTGGTGCTGTGACCACTTCCCTGGGGAGCCTGTTCCAGTACCCAGCTACCCTCTGGGTGAAGAACCCTTTCCTAATACCCAGTCTAAACTTTCCCTGAGACACCTTCATGCTGTTCACTCAGTCCTGTCACTGGTCACTACTGAGAGGATATCAGTGCCTGCCCCTCCTCTTCCTTTTGAGAGGAAACTTCAAACCGTGATGAGGTCTTGCCTCAGTCTCCTCCAGGCTGAACAAGCCAAGTGACCTCAGCCGCATCTCATACAGCTTTCCATCCAGAGCCTTCACATTCCTCACAGCCTTTGTACACTCTCTAATGGCTTAATACTGTTCTTATGTTGTGGTGCCCAAAGCTGCACACAGGCCTTGAGATGAGGCCGCCCCAGTGCAGAGCAGAGCAGGACAATCCCCTCCCTCACCCGGCTGATGATGCTATGCCTGATGCACCCCAGGACACAGTCTCTCCTAAGCTAGAAAAGGCCCTTACACGCCTTGCTCAGCTTCATGCAATTCCCTCAAATCCTAGGTTGCTTGGTTTATATGCTGCTTTGCTGGCTGTTAAAAATCTGCTTGGAGAAAGGAAGAAGCCCATGAAACCAGCTGCATCAACTGTATTCTCCAGAGCAGTGATGAGCTGCGGGATGCTGTGAACTTGTAGATTCTAAACACATTATTATAGATCTGGTTTATGCCAGACAGTGGTGATTATCATGTGTTTTCTGTCATTTCCTCCTTCCACTTCCTTTCTTTTTCTATTCAGATGTTTTTGTAAAGAATGTAGCTCTGGATTATGATGAACATTTTGCAGTGTTTCTGTAGTGACTACCCCCACAGAGGTTCTGCACAAGAGCCCAAGGAGTCCTGTAATTCAAACACTTGACTGCTATTACATATGACTGTGTTATTTCAAATTTGCTAACAAGTGCTGAACACTTAGAGGAAGATATGAGGGCAATTCCTTTCCCAGGCAGCCAGCAATCTAATTTAGCCCAGATACAAGCAGTGAGAAGCTTATTCAGGTGAAATCAAAACAGAGCAGGTGGGATAGAAGGAGCGAAGAGAATATAAATAGCTAACATGGACACAGAGAGTTGACAGTCATATTGCCATTGTTCCTTACAGTTGGGTTTTGTTTCCCTTTGTCTCCTTATAGGGGGACCAAAAGCTGCAACTCTTGTTGAATAAGTAAAATTTATCTTTGCAAAGCGCTGGAGTAAAATCCATTTATTCTCCAAATCCAATTCAAGTAAATGGAGTGTCAGTCCTCAGCTCAGGAATTGGATCAGAACATCATTATTCCTGTAAAACCTTTATCAGCACAAACATCCACGTGAACAATAACTTGTTTGTGCAAGTACTGAGCCATTCCTTTAGAGCCTTCCTCTAAACCAGTTTAGATTAGAACTGAAAGAGTAAAGCCTGATTCGCTCAAGGGTAAGACTAAGACTTTGTTTTCTTTACCTTTGAGCATTTACATTTAAAACCTTTCCCACCCAAACTCTCCCAATAATTTATCCAAAAGCATCACAGGACAAGACAGTGTCCCCACAAAAAGTGATAATGTTGCCTGATGAATGGCACAGAAAGGGAACTGAAAGATAAGAACTGGATGAGGTAAGAGACACGATTATTTGTATAATCAGTGCATTTTATTCTTTCCTTGCCAGTGGAAATTCTCCCATGGGAGACAATGGGGTTTATTGTTGTTTTTACTTCCTAGTTTTGCTTTGACTAATACAGTTTCTCATAGAGGCTCATCCCATTGCAGTCAGTGACAAAAAGCGTCATGGTCTTTAGCAGGAGCAATCCTTGAGTTTGTCATGTATGCTGTCCCAGATTCACCCTAATCAGGCTCCTTAAGCTCACCTCCCTCTGACTGCCTGTCTGCCTGGGGCTTCCAGAGCACCTCACAGTTCACAGAATGCTCTCTGTGTACAAACAGGTCCATCCCTACCCATGGCCTGCCTGTTCCAGCCTGACACTCGACATGCAGCACCTGTCAGAGTCTGCTTAAACACATAATAACACCTCTGGCTGCAGGTTATTTGCATTCTGTTGGTGATGTTAGCATGACTGATTTTTGTTGCAGCATCCATAACTCTGTAGAAATGCTCAATTATTCAGTCTCAGCCAGTTAAGACACTGCCCATTAAATCAGCCAACACAATTGTAGGGCCATGAAAAGTCACAGCTAATTTGAAATTTCATTAGCTCTCAGCTGATCTTGTTTTCTGCAGAAGCAGTGTCTCAAAATCAGGCCTTTGCTTCTGTACAAAGCTCTAATCCTTGACACCTTTTGGGCGCTGCATGGCAGTGAGTGAGGAACTTGGAAGCTGACTGCAGAGGACACGAAGGAGAAATGAGACTGCTGTGGGATTTGTGAGCACTTTGCAGCCAGCAAGTGCAGCAACTACTCAAGGAGAGCAGGGACAGCAAGTAGCTCCATTGCTGCTGAAGAGTAATTATTTTGCAGGAATTTTAAAATATCTGGTTGATTTGGGTGGATTTTTTTTTTTTTTGCATGCATCATACAGACAAACATCATAAAGGACGTGACTTTCAGAAAGTGGTGGGTCATAAGCAGTGTTTGAAAGCCAAGTAATTTTAGCTCCTCTTAAATTTGGTGTCCAGGTGACTATTTGTGGAAGGCAGTGATGATAAGGAGTATCTTGTGAAATTCCTGAGTGAGGTCAGCATTTCCATCTGTTGTCATTATCTAGTGTTGCTGTCTCGATAGTCATAGCAAGTGTTTAAAGTCAGTTAAAATCAGGGGTTCTCCAGCTGGCATTATGCAAATGTTACACTCATTAGGCCGAGGTCCTGCTCCAAGAAGACACAGATACCTTTGGTGTTCAGCCCCTTCCATGAAACAATACTCTCATGGAGAAAAAGCTGAACATACATTGCAGATACAAAACTTTTAACGAGAATTGTGGTTATTTGATTGGGTTGTGCTGACACTTCAGAGCCCTTTGAGACTGGAACAGATGTTTTGTGAACAGAAAATAAAAAGACGGTCTCTACTCCCAGGGAGTTTGCAGTCTAAAGTAGCAGTTTGAAGAGCTCACTAATGGGATTGGTAGATTTGCAGTCTTTAAGGGAGTCAGAGCCTCATTCTAAAAAAAAATTGCAACTCCACCCAAAAGATACCAGCTAGAGAAGTCATCCCAAAATAAAACTCACTATATAGTGATATAAAGAGTGCAGATTACCTGAAAAAAATGGTCTTGGTCCCCTAAAATACAATGTTGGCTGAATAAATTGGAGCTGCTTTATCCTCAATGGCAGAAAAGAAAGGGTTTCTGCTGAGCCCAATTCATTTTCCTTCATGGAAGGAAATGTATCTCTCTCTGAAGGGAATGAGCCAGGGCTCACAAGATGACCTGTAGAGGTGCCATCCGCTCTGCTTTATTCCCTGATTACTTGAATCTTAGTGAAAGATGCAAACCCCTGAACACATAAATTATTTACCAGATGTAACAACATCTTGCCAGTGGCTCCCTTTTCACAACAACAGTGGTTTGATTCACCCCATGGTAACTCTAAGAATGCAAAAAGGTATTTATTTCAGGCTTCATGCAAAGGAAGTGGGACAAAAGAGTTTTGGTTTGGTTTTAGCAGGACTGTCAGAGGATATATATGCGTATATAGAATGCATAAACAGTCTCAAAGATGTAAACATTCCTATTGCATGGAAATAAGAAGGAACACAGGAGATGTCTTAAAATCTGGCTTAGTGACACATCTCTGAATTAATTTGTTAATTGGAAGGCATCCATGATTGAAGATGTTTCTGTAGGGATCCCTTGGAATTGGTTGTTGTATCCAGCCCTACTCAGCATTTTCATTATTGTCTTAGAATATAGTTTACTTCTCTCCTGGTAAAATTTTTAGGTCACCTAAAGCTCAGAACGGTGGTAAATAATGTACCCAGATCATTTTGACACAGAGTGATCTGACTCACATCGCTGCAAGGTCACAATCAAACAAAATATATCATAATGCAGCAAAATGCAAAACAGCCCTGGGAACAAATAAAGCATGTTATACTGGAGGGTTGAGAGATTCTTGAGAAGCAATGACTCAGAACAGGATTTTGAGGTCACTGGAGGTAATTGTCTCAACTTGAGTTCTCAATTCAAGGCTTTTGCAACTTCACCTCTGTGAACCTTAGGAGTATAGAAGCCCAAAAATTCTTTGAGGAGGAGGAAGTGGTCTCTTTTCTGCACCCAATATTGCTGACATAGTGCTGTGTCCAGTGTTGGTGTCCACACATAAAAGATGTGAAATTACTGGAAAGAGATCAAAGGATGTCATACACCAAAACATCCAGTGGATGGGAAACAAACCTTAAACTGGGAATTTTGTTCTTCCTTAGCTGTTCAGAGAAAAGATTTGAAATGGATTGTTGTTCTGTGTGGAGGTACTTGCACATGGAAAAGACATCAGAGCATGCAGGGCAGAAGGAACTATTGGTAACTTTACGGACAAAGGTCAGACAAGACCAGTTGTGGGATACTGGAGTTAGACAAATCCAACCTTGAAATATGACACAGTTCCCTAGCAGTAATTAAGCATTTCAGAAGCTTATTGGAGGAAGTGGTTGACTCACTGTAATCAGCTCTCTTTGGTACATGAGATATTTTTCTAAAACACAGGCTTTAATCCAGTTCTGCATGGGGAAAAAAATCAACAGCCTATGGCTATAAGAGGTCAGACAAGCTGATCATAGTAGCCTTAAAACATATGAATTGCAGTAATCCCCCTATGCAAGACTTTAAACTTCTCACAGAGATAATTCAGCAACACATTTGTTCTCTGCTCTGAAGTGCCATGATCATATTACAGTTATACTTAATTAAGAGAGCTGTCACTTTTTAAAACCAAGGGCTGTATAAAGGCATCCATAACTAAGAACTTACTGTGCAGCCTACCTGTGCTCTGGGACCTACTGGAGTTAGGAATCCTCATGCAGGTCATGGGTCTCTGTGGCTTTGCTGCTGCTAAACTTGGGGTGCAGAGGGCATTGACCCCATGTCCACCTTCCTCTGTTACCTGTCGAATTTGCAGCGATCTCTAATGAAAATTCACCTTTATGCTTTATGGATTTCAAAGGTGTTTTGAATTACTCTTTCATATTGTTTTTGTTGAATCGGACAGTTAATGCCAGAGTCATGGGTCAGGAGCTTCTCGCAAATGTCACTTTATCCTCACTCTTCTAATGGATCCAGTGAGAGATCTCAGGGCATGAGAAATCATAGCTGTGTACACTGTCATTATATCTGCTGACAAGTCACTGTAGGGTATCACTTGGATGACTTTTGGACCATACAGTAAAAAACCCCAAGAAAACAGTATGCACATGGAGACATCACTACTTATCATCTGGCTTGTAGATTAACTCTTGCTGTTCTGCGTGACCCAGACAAAAATAGCCATTACATTTTCCTAAGTTAAGAAATGCTTTGTCCTGAAACGGCTTTTGCTATTAGAGGGAGTTGAGTAGCTAAACGCCATTTCAGCCCTCGAGTGCCTTCATGAATTCAGGACGTCAGTGACAAACCTTTCTGGTGTAGTTTTCCTCAATTTATTCCATTTAGGTCCAAAACACATTACTTGAAAGTCTTATCTGCAGATGAGTCCTCATCATTCTCACCTGTTCAAAACATTGTCCTTTGCATCTATTCTTCAAACATTTATCTACAGTTTCCTGCAAAGACAACATTTTCTTGCTGTCTTGCAGCTTCAGGCCTCAAAACACATTTCTGATGCCTAGAAAAAAGACAGGTTAATGAAGAGGTATGGTACAGCTGGTTTGCCCTTCTTTCAGCCAGTGGCTGTAGCCTTAGAAAACATTGATGTGTGTGAGAAAAAGACAACATTTTATCTTGCTTGAAACTGTAGTCAATATAGTAACAAGGCTGGTTTGTTGTTTGATTTGATTTTTATTATTTTTTTTAGCTGTGACTAAGCCTGTTGCATCTAAGCCAGTCTGTATTCTGTGAATGGTCTCTCAAACTCCATCTGAGATTTGCCCTTCCAGAATTCTACTAATCTAATCATCTGCAGCAAGCAATTTTTTTAATGGGCAAAGAAATTCTAATTAGTTCTTTTTCATTATCATTAGTCATCAAGAGAAAAGGCCAATGGATAGGTTTAGTGTCCAAGATGAACATTTTTTGTGGCAGTTTTGTAAGGAGTTATAAAGATGTAGAGATGTTAGGACTGACAGAGGTATGGGTAACAGATGGGATTTTTTAAAGCACTTTTGCTGGCTTAATAGTGCTCCCATTATCATTAATGGCAAGTGCAGAGCACTTGTGGAAATGACCCTGTGTGTGTGTGTGTGTGTGTGTGTGTGTGTGTGTGTGTGTGTGTGTGTGTGTGTGTGTGTGCGTGTGTGTGCGTGTACATGGAGCAGGTACTCAAATTACCTACTTGGAAGCTCTGGGAGCCCCTACCAGGCTTGTTCAGCTTTCTGTGTTTGAGTAACCACATGAAATGATGATGTCAGTGATGTTTTAAACACTAAACTATTCAAAGATTGGAACAGGTACAACTCAACAGAATCCAAGTCCATGATGTGTGAGCCATCTTAAGTACTAGAACAATGAAAGATGAGATTTCACCCTATTTATATTGCAGTAAATACAAAGTAATGCCAATAACATTAGTGAAAGGACTTCTAATTCATACTGGTAAAAATGGAAGCTCACAAACGGTAATAATAACAAAATGTCTTGTTTTAATTTACTGTTTCTTTGAGATAAAAAAATCCATTATCCTGAGAACTAAAGATTTCATCCCACTTCAAGAGGGCTCTGCCTCTCAGGACAGTGTTGCTCTCCAGGCACGTTCATTTCTTGCCTCTCTGCTGGAGTCATTAGTAGGATGCTTGCTGTAAAGGTGGTGTCTGTGACATATGGAGTTCTCAGCAGCTACACAGAGAGCAGCCACTCATTTCACATAGGTCTGTGAACAGCCATCACATGGTAGTAATTTTCATTCACTGTCAAACTGTCTTGCTTGAACTGATGAGTTGGAAGTGAAGTGCTCCATATCCCATTACCCCAGAACAAAAACATCCAGTTCCCTTATCTGATTTAAAGATCTGTCTCTACTACATGCTAACAACTTTTATTGCTAAATGTGATGCTTCATTAAACCTCTTTTGAGCTTTTTTTGGTATTTCTTTTCCTGTCACCACTTTTTACTGTGCTGTTTGCAATGAGCAGTGGCATCTCCAAATGAATGGGGCATGTTGCGATGGTGGTGGGAGGGGAAGTGGTACCGTCTGCATTTCATGGCTTGACAGATATGCAAACCCTCATTTTACTGGAGTACACTCAGCAAGCCTTTTCATGGGTGTCCACTGCTATTATTGTTGTTACTATTAATTTAATGGTGCTGAAAGTGCAAGATTTATATCCTTAGAGTTTGAGGTCATCTGTTACTCTGTGTCGGTATCGAATCAATGTGACCAAGGTCAAAAGAGATCAAACCTTCACAGCAAAATATCCTTTACTTTCTACTCTATTTTACTAGGTTACATGTATAGATCTCTCTACAGCCGTGGTAGATACCATGGCTTTATTCACCATTTAGTCCTGCTGAAAGCAAACCTGGTAGCTTTGGTGTGATGCGATTATTAGAAGCAGGGTACAGAAGTTGTGTATTTTGGCAAAAAACCCCACAACAATCTTTGGGGGCTCTGGAGTTAGTTATCAAAGTGACTGAGTTGTGGAATGGCACATCCTAGGATTAATCTAAAATATGCTTTTTTGAGAGCCCAGTCTATTATATAAGTTTTCATGCATTACATACTACTGCATATTTATGTTATGTATTAATGTGTATTTTGGGTTCCTTATTGTGACTTTGAGTGAACATGCCTTACTCAATGTAGATGAAAATCCACATTTCTCTCTTGTCTGCATTGGAAGCAGTTCTTGCACCCTGAAGTTTGTAGCACTCCATGTTTCCATTGCTCTAAAATGTTCCTTACCCTTCTGTAGATGGCCTGGTGGATTGCATGGACCCAGACTGCTGCTTGCAGCCACTGTGCCACGTTAATGCGCTGTGCCTGGGCTCCCCGGACCCCCTGGATATCATCCAGGAGACACAAGCCCCTGTCTCCCAGCAGAGCTTGCATTCCTTCTATGATCGAATCAAGTTCCTGATTGGCAAGGACAGCACTCACGTCATCCCAGGGGACAATCCTTTTGAAGGCGGGTAAGTGAATTTTGGAGTTGATTCAGTAAGTGGTGAAGCATAAGCCACTTGGCCGTTTTAAGACATGGAAGGGCAGCAAGATGCAGAACAAATTGTTTAAATGAAGTAGATACCTGAAGACTTTTGTGGCTGATGTAGTTCTGCTGACTGTCTCTTCACCTACAATTTCCTGCCAGCCACTATGGCAAGATGCTTCTCTTCCAACACATATAAGCAGTTCCATGTTTCCTCACTTCCCTTATTTCAAGGAATGAAAGGCATCCTTTCAGCTCTTCTAGATGAAGTGATTGACATTGTGCACAAGTATCTCCTAAAGAGCAGTGACAGATCTTCCTTTGACAGAGACAAAAGAGAAGGAAACTAGAATGCTATTTGCAATCTATAGTGTGAATGTTAGAGACTCAGAAGAACTGAGGAAAATCATACCATCTAGAGATGGCTGTTAGAGTGATTTGCAATATAAGCAATCAGTTTGAATATAGATTGGTTTTAAAATCAAGAAATTCTTTATTGCTGCAATTATCATCAAGAAACAAGAACCGGGAAGCAAAACATAGCAGTTCACTTCTGTGACTGCATCTCAGGATTTTGGTTTAAGCATATTCCTTGTCTGTCAGGGCTGGTCATCCCTGAAAATCATTTCTTGTAGCAGGGTAACTGAGGTGTCAAATTCCTAGATCACTCAGTGTCTGCCCTGAATGTTGCCTTACAGAAGTTGTGACCCCGATCCTGGAGGTGGCTCTCAACATGTAGGTTTGAACTCTGTTGAGCTTCACCCAGTCATGAACTGCTTACTTTCAGCTTTCCCACACACAGCAGTTAATAGATTGGCACTGAAAATACACAACCCACAACCCAATACACACAATGTTTGTGTGGGTATTTATTTCAGCACTTACATCTCAAGTGGCCTCTCAGGCCCCTCTAGCTCTGACCTAATGCTTTTCATGGAGGGACACTGCCAGCATCTCTTGGGTACCAGCTCCCATATATTGCCTGTTTTGGTAGTCTACAGGCTGACATCGTCATCACAGTAGTGTCAGGAAGTTGGCCTGAGGTGATATTTCCCTGATACTTGTTGCTTCCAAGGTCTTCAGGGTCCAAGAAAACTGACAACAGTGACTCAGATTATAACCAAACACTTTTATGTTGCAAATTGTTGTCCTTCATTGTCATTCTGAAGATCACAGGTACTGGATACTGAACAGTCTGGACTCTGGACGAGGCATTGTGATTTGTTGCTGTAAAATCAGGCTTCAAATGTTCACCATTTCATTCTTCTGATGTATTTAGGGTAGCAATTCCTCAACATTTCCACAGAGGACTCTGTTATCAGGTCCATATGTATACTTTCTGATAGGCAGAGGATTTTGGTACATGCTTAGTGAACTTTCCATACAACTAATGAACGCTGGGAATCTTCATATTTGTGCAATAAAAAAATAAAATTGCAGCTTCTCTTGAAGGGCTGCTTGCATTCAACAGCATACAGAGCTGGGGGAAAATAGTGGGAATTTCTAATTATATTGTTTCTGAGAGTGCCCGCAGAGGACCAACAGAAAGAATGTGTCATTTGGCGTCACATAAATTCTTACAGAAGTTAGGTGTGTTTCATAGGTCTGATGATAGATCTCTATGTAGGAAGGACCTACTAACCATCTGAATTCTGAATCAGGAGAGATTCAGAATTCAAAATAAGCACCTGCTAGCATAAATGTTTGTCTGGTATGTAGGTTACTGGAGTGAGGGAATGCAAAGATTCAGATCGATAGGAAGGGTTTTAATGACTGCTCTTGATTAAATGCAGTGGAAGTAATAAAACTTGTTCTGTTTAAGTTAGGATGAAGAATTATACAGAGGTAGCGATGATTTATGAGGTTTCCATTCTCAAATTATCAGCATAGGGTGTGTGCCACTAAGCATGGTCTACAGATATGTCACCTCAAGCTGTGATTGTATTGCATCTCTCAAGTTAAGTATCTTGATTTGTAAGAGTGATTGCAAGTAACATTGAAGAACCTCGACAGAAGGTATATTTTTCCCTGAGACAGCACCTGGTCCAGGCTCATGGGGATGTTGGGTTGTTGAAAATGCCACTACTCTTTTGGGATTTTCAAAGACATCACATGTTCCTGTTAGTTCTTAAAGACCCTATAGATCTGGCTAAATTCAACCATTGCAAAGGTTTTCTGCATATTTGGCCTCTCTGTAGTTTCAGTTGCCTGTTTCACCTTCCAGAAAGCTGGGCCTTTGAACAGCTCCTCTGGTCACCCTGGAAATGACAGTGCTTCAGCAGTAGTCAGTGATTAATATGGGGCGAAGCATGGTCTGGGACCCAGTTAGTCTGGACAGGCAAGACTGCCTGTTTTTGCCTGTGTGGATATGCCCTTATTCAGTAGCATTGACACTGAAACTTCACCAGTTGCCTTTCCAACAGACAGGTGATAATATCCCTGTAATCCATGGATCCCTGCTCAGTGTCTCTATAAAAATCACAGCACCACTGGGGGCAAGATGAGCTGTTTTCACCACTCCTTCCAGCTGCTGGCTTAAAAGTTTGTCTGACAAGAGGGAGTTATTCTTATGGAGGGCTCCAGCATCCTGCTTTAGGACAACCCTCTCCTGTTGCTGCTGGGATAATTCATAAAGTCATCTCCTTCCTGGTGTAGATCAGGACTGTAGACTGCTGTTCATGGAACTTCCTATGTCTTTCTGTCCCAATGCTATTGTCCTCATGGGGTAGGGTTGGAGGTGGATCCATGTCATTTGCTGTGAGCAGTCCCCTTGAGCAGGCAACACAGAGGTGGGATGGATCTCTGTGTCCTTTGTGTCTGGTATCCTGCATGGGCACCAGTGGCACAGGCACACTTGCCATTCAGGTCAGGAGCTGAGTACTCCTCCAGGCTTCACTAGGTCATGCCTGACTGATTTTCACCCTGAGGGAACTGGGGCACATTTGCATCCCTGTCTGGCCTGTGCAGAAGTAGCAGCAGCATGAAGGAGGTGACTGAATATTTCTGCAATATATTTCCTGAGCTTCAAAACCACAGCTTACCACTCTTCAGAGAGAACAGCAGTGCAGATCACCTAATGGATACAAATAAATGAATGTCTCATGACAGCTAGCCTTTGAGTGAATTTATTATTGAATTACACTCTGGCTTCTTAAGAACAAGCTGAGTTGACAAGCTCTCTCACCAGTGCAGAAGAAAAAGAAAGACAATGATAAATTACTCTGATGGATAAAGGCAAAGACCTTGTCTCTTCTCAAATACCAGCAATTATATATTATTCATGTTTGGGAAGAAGTAATCATTACCCATATTGAAATGAGTGTTTATGATGATAAAGCAAGTACCTAAATTAAATTTTGAATGCGGAGAATGTCTTTTCACATCATTTTGATGAACAGATAACAAGTATTCCTCTACTACTTGGTCATTCTTGTATTGATTTTGAAACCATTTACTCTTACTGTTAGCTTTGTTGTTTTTAAGCCATTCTTAGTTGTCCATCACCATAAAGAGTAGCACAAGATGCAGTGGTGTCAATAAGTTGACTGTAAAGTAGGATACCTGATACATTTGTTCTCTTTTGAAGATTCATAAAATGGCAAGAACAGTCCTGGTCCACAGTCTTTTATGCTAAGTGTTGGCATGGTTAAAGTGCCTCAGAAAACCATGTGTAGAATTGGCACTTTTGTAAAGAGAATTTCAAATCGTTCAATTTTGAAATAAGTGTGTTTTATACCCCTCCTTTTTTAAGACAGATTGTGTGTATCTACTTGCTGCCAATAGTATCAACCTGCTCTGATTACTTGGGCAGCTAGAAATAACCATCTGAGTTACATGAAACATCGGAGAGCAGCATTTGTTATTAGCTGCAAGAGTAGTTCCCGATTGCCCTCAGGTCAGTAGTCTGCGTACAAAGTTGGTTTTGATGATTTAAAATTCTGATCAGAATTAACTTTGTACATTTTTTTCTATTACTGAGTGACAAGGCATCTGTAAACATGTCACTCAACCTTCCTGTGTCCCCTCTCTGTGCCAGGCAGAACAGTGTACCTTACTGATCCAGGTGGAGAGGGTTACACAGCACAGTTAGAAACTCAGAGAGACAGGTATGCTATAAATGCCTGTGTGCACCGTTTTACTGTGAATAAATAAATAAATAAATGGGGTTTATTGTCAGAGTTAAATAGCATTGGTCCCAAGTCCCATCAAAACCAAAACTGTGAATATTGATCATGGCTAAAGAAGAGCTAAGAAAATAGGGGGGGATCAAAGTGCTTTTTCAGAATGTTTTGATAGTCGTTCTGGTCAGTCCTAAGTGATTCTGAAGAACGTTCTTATGTTTTCTTAGTATCCTTGAGGGAGTTTGCCCAGAGAAGCTGTGGCTGCCCTATCCCTGGAATATTCAAGGTCAGGTTGGATGGGGCTCGGAGCAACCTGATTTAGTGAAAGATGTCCCTTCCCATGGAAGGGTATTGGAGCTGGATGGTCTTTAATGTCCCTTCCAACACAAACCATTCTCTGATTCTATGCATATGTTCAAAGCATCTTCTCTTTTCTTTTAGCACATTTTGTCCTATTCATGGAGTGCCATGGGTTCACCCCAGCAGATCTTTCTGAGGTTTCTTCCCAAGGAAACCAAGGTGCTCTGTCTTTTCTGTGTTTTTCCATCAAGAAAAGTGTAACTTTGATACAGTGACCTAAGAAACACTTCTTTAGTTGAAGACAAAGTTAGAGGTCAAAGAACCAAAAACTTACCAGGTGTAGCTTTAATCCTGATGATTTTTCCTGAGCTGGCTAGTCCAGCCCATGGCTCTGTTCCAACTCCAGGCAGATGCAGCTTCCTTCAGCAGCAGGAAATTCTCTGGGTCAGATGCACCCACTGTACGCAGACACCCAGAAGCGATACAGGAGCTTAGGGAGTACAGCAGCTCCATGGGTTAGGACAGCTTGGAATGCTGCATCTAAAACTTTGTCATAGAGATAAAACAGCATCCAGTGTTCTGAGGGTGAGCACTCATGGCACAGCATGGTACCTGTATTGATGGAAGCAAGGTCATATTTTTCCATATTTTAGAACAGGCTAACACAGCAAGTCTTCAGACCCTCTTCTTCCCAGCATTATTGTCTTCCAAAGACATCATTCTTCTTTTGATGCTTTCTACTCATATGAACTCCTTATCAGGTACAAGTCATAGCTTTTTAAAAACTTACTGGTGTTTATTTTGGTAATTAATTCCTTTAAGAGGGATTAAGAGCAAAGCATACTTTTAAAATTTACCCTTCCTATGTACAGGGCTTATTTTCTTTTCCAATGTTGGCCCTCTGATTTTGAGTTTAGCATAACATTATTCCCATATAGTAAATTAATGCAATATATGCAGCTACTTATATCAACTTTGTGGAATTTGTACCTGTAAGACTTAATGAAAGTAAAACTGCTGTCCATATTTATGTTCTTTTGCATGACAGAGATAGTGTAACCATGATGTAATTATATTCCTCTTTTGTAACTGTCAGTAAAAGGAATTTGGTTGGACCCAATGAGCTTCAAGGTCTTGTCCAACTTTAATGATTCTGTAATTCTATAAGTCCTCTGTACAGTCATTAGAGAAACTGGGCTGCAGCTTTCTAAAAATATTTTTAAAACGTTAGATATTTATGACCAAGCAGAAGGGAAGGAGTAGGATCTTCCTAGTGTGATTTGGGCATGCTGCCAAGGCCCAGTGAGGCAATTGATAGAAACAATGCACCATCCTGCACCTGGAATTAAAAGGTCTCAGGTGATACCTGTGTCCCAAGGAGTTCCTGGTGTGCAGAAAACAGCTCATTAGGAGTTTTTTTCATGCTTGCAAGTTTTGAAGGCTTGAGTTTTAAGTACCTCCCAGATTACAGAGGTACTGATGTGCACTTTTGGATTCAGGAGTCCAAACTATGGTGTACGTGTTGATGCATTCTCTTGGATCTGCACATGGATATTTGATTAAATATTTATTCAGTACTTAAGTTACTGTCCTCTGAAAAAAGCTGCCCTATCAGAAAGAGTCTGTCCTTTGAGTGTGGCATTTATTTGCTAAATTGGTTAAAACCTCCTATATAAAAAAGCAGTTTTATAATCCCAAATATAAAATCTTTTGTATTTTATTGGACATTTTTCCCTAATTCTTTTTGATTGTTACAAATCTATCAGACAGTTTATATGTAGTTAACGAACTTCCCCTATGATCATCAAAAGCGAGATAATTTTCTAATTAACCTGGAAATAATGTATTTTTCCTCCTCTTCTGCTTGGTTTTGTTTTCATGGTGCCTCAGATTCAATGAAAGGCAGTGCTTTTATTTCTGTTCTTCTGCAGAGCTGAATATGTGGCCAATGCTTACAAAATAAATACCAGATGTAAAATACTGTAATAATACAGAGCTACTAAGTTCTGCAGACATTTTTAGTGAAGACTTGACATGAATACACTATTTATCTCTGAAAGTTATTGCAGCATAAAGTCTTTATCTCTCATAGAAATAATAGCTATAAAATGACTTCTGAAAAATCATGAAATAAGCATAATTCAGTATTAGGTGGAAAAATTATCTTGTACCTTATGTACTACTGGACACTTCATTTGGATTGTACAGACCTAAAAAAATATGAGTGCGATTGTGTTTCTTTAATACCTTATGCAAAGCAGGAGTGTTTCTTTGATTTTACTGGAGAAAAGGAGAGAGTCATCAGCTCCTAAATCACTAGTCAATCACTTTGTGAGTAAAAGGATTCTTCACTGAAACTTTGCAGTAAAGCACAGCCCAACTTTATTATGTGTTGCATTTCCTATAAAACTCTGTTCTAAAATACTTTCATTTAAACAGTTGGAGGCAGTTTTACAATTCCAAAGATGTCATCAGCATCTTTTCCTCTGCTGAGTAGCCTTCCCATATCCCTTACCCTCCCACCTTACGGTTATAGTTCAACTGAGAAATCTTGAGGTGTAAAAATAGTAAGTCAATGAGGCATAGAGACACAAGATGCTCTGGATGGCAGGAGTGGCATCCAAGAGTGGCCAGATTGCTTGGCAGATCAGAGAGGAAGATTGTGCTGTCATAAAGATAAAAGGACACACATCAAGAAGGTGAATAATGTTCAACTCCTGGGCGAAGTATTCAAAGCAATAAGGGCCTGGGTCTTTCAAGAATGGAGCCAATAGGGAATTCTTGTGAGAGCAATGATCATGGAGTTTCTAAGAGTGGTAGGAGGTCCTCAAAGGATATTACATTTTGTTACCAAGCTGTCATGCAATAAAGATACCTCCTTTTCCTTTTGGAGGAGCTACAACCAGCAGTCACTAATGCTGCTGAAAAAAGATGATGCTCAAGGAGATGTTAAAGAACCATCAGTTTATAAGTCTTCACAGAGCAGAATGGAGTCAGGTGCATACAGTGGGAAGCCTAAGGAACTGAACAACTGATCACTGAACCAAGTCCTTGCATGTATGCTAAAAATATCAGAGGAAGAACACTCACTGGGTTGATACTGTCAAGTTAGACCATATCTAAAGAGACAGCAAGAATAAAATCTGTGTCTAGAGATGATATTATAAATATTGATTAATAAGCACTTCTTTTTTGACTTCAAAAACCAACTTCATTAGCCACATCTATAAAAGTATCTCAGCATTATGTAGCTTTTCCCCCTATCCTTCAGACAATTTAAATAATGCGTTTTCACTGGAGCTTTTCATTCACTTGGCCTCGCTGTTTCTTTCATGGAATATCTAAATACATTAGAAGACTTCTTGCAAAAGGTTAACAGCTAAGGACCATGCCCACATAATCATCAGCATCTCCTGATCCTTCAGAGATGAGACCTTTTTAGTACCTTCACTGAGTAGGTTAAACGACCAGGGCAGGTGCAGTTTCTTGCTTCAACTTAGAATTGGCTTTCTTTTACTGATTCTGTTCAGAGCTCTTAAAAACTTTGCTCTTTGTCACCCATTCTCCTTCTCCAGGGTCCCTGTTCCATCAGTGGCTCACAAAGCAGAATGGCACGATCTGTTCCAAGCCATGTCTGTCAGTGCCACTTAGCAGTCCTCATCTGGGATATAGTCAAACATTAGTGCATTTAGTCCCTTTGTCACATTGACACCAGCATTCTGGTGCTCCCCTTAGTGCAAACTCCTCAGATGAGCCTAATCAGTTATTTAGAATCATAGAATATTTTTGGGTGAAAGGGACCTTCAAAGGCCGTCTAGCCCCTGCCATGAGTAGGGACATCTTCAACTGTATTGGGTTGCTCAGAGCCCCATTCAATTTGGCCTTGAATGTTTCCTGGGATGGGACAGCCACAGCCTCTCCACACAGCCTGTACCGGTGTTTTGCCATTCTTATCATAAACTGCTTCTTCCTTAAATCTAGTGTGAATCTACCCTCTTCTAGTTTAGAACCATTTTTCCATGTCCTATTGCATCAAGCCCTGCTAAATCTAGCAGGATTGTATCCCAGGTGCCCAACATGTGCCAAACCCTTTCAGAAACTCACTTATGCTGTCCATGATAGTGTGGGGTTCTTTCTGCATGACTCCTGTTCAAATTTAATTTCCTATATAAAAGTCTTTTTAATAAGGAGACCTTCAGGAGGATCATTTGCATTCTTTTTCCTTACCTTAATTCTTTAATTCAGATGGCAGCTAAAAGCAGTACATAGGTTTTGACTTTAAGCTTTTCTTACAACTAAACTGAACTAAAAAAGTCAGGTGGATTTACTTAGTTCAAGGAAAGACTGTCAGGAGGCTTTTCTCCACAGTTAAGAGGCGAGTGGGCAGGGCTGCTTTTGCAGACGGCTTTTGAGGGAAATACTGCCACAAGCAATGAACTTGAACGTCTCTATGTTCTGATCTTTCCTCTTCTTCTTTTGTCCTTCATCTGCCAGCTCAGGCATTTTCTGTGTGTCCGTGTGTTTGATCGTGATGCCCCTAGCTTTTACCTGGCATTCTAGCAAGTCCTCTGTCTGTCCTGGTACAAGATTGCCCTGAGGTTGTTTGACATTAGACAGGCGCATTCAACCCAAGATGTACGCGGTACATTTTGCTTTATCCTCTCTTACTCTCAAGCAAAAAGGCCACAGCCAAGGCTAAAGACAAGAGATTGTAGCACATCTGCACTTCTAGGCACTTATCAGACTGAGCAGATCACAGATGAATGCCATGAGAATGTAAAAATCCCTCTGCAAAGTGATTATCAGATTACTACAATTATTCTTCTTATGTCTCTGTAAGGAGATGATTCTTATTTTGCAGGTGCAGTAAAAAGACATAAACAGACCAGTTGACATGACTGGTGTCACACGGAAAGGCTGAAGAGATTATTTTTCATTAATAACATTCTTCCCAATGAATTATAACTTTCTGGATTTTTGTTCTATGGAGCTCTGTTGAAGTTTTATCCTGAGAAGAAGGGTAAATCCTATATATATGCATGTATATTTATATATAACAATAAAATATTAAAGTAGTAAGTTCAAAAAGACTTATAATGTCAAATTAAAATATTTGTTATTAATAAGTTGGCTGAGGATGGCTAAGCAGTCATGATAACCGTTTTCACGCATTGAAACCTTTAAACGAGAATGAGGTATGTGGGAAGTATTCTGAGGAGCAGCAAATTAATCAGAGTGAGATTTCCCATGTCACCTATCTTCAGTCAAGGAAAGAACATACATTTCTTGCAGCAAAAGTGGGATTTAGGATGCATGGACTTTTCTTCTTACAATGAAAGACGCTTAGCAGAAACAGTATTTTTTCCATTATTTCAAAATGCCAAGCACAATGGCACCAGAAAACATCTGTGACTAAAGTATGTTGGAAGGACCAGTGTCTAGGTTGTGAGACACTGGATCAGAGTTAGTATTAAAGACAAATCTTTAATGTGCTCCCATGAGGTAAAATAGCTTTTATGGAATTTACTTTTCTGGCTTCTGTTCTAAGGCTGGTTTGGTCTGCTTGAATTTTGTTGACAGTCTGTCAAATTTTATTTGTCTCTGAGCAATAGGAACGTAAAGGTATAAGAGTACCCCTGTCTGTTTTGCCACTGTGGCCCAGATCTTAGCAGAAAGACTTAATTTAATTTTCTTGGGAATAAAGGGTAACTTCACAAAGCAACAGTGTAAAATTGTCTGATACGCCATCTGGCCTTGTAAATAGCATTTTGACAATGTTTTGGTCTTTCAAGCAAGTTTTTACGAAAATAAAAAAATTAAAAGGAAAAGTCTAATTAAAGAAGAGGAAAAGTGGAGACTGCTTTTCCTTGTAAAACAAGAATCCATACAGTCTTATGTAACAGTAGTGAAGGAAATAAAACAAACAAAACCAAACCAAAAACCAGAGGCAATAGGTGGAATCTGTTAATAATTTATTGAAAAGATGAGACTCAGGCTACAAGAAATTGAATTTTGTTCAACTGCAGAAAACACTCTGAACTAGCAGGCCTGGACTGATGGAATAAATCTCTTCTATTAACATGAGAGATAATTTTATGTAAATGTATTTGGAGACCTTCTAGCAGAGCTGAGCATCTTAGCAGTACCACTTAACTTCTTTGCAGGGTAATTGCATTTAGACCAAGGTCAACTGAAGGAAATAGCTGACTAAATTAGCATTAACCAGGATCCTGGGGGGCTTGGGGCATTGTAGGCACTCAATTTTGTCTCCATAAGGGACATGTTGACACTAGAGATGCCAGCTGCTTCCAATGCACGGTGTTTTATTCAAGTGGGGCAAATTTCATCACCCAGGGAAGTAGAAGATTTGAGACTCATCAGAGACAGTCTGGGCTTGAGTTTTCCTCCAGTTTCCATCTCTATCTCTTTTAAATGGATTCAGATTCATGCATCTTGCTCCATCTTCTTTTTACTGCTGTGGGTTGGGAATGATGTCCCCTTAGTGGTAACATCTTTCCTTAAAGCATGGAAATAAAGCAATGGTTACAGTCATCAGGAGGGTGGGGATGCAGCTGGGTTTGCTGACAAGCTGCTTCTCTGAGAAGAGACAGCCTCCAAGTCCATGAGCACATAGGTGTGTTAGAAAAGTTGGATGAGTGCTGGGAAGCATCATCCGGGATAGGAACTGAGTCTACTTCCAAAGGTGAGGTGTTGAATGCATTTGCTACAGCAGCCAAGGTGAGAGGAAACTTGCTGTTTGCCCACCTTGTGCTTGTAGAAATAGTTGACAGTGATATGTAATGGAGCAGATGCTTGTGGATATAAAGCACATCCCCAGTTTACTGAGCCGAGGGTCTAGGCCAATCTGCTTGCACTGTTACTTAGAACTTTAAAACTGCCTGGACATGTGTTGTGTGTAGGGCAGCAGGAGAGACGTCTGCAACATGTATTTTTTTCTTTACTTGCTTTGACCTCTTAGAAGAAAAAAAAAAACAGGTGGAAGTGTTCTTCTTGGGTTCACAGAAATGTATGATCTTGTTCTTATTATTTTAAAACATTAAAACATTTGTAGTTGCAGCATTTACTTGAATATGTGGTACAGAACATCAGTTCTTTTGTATTCAGGTGTTAGTATTCATGAAAGAGTTTGCAGTGATTCCTTGTCTTCCATAAAATGTTCAGCTCATTTGGTGAGAAACTGAGAGAAGGAAGTTTCAAACCCACTCTCGTCTCTCTGAAGGATGGAAAAGAAGATGGGGCAGAGTGGAGCAGATCATGAAAAAAACTGGGAAAAGAGAGCCTAGATTCTGCTGTTGGCTCAGAGGTGTGCTCAGACACGTTCACTTTACGCAAAAATTGCACTGCAGGTGGTGACCTGTTGACTTCATTTGGGTTATTCCAAGCATTGACGTTTTTCCAAGCATATTCCATGTCATCTTGATTCTTTTTGAGTTATGCTCTACCTGTGTGTTAGAGAGTGATGTGCATAATACTGTACTAGATTATTGTTTTCCAGTTTTTATATATGGAAAGCTGAGTTAGAGCCCTCAATGGAAGAAGCAAAAGAAATATTAAGGATATTATTCCCCTCATTGGCCCTATCCCAGAATATGTTCAAGGCCAAGTTAGGTGGGGCTCTGAGTAAAGCAGTCTAGTGGAAGGCAGGCAGTTTGGAACTACATGATCTTTAATATCCCTTCTAGCCCAAACCATTGTAGGATTGTTGGATTATTAGCTCCAAACTTGGTCCAAGTCTTTTTCTACATGACTCCTAAGTCAGTGATGATACATCAGAGAAAACTCAGTGACATAAAAACAATTTCCAGTACCTAATTTTCTTTTGACCTATTCTAAAATTATATGTGAATATAGTTACATCTTAGATTGCAGACATATTTTGGCATCACTGCAGTAATTTTTAATAATATTGGTGCTCCCCATTTAGATCAGCAGGAATTTTTTAAGACTCCCTAGCAAATGGTCTGTTTGCTGTACTGTGGAATGTAAAAATTGTGCAGCCTTTATTAAATACAAGTTATACTTTATCTCCTTGCATTATACAATCTCCCATTTTGAGGTGGACTGTAAGAAAATAACTGGCTCTTTCCCCAGTGATCTGTGTTTATGAAATCATCTTTACAAAACATTGCAGAAATTGTCCTTTGCCTCAGTGAACCAGCAAAGCACCATTGCTCCACTGAAGTGCAGCTGGGATGATTTACTCTAGCTGAGATCTGGTTCTGCACCTGGAGAAACATTGGCTTTCAATCTCTGCTCTCCAGCAGGACAGCACTTAGAAAAATTATTCATTGGGTCACGTTAGCACACTGACACTACAATTTGCTGTTGCTGCTCAGAAAAATAGTTACCTTCAGCCAAAAATTGGGTTCAGACACTCTCACAGACATGTGATGTTTTGTCTTTATGGGAAGCTCCTAAGGTAGCAATGTAGTAATGACTTAGAAGTCTGGAAACAGACTCTGGAATGAGAACCAAGAAAATTTGTCTTTGGCTTTACTGCAGGTTTTCTGACTGACCTTGGACAACTGAAAATCATTCCATGTTTTATTTCCTCTCTCTGTAAAATACCAATCTGGCTGTATTAATCAGTGTTTGTAAAGGTCCTTGAAATCCTTAGATAAAAGAGCATATTACAGATCACAGAGTAGTTGGAATAGATGTAGCCTATAAAATGGTGCAATCTACCAAAAACTTGGGAAGAAAAAGAGGGGAAGAAAAAGCCCATCCTATTAGTGTGCTCAGCTCCCCAGGCAGATTGTAAGGAAGCTTTCTGAACCCAGCAATTTTTCTGTCATGGTTTTCCCAAATGGGAAAGAAATGAGCTGCCAAGCCTTGGTCAGGATCCTCTGGAGCTTTTGTGCCTTAAATATGTCCATGTACTGCATGGTAATTTTCAGCTTTCTTTGATTTTAAAATACACCTTGCTTTTAATTAGGGCAATGCTGTTAAGACACTACTGGCTGTTAGGAAAAGTTTCATCACTCAGAGGGTGGTTGGGCACTGGAAGAGGCTCCTGATGGAGTGTCATGGCACCAAGCCTGCCAGAGTTGCAGATGTGTTTGGGCAACACTTTCAGGAATGTGATATGATTTGAGGGCTGTTCTGTGCAGGGCCAGGAGCTGGGCTCAGTGATCCTTGTGAGTCCCTTCTATCTCAGGAGATTCTGTGATTCTGTGAAATTCCAGTGTGATGTTGTGAATCCTACAGAAGATTATAATTAAGTATATGCTGCAGCAGTTGCTGTTATATAGTAGGGTAATTGTAATATAGTAGGGTAATTGAGTATCCAAGGTTTTTACACAATGCCTGAGAAAGCCTTCAAGGGCAGCATCCCACCATCAAAACACACAGCATGGCCTCCATCTTTAGCGGTTATAAAGGCCTTGGCTTTCTGATCCATTGAAATTCCCAGCCACATCAACAGAGGAAGAAACTGCATTTGTCAAAAAGACTTACTATTTCTTATCGTTTTTCTGTTTCTTGCAGACATGCATGTGTGATTCGAGGCCAGGTGATGACAGCAGATGGGACCCCTTTAGTTGGAGTGAACATCAGCTTTGTCAACAATCCTCAGTTTGGATACACAATCAGCAGACAAGATGGCAGGTAGGACGTCTGTATGGGATTTACAGTGTTCAGGCAGCAGTAAAAGCATTATTGACGTGACCACTAAAGAGAAACTCTTTCCAAGAGCACGTTTATTATTCCTTTCTTTCGAAGATGCTGGTGCATTAATGTTGGTTGTTTGGGGGCTGCATCTGGCTGGTGACTGATCCCCAGTGCTGTTCCTTACTCTTCAATCCCAGGGCCAGTCTTGTTCAATGTATTTATCAGTGGCCTGGATGCAGCAGTTGAATGCACCATTAGCAAGATGCTGATGGTACCAAACTGGGTCTTGATGCTCCTGAGGGGCAAGAGACCTTGCAGAGGGATCTAGATACGTTGGAGCATTGGGCTGTGATGAATGGGATGAATTTTAAAAAGTCAAAACGCTGGATTTTCTGCACCTGTAACAAGGTAACACCAGGCACAAGTATAAACTGGAGAGGAGATGCTGGAGAACAGCCCTGCAGACAGGGATCTGGGGGTGCTGGCCAGCAGCAGCTGAATAGAAGCTGTTAGAGCAGTGTGTCTTGCAGCCAAGAGGGCAAACCCCATCCTGTGGTGTATCAAACACAGCATGACCAGCCTGTCAAAAAGGTGGTTGTCCTGCTGTATCCAGTGTTGGTGCAGCCTCGCCCAGAACACTGCGTGCAGTTCTGGGCCCCACAGTTTAAGAAAAGTGTTCAGGTCCCTTAATGTGTACAGAGGAGGGCAATAAAGTGGTGACAAGACTGGAAGGAATATCCTGTGAGCAGCATCTGAGGACTTCGAGTTTCTCTACACTTGAAGGGTGTCCTCATTACTTCCTACAGCTTCCTAAGGAGTGGGTGTGGAGAGGGAAGTACTGAGGTCACCTCCTTGGTATCCACTGATAGGACTCATGGGAATGGTTCAAAACCAGGAGAGATTTAGACTGGACATGAAGAAACATTTCTTAACTGAGAGGGCGCTTAAACACTGAAACAGGCTTCCAGTTAAGCAAACTTCCCTGTCCAACTATCCAGAAGCCCCTCTGGCAGTCACACTCACACCACCTGAGCTGGGACAGGGGTCCCTTCACAGCCACACCCCACACTCACACAGTCACACCAGGGTTCCTCACCCACTAGACCTCAGGTTTCCCATAGCAGTGTCTCATGTCCAGATCCCTAAAACCATTTAATCTTGGTACAATAACTAAATAACAAAAGAGCCCAAGCTGCTGCCTGCAAGGAGGGACCCTGGACAAAGGAAACCCTAGACTTTTATCCCCTCCCAGTCTAAGCCTGGGAAAGTCTGGAGTTGTCAGCTCCTGTCATCTCTCCATATGGCTACTTGGCAGTTCCCTGCCTCTTGCTTCGGACATTGCCTTGGCCTCCTGCTCCCCAAGGAACTCAGCTTCAGCTCACACTAGTTGCACACCAGGCTACCAGCACCAAGTGTAACCTCAGCATTCCTAGAGGCATTCAATGCCCTAAGCCTGTCAGTGTTTAAGAAGCATTTGGGCAATGCCCCTTAATAACGTGGTTTAATTTTATCAGTCCTGAACTCGTAAGGCAGCTCGACTTGATGATCCTTGTACTTCCCTAACAAATGAATAGCCTCTCCTCTCCTCTCCTCTCCTCTCCTCTCCTCTCCTCTCCTCTCCTCTCCTCTCCTCTCCTCTCCTCTCCTCTCCTCTCCTCTCCTCTCCTCTCCTCTCCTCTCCTCTCCTCTCTTCTCCCTTCTCCCTTCCCCTTCCCCTTCCCTTCCCTTCCCTTCCCTTCCCTTCCCTTCCCTTCCCTTCCCTTCCCTTCCCTTCCCTTCCCTTCCCTTCCCTTCCCTTATTATTTATGATTATTAATTTAGTGATATCACCTAGAATCTTTAGCCAGCAATTTGGTAATGCAGTGGCCATGCATATAAAAAGATGTCTCCTGCTCCCAGCAGATCTATTCTTGCTAATTTGTGTTGAAATTATTAGGAAGAAGTTATTAGGATTATAGTTGTGTTAGAGGCAGAATCTGAGCAATCATGCTCAACAAAAACAAAAGCAGTGCAAATTGGGAATGTCTTTCATCTTATCTTTTGTTTGTCAGTGCTAATTGGCTCCCTTTCTTTTAAGAACAAAAACGTAACAGAAGGGCTTCCAGCTGCATACGCTCTACATATTGACTACTAACCACTAGCACTTGGGAGAGCATTTATGGGTTTTAGCACCTCTCTAATCCACAACTTCCATTTGAGTTGGCCAGAGAAACAGATAGAATTGTAATGAAAAAGAAGAACGTGTGCTAGCAATGTGTGCTTGATGCTGTCCGGTTCACACTCAGGGATGTTTGCACCTCCTGTAACACTGGTGGGGACTGGGAGGCTTTCCAAGTGATGCTCCAACCCTTCAATGATATGACAATAAAATGCAGATGATAAAGAGACATTCCAGGAAAAGGACACCGCTGGAGCTGGTGTCTTCTTATTGCCACTAGCTTAGGCATTACTGCAAAAAAGAGAAAATTTGAACATTTGTGCTTAAGGGTATCTCTGGCAACCTTACTGAATCTACTTTGTGGGAAAGTGGGATCCCAACCACACTCTCATGATCAGCTTGCTGTGTATGGATCAGCACAAAATCTGTATCCAGTAGAACACATAAATATGACTAAAAGACTGCTGGACAACAATGCCTGTCATAACCTTTTGTTCTGTCTGTCTGTTTCCTTGTGTGTGTACAACACCCAACTGCTGTATGTAATCATTAATTTAGACTACAAATGCTTTGAGGAAAGAAACCATCTCTTTGCATTGCAGTTGTGCTGTACCTAGCACAGAGGGGCCCTATTGTAAACTGGACCTCTAGCCAGCAAACATGAAAGCTAAAGGGACAGAGCATGGAGGTGACTGCTGCTATCCAGGCTCCAGACCTTTGTAATATTCAAGCAACTATTTCTTTCTGATTCTTGGGTGGTGAGAGGTAAAACCCCCTGCTTCTACTGGCAGTTCAAGCTAGGGATGCTCCTTCCATGCTATGTCCTTCCCAAGGTCCAGCTGAGCAGGGGCACAGGGCAGAAAGCAATGCAGCCAGAGCATCAATATGCTCCACCAGACTTCGGTGGACTCCTGGTTCCTTGGAGTAGCTGCCAGCCTCCAGAAGCTAAATTAGTTTCAAGGAGCTCAGGGCTGCAGTTTGCTGACTCAGCCCCCAGCAGAGACTCAGCTCTAAGTGATAAAAATGAAAGAGATCAGCTGTCTCAGAGCAAGGAATCTGTGACCAAGTGGGATTCATCCTAAAGCTGTGATTTCTGTAGGCAGCTGGTGGGGATCAGTGTACCCCCTGACTCTGTGGTGTCAGCTCTTCTGATTTCACTTTCTTCACCTTCCTCTCAAGTCAATCTGCTTCTACAGAAACCTGGTGCACAAACATCAAACAAATTGTCCAGTTGCAGTGCTGAGCCTCCAGAATAATGAATATACCTCCCAACTTGGCTAAGGATTACATGCAGGTTACATGAGCAGGCACATCAGTGCATCTGTGTACTCTGTAGGTACTCTATGGACAAAAACCACTTGTTCATAGATGGACAAGTTAAAGAACACCAAAATCCATAGAACCCAATGGTTTGGGCTGGAAGCAACCTTAAAGATCATCTGGTTCCAACTCCCTTGCCATGAGCAGGGACAATTCCCACTAGACCAGGTCACTCAAAGTCCTTGAAATCCATCTTTGAGTCCAGTGACTTCTCAGTGGTCTGTAAATTACCTTGAACTATATAAGACCATTCAAGCTAAAATTTGTCAGGGCAGAAAATGTTGTCAGACATCCTAATTTCTAATCCCAGCCTCTGATTTAGTGGGTACCATTAGATGCATCTCTTGACTTTCCCAGTCCAATGAACCAGCCAGTGATAGAGAGTTAATATTTACTTGTGTTCCTTGCTGATTTTTATAGTATTTATTTAATGCTATTTGTAAAGCACTTTCAAAATCATGTAACGAATTCATGCTGTTCCAGTTTCTATTATCTTTTCTATGGGTTTGAGTATTTTTTTTAATAGAGCATGTCTCATCAGCTTTTGTACAGCAAAGTTTTCATGCGATTGAGTCAAGTTTGTTTTAAGAAATTGATGCTCTTAGACAAGAAGCAGGTTCTCTTGAACTACAGTAGCAGGCTGCATGCAGTCCAGAGCATTCCCAGTCATAGAGGGTCATGCCTCCCATCTTTAGTGTCATTCTGGTTTGCAGAATAAATGGGAGCACACATGCAAGCAGTTACCTTGTTCTGGGGGTCATGAGATAACTGCATAAAACTCAGCAGGTTTATTATTTGGCATATTCACAATAGGAATATATATTCTTGAAAATGTGCACTGAGTTGCCTTAAATTGATTTAGTAAATCAGTTTACTGATAGCAAGGAAATAACTGGGGTTTTAAAGTAAGGGAATTTAAAGATACAATTGCATCAGTTTAGCTAGATTGGTTCCTAAGCTGATTTTGTTGCTCCAGGTTTGGGGGTTTTGGGGTTTCTTTTTGGCATGATAAAGTCTCCAAATGAGTAAGTAAAATTTCAGTTTTAGAATTACAGTGAGATAAATTTTTCACCTCTGTAAGGGGACTCACTTTATTCCAGGTCTCTCCTATAACATTGCTCAGATACAGCCTGAAATAGTGAAACTCTGGTCCTGTTTAAGTCACATTACTTAGACTGAGCAAAACTCCTATAACTTCAAGGCTTGCATGTGTTTTTAGCCTAATTACTGCACCAGAGACGTTGTTTATATAACAGGGCATGAATATAAAGTGACAACTCTCAAACTACTCTGTTGCATGCATTTCTGTGTAAAGCAAAGTTAACAGACAGTTCAAAGTATCAGTACTGGTTTATAAATCACATTTTTAAATAAAGTTTTAAATTTGATTAAAGTGGTAGTTTAAAGAGGCTGCAGGTCCTCAGTATCCCTGGGTTGTAGGAGCACAGTAAAGCAGCAAGAAAGTCTCCAGACCTTTTCCATATTGCATTCAGCAGCCTTTGCATAGCTTTTTCAGAAATACCAAAAACAATGAGCTTTCAGAGAAGAGAGATGAGAAAGGGTTACCCTTTCCTGTGGGGTTTTTATTTTTTGAGCTGCTTTGGATAAATAGATAATCTCATCCTTCAGCTTGTCTCTCCAGAGTCTTTAAAGAAAAACAACAAAACAACTGTACAACAAGTATGATTTTTATGGAGTGGTAAAAAATACATCAGAGATGAGCAGCAAAAACAGAAATAAAATTATCTCATTCCTTCAATCTCAGGAGAGTTTTCTTTTTGTTAAATTGAATTTCACTGAGGGAAACTGGGAGGTGTTTTCAGTTTGTTTTTTTCTGCTTGATTTTGGGTTTACCTTTTGTTTAGTTCATCAAGGTAATTTGAAAGCTGCACCCTGGGACTCTGGGAAAACCAGCTTGTGAACGACACCACTTGCTAAAAAATACTGCTTGGTTCTGTTTTCACAGCTGCTGGAGCCTGACATGGAGGTGGTGCTTTCCTTTCTGCATCCTGTTTTGGGGATGCAGGAGAGGCCAAGACATTTCCCCCCAGCAGATTCCATCTCTGGTCCAGGCTCAGTGAAGCCAAAGGGATGAAATAGAGGTGTTTGCAAATAAGACCTCTTCCAACTTGCCTAAAAACTTGTTGAGAATCATTTATAATGTTTATTTCCTCCCTCCTGTTGGCCTATTCAGTGCCTGGATCCATGCAGAGCAAGCATCTCCCTCCCAGCTGAAGGAGTTGCCAAATGCTAATTGACTGTTAGAAACATTCACATCAGGGTACAAATGTTGTGCAGCTTTGCTGGCAGGAACCAGCAGGTTACTCCTGAGGCTGCAGCAAGCCAAGCTCCATAGGTCTGGGAACATGATGCCCCAACTCAAGTGGTAGAATAAATATAGCTTTGGCTTTTTGAAGTGCTTTCCACTTCCTCTCGTGGACTCAATTCAACATTCTTTAGTGAATAACCTTTTCATAATTCTATTTCCTAAATGGCACCTCAGTCCATAAACCATGAAATAAAAAAGGTTCCCCCAAAAAATTGCTTGACAAAGACTTTTTTTAGAAATAGTTCATGCCTGTTGTGGCTCCTCTGGGATTTTTGCATCCAGTCTGAAAGCCTCACAATTAATTTTAAAAAATAATTTTTAGATAGTTTTTTCACCTTCTTTCTTACCATATATTTACAAGGTGCATCAAGTCTGGCTTTGCGAAGTCAAGAGTGTTTCAGATCCCAATTCTCATGCAGAGAAGCACTTAAGCTCGTAGCTCTTTAAGCACATGAGCAGCTCTGCTGAAACCAGTGAACCTGATCACATGCACAAACTCTCAGTGAAAGTGTCATAGAGCAGTACCAAGCATGAAAGTGAGAAGCAGGGATGAGAAAAATTTCTTCGCCTGAAGCACATGTTTGGCATTGCAACCGAAGAGACAGTGAGAAAAACACAAAGGACAAAAACAAGAGATTGTCAGTTTCTGTTGAAATCCTTTCCTTTCTTACTTAACACCTCTTTTTTTGGGTCTATGCATAGTGGATATATCCCTGTGGTACTTGATAAAATCTCCATCTGTGACAAGATGTGAAGTTAAAATACAAAACTAAGAAAACCACCAGAACCTTATCCCAACATCTTTACATCCAGAGGATGAACATTTTCCTAATCAAGGTAACATTCTTTCACACAGCTCTGGAGGGCTTTCTGTTATCCAACACTAACACAGGCAGATAAGCCACTTGGCAGGAGATAGCTCAGGGTGAAGTCAGAGACCACAGGCAGTGATTCATCTGCACTGCTTTAAATGTTTAAGAGTCAAAAAAGATGATGTCCAGAGTGCTGTGGCACACAGACACCCTGCACTGTAGGTATTTCTAGTAGACTAGATTCAGTCCATGACTGTGCTCTCCATGTTCCCTGGGTTGCATTAGGCATTAGTCAAGTTAGCAGAGATGCCAAGACAATTCATATGGGGATGTGTCAGAGAAATCTCTTTCCAAATAGTTAATTTCATCACGTGAATTGATCCAATCTATGCATTTGTTTGGATAATCACTACTTTAAAAAAAAAAAATAAAAAAGAAAATTAGTATATATGGCCAAAATAAGTTGGAGCTAGAAAAGCACCAACAAAGATAAACATGTTTCAAAAAAGGGATAGGTATGATTTCAATATACATGAGGACAAAGAAGCTGAGCCTGGACTCCTGCCTCCAACACTTGCTGTTATTCAGGTAAACTCTATTTGCACTGCGGATTTTAGGTTCATAAAATGAGACTGATGACATTTCTTGTAGTTATTTTTCTGGGGTCCTTGCTAGGCAGTTGAAACAAACAGATGGGGTAGTGCTTGCACTAATTTTGTATTCCATCTCTTAAAACAGCTTTGATCTTGTTACCATTGGTGGAATCTCCATTATCCTGCACTTTGAGCGGGCTCCCTTCATCACCCAGGAGCACACGCTGTGGCTGCCGTGGGATCGCTTCTTTGTGATGGAAACCATCGTCATGAGGCACGAAGAGAACGAGATCCCAAGCTGTGACCTCAGTAACTTCGCCCGGCCCAACCCTGTGGTCTCTCCTTCTCCGCTCACTGCTTTTGCGACTTCCTGCTCAGAGAAAGGTCCTATTGTTCCTGAAATCCAGGTATGAACCGTGTGAGCTGAGAAACAATAAGTCATAAAATCATAGAATGGTTTGGGTTGGAAGGGACCTTAAAGATCCTGTAGTTCCAGACCCCCTGCCTTAGGCAGGGACACCGTCCATTAGACCAGGTTGATCAGAGCCCCATCCAACCTGGCACTGAATTGGGATTGGGGCATCCACAATTTCTCTGGGCAGCCTCTGACAGTGCCTCCTCATCCCCACCTTCTTTCTGTGCTTCTTTTGACAGCTTTGAGCAAGACAAATGTGACTGTTCCCCTGCTTGCCTAACAATAACCACTCCCCATCTGTTACCCCGTTTTTCAGACATGTGGCAGGAGCACTCACTCCCAGGCACTCGCTTTACCAGATTTCTTTTCCCCTATCCCTGAGAGATGGAGGCAAAGCACTTGTGGCTGACAACACGTGAGCTGGGACCCTTGTGTGACCAATAACAAGCCCTTGGTCAGCCATTTGGCATTCAGCATTTGGCATTTGCCCAGCACCAGGCTGATGCCCTTCTGGCTGATGCTCTAATGCCTGTCTTCTGTTCAGGAGCAAATTCCACCCACTGGGCACTATAACCCTTGGTGGTGGAGTGTTGGAGTAAACTTTCTCATGATTGGAAGTCACACCCCCCCACTCTACTCAACTGCTGAGACATGCAGTCAGCCAGCAGGTGGGTGAGAAGGGGCCAGCCTGCAGAGCACCTCAGTTTTATTGCATTTCATGACATTTGGAATAGATGAGCAAAGTGAGAGGGTTACCTTTAATTTCTCATCCCCATTTTCCTTTTTTATGAGGAAGTATGAGTCAGATAAAGAACCTTAACAATCTGCTGTGGCTTCAAAGTATTTTGTCAAATAGAAAGTTGTGTTTCAAACTGACTAGTCCAAGGAACTAAATTATCAATTTTCCTTAAAAACATTAATTCCATTGAAACACATGGATGTAGCAGCATTCAACCTTTGCTACATTGGACATGCTGTTCTCTGGATTTTATATGCCATCATTCAGCATGTCCTGAGCACTGCTTTTAGTGACAATAATCTGCCAAGGAGGAAATAATAACAAGTGTAGAGACAAACTCTGTGCTTCAAGCGTGACTCCACTGGGGTTGTAGTACCATTAAGGAGGAAAGAAGTAACTTTATACCTTCTAATTTTAATAAACCAGGTGCTAAACCCAGCAACAAATAAAGCTAGTGGTCTCTTTACCTTTTTCTCTGGACCAAGTCTTATGATCCTTTCTCACACTAATTTACAATTATGGTCCCCATGTTTGTCCCAGCATAATTACTAATTAAGTCCTATATCTTGTAAAGTCCATCATATTATAAATTCTTGGTTCAGAATCTTGGTTTCCACATCTTTTTTATGAAATAAACAATCATGAAAGGTCAGTGCTTCCTGGGAAAAAGCAAATATCTGATACAGTACAACTATGATCATAACCTCAGTCATTATTTGGTACCACAAACCTTCCAGTAGACCAGGCTGCTCAGAGCCCCATCCAACATGATTTTGAATGTTTTCAGTGTTGGGGCATCTGCCATCTCTCTGGGCAACCTGTGTCAATGTTTTACCACCCTCATCAAAGATATTTGGTGCCATTTGAAATGTCCCGATGGTATCCTGCTTGACCTTCAACTGCTAATCCAGAATGATCCCCCTATCAGTGTCCTGCATTATATCCTCTGGATATCCTTGTGAATGGCAGATCACTTGGACATCCCAAGTCCCACTAGACACTTGTAGTTATGGAATCTAATACATAAGAAAGATTAATTTTGAGATTGTAAGGAGTTCACATGCAGTTGTCTGGATATGTGCCATATATCTGAGCTCCCATTTAAGTGGACAGAAATCTAACCTGTACATCAGTGGAGCCTACACATCACTTAAACTGACCACCCTGAAGCTTTCTGGTTCTCACTGATGGTATCAGTTTGATTCCACTGACTGAATTAATGTGTTTACATCACGTTGTTTATGTGATGTAAACATCACATAAGTCGACATCTGGATTTAGATGCCTTAAACTGGAATTGAATCCCACTCTTAAGTTTACAAGGCAACACCAACCTTCTAAAGAGTCTGTCTGTATCTGCTGTTATCTGTAGGCAAGACCTAAAAGAGCAGTTCAGAGCAGACACCTAACTTAGGTTCTTAAATTGACATAAGATGAATCCCATACATGACGAACACAGTGCTTTTCCTGTGGGCCATATGTCTGAGCTAAAACCTGTAAATCAATATTCCACCTCAAATATTGACAGCTGAAGGTTAGCAGAGTTTGTGGTGCAGGAGTTTACAAGAGAATCTGATTTGTGGCAGAGTCCTGACTGTACTGCAGTTCAGAAATGGACTACTTTTCATTTCTGTACTGGATGTACATACAATAAAAAATAACCTAGCTGTCCATTCCTGCAGCTGAATTTTGTAATATGCAGTTCTCAGTAGGGAAATGTTAAATATAAAAGGTGTAAGCACATAGCTGGGAGGAGGTGACAAGCAGATAGCAGGGCTGGGAAAGAGGTTTTGACAAGAGGGTAGATAAGAACCCCATGAGCTCCAACAAATAAATGCAGAAATAAATGCAATGCTCTTTACCTGGATGCATTCAAAAAACCTAGTAGTACATTTTTAATATTTGATTCAGGTGCCTATAGACAGATTTGGGGCCATTCAGAATGCCCTGAAGTGCCCCTTCAGGCTTCAAGCTGTAGCTTCAGAAAGGTGGAGATGTCAGAAAGGTCCATGTCAGAATTGTCATGCCCTTGCAGAAGTTTTGGATACCATAGAGTGTTTCAAAAGCACTGATGTCTATGTTAAGGCCCCTGAATCAGACTCAAAATGGTTTTCCTTTTTAAAATTTTCTCTGAGCATCTTACAAAAAAAAAAAAAGACATTGACTGTTCCTTGCCTGTCTGCTGGCAGAGTGAAGAGTAGCTGTAAGAGACATGTGTAACCCAGCACACAGAAACAAGATTTCCTACCTTGTCTCATGCGAAGAGTAGAAAAATTGCTACTAAGACAAGAACAGATTCTCACCACAGAGAAAGAGAACATGACAGTGAAAATTGCGACCCTGTGTAAATCCCCAGTAAGCCTGAAGAATCTGCTCTTCTGCCTGCCCAGCCTTGTGGCTGGATCTCTTTAAAAGAGCAGATTATATTGTTAGTCCGGGATAAACCCTAAGAGTCTTTCACAAGGCCTGCAGTCACAGCATATGAATGTGTCTGGGCCAAACAGCGATTATCAAATAGAATAAGGGCACAATCTAGCTCTTATTACTTGTAGCACATTCAGATTATTTTAAAGCTTGTTTTCCCCCTCTTCTCCCACTGATATTCTACTGAATTATACACCCCCTACCAGTGCCATGTTTTGTCGCTAGTTTGTCACAACTTACAAACTGCAAATACATTTTAAATCACCTGAATTACTATTTGAACCCTCTCTTCAAGCAGACACCTTTCAACACAGCCCCTTTCAACAGCAGCAGTGCTGCTCAGTGTCTTGGCAGTGTTGGGCTGACCTTTTCTTTGGAATGGTGGACAGCAGAGATAGATCACGACAGAGAGAAATAATTACTTATGGCAAGAATCTGAAGCAGACTTTCTAAATAGTATCTCCATGACAATTATTTTTGCCTGTTTTTATCCTAATGGGGTTACTACATATGAAGACAGATTTGATACAAGGGACCACCTTTACTGCAGTTTGGCTGAGCTCATCTCTGGTTGAGCCTGGTCCCCATCCAGCTTGTTGATGATCTCATAAAATATATTTTTAAAATCCTGGGTTTTCCCAATTCTGTCATATTTCAGCCTCCTAAGCACTGAGATATGTAAATTAAAAAGACTGCATTAGAGAAGGTAAATATTCATGAGCACAGTGGAATGGGGCTTTAACTGCTGGATGTGTCTGTTTTCAAGTGCTGCAACAATCCAAGCCTTTTAGTTATCACTTTAAAAAGTGTTGGGCTTTGGATAACATCTCAGAAGAGGTGTTTTCAGGGGGCAGATTACGAGATTTGTCATTTTTGATAACACTAACCAGAAAACCTGTAAGAGTTGAGCAACTCACTATGCCAGGGGAGTTTGCTGCTCCCACACAGAAGGAGCTGGGTATAGGAGTGACATAACTTGGAAGGCACAAGGATCATGGAATCCTAGAATCTCCTGAGTGGGAAGGGACCCACATTGAGTCCAGCTTCTGACCCTGCACCCCAAGGACACCTCAAGAATCACACTGTGATAGATGTCATCCCTTTCTGATGGGTGGCTCTCTTGACCCACCTGCCTTCAAGCTTCCCCGTCCTTAATATTCAGAAAAATGATCATTGCTAGGGATGTATTTTCCAAGCTCTTTAGGGTTCAACACACTGAAGAACTTCAGAAGTGGCACAGGAGAGGGCTGTGCCAGCTGTGACCTTTTAACACATCCCATAAAGCCACCAGGCTTTCCTGCTCACTGATAAGCTTCTACCTTCATTTTTCAATATTCCCCAGAAGTTGCCGACTTGTGCCAAAAATATCCAAGTTGGGTGCTTACCCAAGAGTGAAGTTTTCTTGAAAGGGACAATGTTTTCCTCCTAAGATTTTTTTTAATCAGCATTTTGCATGGAAAGATCAGCGCAGTGTCAGGGATATACTTGTATCACTTTCCATAAACTTTCCAAGCATTTCTCCATTAAAAAAAAAAATTTAAGGTCTGGTGATACTTTACCAGGTAGATTAGCTGAAAATCTCATCTTTATTGAGACTTCTCTGTTCCCAAAGTAGAGAAGGCTTTCCCTGATATTTCTTCAGTCTTTTCTGAAGTTCTGTGCTGTAATGGGTGCCACGGTGCCAGATTATTCCAACCAGCTCCCGGCACCAACAGCACAGGTGGGCTGTCCCCAGAAAGCTGCCCAATCCGGGGTGCAGCTACAGGGTATGGCAGCTCTACGGCTCAGGTGGACTGCAGACTGTGCCGAGGGTACGGACAAGGATCAGGGAGAGGCCCTCTGTATAGTTTCCGAAGACGTTTATTCCCGGAGGTTCAGTGGCAGAAAGGGCAAACTCAGCTGCATACATCAGATAATAAGGGGGAGGAGGTCTCAGGGAAGGATACAATCTTAGACCAATTGGGAGAAATTGGGGGTGGAACACAAGGCAGGGAACACAATGTTTAAACCAATACGGGACTGCAGGGGAGGAAAATAATTTAAACAAACAGGTGGGGTTTCGAAGGACACAAGATTGATAGGGACGTTTCTAGAAAAAAAGGCGGGCTTGGGGAGGGATTGACATTCAATAGGATGAGGAAGAGGGAACAGAGGGGCAGATCTTTGGAGAGATGGACAGCCAGGGCAAACCCAATAACACAAGGGGGAAAGGAACAACCCATCAAGAATAAAATATGCTATAGCAGTACAAAATAAGAAAGATCACAAAACTGACTGCTAGAAATGCATTACAATTAAAAAACACAAGGCTACAAATGGGCACCTGTTAGATAACTGTCCCAGTCAGTCAGAAATACCCACATTTATGGCTAGGGGAGAAAATAAAGCAACTCACTTAGAATATGGAGGAGTTTCAAAAAGAAAGAGAAGGAATAATGCAAGGGAATGGAAAGCAGTTGTAGGTAGTAAGTCAGGCCACTAGTTTTATCACTTAAGTTAGAAGGCAAGGAATTTCAAGCAAGTACCAGAATAAGTAGGAACAAATGTGAAGTCAAAAAATAAGGGAAAGAACACAAATGAAAGAAAAGGCTAGAGGTAGATGGTAGATCAGGTAGAGAGGATCAGAGAGGAGGTAGGAGAGGAGCAGTTTCAAAGTAGGAGAGATGGGTAAGTCAGAGGAGGGGGGGTGGAATCAGGATTCACTAATGTCTTGGAGAGAATTGCATGTTATGATCAGGACCAGGAAACATCCTTAAGGCCAAATAGAGTGCAATATTTTACTGGGAAAAGGAAACTAGGAGACAAAAATTAGAGGCCTCTAAAACCTATGATGATAAAAGACAGGAAAAGGAAGCTAAACTGATGAGCTGTAATTATCTGAGATCCCAGGCTCTTTTCTCTGTGGGTCCTGGTACTCCTTTTAATAGTGAGTCTCTTTGTAAACACTGACTTAATGTGACACTTTGTTCTCCTGTTCTCCCATGTAACAGAGATGGAGAAGGCGGGAGGCCTTCCTTAGCTTCCAGAAATAAGTTACATATATGATTTCATACTTGATGCCTACTAGGTGCCTTTTTAGACATGCCTGCCAGAGCTTTTATACAGGTGTGTTTGATAAATTACAGCTTCACTGCCTTTTCCTGTCTGCTCGCTGCTGATTTAACACCTCATGGATTGCTTTTCCACAGGCTCTACAAGAGGAGATTAACGTTTCTGGCAGTAAAATAAAAGTGAGTTACCTGAGCAGCCGCACAGCTGGCTACAAATCAGTGCTGCGGATTAGCATGACCCACCCCACCATCCCCTTCAACCTCATGAAAGTGCACCTCATGGTGGCCGTCGAGGGACGCCTCTTCAGAAAATGGTTTGCAGCAGCCCCAGACCTGTCCTACTATTTCATCTGGGACAAGACAGATGTCTACAGCCAGAAGGTGTATGGGCTCTCAGAAGCCTTTGGTAAGTGACCCCAGGGTTTGTGCCTCCTTTTAGAAGCAACTAAGTGGCAGTGATAAACCTTGTCCTAGATCAGTATGGTCTGACTGCAGACACACAAATGGTCCCTGCAGATTCACTGCAGCACACATTCCCCAGCAGATGAATCACAGAATGGTTTGGGTTGAAAGGCATCTTAAAGACTATTTAGTTCGAATTCCCCAGTCATGGGCAGGGATGACACCTATTAGATCAGGTTACCCAGAGCCCTATCCAACCTGGCCTTGAACACTTTCAAGGACAGAGTGCAAGTACTTACCTGTTAGCTGGCTCATGGCCCAGCACGTACATCCTAAGCTGCTCCCATCATATTCATACAGAAGGAATTAACTGGGACTAGAAGTGTTTGGCTACCTCTCACCTATAGCCAAAAACTGTCAACACTGCTTTGAGAGGAATCCCTAGGACAGAGCCCTGATTGCCACTGCTCCTTGTGCCTGACCTTCAGGGTTGGTCTAATCTTAGTTTCCTCTTTGTTACCCATTCAAGAATGCCATCCCATACTGGGTGTTTAATGAGCAGAAGTAATGCAGTTCTGCAGTGATTGCTTCCCATCTGTCAACACCCAGTGGACATTCAGTTACAGGTCTTCAACTGAGTCTGGACTAGTCCCTTCAGGCTGCCAGGAAATGGTATCAGCAAAATGGGAGAGATCCCAAATTAGCAAATACAGCTCTTGTTGACAGAAGGATGGTTCATTATGCCTCATAGCTCAACTGAAGATAAATCTTTTTAGAGGAGTTGCAGGATGCCTGGTTTTCCAGGCATAAGTGCCTTCCTCCTCTCACTCAGGCTTAGCTGCCTTGAGCAGGCTGGGTTGTGCACCCTGCTGAGCCTTACCCAGCTCAGAGTCCACGCTGAGAAATGTAGCATATCCTGAAGGACTCTACGTGCATCTTCTTTAAGATGCTGGATCACCAGTGGGTCCTGGAGTGCTCCATGAAACAACTCTGGAGCTCTAGAGTACACAAGCAGGTCTGAGAACATCAGCATTCATGCCTTCAATGATTCCCACCTCCAGAACAGTGGAAAACATTGACCTTTCATATCCTAACTTACATCTTTTTCTGATACAATCTGCTAAAAGCTATGTTTGATGGCGAATCCTGAGTTCTCTCAGTGCTCAGCACTTTTCAAAGACACTGGTAAACTTGTGAGATCAGACAGGTTTTTTTTCTATCTAGTAAAAAAAAAATCTATGTAATTGCTTTTCATTTGTGTGGAACTTGCAGTTCTACTCTGCTTCAGCAGTAAAGATTAGAAGAAGAAAAGCAGACCAATGAAAATGGTCCTGCTTCTTCAGAGAAAATTGTAAAAGAATCATTATTCTGTCAAAACCATTATTTTCCTTCTGCTGACAATTTTAAGCAACTCCAGTGTATTCAGTGGAGTTGCTCCTGAAAGGCTCTGATTAGTCATCATGGCAAGCAAACTTTTGACATTAACAGTGACCACAAGTCAACCTGGCTGAGACTGCTGCCTCTGAGGGACTCACTGCCTCATGCAGGAATTGTGCAAGTCTTTACCTTCCAAGAAAGATCATAATCGAGATTAAATTCCTGGCATGCACTCTTTGATCAGAGAAATTAGATAGGAGTAAAATTCTCCCATTTGAGAGTCTATCAGCAGTGTACACTCTCAGATCATAGAATATCCTGAATTGGAAAGGACTCCCAGAGATCAAGTCCTAATCTTAATATCCATTGTTTTAAAATACATCCTTAAAACAGTATCTTTTAAATTTTTAGCACATTTGCCCAGCACTGACAATGACATTGATCTTTTTAGATGCAGAATGCACTTTTAAGAAAAAAATACTTGGACTGTGCATTATGATGATGACATTTTCAATTGAATTAGCAATTTTCTGTAGAAATTCTCATACCCCTTCTCAACTGTGACTCTGTGTGTGCTGGCACTGCATTTCTGAGTTACTAATCCAAGGAGTCTTTTGTTTTGTTCTTGTTCACAGTTTCAGTAGGTTATGAGTATGAATCCTGTCCAGACTTAATCCTGTGGGAGAAGAGGACAGCTGTGCTTCAGGGTTATGAAATTGATGCTTCCAAACTTGGAGGATGGTCCCTGGACAAACACCATGCCCTCAACATACAAAGTGGTAGGTTGTCTGTGACTCATAACAAGAGTAATGCAGCATTGCAAGACCCAGTTGCTTCTTATCACTAAGAATTCAAGAAAAAGAAAGAAACCTGACCAACACATGTACTCTCTCATGTATTTTACTAGCAAATTATTTCTAGTAACCTACATTTAGAAGCAATTTGGTTTGCAAAATGTAAAAGAAGCTGGCCATCATGAAGTAGTTGAATGTCAGCCCAACTTTGTAGTGTCCTAAAAGAAGGGTATTATCAAGGAAAATATTCCTAAAATAACAAAGAGGGGCCTATTCAGATTGGAGCTGTCACTAAGCATAAATCCACCCAGAGGCATCCTCCAATGTGCAAAGTGTACTTGCAAAACAAGAGATTTCATGGGTCCTAAAGGAGAATGGTACGTTCCAGAGGCCTCGAAGACTGCTGAGGACTGCAGAAGGGAAGCTTTAAAGCTCATCAGAACATGTTCAAGGGTGGAAGCACTGTGTCCCTTTGGATAATAGTGGTATGGGAGCAAACATCTAATTCAACCCACATCACTGCTGAGAGTGCTATACTTAGAGGGAAAATAGGCAGAGCTCCTCTAAAACTTTGCAGATGAAACATTTCTCTAGAGAATGTCCCATAGTCTTCCTGGCCCTTACTTTTCCATGAGCTATGTAATTTCTTTTTTTTTTTTTCACCTGGTATACTGCAAATTGCAGGGCAAGGAGGAACAGACAGGGCACATAAAAATTCATAAGATGCTGAAAAGTGCATTTCATTTAAAGACAGTCTTGTTCTCCCTCCATATTTTTCTTCTGCAGGAAATGTGATGGGTCTAAAAGAAATACTTAATTCAGGAAAAAAAAGGGTCCTCATGTGAAACTATCACAAAACAATACTATGAAAGATGATCAACCTTCTTGCTACTTAACAGATTCCCCAGCTGGCATGCAGCAGTGCCAGTTTGTGCTTCCTTTAGTCTCAGTCTCCCTGTTTCTTTAATTTCCATAATACTGTTTTCTCTCTCTCTAGGCATCTTGCATAAAGGAAATGGGGAAAACCAGTTCATTTCCCAGCAGCCACCTGTAATTGGAAGCATTATGGGCAACGGCCGCAGGCGGAGCATTTCTTGTCCGAGCTGCAATGGTCTGGCAGATGGAAACAAACTCCTGGCTCCTGTTGCCCTAACATGTGGGTCTGATGGAAGTCTTTATGTTGGAGATTTCAACTACATCCGAAGGATCTTTCCCTCTGGCAATGTCACCAACATACTGGAGCTGAGGTACTCTGTGCTGAATGTGGCCGTTGGAGTAATGCTCTTTAAGTTCTGCAGAAATCCTATGTACCCAAAAGAAAAGTGAGCAGAACTCTTAAAAAAACTAAAAATCAAACAACACAGCAAAACAGAGAAAAAGCTGTCTGGATCTGCCTCTTCTGCAACTCTGCTGACTTTGATTTACACCAGAGAAACACAGGCCTAGCGAGTTCTTCCAGAACTGAATCACATGCCAAAAATATTGACACATTTCTGTGCTGCTAAATCAGGCTGTGCTGATGTCTGCCTTTTCCTGTAGTCTGAAACCAGTGGGAATGATTAAAATTAACAAGCAGCCTCTGAGATAACCTAAACTTGGAAGGACACAGCACTGATGATGATATGTAAAGGTGAATCAGGACTGATAATCACTCATAATTTAGACAAGATGATCCCTCTAGGCAGTCACAGACTGGGGTTTTCTAGTTGTTTTTTGAGGGCACAGCTGTAGCAGCCCCCTTCAGTTCCCAACTGAGCAGCAGTGTCAGGCTGAACATGCAGATGGAAAGCATCTGGAAGTAAGTGGAGAGTTTCCTTTTAATGCCAGAAAGCAAAGGAAAAAATATACCAGGAGAAATAACGAGGAAGGGGCAGGAACATCCATTAAAAATAATGAAGCAGAGGGAAACATATTATTTGTCACAAATTCTGAGAAAATTGAATAAATTGTGACTGAACCAAATTTCAAATTGACCTCACTGAGGATATTTTTCCTATCTAAGATTTCCACAAATACAAGCATCCACTTCAAAGCAATGGGGCCTGCTTCTGGGCTTTGCATGGCCTGAGAAGCCTCACTCCAGGAAAGTCAGATAGAGTTAAGGGAGTGTTCCTGAATGAGTCTTCTGTGCTTGACAGGCCTGAACTCAGGTCCTGAGAAGTCAGTATGAGGATAGCCTGCTAGGAAAGTTCAATATTCCCATTCACCTCTCAAAATCTGGCCTGAAAGTGAGAATCTTCCCGAAAGTAAGACCCTCCCTCCTCAGATTTAATATCCCCTGCTGCTGAGGACAAACATATTTCTGCATTTCTGCAAGGGCTGCAGCCAAATTTGTGCAAGATCCCCTTTGTCCCTCATGCACAAACATGCCATGGTCATTAGACCTCAACAGAAGTCTTATTTGGCATTCAGAACCATCCTTGTAGATCATGGTGTATGGAAAAAAAAATCCAGAGAGCCACCACCAGAAGGCTGGCACTTAGAGAATAACTGCCTTGGTATGGGCATCTCAGAGGGCTGGGGCACCTTTCAAGTAAGGAAGCAAGAACCTCACTTTTGCTATTCTGTTCCATGAGACATGAGAACATAATATCTCTCATGTTTGTAAGGTGGGAAGCTGGGATAAAGCTTCAGACCTGGTCCTCGTTAGAGTGTAATATCTATCCTTCTAGTGCCAGAAAGTTATTTTAATGACCAAAGGTGAAATTTCCAGAAGAGCCTAGGTGAGTCCAAATCCCATTTCAACAAAGTAGGATTAATATCTCTTTCCCAGAAGTACAATTCTGAAAACCCAATCCCTGTTTCATTGTCAGTGGAAATACCAGACCAAACAGAGGTTTTGCAAAGTATTTCCTCATTGGGGAAGAGAAAATTGGAAGCCTTGACAGAGTAGCCTTGCTGGCTGTTGTGTAGAGGCACAGAGTTAAATTTACTCCAGAGTTAAATCTGCTGCAGCGATTGCTGCTTCATCTGTGCAAACACTCAGGTTACTGGATCTAATAAACATTTCTTCACTCTGGTGTGCTATAAAGTAAGTGGGTTCAGATGTTGGCTGGCTAAAAGGAAAGCCATTGCTTTTGGATTAAATGGAGTTTGCTTGTGTCTTCTCAAATCAGCATCTCCTTTGAGATTAACACCCTCACTGTTTGGCTCCAAGGTTTGTTTGCAGAGATGGGTTTGGAGTGTAGTGTTCTGTGAAGCAAATGCATTGTGGGTCACAGAGAGCTGCAGCTGGGTGTGTAACTTAGACCTATGAAAAATGTCCAGCTCAGCATAATTTCAGTCCTCTGGGCTGGAGTTCATGAGGTTACAGCAATGAACTGCCACCCATAACTGTGCAACTCTTAAGTTACCTTTGTAAATCACAAGGTGTTGCTGCTTTGACTGAGAGTGAAAAAAGCTGTAAAGATATCTGCATCTACATCTATTTAGCTCAGTGCTGCACTGAATGATAGATAAAGTCTGATGGTCCTATCTCTTGTATGAGTGAATAACTCTAAGCAGGTGAGATCACACTTCTTTTGTGATATGCAGCAGTACATAAGTGAGCTCACTGCCAAGTAATATCCAATATAAAATACATCAGTGTCATTCCAGCTAAGTCTTTATTTATTATTGCATTGTGTGATACAGTTACTGTCAAGTTTTCAATCTGCTAATAATGCATCGAACTGAGCTGCTAACACCTCATTCTTTCTTCTATTCCCTGCTTTCCTGTCTTCTGTCAGAAATAAAGATTTCAGACATAGGTAAGCCAACCAGTGGAGAATTCTTATGCTGCTCCCTGTCTTGTTGCATGTTGTTACACAGTGAGCCACAAGTGCCATTTCCAGATGATTCAATAGCAAATGAAGCTGGCGTGATTAAAACTGGCGTAGGCAATCAGTCATCAGAACTGGGAGCCATTAATCACAATGTGAGCCATGCAAGCTTCTGCATGAGCTGTTATAGCTGGAGACAGGGGAAATACAGGCAGGAGAAGCAGGGTAACAGGAGGAGGAGGGGGGAAGAAAAATGGATGGGAATTAACCAAGAAAGTAGAATGGGAACAGCATCAGGATACAGATTACTGGAACAAGTAGGATGGAAAAATAATTCTAATACAGTGAAAAGCCTTCATTTGGGTTTGGGGGGGGTTTAACAAGCATAATGAAGATCCCTATGTGCCCCAGCATTATTCACCCAGGGAAGTTAGTTTTTGTAACATTTTTCAGTCTGAGCTTTCATAGAGAGCTTTGACACGTGAAAGTCTGTCAGACTCAAATAGGAGGTAGTGCAACTCAGAACCTTAGCCGGGAAATGCAATAAAAGAGTAATGACAAGAAAACAAGATAAAAGAGAGACTCTTAAATTGGAGCTTTGTCACTAAGAATATTTGTCACTTGGGTTCACTGGAGTTTCAGTGGGTTTGATCCAATCAGTTGCATTCCAGAAGATGTCAACTTCCTGTCACTGACTGTGTTTGCGAGGACTTCTCTGACTCTGACAAGTTTCCCATCCTTCTCCCTGGTTGCTTTTCTAATTCAGAAGCTTAGACTGTGTGGAGTTGGGATTTTTGCTCTGTGTGTGTTTAGTTTTCCTTTGCATTTGGGATTGGGGATTTTTCTTGCTACATGCTTTGCATTTACTATTTCTTTGACTTCATAGAGGCTGTGCTAAACTAGAAATGTTCTTTCATCTGCATGCCTGGAAATGAAATGGTGTAGAAACTGATTTTTTATCCTATTGCCAGAACAATAATGAAGGGCTGAGCTTCACAGTATAATGGACTGGCCCAAAGCATCTATTAGCAGGGCTGGGAGGTTGGTATCCAAGACCTTTCCACTGATTGTCCTCATCAGGCTGAGTTCCAGCCCCCAGGTATTCTTTCACATCATTTGAAGACTATAGAAAAATTCATTTCTCTTTGGAACAGCCAGGTTGTATCCCTAATGCCCAAGAAATACACAGCCACTAAAGTGCATCTGCTTTGACAGTGAAGGGCAGCAGCTGCATACCTGTTATGAGAAGAGGTTTTGTGTATGAAAGCAGTAACTGAAGGAAGATCGATGGACTGGTCACAAGTGCTGCAGATTGGCAAGCAGAGTTGGCAGGGCTTCAGCCTTTAGGCAGTTTCTAAAAACTAAGAAATTAAGTGAAAGAAATCCAAGATATGCCTGCTTCAGTGTAGCCCAAAGGGGATGACGGAGGGAGGAAGCAGGTGAGGAGCTTCAGATCAAATCCTTCCATCTGTGACTGTGTTGAAGGAGTCACCGCTCTCTTAGTGCCTGTTCTGTGACATTTGCTTTAATACTTCTTGCTAGGAAGTCTCTTTTCACATGACCCTCAAGGAAATGAGTGTGTGTAGTCTCAGCTAAAGCTCCAGTGCTTTAAACTCCAGAAGGTCTTAAGCTTGACACCAATGACCAGTAATGGTGCAAAAGGGGAGATCCACAGGGCTGAATCATAGTGGTTTGGAAAAGCTGAAATCGATATGCTAAAGCTGCCTCAGTTCAGGGGGAAGGAATTCCTCCCCAGTATGTAGGCTGTGGTGAGCTTGATCTCCAAAGGTTCTGGAGCTACCCACTAAGAGGCTTGGCTTTACAGCTCTGTGTGTGTAGCCAAGGTCTAACTCTGCAACAGCCTAAATGAGGGACGTTAGCTAAGCCAAAAAGCATCACCAAATCATGATGCCTTCTCTGCAGGAACGTAGAGGGCATTTCTGTCTTGCAAATCTACAAAAAATGGCCACTTAAATTTATTCTTCCTTTCTTGTTTCCATTCATATTGTAGAGAGAAGTCTACAATTAGTGACAAAGAGAGGTATCTCAGCAAACAGCTCTAGGATCAGATAAAAAGTCCCTTGCCATCTCTGGCTTGGCTTATGGCATTGGTATAAAATTTTATTGCCCAGCATGTCACACTAGAAAGCTTTGGGCATCACACACAAACTGCAAACACTAAAAGACCAAGTGCAAATCCAGCTCACTGTGTGGCCTCCTTAGGTATTAATCCATTGAGTGTCACCCAGGGAAAAAAGACCAGTACCTCACACAAGCTACAATAATTAAATCCTCTGGGTCTGAGCTGCAGGATGCTTAGCATGGAGCCATGGAAACATATCCCCACTGAACAAAAACCTCCTGACTGCAGGAATTTGGTGGTTCTTTAGTCACCAGCAAATGTACATGGCCAGCAAAACTCAGAGGGAAAGTGGGCAGCTGGCAGAGAAAAAGAGGTGGTTTTGTGTCCTTAAACAGAGACATCAGATCCAAAGAAGCCCCAGGGGTTTATCCAGGTCAGTGGTTGTGTTTAACTAATTTTGGAGGTGTGACTGCTCCTGTCTGTTGACCACAGTGGGTGCCAGAGCTGTACAGTTACCAGTAACAGAGGTTGTCCTTTGAGGAGGTGATAGATGCCCTTGCATTTCAGAAACTAAGATACAGTTAATCTTGTGAGACAAATGTTGAAAATGGTCAGACAAGTCCTACCCCAAACGGTGATATTTCTCTCCACTGCATGTAAAGGGAATTAAGGCAGCCAGCTCTGATGTAAGCATCCACTTTGCAACCATCTAAAACTTGGTGAAATTAATCCCTTGGCATTTTACAGAAACCAATAAAAAGGTGTACTGTGCTGATGTTTTGTAGGGAACCTGCTGAAAAAAGGAACCATCTCCCTTTTCTCATCTCTTTTCCTTAGAGACTGGCTTCCCACTCTGGAGCAGGAAGTTCCTTCCTAGGACTCCTCCAGAACATGGGCTCTGGGCCCAAGGGGAGAATCCCAGCTTTTGTTCAAAGCCTGTGCACGTATTACAATACAACTGAAGCAATTCACAATTCAAACCTCATGCCTCTGCCAGCTCACCCAACTTTGTATCCCATTTCTTCCCTGTGCCTGTGTGTAAGGAATCACATAAAGCACAAACACTTTTAAAATAGAGTCTGAATCTCTTAACATACCTGCAGAGCTCCCTAAATTATATTGGCACTATCCTGTTGTCATGGTTTGACACTGGCACTGACACTGTCCAAACAGTGAGAGTGATAAAAGGGAGAAGACAGATGTTTGGAAGAGACCATACACAACCACAAAGAAGTCGGATCACTGTGGACTTGGAAGATTTCCCTGTGCTTTCCCAGCACATCACTGTGTCACAAGTATACAGGGAAGCAGTATCACCTCCATTTCACTTTCGGCTTGCAGAACCATGAAACTGTTCTCATTCCCAGTGACTACACCATCATGCCCACTAATACCCACCAAAGTGTCAGTTCTTGGCTAGGGACCAGCCCATCCCATCGCTGCAATTGCAGTGTTATTGCTTCAGGGGGTTTAGAATATCAATGCATTGCTCAGGTTTTCTCCTAAAAAATTGTAATAGCTCAAGGAACACTCTGAATGGGAAATCAGCTCTTCTTCCACAGTGATTTTCTAGTGGCAGTGCCAATACGAGGGATAGATATTCTAAGACTACAAATAATATAGCCGATCAAGTCTTTTGAATAATAAAAAGTTTTGTCTTTTGTTTTGGATTGTTACCTAGCTGAGAAATAAGAGAGGATGAAAGGGGGAAAAAAGTATTCTCTGCTTCACCCCAGTCATATTTATTTCAGTTGCTGTTCAGCCCAGTCCAGTTTACCACTTGGATTTGCCTATTGATTGCGGTTTTAAATAAAAAGTGAATCCCTAATGTTCCTGGCTCCACTGCTCATGCATTATCACAGATAAAGGAAAGCAGTTTGGGGGATTTTATATGACCAATGTATATTTATTTAAGCATCTTTCACCCTGAAGGGTCTCAAAGTGACAAAAAAGCCTCCAGTGTATAACACTGTGCAGTTCATGCTAGGGCAGAGTACAATACTAACTCTCTGCAGTGCTGAAAACAGTTGGCAGAGGCCAGGGGGGTAAATTCCAGCTTGACCGTTTTAACAGGTTGTTTCAGCATCTATTCTATACAAGAGCTGGGAGTAGAAAATTGTTTTAAGAGCTGTCTTTTTCACAGAAGATTGTAATCAATAATAAAATCCACCAGAGTGAGGTTGTGCAATCCAAAAATAAATCACGACAATATTGCTGAGAGAGGGGAGCAGGAATTTCTCTCTGCCCTCATTTTTCTCCATCTCTGAGTAAGTCATTTGCCTTTGCTCATCTGCACATAGCCTGCTCTAAAACTCTGGGAAAGTTATCTGTGCTTGCCAGTCAAAGATGGTAAAGGATTGCAAAGTGCCATTAAATCTGTCCTCCTCTTGTCCACCTCTCATGCAAAATAGAGATTATGAACAGCTCAAGAGCTTACTGACATTCAGCAGGGCTTTGTTAGGACAGTCAGCAGAAAATGCAAGGCCCTGATCAAAATGGATGATGGATTCCCACAGGGAACTTCTTCTGCTAGGGTTGAAGCCACTTGCTTAGTGTGAGTGACATGCAGGTAAATGAAATAATACCCTCCCAGCCTGCTATCTTTGGGAAGGAATACAGATGGAGACTGAACTGTCAGGCTGGAGCTGTCTTGAAGGTCAGAGCATTTTATTTAGCAAGAATCAGTGTCATTTTTGGAGATGAAATCTGTTCAGACTTTAATAGGATAAATCACAAGGGATATTCCAGAATAAATCAGAAAGGTGCTTTTTCCCTCACCCCCATAGTATTAAATAATTTGAATGAAGAACCAATTTACTGCTTTTTAAATATGAGAATAACTCAGTAATTTTTACGTGTCTGAGGAAGGGATAATTTTCCTAATACAAAGGTTGAGAGGAATTTTCTATATGCAGAAGAGAGTCAACTGTGATTGACACTCAAGTTTCTAGTCAACTTCTCCTGGAACAATTCCATTAAGTGCAAAAATGTGAACTGTGGCCTAGATTTTTATTTTGAATTCTTTGGATTTGATGAGTTTGGACAGCTTGAAGATGTTCTGGAGAAAAGCAGATACTTTTCATACTTGTTCTAATTACTACTTAGGCTTTCTTAGAAGGAAAATAAATCTGTTCAGGACAGATGTTAAAAGTCTAACCTGTTCATTTCAGGCTTAGAAGAGATGCATCTCAATACACACTAGTAGTCAACAATTTTAATAAAAGATATTAATATCTTAAGTATCTATGTTAAAATACAGGTAAAGTCCTTGCAAGACAATCATTTAAATTTTAAACCCATCTGGTTGTTTTTTTCTGGCCAGTTCCTTTGGATGCTTTCCATAAAGTGGATTCTAGTTTATTAATTTCTTCAGTCTTGGGCTCACTTAGTGTTGCAGTCATGGAGCTAAAAATATTATCATTCTGTCTGCTCATCCTGTTTTCTCAGCCACCCTTTCTTGTGTCCAAGGAAACAGTGAACCAAGGGTGTTCAACAGGGGACTGATGTTCAGGTTCCTCAGTTCACGCTTTACTTGGGGCAAAATGTGCCACTCAGGGAATTATTTTGTTTCTCTCATCATTGAGGTCCAGCTGAATTCAGTGGTAGGATTCCCTTAATCTCCCTGAGGGCAGAACAGAACTTTAGTCTTTGCTGGAGTCAGCAAGAGCACCAGATGAATGTTGATGCAGTGATCTTGAAGGATGTATCTTCAAGTGCTTTATACAGGGAGTCTTCTTTTGGAGTTTGTATTAGTATTTGTTGAGAGGGCAGATTTTTTTTCATTATTATTTATTTCCCTAATGTTCTCTGTTTTCCCTTCACTTCCTGGCACTGCACGAACACCAGTTTCAGGACTATGTCTGTAACAAGTAAATTAAGCAAACACAGGCACTGGAACTCAATCCGTAGTAGTTCCTGGCATGGTTTTGGCTCAGACTCAGACCAAACAGCCCTTTCCTTCAGTTGTTTCCCTCCATGCCAGACAGCACCCCAGGCACAGTGATTGCTAATGGATACTGCTTGGGATCCCATGCTGTAACACACCATGTACTAACCTTGTCCAAAACAGCACTCCTTCACTTTCCCAGTCTCTCTGCCCCGTGTGTTTTTATTCTCCAAAGTGTTTGCATTGCCTGTTGACTTAAGGAAACACATAATCCGAAAAATTAATTATGTCATACCCTTGTTTTTCAGCCACAGCCCAGCTCATAAGTATTACTTGACCACAGATCCGATCACCGGCTCCATCTACCTCTCGGACACCAACAGCCGACGTATCTATAAAATCAAGTCAACCACATCAGTGAAAGACATTGTGAAGAACTCAGAGGTCTTGGCTGGAACTGGGGATCAGTGCCTCCCATTTGATGATACTCGCTGTGGAGATGGAGGCAAAGGCACTGATGCCACCCTTACAAATCCCAGGGGTGAGACTGCTTCTTCTCCACTGGCTATTTTAAAGGGGGCTTTTTGAAAGCAGCTTGTTTAGTCACACTGGAGATTGCTCTCCTCTCCAATTCTGAAACACATCCTAAGGGCTTGCTCCTGGAAATAAGTGAGTATGTCTCACCTTCAGCTAGTTGTGTCATGTTTCTTCAAATTCACATGGCTGGGAGGAATGCCAAGCCAGAGGGGTTCAGTGATGGGCACGTGTCCAGAGGGCAATGGAATAAATCCACCCATCTCTTTTATACCTGTGGAGCCACTACTCCTCCTTACCAACAGTGCTTGGTCCCTCCCAACCTGGGCAGGAATCACTAGTATTCAATTCACTGAGGCTTTCTTGGCATTAAAAAAAGCCCTATAAACACTGCTCTGTGTGTGTGTGTGTATATATATATATACACATACATAAAAGGGCAGCAAAACTAGCATATAGCTCAAAGTTACACAAATGGTGGTTTAGACATTGACATGATGTATCACAGCATTTAGCTTAAATCCTGTAGGGGGTGGATGCTAACTTTGATATGGGAGTGGTCTAATTCAGCTTAATTTTACCTGGTTCCAACATCCTGAAATGTGATAAAAGCACAGTTGAATCAGAATAAAAGCATCACACAGCCTTCATGGCTGTGAACTAAATGGTTCAAAACAGGTTTAGCCAAACATATGCAGTCCTGTGTGTAGCCAAGACTTCAGTCTAGCAGTCTCAAGGTAACAAGCTCTGCAGATGGAGGATGTTGCTCCTCCCAGCGGTCCACAGCACCTCAGAAAAAAAAAGCAAAACAACACACTGGGGAATAGAGATGAGGTGGAAAGGATAGAGATGAGGTGGAAGGCACTCTTTGTGCACAGATTTTCAACCGTGTTTGTGAAGAGGGCTGCAAAGGACACCCATGCAGGAATGTCTTTTTGAGATGGGGCATTTTTGCCTGTTATGTGTTGCCTTCTGCGCAGCTGTTCAGAGTGCAAGATTATTTATAGGTTCTTGGCTTTGACATCAATGTGCTGCAGGCTTTTTTTTTTCATTGCGCTGGGGAGTGGTAGCTCCCTCCTTCCTCACCACAACAATGGCCTCTTTGTAAAGCAACCCCTCAGCAAAACCTGGGGATCCTTTAACAAGTGCTCCTGCCTATGGCAGCAGGTTTGGACTAGATGACTTTCAAAGGCCTCTTCCAACCCAAACCATTCTGTGATTTTATGGAAAGTTATTTCACTGAGAGCAGATGAGATTCCCAAAGAAGTTGTGGCTGTCTCATCTCTGGAAGTGTTCAAGGACAGGTTGGATAGGGCTTTGATCTACCTGGTCTAGTGGAAAGAGTCCCAGCCCATGGCAAGGGTTTGGAACTGAATGATTTTAAAGGTCCCCTCCAGCCCAAACCCTTCAATGATTCTATGATTGTCAGGAAGTTATTTTTCATGACATAGAGATGACATTGTTGTTACTGAATCCAGGAAACCCAAACTGATTTAATGAGCTTTTGTGCCAGGTCTGGCTCTGATTTTTTGATTTTGGTTTGGTTGGGTTTTTTGTTTGTTTGGGGGTTTTGTTTGGATTTGATGTTTTTGTTTGTTTGTTTGGGTTTTTGTTTGATTGCGGTTTTTTTGTTATGCCAGCTAGTTGTTTCCTGGCAAAGATGCAGAAAAATGTACTTTGGAGGACCTATTTTTTTGCCAAAAAGCATCAAAACTCAGACTTCTACCCCTGTAATATTCAAAGAGTCCTGCATGGTTTCCAAGCTCTCGAGAATCCCATGAGTTAACCATTATATTGAGCTAAAGTATTGCCAGAAGCACAGATAAAGTAAAGGAGCAGCTACTGGTGGGCAGTTTGTAGTGTAGAATTTGTCTCACTGAAATGAGAAGGCCGACTGAAAGGAAAACTGAGTGACTTGGGCAGAGAGATTCAGGCAGTCCAGCAGATGAATCATGAGATCAGGGAATCCAGAAATCTGTAATCCAATTTCCTGCACCTCTTTGAAGTTCAATCAGTGCAAAAAAAATACCCCACCACTTTTGTTAGTCCTCTGTTTTCCCTTCTACAAGATAAGAGGAATATTATTCATTTCCATCTATGGGTGAATGTTACAAGGTTTAGATGACTTATGTTTCTGCTTTGCTATAGCAAACAGCTCTGGAGTTCAAAGTTTTCAGCACTGAAATCTATCTTGTTGGCAACTGAAGCTCTCAGGAGGCCATTCTTCCACCTGAATCATATAACAGCAAAATTCATGCATTCATTCCTCATAGCTCCAAAATTTCACAAAACAGAAGTAAATTGAGGGTGAAAGAGGAAATGACATGAAACAAAATGACAAGAAGAAAATAATAATGCAGAAAGCCTGCACTGCCAATAGAAAGTTCCTAAACAGTGTTCCCTGATCTGATTCTAACCTGACTTTGCAAATTCTGCTGAGGCAATGGCTGTGGCAGGTGGGACTCACTCCCCAGTCCCCTCAATAAATGATGAACAGTGAAAACTCATGCTGACAATGTAATGTCACCATTGTTTATGCTTCCACAGTGGTTCATCCCAGCAGAAAAATCCAGCAAATGCTCTTCCCTCATGTATTTCATAATAGTTCAAAATAAAAATGATTTATTGTATAAGTAACTGGTAGATCTCAAGTGACCCTCTGCTTCTGTGTCTTGGCAGGCAAATAAACACTCATAAGTGAATGGTCAAAGGAAATTAGAAGACTATTCTGTAGCTATAGAGATATCAGCTGGCCAGGGAAGGACTTGGAAAGTCAGTTTTTCAATAATCATTGCTCTTCATGGGACTCTACTTTTTAAGCCTAAAGCTTTTTTTTTTTTTTTTTTTTTCTCTGAACTTAACTGCTTCATGCCAAGTAGGATTTCTGTATTTTAAGGACATCTTTGCACTTTTTCAAAAATCATAAAGAATAAAAGTCTTGCCTTTCATGATGTTTTAATTAGCTGATATTTTCAGCTTGCTGGAAAATACTGCAGGATACCTTCCTGCCAGATGAAAACCAGCAATTCATTAAGACTGGAGAAATAATCATGAGCTGTCATTATATGCCTTTGCATATACCTTTAGTCCCGTGGACCAGTCAAGCATCTGGTCTAAGTAGGCTTTTTTGGGTCTCTTCTCAGTGGAAAGAAACTAGTACCCTGAAGGTGGTTCATTCTGTGACAATGCACATGTTCAAGGTGGGATGAACCACATTCTGGGAGTTCTGGTCTTCTCCTGGATCTGATAGCCTGAAGAATGAGGTCCCCACTGCAGCAAACACTGTTCAGAATGGTTCTGCACACTCTGAGCAGCAGACTTTTCCCCATTGTTTTGATCACTTCCTCCAGTTTTCACCTCAGCTCCCTTGAGTTCAGAGGGAATGCTCTGAGTAGAATGCTTTGGGATGGAAGCGACCTTCAAAGACCATCCAGTTCCAGCCCCACCGACATGGGCAGGGACACCTTTCACTAAATCAGGTTGCTCAGAGCCCCATCCAGCCTGGCCTTGAACACTTCCAGGGACGAGCGTCCACAGCCTCTCTGGTCAACCTGTGCCAGTGGCTCACTACCCTCACAGGAAAGGTTTTCTTTCTAATATATAATCTAAATCCACCCTGGTTTAGTTCAGAGCCATTGTCACTTGTATTGACATTTCTCTGAAATACCTTCTGGACAGAGGTTCTTGTCTCACTCCAGTGAAGGAAGAACTCCTTTTAGATCATTAGCTTAGAAAAGACATTAGAAGGGGTAAAACCCTCCAGGAGTTTCACACTTTACCCATCTTTGGCTTGTTTAATAAAGGTAGGCTACAGAAACACAGGACAGATAGATCCATGGATGAAGTAGGGGTGGCAGTGGTTTGGTCAGGGTATTTATCATAGCTATTAGGAACCAGTCTGATCTGTCCAATTCATTTGCCACAGAGCACAGCAAAGCTTTCAGATGCTAATGAATTTCAATATATCCTTGCAAATTGAAGTGTTACCACTTCCTAATTATCATCTGCTAATAATGATCCTCTTCTACAAGCAATCTAAAGAAAAATTAAAACTCCAACTTGTCAGAGCATTTCTTTTCATCTGAGTACTCACCATTGGTTCTTCTCGGGAAAATGTTGTGGCAGAGAAATTACCAAGGAGCATGCAATTAAGAGAGATGGCAGTGATAAGTCTGACACAATAGGAAGGAGTTTTCAGAAGGCATGTGGGGAGAGAGGGGACATCTCATTCATTTAGCACCATAACACCAATGTGAAATGAAGTAATTAATTTGGGGACAGATTGGTTCTTTCACTCTGCCCTGCTGAATGTGTAAACAAAATCTCAGTTGTTCTCTAAGTGTTGAAGAGTTTGACAGAACTAATTGAGGAAACCAGCCCTCCACAATCTGTTAACATTTTTATGGTCAGATAATAATAGGACCATTTTGGGGAAGACCAGAAGCTGACTGAACAAAATTTCTTGTCCCTTACTCTGGCCAGAAGAGACTTAGGGACAGGGGCAATGTGGTCTCTCTGTGCTAACACTCCAGATGCTAGTCATCAGTATTTAGGGGAATTTCTGAAGAAGTTGCACCAGACCTGTGCTTAATATATCAGCATCAATTGGCTAAGAAACCTTTCTGAACACCTAGTTTTGTTCTTCCAGGCACCCTGTGCTAATAATTTTCACAATTTCTTTAGCCGGGTCATGAAAAAGAATGGTCCTTTTGAGGCCAAGCCACTGTTTTGTTGGGTTTTTCCTGTGTCTTTCCTAATTCTTTGCTGTCTTCTGGTTCCCTTCTCGACCACTGCATAGCACAAAACTGATCTTAGCAAAAAACCTTTCACAGGAATTCCAGAATCTTTTTCCTATATGCTCTTTTTCAGATTGTCAGTGTATATGGATAGTTAGACTTTCTCATTCCCCTGTGAATTCTTCTGTACTTACTGACATTGATTTTGATCTGCCATTTTATTACTCAGTCATTCAGCATCCAGTCAGACAAGAAAGGTCCAAATTTGGATTTCTTTCAAGCACCTTATTTTTCAGTTAAAAGGGGTTTTTCCCCTTTTTCTTTTCCTAACTAGAGCTATATGCACCATGTAATCACTTTTAGTGGTTTGTCTTCTACAAGAAATTCACCATGTCCCAGTAGCTATTTGCAGCATAACGTTGTGCTGTCACCTCTTCGTGCTACAAGGTCCTGACATTTCAAGCAAATGTCATCATATCAACTTTCTATCATCACAGCTCACTGGTGAGATGCATGTACTGCTACAAGCCCTTGTTTTGTAAGAGATCTCTGCTTATGCAAGGGGAGCCAGCATGATTTCATAGCGTATGTATTTCATATCTCAGAACTTAAGGTTTGGATCTGCCATGCTACCTGGGTAGTGGCAGCAGCTGTTTCCTCTCAGTAACTGTGAGGCTGAACTTGGAGCTATATGCTGAGAGGCTGTAATTCCCTTATGTTCCTATGGAAACATGAGAGAAGCCTTCTGCCAAAGCAAGCCAAGGCCTTGGGCTTAACACGCATAACATGTGAATTACCCATTTCTGTGCCTGTTTGCAGGAGCCAGCTCCCAGCGCTGGAACTGTGCCTATATCAGAAAGGAAACAGAAAGGTCCAACCTAACCTCTACAATCTGCTGCAAAGCATCCATGAGATGCTTCTTTCCCTTTTCACAGAAGTCATCCATCCAAAGACACTTGTCTGTGGGATAGCAGGGCTCTTCTCTATAATTAGTTTTGATTCCAAGACACTCAGCAAAATCAGGACAGGATTGGGGCAGCTGCCATGTAAGGAATGTCTGCAAGTGGGAATTTGGGGCTTTAACAGACTGCAAACTCTGCTGCCCTACAGAACATCTCGGGAAATGTGAGGCAATTGAGTTTGCTTAGCCATTATGAAAGAGGGATAAGCAGAGAAGTGTTCAGTGATAAGAGCACATACACGTACCATTGCTCTGGAGCAGGGTGATAAGTGGTAACTTCGCTATCCCACTTCCACTTACCTGGGTGTGCGAGCTCTTTGTCTAAGCTGGAATGCAAAATAAAGTTGTGCCCTATCAGCTAATCAGAGCTGGCTTGAGGGCCACAGTGCATCCAGGTTATTATTACTGTAACTGGGTAATCAGACCAGCCATCAAACCCCAGCACTGCACACCGTGAGCCACTGCCAGCAGATGCTGCTGATAAGTCCAATCCAATACATATGGAACTAGCTAAGGGAGAAAATTCTGCCTCATTGAAAATCGCATTATCCAGCCTGCCACCCTTCACTGGCTTTTGGCTTGTCACACACGGTAATGGACAGGCACCCGGAAAAATACTTGTTGTGAACCAAGGAATAGGTAAGAAACCCTTTTGAGTGTTTGACAAAAGCCAATTAAGATCAACTAAACCTTCTATCATGCCTCTTCCAAAAAAAAGCATGTCTGCCATATTGCTTAAAGAGCTTACTTGTGTTCCTGGTTTTTAAGCAAATACCAGCAAACTTGAAAGAATTTGACACTCAGTAGGCAAGATAATTAAGAGGAGCAGAGACCTTCAACAGCAGATGACAGTGACAGGTGACATGTGCCAGTATCCTGGATGGATCCATTGAAGAGGGCATAGTGCTGACAAATCTCATGGCAGGTAAAGATAACTGCCTGAAAGCCATGGATGCCAATGAGATATTGATGCTTATCCTATCAGATCCTTCTGCAAGCATTTAACAAAGTGCTTAAATACAAGTGATGTGTTTATATTTGTAGTGAGAATAAATGGCCACCACTACTGTGGCTTCTCCCATAGCATTCATCAGATCATAGAATGGTTTGGATTGGCAGGGACCATAAAGACCATCTAGTTTCTACCCACCCTGAGGAGGAGCACCTTCCACTAGACCAGTTTACTCAAAGCCCATCCAACCTGTGCTTGAACAATTCCAAGGATGGGGCAGCCACAATTTAGTCAGGAAACTTTTGCCAGTGCCTCACTATTCTCAGTAAATTCTGATGTTCAACAGTTACCTTGTGCCCCTCTTCAAGACTCTTGTTTCATGGCCCTGCAAAGATGAGTCCTTGGCATGAATTCAACACAGGTATTAAGTGTAGGACTAGAAGCAATCTTTTAGGTCATTCAGTCCTGTCATGCATTATCTCAGCAATCCTGCTATATAATCCCCTCCAAAATTAATGAACTTCATCTTGAAAGCAGCAAGTAATTTTTTTCCTTACTGACACAGAGGCTATTCTGAAACCACACAGCTCTGATGATCGAATATCTGATCCAAGTCAAAGTGATGCCCTTCAAACAGGGTGATGCTGTGAAGAAGTAACAAAAATGCTGGTTTTGCCTCCTGGCAATAATACACAGCTCCCACTCCGCTCAATGATCTGAAACACCAGTTTTCTGACTCCTAATTGACTTGGAATCAACGGGTTGCAACCATGTCTGAATCCCTTCCTTTATCTCAGCTCAATGCAGAAGTTTGTTCTTTCTCTCAAACAATGACTTAGTCCTAATGTTTTTCTGCCAGGCCAGATTATCTTCTGTGGATTTCCTTATAATCAAATCTGCTATGTTCTTCCACATATCACCTACCTCCGTGGCTTCCAGCCCATGCAGTATTGCAGTGCTGGCTGAAGGCCATGATTTTAGTTGCCAAAGCAATCAGATGATTAGTCCCTATTCTATGAAAATCTAGAATTTTTGATCTGTGAGCTGCTGCATCTGCACTTCACAGCAGAGCTCACAGTGGATGGCGACTGAGAGTGTAGATGTTTCAAATAAGGGGATCTGGCTGCAAAACAGCATTTTGGAGGAACACAAGACCTGATCACTCCTCAAACATTCTCAAAGCTTTCTATCTGAAACAGAATTTCTATCTTTTCTGTTTCCAAGATGACAGTCAAAGAGACAGTCTAGTGAGAATTCAGCTCAGTAATTTAATCTGCCTACAATATAAATGTTTTCTTTAGAGATATTTGCTATAGTGTCCTTTTTTAGTCAAATGGCAGGAAAAGGTATTTCCAGCAGGATTTGTATAGTGTCTTGGGGATATGGGCTTTAGGGTGATAAAAATTACACTTTCAAAGTAGATTTCTCTCTCCACTGATTGGAATAGTTTCAGATACTTGCTTAGATGCACAGTCCAGATGTCTGCTTTTTGCCAAGTGATTGTAAACCCTGAAAGCAAAGGAAACCAAACAGGAAGATCCTAATATTCATATATTTCAAGCAGAATTTTCACTTGCATAAAAAAAGATGTTACAGGCCTCTACATTATTTTTCTGTTTCTTTACAAGCTTGTAGTGTCTTTAACACACTCAAATATTATGCTGGGTGATATTCTGCCTCTACAGGGTAGATGAGGTGAAAGACTGTGGAGTTATTTGAATTTATACATGCACAAAGAGGAGGTAAATAGAGCCCCTAACTTCTTACTCCTGCCTTAGTCATGACCTTTCTCTGTGCCCTTGTGAGAATTGCCTTATCTGTTAATTTTCTGGTATGTAAAATTAGAATGACCACACTCATAGACTGTTATGAGGTCTAATTGGAAAGTGTAGAGCACTATCTGCAGGGCAAGAAATGAGATCAGCAGCCTGTAACTGCTGTCAGCAGACCTCCTGTAGACAGGAGTATGTCTACAAAGAAGGTTTGAGCAATGAAATTAATCACTAGCAGAGTTCAGAATCAGGTGAAACACTGTATATTAGTAGGATTATCCTAGGGAAAACCCTTTCTCATTTATCCCTCTGGAAGTTGATTGACCTGATGGACCTTTCACAGCCTTTTTTTATTGCCATTTTTGAAAGATTCATCAGTGTAACATTTTTACGTGCATGGCTTACCATTCATACCATGAGCAATAAAACCAGGTTTCTGATCATGCAAGACACGCAGTTATTAGGAAACCTTTTCATTTCAGCAGTTCACCGAATGCCATGCCCTTTTCCAGGAGCGAGCAGGGATTTCTGAATTGCATTGAAAAGTGCCTTCCATGGAATGCTGCCAGTTCAAAGCTCTTGATAACCAGGACTCCAACATGCCCAGCTCTCCTCTCATCCATTTGGAAGGCCTTCAGATATATTGCTCCTCGTGTCAGGCTGCCATCACTTTCTGACTTTCTTTGATCCTTTCCAGGCATCACCGTGGACAAGTTTGGGCTGATTTACTTTGTGGATGGCACTATGATCAGGAGGATTGATCAGAATGGAATCATCTCCACTGTATTGGGTTCCAATGACTTGACATCTGCTCGGCCTCTCAGCTGTGACTCTGTTATGGACATTTCTCAGGTAAGACAGTGGTTTGGTTTTGTTTTTACAGAATGCAAGCCTGCACCTTCACCCTTACCTGCATGTCTGTGTGCTTCCCCAGCAGGTCTGACAAAGAGGTAAGGGCTTAAGAACAGTTGCCTTTCTACATAGTTTATGGTATAAAATTGACCAGATCATAAAAGAATTACCCAGTAGAGACAGAAGGGAGGACAGAAGGAAAGACTTGACTGCCCTAACTCATAGATTTTTGGGGGTGAAATTTTTGAAGATGTTTCAGCCACACAACTGACTTCTTTCAGAGTTTCCAGTCAGTGGGAAGGCATAGATTCCTGGGAAGGCAGGTTTTGTTACCGTCATGTCTCACTATGTGCCATGGACTATATGCCATGCTCCATTATAACATCTTAGCTAATCACAGTTTTTTTTCTTTTCTTCTCCTCATCCTAATTTGGCCCAGCACAATTTTAGACCTGAATCAAATTAACATAGGAAATACTGATTGGAGGATGTGGTGCCAAAATTAGCAACAGCAGGAAAACAAGAATCTTGAATCGCATCAAATTGCAAATTGGTTGCAGCTACCATCATGCTGGGCTTTTAAGTCCTGCTGCTTCAAGGTGGAGAGAAAAAAGAAGAGGAAATCTCATTTTGATTTTGATTGCTTTACTGCTGGATGGTGCAGAAGAGAAATCTGTTACAGCCCAGTACTCAGTTTTGTGTGGCACTGGCCAACTTGTCAAATTGTGCCAGTTTAGGACAGTGTCCTTTGAAACCTTTGTTCCACTTGTTGTTTGCCTGACTGCAGGAATGTTGTCCGCTCCTATGAAAATATAGATCATAGCTGGAGGGCTAAGTACTGTTATTCAGCCATAATAGATGTCAATGGGGTTTCCTTTTTGTAACTACCTAGATAATTTCCATGCTCCCATATGGAATCTATTCTTGTTTTTTCCCTCTAATTTGAAAAGATTATTCTTGCTTCCTTGCAACTGGCTCCCACTGTCTGTAATTTATGAACAAGCTGAAATTATGACTTTAAAAGCGTTTCTGCCTTCTATAGAAGGGAAATTTTGATGGTTAAAGGCCACCTTGTAGTATGTTTCTCATCTTACAGACATAATTCTTTCTTCATGTGAATTTCAGGGTCAGTTAGCAGAAGATGGATGTATAATCAGGCTTTAGAAATTATTTACTTCCAGGTTATGTAGCTTCTATGTAAACCAGTGTCATGTTCAAACACTTCTGAGATGAACATGTATCAGCTGAAGACTCTTTTTTTTTCCTGTCATAAAATGACAGGAACCATTTTTAGATTAACCTGTACTGGGATTGGCAGATTAACCACTCCTGTTGTAGAGAAACATACTTGAATACAAGCTTAATTAAAAAATAAAATCCATCTTGGGAAGCAGCTTTTCATCATTTACAGCAGATAGAAGGGTCTTTTCTGCCAGGTCCCCGAGGCTCCCTCAGACATGAAATATTTAGCTGCCACTGTTGACAAGGAATGGTTTTTAAGAAATTGAAAATTCCCTTGTCAGTTCAGAATAAACTCAGCTCTTGATGTTAACTGAAGACTGCAGAGCTTAAAGACCACTGGAAGGGATGAAGGCATGAATTATTAAAGAGAAAACCACAGGCTATAATGTTTTACTACAAGAAGGGTTAAAATAGTCCAGGAGCTGAGAAAAGGAAGGAGATTTTGCAAGCAGAGAACTAGAGTAGACAGAGCTCAGCAAACTGCTTAGCAATGAAAATCAGCCTCACACACTCAAGCGTTAGAAGACACAATGAACTAAATACCTTACATCTGATCCTTTAAAATAAATGCTGAAAAGGCATATAGGAGCATCAAAATAAAGCATGGCTGTAGCAGAGATGTTGAACTACAGGCCTTAAAACCAGGAATTTCCTGTGTTCCTGAATCTTACCTGGTCTCTCCTTACTCAGTTTTAAGTAAAATCACAGTGAAAGATGGTTTCATGGACCTGGGTCTGCTGGCATCCGCTCCTTCTTCCAATAAGGTTACAAAATACTCCTCTAAACTTAGTCACATCAGACGAATGAGAAGAGGCAGCAATGGAGATGGATGGTGGGAAAAGAAGGTTCAAAACAAAGAAACTATACTGGAATGGATAGGTTCCCATCAGCACAAGACCAATTTTTTTTTCTATATAAACCTAAATAAAATAAATAAATTCTAAGCAAATTCTAAATAAAATAAAATAATCCAAAAAATGCACAACTTGGAGTATCGTACCAAAAAAAAAAAATGTCCTGAATTCTGTTGGTAAGCATTTTTTATGTTTAGCAACTAAAAGAGAAGACTTGAAAAGAGTGTATTGCAGAAGCAGAGCTAGAAATGAAGTCATTCTAGTTCTTACTCACTTGTGGTGGTGCCAGTCACTGTTTTAGTGGATTATCAGTGTTGAACTGGGATATGTCACTCCTGAACCCATTTTTCCATTATGCTAAAACAAAATGTGAAAATCACCGTGAAGGCACAAGTATTCTACTCCATGAACTGAAATTGCCTGAGTTTCCTGTGAATTGCTATTCTGCATTTTTGCAGGATAAAGCAGAAAACCATAGGTTATAACAGATATTCACACATGCTGGCGCAGCTGCCAGTTTTGTGTCTATCCCTCCTTGTCATTTACCAAGAGGAGTTGAGCCACTTGTGTGAAAAATCCTTTAGTAAAAGAATCACTGTTCTGTGTGTCTGATTTCATAGCACTTCACACAGCAAAATTCACAGCCCCAGGTCTCTGCTATGAGGTCCAGCTTCCAGCAGTTCAAAAAGGTGGAGAGGGATAATCGTAGGATGGTTTACCTCTGTCCATCATCCTGTTCCCACCAATGTTCCAGTGCAGAGTGTGGATGTCCCCCTGTGACTGCTTCACGTCTCCAGGAGCTAGGCCCCCTTGCTCACAGCAGGTTATGTTCTCTATGGCCACCTATCAAGTAATAATTAGTTGTGGGATTTTTCACCCATTCCCCCTTTAATCCATGTTGATTCCATCCTCATTGTGATTGGTTTATAGCAATCATGCGCTAGAAAAATGTCTTGCTATAAAAGTTCCCTTCTGGTTTTTTACTGTGAAGGTTCGTCTAGAATGGCCCACGGATCTGGCAGTGAATCCCATGGATAATTCACTCTACGTGCTCGACAACAATGTTGTGCTGCAGATCTCTGAGAACCACCAAGTGCGCATCGTGGCAGGGAGGCCCATGCACTGCCAGGTGCCAGGCATGGATCACTTTCTCCTCAGCAAGGTGGCAATCCATGCCACGCTGGAGTCTGCCACCGCCCTGGCCGTGTCCCACAATGGGGTCCTGTACATCGCTGAGACCGATGAGAAGAAGATCAACCGCATCAGGCAGGTCACCACCAACGGGGAGATCTCCCTGGTCGCCGGTGCCCCGAGCAGCTGCGACTGCAAGAACGATGCCAACTGCGACTGCTTCTCAGGGGACGATGGCTACGCCAAGGACGCCAAGCTCAACGCGCCCTCCTCCCTCGCCGTGTGCGCGGACGGGGAGCTGTACGTCGCCGACCTGGGGAACATCCGAATCCGCTTCATTCGGAAAAACAAACCCTTCCTCAACACACAAAATCTCTATGAGTTATCCTCACCCATAGACCAGGAACTCTACTTGTTTGACTCCAGTGGGAAGCACCTTTATACTCAGAGCCTTACCACTGGAGATTATCTTTACAATTTTACTTATTCTGGAGATGGAGATATAACCCTGATCACTGACAATAATGGCAACTTAGTCAACATCCGGAGAGATTCCACAGGGATGCCCCTCTGGCTGGTGGTGCCTGATGGCCAAGTCTACTGGGTGACAATTGGTACCAACAGTGCCCTCAAGAGTGTAACAACACAGGGGCATGAAGTAGCCATGATGACTTACCATGGCAACTCTGGTCTCCTTGCCACTAAAAGCAATGAAAATGGTTGGACAACATTTTATGAGTAAGTATTGTATGAATATTGGCACTGCTTACTGCATTCTGTGTTCTCCGAACCGTGCAAGGTTGGTAGAATTTAATTCCCTGATCAGAATTATTGTCCAAATAAAATGGCCCAAACAGAGAGTATTGAATTTCACGCAAACACTAGATACTGGCAATAGGTGCATTAGAGCTTGAATAAGCTCCCTCTACCAAGTCAAGAGTCAAGCAGAATTTCTGCTGAGTTTTTCTAAGTAATTTGGACACCTGGTTCTCCTTAACTGTAGTCAGGATTGGAGATTTAGGTTGTGTGTCAGAGAATTTTTCTTGGCTTTGAAAGCCTTGGAAGTATGAAAGTTCTATCAGAGCCTCTTTTTTCACAGCTTTTCATCTACCTCCTATACTGCAGTGTCTTTGTTGAGCCTGTTTGAAGTGTCTAATGTAGAATGACAACTGGCAATGACTAATTAGAGCTTGCTCTGGAAACAATTCTGTAATTAATGGACTGCTCAATTCCTCCTCCAATTTGCCTCACTAAGCTTTAAAAGTAGTCTTGGAACTGTTCAAGACTATCTCCAAAGAGTTTTTAAGCAGAGAGAAGATAGGATGCACTGAAAACCCCAGAGATGGCAGTATCTTGAATATTTGTACTTCTTCTCTGTACTGCTTTTAGCAATTCCTTGCTTTTAAATATTGTGAAGCAAACACATTTCTGATATAAAAAAGGACAAAGATAACTGGGTGAAGAGCACCTAGAAGGATTCATCCTGCTGTGGAGAGCCCTTTCCCCTCCCTCTTCCTTAGTTTAATTTTTATTTACAAGTGTAACCTGTTTGAAATGCTCCTTTAAGTGCATCATTTCCCATTCAAACATGGTTTGAATAGTTACATGGAAGTGTTCAGTTGCCATAATAATAGACCCCTTGTAAGAATCCAATTTGGATAGAATAGACAGTTCCCAAGATGACAAACAAAAAAGTTGCTAAGAAAAAAAGAGATTGATTCAGGAAAGGAAAGCTGGCTAAATCCACATATCTGTGTGTTGATATGTGGTTGCTTTGGTTCTTTCCTTAAAATGTTCCAGGCCCAGTTTCAAATTTCTTTGCTTAATACTCACTGCTCCTGCTCTGCCTTGAAAAGAACTGATGGAAACTCTGTGATGAATCTTTTGAAATGTTATTAGCATTTTATCAATGTTCTGTTTGCAATTACTGTAGCAATATTCCTCAGTGAATCCAAGTTAATACTCTCCATCTCTTACTTTGAATTTGCTTGAGGAAGGCCTTAGGGAGGAAAAATAGGGTGTTTTTCTCCACAGGAGTGAAAGCCAGCTATATTGTCAGGACCATTGTGCTAAATCAAGGAGGTATTTTCTTTTTGCAAAGAACCCAATGGTTCCTGTGCTTGAAAACAGATGCAGCCACAGACAGTGAAGCCAAGTAAATATTACAGCTAATAATGGTCAGATTTATACCTCAAACATAATCTTTTATTTTAAAGTGCAACTGAAAATATAAAGGAGATAAAATGAGACAGAAGCTCAAAACCAACTTGCTCTGTGGATATATTTATAACAGTGATCCATTATTTCTTGCTGTCCAACAAAATAGAGCATTTGTAAAAGTCATCATTCTGGTCCTTTTATGCACTTCAGTAGAGTCATAAGAAAGCTTTTTAGAACTAAATGGAAGGCAGTATTCTCTAGTGGCTATGAAAATCTTTGCTAGAGCAAGTCAGCACTGTATGGTAGCACAGCATCAGTGAGTATAGAATTGTGACTGTGCCTTCAGAGATACCTCATCTAAACCTGTCATCACTTATGTCTGTTTAACTGTTCCTGACAGTTTCTGATGTAACTATATAAAACTACAGGGTGAAAGTCTATCTCTGAATTAGTTACTTCAGCCACCCTTTACAGGCAGGTGGAGAGAAACAGGCCCATTCAAGGTGAGTTTCTTCTGAGTTATGTCAGGTATTTCCTTTAAGATGAGAAGAGTTGTATTCTGAAAGTTTATCTCTGCAAAGGTAGTAGAGAATGATGAGTTCAGATACAGATGTTTATGTTGCAGATGTCTACAGTTTGGTAGAATGGATCCTGTCAGTCATCTGAGTTATTTATAAATATTGTTAGTGATAACAATGTACTTACCTATATTATTGTTACTGTTAGAAAGCTTCTTTAATATGCTCAGCCTAAATCTTCCACGCTTGAATTGGAGACTATTCTTTTTCATTCATCCTACCCTTTCATATCCCATCCTATCCTATCCCATCCTATCCCATCCTATCCTATCCTATCCTATCCTATCCTATCCTATCCTATCCTATCCTATCCTGTCCACTAGGGACTTGGAAGGCAGATCAGTGATTTAGAGGGATTGATTCTGTCCAGGTTTTGTATGTGTAACCAGGGAAAGAATATAAAATCAGACTGATAAAATTAGAATATGAAATAAGAGTCAAATATTTCAATTGCTTGCTAAAGTAGGTTTCATTTAAACAAAATATATTTTTGTACAGTCTGATGCCAGGATACACATGTAAATGGGCTGAGCCTTGGCTCTCAGAGTTGTAGCAAGGCATCAAGTCTTCAGTGTGATCCTCACATGATTCCATGGCAAATCTGTCTAACTTGTTGCTTGGATGGACAAACTAAATGAATACATTTACTCATCACACTCTACTTGTAGTGGTTAGTAAGAAGCTGATTTTTTCTCTGTACAGCATTGATGTGACTAATATTGTCAGCTCATAAAAATGCAGTTTTTGAAGGACTGTGGAAGTTGAAGGCTGGGAAGAAAAACTCTTAAGAAATTCATTCATGGGGAGAACAAGAAAGACTTGATCTATTTATCTCAACATGAATGAGACTGGGAAGTGTCCAGATCACAACATGTCAGCCAAAGCTCTCGCCTAGAGAGGGACTCTCAGTCTAACAGAGAAAGGCTTGAGAAGGGTAGGACTGGAAAGCAAAGCTAGAGAAATTCAAGTTGACAAGAAGGTGTGATTTTTTTAAGGCTGAGATGACCTAACTGGTAGAGTAACCAAACGTGAAAGCAGTATATTCTCCATTTCTTTGTATCTTAGATCAGGACTTTGATGCCTTTCTTATAATGTAATCTCAGCAGAGAGAGGATTTGCATGACTGAAACACAAGCTGCAGAGATGAGTGCCGGCATGGCAGGATGAAGTCTAAATTCCTTGTTATCAAAGAAGCTGAAGAAGATGGTGTAAACCAAATAAAATCAACATTCACTACCTTCGTGTTATTGGTTTCTCTTCCAGAACATCAAGAAATGTACATTGGGAAGGCTTAAGTGGTTTAGAGAATTCCTGTGAACATGAGTGGCTGGAAGGTGCTCTAAAGGAGTTTTCAGTCCTGACTGGAAGTTCATATTTCTGTTTTGCTTGTGGCCAAAGAAATAAAGGCATCAAATCTGACTCTGAGGAAAAGTTTCATGTTTCTAACAGCACACAATAGTTGTTTGTGGGCCAGGACAAGCTGGACACTGCTGCCTAAAAAGTTTACAGTAAAGTAAATCCAGCTGGCAAGTTTACACTGCACCAGTGGCACCATGTTCTTCTACCCATTAAGAACATCCTCAAAAGATTTACCTTTCACCTGATTGTCTACAAAGGACCATAAATCAGAAACCCAGCATGACAGAGCTGTGTGGTGTATGATGAACGCATAGTGAGAGTGGCATCACTACGTGTTCATCATGGAATTACAGTATCATAGTATGGCTTGGGTTGGAAGAGACCTTCAAGAGCATCTAGTTCCAGCCAACATAGCCAGTATCTCTGGTTCTCCTCCAGGTGCTGTTCTTACCAGGCCATTTCTTAGCCTTTACCATAAGGCTGCAAAGAGCTCTGACATGTGGGCACGTTGGTGTGACTCTGCAAAGGAGAGAAGGAGGAAGGATGTACTGATGCAGTACTGGAGGTCTGTCTTCAGGGCACACCAGGGAATCCAGGTCCTCCCAGGCTTCATGCTGGACTGGCACATTGTCCCTTCATTTTTGTGGGGAAAGAGACTGGTGCTGGCTTCAGAGAATGGCAGTCTTACAGCACTTACAGCTCTTCCTTTCACACATCCTACACCCAAACCTGCTCTAACAACCCTGTTTTATCAGGTTTAGCTCTGAGTAAGACTCAATGTATAATGGTGTGCAGTTTCCCTTTTTGTTTGAGTGAAACTTAGCTCCCCACAGTAATTAGCCTGTCTCCAAAGACCTGTCTATGACTACTTTGAGGGTTTTAGCATTATATAGACCTTTCCTGCCCCTGCAGTGGGCTTGACATCAGCTGTCAGTTAATGCAATGCAGCTTCTCCAGTCACTGGATTAAAGACTTTTCTTCCCATTGAACTGGTGACAGTAACAGTGATAATCAGCAGCAAAGGAAGTTGATCGGGAAACTCAGCCAGGAAAATGACTTCTTTTTCCACTCCTCCAGTAAAAGACAAAGGATGCTGTGTGACTACTTGCTGCTTTGTTGTTGCTGCTTTTTAACTTGACCTGAAAAAATTGCTACCAGCCTTTACAGAGTTTCTTAGCAGTTGCTGTTTTTCTGCTTCAGAATCAGGAAATTCTTATTAATGGATTTGTTTAAATCAAGAATACAGCAATTCTCTTGATTAGTTCACTGAGATGTTATCACTGTACATTAACTCAATTTCCCTCTGAGCCAAAGTCAAACCTTCTATGCATTATTTAGCCCAGATGAGGCTCTTTTACTTAGGTCCTGTGTGTGTCCAATTAGTTTTGAAGGTCGCCTCCTCCCATACAGACTCAAACACTTACACATTGCTGCAGCCCAGAAATTCAAAACTTTTTCACAGACTACCCAAGAAGTGGTTCACAGTTGTCTGGAGGGCAAAGGATCTCATGGAGCCAGATCTTCAGATGGGTGATAAGGGAAGCTTTGACCCCATAACACTGGAGGCTGTTTTACAGAGAACCAAACTCTGCCAAACCTCACACACTGTAATGGATAGAAGGTAGGAGCCAGCTGGACTGGGCATTCAGGAGGACTTTGAATGGCTTCCCAGTGACCCCCAGGGCTCAGCAGAGGTCCCACCCCAGCACCAGCAGCTTTTAGTGCCAAAGGCAGTGCCTTGGTCTGTGTGACTGTGATTTATCAGGTCATACACAGGATTTGATTTAGTGCAGTTCAAGTGAGGGTTTTGTTCTACTTCTGCAGCAGGCTGGAGTATGAGAAACGTCTTTGGCTTTTTTTCCTCCCTCCTCTTTTAGCAAGATTTCTTGGTTTCCACTTGTTCCACAATTTCTGCGTGATAAAATGATGAGATTCTTGTTATTGTTCCTCTGGCAAAGTTGCAGTGAAGCTCCACTAAGTGCCATGATAAAATAGCAGTTCTCCAGTACCCTCACTAAGTCATGAGGTCACATTTTGAGCCACTGCCCTGCCCTGAAATGAATGCCTGATAGCAAAGTTTAGTTGAGAACCAAGGGAATTATGAATATCATAAAGCTAGAAAGAGATCTTCCTCTTCTTACTTGGGCAGTCAGAAAATTCAGTAGACTGTGACCACAACCTGGTCTTTGGTCATTAGGGAGAGGACTTGCCTTTATGCATTCTTGAGTATTATCGGTTTGTCTGTTATAGATCTATTTTTAATGTTGTGTTTAATGTTGTTTGAAAAATTGGGATGAGGCGAGCTTGTTAAGAGGCACTGGGTGCACATTGGTATAATCACATGCAAAATATAGTTTGCAAGGTCCATTTAGACACTTTGGCACTAAATGCAATATTATTATAGTGAGTTTTTTTCTGATCTATTTGACTTGTGTTTTAAAAGGCTGATGAAATGTGAAGAGGGTAAAATGAGGGAATGCAGAAATTCGGGCAAGAAATTGATTTCTGAATAGATGGTACTAAGGATGCTCTTTAATTCCCAAGGTCCAGGTCTCTACACAATGGTAATGTGATAAATGAAAGCTCTGAATGTTTACAAGCCAACAATTAGACCTCATAAGCACCAAATACCATTTTAATTCTGTGCATTGAACCTTAGCTAAGTACGTTTCCAATTGGGAATGGATGGTAACGGATTCCTTTGCTGGCCTAATAATTGCCACTGTAATTGTAAGTGCTGAGGCTTTGCAGCAGGTTTGAATGGGAGGCAGCAGCTGTGTTAGCAGGTGATGGATTCATTGCTCCAAGTGGCTGCTGTGTGCACTCCCATGCTTCAGTATTTCCTTAATTCTGGGGCTTTCAGAGCATTTGGAGAACACAGAAGTCTTAGGCTGTGATGAAAACTGGCCCAGCCCTAAATCCTGATGCTGTGGAAACAGGCTAGGCAGCTTAGCTGCAAAATGAGGTGACTAGGAGAGATTTATGTTACTGCAAATGCCAGGGCACACCTGCAGCTACATAAGAGCCAGTCGCTTGGCCTTCCTCTCCAAGCTGAGGTGTGCTCTGTAAGGGCCTTCACAGGGCTGAAAGCAGAGGTGGAAGGAACCAGCACATTTAACTTGTCAAGCATATTATCTCTGGGGTGTGCAAGTCTGCACATTCCTGGGAGACTCTGGGTATGTGACAGGTATGTGTTGTGTGAGCTAAATCGGGGAAAAGGGGGAAAATGCTCCAGTTCTGAGTAAAAACATAAAAGAGAAAAAGAACTGCTTGCCAAGAAGAAAGCTGTGTGTGTTCATGCTAATGGGCTTCCCACACCTCTGTTTGTATTGCCACCACAGTGCTAAAAGGAGCTTTAGTCTGGACGTGAGCATTTTACACTTCATCTGTCACCAGTTAAAAATAATAAAAATGGGAACGGTCTAATTGTTTTACCTTCTCATTTTTCTTCCTTTGTAAGGCAGGATCTCCTTGCAGCTGCAAATCAGTAAGCTGTGCCCCCCAAAGCCATTCCTTGTCAGGTTCCTGTCTGGCTGTTGGGCAGAGAGGTGCAGAAGCTCCTGCACATACAGAAAACACAGATGGTCCTAGTTACTTCTGAAGGAGGTTAATGGGGTGACTAAGGATATGCAAAAAGTCTAATGTACTTCTGCAGACATCTTAAACCAGTTTGAGCAGATCATTCCAGACTGTTCTGGGCCAAAAGGAGCCTTGCTTCTCAGGATCCAAAGTCCCAAATGGATGCCCTTGCTTTGGGTGAAGTACTGTGAGTTTTGTACACCTGTAAAAATGTATCCATGTAAATTAAGTGCATTGTACTTAGTCATTTTGACTTCACAAGAAGAATGTGTGCACAGAGGTCTAAGTGCCATCACGCTTTTTCATTTTTTTTTCTTGCCATTTTAACCTAATTTGCACAGGGAAAGGTTACTGGCAGATTTCTCCAGTTGCATATTTGCAAATATTATTTATTTTCCCAGCAGAGGTGGAGAACCATTTGTGAGGGTGCTAGAAGCTTGAGGTCCAGGAATATTATAAAAATATTACTAAAAAGGCACTACAGAAATACTCTGTAAAATAATATTTCTTTTACACTACATAATATTATATTAAAAGGCACTACTTGCCGTTTAGTAAGAGCATCCTGCATTAAGACCAGGGGAAATGGCTTTAAACTGAATGAGGGTAGGTTTTAGAGTAGATGATAGGAAGAAATTCTTTACTGTGAGTGTGGTGAGGCACTGGCACAGGCTGCCCAGAGGAGATCTGGCTGCCCCATCTCTGGATGCGTTCAAGGCTAGGTTGGATGGGGCTCAGAGCAATGTGATCTTGTGGAAAGTGTCCTGGCCCATGGTGAGGCGGGTGAAACAAGATGATCTGTAAGGTCCCATTCACCCCAAACCAATTTATATTTCTGTGATTTGATGAACATAAAGAGTTGGCTGTCTGCTGCTGCTGGGGGCTGTTAAACTGAGTATCCACAGGATTTTGAGGCTTTCTTGAGAACACATAAGTAGGACTTGCATGGAGTAAAGGTTTTGTGCTCGATCTCAGCATTTTTCTGAGTGCCATTCCATTAGGATAAAAAGCTGTGACTCACAGGACATTGACTCAGCACTCATCACATGAACAAGCTCCCTGCCTGCATCCTGGCTTTTGTACTCCTTATTTCCCTAACCTGCAGACCTGCTTCCTTTTATACACCTGTTACACCAAACTCACCCGTTGGACTTCAGTGCAACACATCTAGATTTGTGACATTATTTTCAGGAGGTGAATCGGGCTTACTTTTAGGAGCAGCTTATTTTTAAGATCTAAATGAAGCAATAGAAATAAATCCCTCACACCTACTAATCCACCAAGTCAGTGATGCCAAATTCAAATTCATCTTACTGAAATTTCAGAAGGTTTTCAAACTTGATTCTACCCTTACAGTTCAGACTGATTTATATATCTAGGACTATTGATGTTGTGGTAGAAGGAATTTGGGGTGTTACACAACACACCTTCAGTGATAACAATGTTTTCTCTGCTCAGAGGAAAGACTAAATCATATCCCTTGTGTCTTGTCTCAGCAGATGGGGTAAAGAGACTGCCTGTGATGTTTTCTGTTTAAGATTCACATGCTGGTTTAGGAGGAGATGTGCAGGTGACTGGAGACAGTACAAGCAAAACACATTTGTCTCAGTGCAAACAGGGCAGCCACAAATCTGGAATAAATTGTTTGGTACTGGGAGCACTTTAGTTCTGGCTCTTGCATGGAGATGCAGCTCAGATCCAGGCTGTGTGCTGCTAGCTGCTTGGAAAAGCTTTAACTGATCTCTGTCAAACTCCTGCAATGCAGTCCTGTTTTCAACCTTTTCTTGTTTGTTTTTTTTTTTTCTTTTTCCATTTTACAAGTGGCTGATTGATTGCCAGGATATCTGAGAGGAAGGGCAAGGCTTGGATAATCCATGACTGAGAGGCTGACTGTGGAGGGCAAATGGTTTCTTCTATCCTTCTATGTCCCCTTCTGCTCAGTGGGCAAGAAAAGCCTCATGTGATGATGTCTCCAAACCTGAGGGGTGCAGAGATTTGCAATGAGGTCACCCACTTAGTCACTATAACCCAAACATCAAACTTGGGCAAAAATCATCTTTTCAACCAGCCCTTCCTCACATTAAATCTCTGCCACCATATTTCAAAAGTGAAGTGTGATTCGAACCAGCACTCTGTTCGAATCTGGAAAAATGAGAGTGGAAGAGGAGACAATTTTTTTTCTGTATAGTGCAGAGCCAGTTCAGTGACTGCTCATGGGTCTCTTATCAGCTACAGTTCAAGAATACCTTGTCATTGCCTTGCCCTGCCTTGCCCTATCCTGCCCTGCCTGCCCCCCACACCCCCCCTTCACCTCAACTCCCCTCTTCTCTTTGGGTTTTTGTTTGGTTTCTGGGTTTTGTTATTAGATGGGGTGTATTTTCTTATTCCCTAGCTCAGAGTAGTCCCAAAAAAAGCATCAAGAGCTCCTCAACCATCTGCTCCCTCCAAGGCCTGATCATCTGTATCCAGCTCCCCTCTAAGACATTTCTCTAACTTATTCTTAAAAGAGTTGGACAGTGGGGTTTCCAGTGCTCCATCTGTTCCTCTGCTTGGAGCAACCATGGGCCTTGAAAATGCTCTGCAGCTTCTAATCTGAATTTTCATTGTTTCAATTTACTTTCTGTCACATCCTCAGTAGACACAATAAGCTATTTATTCCAATCCTCTTAAGAACACCCGTTCTTAGGGTGCCCACCATTTACTTTGCATCCCCAAGTGATACACTTTCATAATATGATCTACTTAGTTTCATATAAATCGTTCTTAAAAGAGCTGTGGGCAGGACTTGAAAAAAGTTAAACATTTATCCCTGATTGATTTGCTGGAATTTTTCTGTTTCTCCCTAACTATTTAAATACCCCTTCCCTGAAGGTCCCTCTCATCAGAAGGTCCAACAGCCCTCCACAGATTAGCCAGTAGAGCTCCCTATTGCTCTCCATTTCAGCTACAATAACCTCATTGCAAAGGTCCCTTGCCAGCCTTTTGGGTCTGTGGAACTTTTTGTAATGCCACAGATGGGAGGCATAATGAAGTGTTTGCTCCCTTAACTCAGGAGGGCCCAAGACACATGTGTCTGTTTTTCTTTTTACCAAAAAATAACTCCCCCAGCTTGTTAACTGCTGTGGGGCCTGCATGTATGAAGCTTATTTTACCTGGGCTCTGGCACACAGGTGTCCACATTGCAGAAACCTTCCCAGATGGTCCTTATGTTGATTCCTCATTGGAAAGGCCAAGGACACAGTAGGGGTGAAAACTGGACTGCTTTTTTACACCTTTAAATCATTCCTTCCATATGGTCCTAGGAACAGTAAAAGGTAGACACAGGAGTTCAGCTGTGCTCAGGACTCTACACCATGTTCACAAAGGAAATTCTCTATCTGATGTGGCCAATCTGGTCCTTGCTGCTACCTTAATATTCAGCTTTTTAAAATTAGATAGGGAAAAAAATTAAAATAAATTGCAGAGCTCAGGACACAACCAGAAAAATCAGTTGGTGCACTTCAGAAATTCCTAGTTCTACTAGACAGGATGCACAGGCCAGTGCTTTTCTGTAAGCCACAGCATAGGAGATGGGAAATAAAGTTACTCTTTTAAACAAGAAGCATAGTGCAGGTGTGAGGAGTGTTGGAAAAATATTGTTAAAGTACAAGCTGATATGTATTTAGCATTTTTCTATTCTTTACTTCAATTTCTTCAGCTAAAAGCTGTGATTTTCTTCTCATGAGGACAAAAAAAATCAAGACTATCTGAAAGAGTGACAGTGCATTTTTCTCTCTGAAGAATCTGGATGATGACTTAAGAATTGATGTCTCTAGGATAATTAATCCTCTGTTGATGCTGGTGACTTCATTACATTCTCTCTTTCAGATACGACAGCTTTGGCCGCCTGACCAACGTGACCTTCCCTACTGGCCAAGTGAGCAGCTTCCGCAGCGACACCGACAGCTCCGTGCATGTCCAGGTGGAAACCTCCAGCAAGGATGATGTTACAATAACAACCAATTTGTCAGCCTCAGGGGCCTTCTACACCCTGCTCCAAGGTGGGTTGGGCCACCATTCCTTTCCTGATCAGACTGCACACAATGGATCAGGAAACAGGCATCGTCTTGATAATCCCAGTGCCAAAAATCACGTGCATTCTCAGTGCACCAGAGCTCCCCGCATGCTGGTACAGACACACACTCACACCTACTTAGCCTCATTCCCCAGCACAGTGGGTGCTCTGCAGCTGTTTTTCTGCTCCATTCTCAGTCAGTCCCCTTGCCATGCAGGCTCATGCAGCGCAGTCCTCCATCATCATTACCATTATTGTAGTAACTAAAAGGGTTGCATAAATCAAGCCACACTTCCAGCCAACCCCTTAGGTCGTCTCTTAATGGCTTCTGACTTAACAGTTGCTCTCCTTCTGGAACAGGCTTCCAGCTGGTTGCTGGAGATCTGATTTTGTTCACTGGTGTTTCAAACATTCACAAGGAAGCATCCAGGAAAATGACCGTCCCTGTGCCCAAAAGGTCTGTGTTTGAACTAAGAGGTAGCATGGAGAGGCCCAAAGGAGAAGTGGACAAGTAGGATAGGACTGGTGGGACCAGTTTGTGGCTGTGGGAAATGAGCACAGTTGTGCCTGTGGTAGGAAGGTGGGAAGCAGAGGACTGATTAGGTGGAGGAAAAGGGAATGAAGTGGGAAATAAAAGAGGAATAAATAGCAGGGGAGCACTGTGCTGACATGCTGGTAGTGGTAGAACCTGTACTGTACAGTGCCAGCCTGGATCTCCAGGGTCTGAAAGCTGAAGCCTCTTTAGGATCAGGATGAGCTATCACACCTGTTCTCTGGGGCTTGGGGAAAGGGAAGGAACTTTCAGACTCTGCTTTCTTTACTCCCCAGATCTCATTCACTCTGACTGAGACTGATTACAGTGGGGTGTGAAACATTTTTTCTCCTTGTGAGGAACAAACTGCTCCAAGTGGGGCAAGCATGTTCCAGAGTGACATTTATTCCCACATCTCTGGGATACAATTTCTTTCCCCCTCCCTGTAACAACATCAACTTTTCCTACAAGAAGGTGCCTGCTATGAAAAGCCTGAAAACTAAAAACCTGAAAGCCTGAAACACTGCTTTTACCCTTCTGGAGAGGACAGCTGAGAGAGTTCCAGCCCCCTCAAGCTGTCCCCATATTCCTGTAGGGAAACACAGTGACTTTCTTATTCTTTACTGTAAGACAGATACAACTTACCCCACCCCATCTCACTCACTCACATTAAGATGTGTGGCAACAGCACAGACATGAGGTTGGCTTCACCTCAAGAGCCTAATTAAGCAATGGAGCCCACTGTTGGGGGCCCTTTAGTGACAAAATTGACTGTGGTATGATTTATACACTCAGCACTAAAGCCAACGTTACATAATGGTGCCACAGTCAATTCTGTCATTGTCCTGCCCTCCGGCACAGGGACATTCTGGCTATTAGGAGATGCAGAATTACAAACAGCTTAACTATCTTCAGAAGTATAGACTTATGAAACTGTTTGCATCTGAAGAAACTCACTTAAAACAAAGATCCGGATAATGTTGCAGAAGAGGTGGCTTGGTGAACCAAATTCTTGGTGAACCTTTCAGGAAATCTGGATCACACTGTGAACAGGTGAGATCTGAGAAGGCATTTTCAGAAGATTGCAAATTCCTGTAGGATGGATTTAGAAGCTTCTACAACAGGCACATCAACACTCCAGTGGGATTTTGTCTTCTGGACTAGTGACAAAGTGTGCATTTGTTCAATGCCAAAGTAGGGCAGTAGTGCCCTAGAGCCAAAGCAGTCTAAAATACAGCATTCAATGGCCCATGGATTTCATGTAGCCCTGGAGAAATACCTTCCAGAGCTGGGGAAGAGTCTTCTCTTGGGAAAATTTTGAAAGTAGACGATTTACATTCCCCACACTGTACCACAGCACTGGTGACAATAACCCTTCTGTGGTGCTTATGTAACACAAAGGGAACATCATGTGTCTGATTAATTTCATGTAAACCTTCAAGCCTTCCTCTGCTTCCTGGTGAAGGAAAAGAGAGAGAGGATTATATTCACTGTTCAGGGATATTTCACTGATTTGATTTAAAGCACATCTCCTAGTACTTTAGCATCAAACCACTCATCTAAGAAAGGCGTGGCAGCTAACTTGCTGGCCCTTCTCTCCATTTGCAGACTCAAGCATGGAGGGGGTTTGATTTGGCTGGAGTCTGTGTCAAGGACCATCAACTTACATACTCACTGGTAGAGCTAAAATACTTGGATCTGCGTTGTGGATCACTGCTGTATGCTTTTTGGCAAAATCCTGTGCCCCAGTGGTTTCATTATCACTGCTGTGTAAAGTTGAGCAGTGGTTCTGCTGAGGTCTCTGTGGCAGAACTCCAGCTGGCTACCACAGGAACAGGATGAGACCCATATAAAAAAGGACCAGTTGGTGTCATGTTTCCTTCCCTAACTATACCAAACTGTGCTCTTTGCTGATCTATTTCTTGAGGACAAGAAATGGTAATTTCAGTGTGAGCTTGTTTCTTGCTGAGCTATGACAGAGCAACTAGTGAACAAAACCCAGCTTGCCTCAGAAAGGAAAAACCCTTAATGGGAATTTTCAATGGGTGTTTTTATTCACAATTAAGAGTTTATGGCAGCCTGGGAGACAGAAATGGTAATATTTTCCAGCTTTTGAAGAGCTTCAGATAAGGCAGTGTTTGTATAATATGTTTTAAAGCCATTCTGCACTAAGTCTCATGCTTTCTTACCCTTCATGAGCTACTCTCTGCAGAGATAAATGCCAGCTGGAGATTCAAAGGATGGGCTTTCAGCCTCCTGATTCCTGAAGGATGTAGGAGAGAGATTGCTCTTCTGTTCAACTCCTGAATTCCCAAATACTGGCCTCAAAATCTGATCTTTCATGAGCTAGTGGAGGCCAAATGTATAGAGACGTGTGGGAGCTTAATGCTTCTGCTTTCTCTCCAAACATGAGGACTTCAGTTGCCTCCTGAAAGCTTTCTCAAGGGAAAGGATTTGGCTGTTGTTTGGGGAACTGGTTAGCATTAACTTGCTGTGCAATTTCCTGTCACTTGTGAGACAGTGAATGAGCTGAGGAAAGTAGGTGGCCCCACTTTCTCATATACTGTTGTGAAATTAGGATTTTAGGATATAAAAGCATGGAAAGTTTTCAGTCAGACTGATTTAAAACAAATATCTCAGCACACAGTGTTTTAGTCTAGAGGAAGAGGTTTGAACCTGCATCCTCTGGTAAGGATTACACAGTTTTTTCACTTTTTTAACCTGTGCAAGGCTTTCTGCAAGAATATGAGGTGCCAAACCTCATCAGAATGAAAAAGCAATTGTCCATGTTTACTTTCCCTGATGAAATTGATGTTTTGCTCCCGTTGAGTGGGACAGGTGAGTAACAGAGTATGTTTGGTTACAGCCATCCAAAATGCTCATGCAGCCTAGGTGAGGGAGCAAACGAAGAGCTGGAGCTGTATCATCAAAGCTCAGCAAAAATCTCTTTTCTGTCTTCAGACCAAGTCCGAAACAGCTACTACATCGGTGCTGATGGCTCCCTCAGGCTGATGCTCGCCAATGGCATGGAGGTGGCCCTGCAGACCGAGCCACATCTGCTGGCTGGCACCGTCAACCCCACGGTGGGGAAGAGGAATGTCACCCTGCCCATCGACAACGGCCTCAACCTCGTGGAGTGGAGGCAGAGGAAGGAGCAAGCGAGAGGGCAGGTCACCGTCTTTGGACGTCGGCTGAGGGTAAGTGAGAACCACGAGCACTTTTGGCCTCCATCCCATCTCATCAGTGCCCAGTCTCGTGGCAGAAAGGGATGGGTATGATTTGTATTGTCTTCAAGAGGGATGGAGCTGCAGGACAGAGAATTGTCTGTTCACCCTCAGTGACATAACCTTTATGACTGTAGTATATCATTATGTCTCCTTATGTGCTGATGTTCCCTTAGCCATCAAAGGTGGTGCTGCTGATCTCCCAGCCTGTCCTCTGCATCACTGGGAATGTGTGACCTCCCATCAGACACCACAGGTTTAGCCGTCATCTCAGGCTGTTCAAGCAAGCCAGGGACAGTCGTAACTATAAAATACCAGACCAGTTAGTGAAGGTGTTTTCTACCTGTGCTGCTGGTAGTCATAGAGCAGAGCACTGAAAGCCTTCTAAGCATATCAGGACAGGCTGAGAGAGTTTGGGTTGTTTAGTCAGAAGAAAAGAAGGCTCCAGGGAGACCTTAGAGTGCCTCCCATTACCTAAAGGGGCTCCAAGAGAGCTGAAGAGGAGGTTAGGGCAAGGGCATGAATTCAAACTGAAAAAAAAAAGATGGTTTGGATTAGATATTATAGGGCAAGGGGGAATGAATTCAAACTGAAAAAAAAAAAGATGGTTTGGATTAGATATTAGGAAGAAATTTTTTTCTGTAAGGCTGGTGAGGCACTGGCACAGGTTGCCCAGAGAAGCTGTGGCTGCCCCATCCCTGCAAGTGTTCAAGGCCAGGTTGGATGGGGCTCTGAGCAACCTGGTCTAGTGGAAGGTGTCTGTGCCCATGGCAGGGAGGTTGGAATTAGATCTTTAAGGCCCCCTCCAACCCAAGCCATTCAATGATTCTGTGAATACTGTTCATTGGGAAACCTCAGAAAAAACTCTGGATTCCTGAAATTGCTAGTCTGTTGAACTTGGCTCACAAGGCATTGCACCACAATTGCTATTGTTCCCTGAAGTGTTACAAGCAGCTCCAGCCTGACAGTACTCTCCCTCCAGGAGTGCCTAAACCTTTCTGTGCTTGAGACTGATGTGTTTTGAAAACATTGTTCCACACAATGCACCTCATACTTGTCAGGGCTGTTTAAAGATCTTGCCCAATAAGCTGTAATTCATCTGCTAACTGCTGGCAAAGCTGGGAACTTGTAATAGCAAGTCCTGTGCACTCACCCTGTACCCTGTAGTCTCAGAGTCACAGGCTGATGAACAGTTCCTGGGAGGCTGCTCAGCACCTGGCAAATTCAGACCCTCTGAGAAAAATGCTTAGTGCTGTGTAATGCCACCCCAGCAAAAGGACTGCAGCTATTTATTCACACTTAAGCTTGGCAGTAAATATCAGTGCTCTGGTTTCAGGATATGTGTTTCCCAGTCCTTGCTCTTCACCTCTCCCTATTCCCTGCTGCATGACCCCTGCTACTTTGGTGTGATTTTTCCTGTCTCTCCTCGCTCACACTTGTCAAGTATTTCTCTTCAATCTCTCCACCCTAGCCTCTGTTCTTTTCCCCATGCATCGATAGCCTCATATTTTGTTACCAGAAGAAAAAATGCAAACAGTAATGAAAGCTGAAGCTGCTCTTTCAGTGTGTACTGCTGCAGATCAGTCGTCACCACACTTTTTTGTTGGGTTTGTCTTGGGGGATTTATTTTAATTTGTTTTATTTATTTTATTTATTTTATTTTATTTTTATTTCATTTCAATAACTGGTGAAATTTTCAGAAAGATCTTTTTCTGAAAGAGAGGGCCTTCTGAAATCTGCAGCTGGGTCACAGCTATTTGGTGTTCAAAACAGTTTCCACTCATTTAACCGCAGCTTAGCTGCGCATATCAGTTTTTATCTCCCAAAATTTTTGTAGTGGATTCAAACACAGAATGTGTCTGTGTTTTATATTGTACTACAGTTGGAAAAACACTTGCAAAATGAATTTTCAGGCTAGTATCCCTAGAAATCTGCCAACATTTATTCACATTTTGAGCATATCAGAACCCTTCTGGTGAATCAGAAGTGCATCTTACATGGTCAAAAGACTCAGTTATGACTATGTTCAGGGATTCAGAGTTCTTGAGAGTGTACTAGATGTTTTAAGCTCTGTGTCTGTGCGTGCATGGCAGCATCTGCACCCCTTATACAAAAACCTGCAAGGTGCTAATTGCCTCCCTGGGGATTGCACAACATTTAACATATTCTCTGGGTGATGTTAGCATCTTCCCTGACACCAATAATTGCTGCTTTCCCTGGCAGGAGAGAAACTTAGGAAAGTTAAATTCAACATGTTTTTGTTCATTTTGGGAAATGTTACCATTTTCTGCTATATGTGACTAAGTTACTACTTTCGCTCTCCCCTCACTCCACTGCTCACATAAGACAGCAGCAAAGACATAGTGCTTCACGGGGAAAGAACATCCCAAAGAGACTCCAGCATCATTTCATGAGGCCTTCAAAGTGAGGACAACAGGATCTGGACACTGTAAAAGAGTGATCCTTTCTGCTGTCACCACAAGGATCCACTTTTTATGGGTTGTGCCTCTTTCTCCTATGGTGTGCTTGGGGACTGGCAGCCTGTTGCCATGAGCTCGGCCAGCTCCCAGCACGATGAGGCCACTTCCAGAGCTGCCTTCCTGACCCTCCCTAGGGAATAACACAATACACAGTTCCTTATTGCATGGGTAAGGCACACAGCAGGGACTTCTGCATGGATGAAGGGAATGATACCTGATACCTCTTTCCCTCTTCCAGCAGTGCTGACCTGACTCTGTACTTGGTCAGGCAGCTGTAAAGCAGCACAAATATGTTAAAGCAGCCCTTTTTACTTTTTCTGTCCCACACATTCCATGAAAAGTTGTGATTCTCTATCCACCCACCCAGCAGTGAGATATCTCTGAAGATTGGCTGGCTATGAATTACACCTATCCCTGGCCAACAGCAGCAGCAGACTTCATTTGCAGAGAGAGAATTAAGAAAACCCTGCTTCAAGGAACAGGACTCCTTTTTTTTGTTTTGTTTTTTATTAAACAAACTTGAGGTTTTCAATATAGAAGGATGTAAAATAATCTCTGGCAATAGAGCAAATAGGACAGCAAAAAGAGACAGAGCTGCTGGCTCAGTTCTTTTATTTATTTAACCATGGTAACTCCTGTCATAAAACACTTTTTTTTCCCAAGACCTTGGCAGCAGGTTAATGGTGGCATCAAGACCTAGTATCCCAGAAATCCCCACAGCCAACATGACCAGAGAGGATATGGTGCTAACCATTCCTGGTATGCTGACTAATAAAGATGTTCCAGGATGCTCTCCACAATTTCTGCAAGACATTGAGGTCTGGCTGTGGCCACTCCAACAGTTTTAGCAGTTTGCTGGGGAAGTTTCTTTGTAGGCAGCTGTTCATCACAGGGGTGTTGTTGTCACCTGGAGTCCTCACTGCAGGAGCATTTTGTGCCCTCCTCTGCTGAAGGTTGCCGGGCTGTTTTCATGAGAATCCTCTCCCTTTTTGTACTCTAGTATTCCCAGGGAGATCAATGTACATTGTTTAAGCTAAAGGAGTGCCAAAGAAAGCATTGGAGAAATCAGAGATGGTGGTGTGTTTATGCTCTTTTTTCTGCAGAGGAAGCTAAGGGATTGAATAAAGTACTGTGGAACGTGAGTTAGGGGTTAAATTTAGTGTCTCACACATTTTAAAGGGATGTCAAATCCACTGTGAACTGTGGATTTAAATTTACCCTGTCTTGATCCTGTGCTGATCACAAGCCTTGTCAAACGCTCTGAGGGGCAAAACCTTTTTGCAGGAGGTTTTCAGACTCCGTTCCAGAATAAGGTTTGGGATGGAGGATGGCACCTTATTTAGCTCACTATAAAACACAGTTATTGGACTGCAGCCTGCAGCCCTGTCAGTTCTTCTGCAGAAAATTCACTTCTATACAAGGCATGCCCTTGAACAAGTATGAAAAAGATTTAGACCCTCTTCAGAGGCTACTGGCAGGGTAGGGTTCACTTTGCTCATCACCTTGAGGGGTTGCTGTTTGCACTGCAGCACTTCACAGATAAAAAAGACAGTACATCAAGAGAGCACAAGAAAACAAATCATTAAAAAATAAAATACAGGAAAAGGAAGATTGGTTCCAACTAGTCGCACAGACATTGCTTGCCAGAGCATAGGGAGGGTGGAACAATTTATGGCACCAGTCAGAGGATACAGACATTTGGACTGAGCTTAAAGAGCTATCCAGGGACCTGCTGTTTGGCCCTTCCAGCCCAGTGAATGGCACTGCTGCTAACATACTTCTCAGGAAGACCTCATTCAGCCTGGATGACTGTTCCAGCCCTAGAAGAGCTCTTCCCAGCTTTCTTGGCAAAGACCTGGAGCAAAAGAAGCTGCAGCTGCCAAGATGGAGCTGCTCTGTGAATGTATGGGAAGGAGAGATGCTATTACTTCCTGCTTTGCTTTTCTTTTTCTGCAAGGAATTGCTTCTCATGTTTCTCTCTCTATAGCAGCAAGTGCCTAGGAGATACCAAATTCCTTAGTTACTCATGTGCATCTGTACTTAAGAGTTTTGATACCTTTTTAATTATTTTCCAGCTTCCCTGTTATAGTGACTGATTTCTTCTCTCCCATTGCACATTTACGCTCTATATCACACATATTTCATTAGAGCATTGTCTATGTTTCTACAGAGTTTCTTCCCTGAAGTCATATGCACCTTTTATCCTTGTTATCCATAAATTGAAAATTGTTGTTGCCTCTTACATCATCCTCACACTTACATCATGGCAACAATTCCTTCTCTCCCCAGCTCCTGTGATACCTTTTTCTGAATTCTGTCTTTCTGGTGTCCCCGTTCTCTAGGCTTCTGCATAGATGTCTGCCCATGCAAGACAAAGACACTGCAGTGATTCAGCCTTTCCCTCTCCTATTCTTCAGGGCTGAGGAACCTTTGTTGATTCAACCCCCTCCTTTCTCTTACAAGTCCAACCATACAAAGTTCTACAAGTCAAACTAAAATAAGGACCACCACCATATTCCCCACCAAACCATGTCCTCAAGTGCCACATCTGCTTTGAAGTTTTTGAAGACTTCAGTCAGGAATGTCAGTGTTACCCAGAGCAGGATAGGGCAGTGTTTTTAACTTGATCTGAAAACTTCATAGCAAGCAGCAAACTCTGACTGTAGCTGAACGGCTGCAAAGGGAACTGAAAACCAAGTCAGCTTTTTGGAGTTTGAGATTCATCCAAGAAGAACCTACACCCTTCCAGAAGAAAGATATTCACTAGCTGAAAGAGCTTGGAAGTGGTGGGATGGAGAAAGAGCTGTCTTCACTGGCAAGCTCTTACTGGGAATACTGGTTTTCCTCCTTGCTTTCAAACCAGTACTTTGCTACTGTGGTGATGTGGCTTTGTGGGTCTCCTTGCACATATGGCTAAACATGAGTTGTATTATCAGCTCCTTTTTGTATTGCTGTGCACTGCAATCCCTGAGTAGAAATGTATTCCTGCTCTTGCCTTTGAAGTAGATACCTTTACTTACCTCGAGTGCCTCCGTATTTCCAAAGATCAGAGTATAATTATGCCACTCTGAATAACCCCAGGACAGTGAAGTTAAAGGTCCAACTCTTACAGGAAAGTTCCTGGTCTTTGTAACATCTGCAGTGGTTAAAGCCTCCACATTTCATCTCAGGAGAAATGCTTAACCTCCAAAGCCTGCATTATATTCAGTAAACTCAGAGAAAACCACCGATTTCTGCTGTGGTGGCACAACATCCATCTCTTTTCTACAAGGGTTTTCTGATATGCATGAAAGCAAAAGACTCAGTCTTCAGAGTTTGATAGGTAGAATATCTTGGAAATATTCTTTGCAATAAGTTGTCATTCTGTGTTCTGTAGGTCACATCTGCTGTAGCAGTCCTAAATCTAGATTTGGGATATGAGCAATATTCCTTCACTGTGGTGTTTCAAAAGTACCATACTTCTGCCTCTCTCCTCACTGAAGTCAATAAAAGCAACATTAGGATAACTCTTTGCTTTCAAAATTGTGTCTTATCCAGTATCAATCAACAGCTGGATACTCTGCAGTGCGGTGTAAAGAGGTATTTGGTGAAACAAGGCTAGTCTTTCTAACTTACACTGTTTCCAGCTTCCTAATTATCCCTCTTTTTCCTATAGGTTCACAACAGAAACCTGCTGTCCCTTGACTTTGATCGTGTGACAAGGACTGAGAAAATCTATGATGACCACCGCAAGTTCACGCTCCGCATCCTCTACGACCAGGCAGGGAGGCCCAGTCTCTGGTCACCCAGCAGCAGACTGAACGGGGTCAATGTCACCTATTCCCCAGGAGGACACATTGCAGGGATTCAGAGGGGCACAATGTCAGAAAGGATGGAGTACGATCAGTCTGGCAGAATTACATCCAGAATCTTTGCTGATGGTAAATCATGGAGCTACACCTACTTGGAGAAGGTAGGAACGGTCTTACTGCTCAGAGATGGTGCATTTGAGGCACACGGGTTTTCTCCTTTGACATCAGTACAGCTGCACTCCTTCACCTCAGCTAATTGCTGGTCCTTATGGTCCAGTCCTCCTCTTCTGTCCCACTAAGGTGCATAAAGTGGCTTTCATGCCAGACCACTGCAGGCCAGCTGACAATTGTCAGAGATGTTTTTTTCCCAGTCATGATGAGAGCATGTGAAATGTGAAGCTTTGACATGTGATTTTTTAAGCACAGTCTTGCTTTATTGCATCACAATGAAATATGCTCAGATAAAGTCAGCAGAGTGAGCAGTAGCAATTTCCAGTAGGATTTTGCATATGAAAACAACCTATAGAGTTGACATCCTGCCTTCTTCAAGTGGTACATTTCTACTTACAAAAATACATAGTAATTAATAAGTGCGGCATTAATTCAGCCATACTTGTAGCACACTTTGCAGTGTCTCCTGGGGCCTTCACTCTGTAGGTTAGCATGGAACTTATATTTTCTAGGTATTACCATTCAGCATTACACTGCCCAATTACCTGCAGATCCATGTATTATATATCTGGGACTGGAATTTTTTATTCCTGGTTTCTTGGAATTTTTTGCTTCCCTAAAACAGTTAAGGAAACTGTAGCTGTGCCATATCTTTTAAAAACGAAAAAGTATTGACTTATTCCTTGTGTTATGCAATCTATGTGGATTGTTTGTTATATGCAAAAAAAAAAAAATCCCACAACAAATAAGTATGCCAGCAGAAGTTTGGAGGAAGAGGATAATAGAAGATGGGTTGACACAATGAATTAATTCATCATTGGAGGGTGTTGGGGGATACTTTTTCAAGCATTGTTTAAGTAGCTGTACCAATTTTATTTAGTTAGCTTTCAAAGGCTATTGGCACAGGGAATTTGGTAAGACAGCTATAGGGTAGTGATTTAAAAAACTGAGCATTCTGAACTTGGACCTTCCTCACTACATTAACTGCTTCTTCCACTGACCCACTCCTGTTTGAGGATACTTGATGTGCCATGCACATCTCCTTACCTTTCACTGTTGAATTCTATGGACACGGAGATTTTTCCCACTTGCCCTGCTCTTTGGATTGAGGGATTTTACAGGTTTTGTAAGTATAATTTTGCTGGAAAAGCAGGGATATAATCTATACTTTTCTTCTTTCCATCCAGTCCATGGTGCTGCTCCTTCACAGCCAGAGACAGTACATCTTTGAGTTTGACAAGAATGACCGGCTGTCCTCAGTGACCATGCCCAACGTTGCCCGTCAGACTTTGGAAACCATTCGTTCCATTGGTTACTACAGGAACATCTACCGGCCGCCAGAAGGCAATGCCTCAGTAATTCAGGACTTCACAGAGGATGAGCAGCTCCTCCACACTTTGTACTTGGGCACAGGGAGACGCGTCATCTACAAGTATGGGAAGCTGTCCAAGTTAGCCGAGATGCTCTACGACACCACAAAGATCAGTTTCACGTACGACGAAACTGCGGGCATGCTGAAGACCATAAACCTGCAGAATGAAGGGTTCACCTGCACAATCAGGTACAGACAGATAGGGCCCCTCATTGACCGACAGATTTTCCGCTTCACTGAGGAGGGCATGGTGAATGCACGCTTTGACTACAACTATGACAACAGCTTCCGGGTGACCAGCATGCAAGCGGTCATCAACGAGACACCTCTGCCTATCGATCTCTACAGGTACGATGATGTGTCAGGCAAAACTGAGCAATTCGGTAAATTCGGGGTCATCTACTACGATATCAACCAGATTATCACCACTGCTGTCATGACCCACACTAAACATTTTGATGCCTATGGCAGGATGAAGGAGGTCCAGTATGAGATATTCCGGTCTCTCATGTACTGGATGACTGTGCAGTACGACAACATGGGGAGAGTGGTTAAGAAAGAGCTGAAGGTTGGCCCTTATGCAAACACAACTCGTTACTCATATGAATATGATGCTGATGGCCAGTTGCAGACTGTGTCTATCAATGACAAACCTCTCTGGCGTTACAGCTATGACCTAAATGGAAACCTCCATCTGTTGAGTCCAGGGAATAGTGCCCGCCTTACACCACTCAGGTATGACCTCAGGGATAGGATTACTAGACTGGGGGATGTGCAGTACAAAATGGATGAAGATGGCTTTCTGAAGCAAAGAGGCAATGATATTTTTGAGTACAATTCAGCTGGCCTGCTCATCAAAGCCTACAATAAAGCAAGTGGGTGGAGTGTGAAGTACCGCTATGATGGCCTAGGAAGGAGAGTCTCCAGCAAAACCAGCCATGGCCATCACTTGCAGTTCTTCTACGCAGATCTGACCAACCCAACCAAGGTCACCCACTTGTACAACCACTCGAGCTCTGAGATCACCTCCCTGTACTATGACCTCCAAGGCCACCTCTTTGCAATGGAGCTCAGCAGCGGCGATGAATTCTACATAGCCTGCGATAACATTGGCACTCCTTTGGCTGTCTTCAGTGGGACTGGCTTAATGATCAAGCAGATACTGTACACAGCATATGGGGAGATCTATATGGACACTAATCCCAACTTCCAGATCATCATCGGCTACCATGGAGGACTGTATGACCCCCTCACGAAGCTCATCCACATGGGACGGAGAGACTACGATGTGCTAGCAGGTCGCTGGACAAGTCCAGACCATGATATGTGGAAGCATCTGAGTAGCAATAACATAATGCCTTTCAACCTGTATATGTTCAAAAACAACAATCCCATTAGCAATTCTCAGGATATCAAATGTTACATGACAGGTAAGACATTTAAATTAATAAACATTTTTTACAAGTTTGCCATCAGCAAATAGGTGGCATGGTCTAACACCAGGTGGAACTAGGCCCCACACCAAGCCACACAGTCTCTCCTCCTGGGATGGGAAACTGAAAAAGTGAGAAAACCCATAGACAGAGATTGAGATAAAGACAGTTTAATAGGAAAAGCAAGAGCTGCTTGTGCAAGAAAAGCAAAGCCAGGAATTCATTCTCTACTTCCCATCAGCAGGCAACCATCCCCAGGACAGCGGGGCTCCATCCCACAAAACAGTGGCTTGGGAAGACAAACACCATCGCTCCAAATGTCCTCTCCTTCCTTCTTCCTCCCCAGCTTTACATGACACTATATGGTCTGGGATATCTTTTGGGTCAGTCAGGGTCAGCTGTCTGGCTGTGTCTCCTCCAGCTCCTTGTGCACCCCCAGCCCCCTTCCTGGTGGGGTGGGGTGAGAAGCAGAATAGGCCTTGGCTCTGTGTGGGAACTGCTCAGCAGTAGCAAAACCATCCTGTGTTACCGACATTTTCCAGAACAAATCCAACACACAGCCCTGCACCAGCTACTATAAAGAAATTTATCCTCACCAAAACCAGTACAATAGGTAATTCCTCTCTCAGTGTCCTGATCACCATAAGATTTTCTGGTTTTTAATTAATGGACATAAGTTTAGATTGCCAGTTGGACCCCCATGTAAGCAGCATGTTTAATTCATTAGCATAGATGGAGATTGTAATTCCCAAACATGTTTCCTTTCTCTTCTTAGGTGTTTGTTCTTTTTATTTTCCTTACAGTTTTTTGTCCCCTCAGATATCTGAAGTTTAGCTACCAATTAATGTCCTGATAACCTTTCTCTTTGTAGAGGGGCAGCTCTGTTTACACAGTTTTGCCTAGAGATTTATTTGCAACTAAACAAATGAGATACAGAATTGTTTCAGCAGAATGGCAAAGCAATTCAAACCTTTCATTACAGTCAGCCATTTCAGAGTATCTACATGACTACTACACTACTAGCTATGTAGCTTAAAGTTAATCAGGCTTGCAGAATCAACAGTGTCTCCAAAAAGTCAAGAAATAAGGTGCTTTAGACTTAGAGGACAGATTTTGGGGAACAGCTACCCCAAAGCTTGATGCAATCTCTGAACTGCTTCCCCTGAAACTTTGTAAAATTGCTGTAATATGAGCTCTGGGGTATTTTTACAGAAAATCCTTTTGTAGGTTAAATGGCCTTCCTATATACATAGAATCATAGAATCATTTAGTTTGGAAAAGACCCTAAGATTATAAAGTCCAGCTATTAACCCAGCACTACCACATCCACCACTAAACAGTGTCCGTAAGTGCTTCAACTACATGTCTTTTAAATCCCCTCTCGGATGGTGTCTCCACCACTGCCCTGGGCAGCCTCTTCCAGACCTTGACAACCCATTTTGTGAAGAAATGTTACCTAAAATCCGATCTAAACCTGCCCTGGTGCAACTTGAGGTTGTTTCCTCTTGTCCTATTGCTTGTTACGTGGGAGAACAGAGCAGCCCCCACCATATACTCTAGCCTTGTTTCAGGCAGTTGTAGGAGCAATAAGGTCCCCCCCGAGCCTCCTTTTCTCCAGGCTGAACACCCCCAGCTCCCTCAGCTGCTGCTCATCAGACTTGTGCTCCAGACCCTTCCCCAGCTCTACTGCCGTTCTCTGGGCACACTCCAGCACCTCAATGTCCTTCTTGTACTGAGGGGCCCAAAACTGAACAGGATCAAGGCCTCACCAGTACCCTGTACAGGGAGACAATCAATGCCCTGGTCATGCTGGCCCCACCATTGCTGATACTGCCCAGGATGGCACTGGCCTTCTTGGCCATCTGATCACACTTGAATGTTTGCTGCCATCCCCTGCCTGTACTGAGATGGCAACCTGAAGGACCTCACTAGCAAACTGTCCCTCTATCATTGGTCTGCTGCCCCCAGGTTTATCTCCAGCCAGGTTTGTTTTATCCCCTTTCTCTAGTCTCAAACCTAGTTTCATGCTGTGTGCAACAGTGGTAGCAATGAGGAGAGTTTTAAGTTTGAGAAGACTTTGTGGTGGGACTCTTTTCTAGATACTTCCCATTGAAAAGCCAAATGCCACAATTACACATCAAATGTGCATACTTCTTAAGGAGATAGAAATAATTTTTAAATGCTCCTGCTGCATCTATCACAACCTTCCCAAATTCAACAATAATTGCATTTCCCTAAGTTACAAGATCTGCTTAATAGTAAATAAATGTTACAAAGTAAAAATCTTGGGTTATCTATCCTGCTTGTTTTTCTAGCCATTAGGATTTGTTCTTTCAGGTTCTTCTGCAATAATCATAAGGATTAGATTATGGTTTTTTTTCATTAAAAGTTGTTTTCTCCAGAGCTGAGAAGATGATGCCACGAGGGAAGTAAAATATGTCAAAAGATGCAGGCTAAGATCCTGTATGTTGCTCTCACTCTGATAATAAAGGCTGGGAGGGAATACCTCAAGATAACTTTTCCTATCGGAAAATGCTTATTTTTCAAAACTGAATGTGTTTATGGGGGAGGGTTGAGCTTGAGAGATTTCTCAGGAGAAGCATTAGCAGCTCTCAAAATTGTCTAAATGACAAATTCCAGAATGTCCTTAAACAAAAATGGATTTTGGATTTTCAGCTTTTTCAAGTTAAGTGTAAACTAGTGATTGAAAACTGGAAAAGAAAAATAAGGAATCAAAATCAACATGGAGTTTAATTCAGAATTTAATTGGAAATTTTTGGTCTGAACAGATCTAGTTTTTGAACTGTTGCTTTGTGGCATATTAACAGATTTTTGTTTTCCTGCTTAAGTTAAGAAAGGACAGAATATTTTTTTCTAGCCCTGTGTTGGAACAGGTGCATGGCTTCCCACACAACTCTGACAGTAAAATCAAGATGTCAAAAACTGATACACTAATATTTTATATGCAGCAAATAATTTTTTTCCACAGCCTTATAAGTTCTATTTTTAGTTTTTCAAGAATACAGAGCCCAAATACATTTTTCAAGTTTCTCCTCCCCCAGTGCATGGAAGAATCAGGCCATGCTATCGGGATGCATGCTGTGACATGAGGCTGCTGCCCCAGCACTTTTTGCTCAGGCTTTCAGGCACCTTGTGGACAGGACCCATGATAAGACTGTCCTTGTCATCACAACCAGATCTGCCCAGATCTGCACACAGGGAACACCTCTCTGTCCCTGCATTCCCACACTGGGACCTGTTTGTCCTTAGGGGAGCTCAGTGCCCAGGACATGGGTGACCAGCACATGCTTTGGTCCACAGTGATGGGGTCTCTGAGCTTGAGGAAATTGAAGGTGTGTGGAGGGGAGAGCAGGAGAAGCAGGTATTTATGATTTGAGAGGCCCATTGTTAAACATGAATATTTTAGTGATTGTACACTTCATGGCACAGAGCTTTGCTGCCAGCTTCAGCAATCCTGATGGATTGAACTGACATTTCCATTACATGTGTCTGCATTAAGCACTCTTTTTCTTTGCCCTCAAATGAATTTACTGTGAAATGTGTTGGCAGGGTTACTGTAGCTGAAAAAAACCTCTGTGATGTGAAATGTACTTTTCTGTCAAAAAAGTTGTCACTGCCTCCTGGCAAATTAGTATTTTCTCCTCTGTTTTCTCAGTTCCACATCTTCCTCTCATGGTTTCAGGTTGTTTGTTTTGGTGGTTTTTTGTTCTGGGTATTCCAACACCTCTCCCAAAAAAGAACAAACTCCTGTTGCAAATGTTTTGGAAGTCAGTTTTCTGAGAAGTATAAAAAAACCACCCTGTATTGGGTATTTCCAGACATGTTACATATTTTTCAACAGTTCAGCATCGGTGCTCTGTATTCTTTCTAGCATTTTTGAACTGCTTGGGAAATTATTCCTGCACCAATGCTGACCTTCACTGTTTTACTTTGTTCTCCTGACCACCTGGTCCACAATATGTACATCAAAGCTCTTCATTTGAGATAAGAAGGATTTGGAGGCAGGCTGTCTTAGCACTTAGGCAACAAAATAACCAAATGAGCCTTTTCATTTCTCTCATACCCCTCAACCTCTCTGTTTCAAAGACACTCCAAAAACAATCTGTACATTGAGTGAACAGAAGTGTTTTTATTACAGAAATCCTCCCTCTTCCACATGGATTGTCGCAAGGGCTTTTTGGACATCTGCCCAATCGCAACATTTTGGCCTGTAGGAAAACAAGCAACAGATAGTGTGTTTGTTTGGCTCCTGATTCTCCAGTCATCTGGAACGGCGTTATTTGCCACTTGCATCCATAATTTCTTTTCCAACCAGTTCTTCAAAACGTTAATTTAGGCTCATGGGAATAAAGAAAAAATATTCAAAGATGCATATTTTATTGTTTAAATTTTTTTTCTGTCTTCAGATGGTTTCAATGCTTATTGAGCTTAACAAAATGAAAGTCAAGCCTTTGCACTTCCAGCTTGAAGCAGAGCAATCACCAAGAAAATTCCAGTTACATGCAGACACTTAAGACTCCTGGGAGCTAATATTAGTTAAACTTCCCCTTCATACATTTTTTTGCCTTGAAATTGCTATTGTGTGCCAAATGCATACCATGTTGCTCAGGGACTGTAGCAGGTGTGTCCTCTGGAGCTAAGTGAAGGCAAACAAGGTGTGCTCATCAAATGCTCTGAAGTTAAGGGGGGGAGTGATGCTAATCCCAAGCAGATCTAGGAGTTACTCAACCTCATAATTTTTTCCTCCAGCAGATTAACTTTCACCTGCTATTTGTAATAGCTCTGCAATCAAAAAATCAAGGAAAACTTTGAAATCTACTGGCAAGTAAATGCAGGAATGATGTCCCAAATGGCTGGTTTTCCATCACATTCCCTTTAGTGCTAGTGGTCCCTCTTCTGTATAAGACAATAATTTATCACTGGTAGCCACCAGTTTTCTCACCATTCATGGACTTTTTTAAAGGTGTTTGTAAAAAGTACCCAAGCAAAATATCTCTTGTGTCTGTACACTTATTTTTACTATAATGTACCTTGCAGGTAGTATGAAGTCTAATTATAAATACCACTGTAAAAGATGATGTGACTTTACACTGGTTTAATACTCAAACTACAGCTTCTTATGAAAGATGCCAGGAAACTCTGGACTGAGGTGGAAATCCATGGACAAAGCAGTGTATATGTCCAGAGGTTCTTCTGTGAGCACCAGCTAAATGCCTGAGCTGTCCATCCTGGATGTCCTGGTATTCTGGTACATAGCTCTAAATTTAGTCTTCAGTCTACAGGCCCTTTGAGAGTCCTCAGAGAGAGAAGTATTGGGGCTGAGGTGTTCCGAGCTGACTGTAGGAGTGGATAACACTTGCCAATTGGCTGGAGCATCTCAGCCTCCACGTGTGTTGCTGTTGCTGTACTTCTACACACCTTCAAACAGTGCTTGGTTTCTGCTGATGAAGGCTAGACATGAAGTTGGCTTTGATTTGGGCCATTTGCTCACTGCCAACATTTCTGTTTCAGAGCTGGGAAAGCACAGAATTTGGCTCTGGCTGGAGGTGGAAAGGCCAGATTTTGGCACACGGTTCACTGTAGGACCATTAAGATTCCTGCTCTTCGCAAAAAGCAGAAGCCAGACTGCTGCAGTGCCAGCCACTGTGGCGTCCTCCTGTGGGCCTTCTCCTGGTTAATCCTGCTTGAGTGATCAGATAATCTTATTTATGCTTCTCTTCCCTTGCAGATGTCAACAGTTGGCTGCTCACCTTTGGGTTCCAGCTGCACAATGTCATCCCCGGCTACCCCAAGCCAGACATGGATGCCATGGAGCCATCCTATGAGCTAATCCACACACAGATGAAAACCCAAGAATGGGACAATAGCAAGGTGATCCACATAACTCCATACTGTATCTCATGCCCTTATCAGCAAACTACCCATTTGCAATGTTGGTTGAAAAAGCTCTACCAGCGTGTTGTGAGATGAAGAGCGAGTCAAACCCCATTCCAGTATTGAAATCTGACCAAATAATCACATATTAAGTTCCCTACTGCCATGGTGCTTTTTCCTGTGATATTTTCTGGTGGTTACTCAGTGAAGTGGTGTATTACTGTTTCTTTCTTCCAAAAGAGGCCCCATTATCACATATTGCAGGCTAAATTCAAGGCCTTTGCACTCAGGATTTTTAGAAGTTAAAAAAAAAGTGAATCTTGATACAGAATTGGTTTATAAAGTTTGGGGGGGTTTTTGTTCTAGAAACCTATTCATTCTGGTTTAAAATGTCTTAAGCAAGAAGTCACACTACTTGCATAGGAAGCTCTTTTGTATTGCAGAAAGTCTTTCCAGAAAGAATTTTTGATGATATTAAACTTTCATTTTACCTGACCAGGTTTAATCCCATGTAACTGTGTCCTGCTTTTAAAAACAGGCTTGTTTCCCAAGCCTGGTAGATGCTGGTGCAAAATTCAGTGATAAAATTGGGCAAGAAAAAGGCTTTTGCAGCCTAATCATTTCCCCATCTTCCTGTTGGGACTTAGCTGAAAGACGGAGGCAACACTGTTAAAAGTTAGAACACAGGGTCAGGATTTGAGAGCCCTAGGTTAAGTCCCATCCTTACTGCTTATCAGTGTATAACCTTGAAAGTCACTTACCTCTCAGGATTCTCTTCCATTTCATAGCCTGATTGTATTCTAGGGTGGCTTTCATCTGTTTAGTCTGAATCCTCTTTCGTCTGAACTACCACTTGCTGTTGTTCAAACCTTGCACGAGCTGTGAGGCACCAACATGCTTAGGGAGATCAGGACATGCTCTCCACATTTCTGCTAATAATATGATAACAGTAGGCAATGGAATTGATTCCATCTGCCCTCCTAGCCTCTCTACCTATGGCTTCACTGAAATCTTGATGACCTGCAACAGATTCTTGAGTTATACATCTTAAACCAGGAGGTCACATTTCCTGAACCATAAAAGGTATCACTCAAAGGTACAAACAAATTACTGTAGATTGATAGTAGTCATGTGCCAGTCCATCACTGGTACTCAGCCTCACAGCCATGCTGAAGACAAGTTAAAGTGTACCAGCTTCAACTTCAACAAGAAATTTATATGAAGTGTGACTTAATAATATTGGGGGAACTAAAAAAATTACCGCGGCTGGGTTGATGCTTGAAAATTTTACAGTGCAGTAACTCAATTGTGGTTTGGAGCTCAGAGACTCCCTTTTTGTTTCTTATTTCCTTGGATTAAACAATAACATGCTAATAGAAGTTATCTCTCTAAGAGAGCCTCAGGATTTTTCCTCCACTCTGCTGGGACACAGTCTCCCGGGGCAAAGCTGTACAGGAGCAGGCAAACAGGAAAGACTCACCCAGAGACTACACAGAAGACCATGTCTGTATTGTTATGTGCTGTGGATAATAACTCTCATAGAACCACCACAGTAATTATTATTATTGGTAGTATTAGATTATGGTTTTATCATTAGTTTATTATGTGTTTTATAGTATGTAATATATATATAACTTTTTCATGTGTATTATACTATCATTATTTGACTTATTGAATAGTCAAGTAACCTGAGTGACAGCTTGAGGTGATGACTGACCCTTGTTTGTACAGGCAGATGAGCTGGAAATAAAATCAAGGAGAACCCTCCCTTCTGTCCACCCATTTTAGGTGAATCTGCTTTAATGAGCAGTAAGAAGAAAAGGACATCTCCATGGCCCTCACAGGTTTTTAAAGCCAGAAGCTGCAGTGAGGGGTATGCAGGGCCCTGCTCGTTATAAGAGGGCTTTATACAGCTGTCATGCTTCCAGATGAGTCCCTTTGCAGTCAGATGTTGAAAATGGAATTTAACCATTGCAGGCTGTTTCATATTCTTCCTCTGTTACAATAGCAACAAAACATGAGCATTTTTATTTCAGTCTACAGTTGCAGGATCGTGCTGTGATAGCAAGTGGTTCCTAAATGCTGTAGAGCAGGATTCCCTTGCTTTCTGTCACACCCAGCATATTGTAGGCATATATTTGCATATTCCAAATTCATTCACATATGATATCTGAATACATGATCCATTTTCTCCTACGCCTATCCATGCATCCAACACTGATGCTTCCATGAAGTTCTGTTCACTCCCAACCCTTCCAGGCATCATTGCACATTCCCAGACACAGTCCAGTCCTCCTTGTCACTGATTGTCTCTGTATTTATTGGCAAAGCATGTGGAAGAAAATAGAAACTTTTGAAAATTTCACATAGGAAATGACAAAATTAAACCAAGGTCAATGAATGCACAGGAAACATTTTCAATTAATAAGACTGATCAAACTGTAAAATGGTATTGCAGAGCATACAGAGTAAGCTCTAGATCTGTTGTCATTTAAAAGTAGCCTGGACAAGGCATTGATCACTGAATGATGTACCACAACTTTCTCATCTCGGTGTTTTCTGATCCCTAGTTTCTCTGGGTCGCATATCTCCTTGTGATAGACAAAAGTATATTTGAGCTACTCCACTGGCATTGCTGATAAAAGTTGGCTCAGCAGATTAAGTCTGTTCTTTTATCTGAGAGAAACGACTAACAGGAGCACAATAACAAAGCAGCTAACACCCATAAATGGCTGCTTCATCTCTCTTCAGAGTGCATAACCAGAGGGCCCTAGCATCTCCTTCCAAAACATTTTTGGTACTTGCCTTGCCAGTCTGGAAGACAGGAGAGATAATTCTGACCTTGAGCATCCGCCACCTCAAAAACAGCCAGCATGTCATAAGCCTTGCACTAACCCCCTAAAGCTCTGAAGTGACATTTAAAATCCAATACTCCATTGTGCAGCACATCCCCCCTCCTCCCCACGACTGTGAGGCTGTCACTAAATTGTTTGTTGAACAAGTTCAGTGTTATTGGCCACTGGGGGACTCTGGGTGACCTCTGGCATATTGTGGAACTGCGGCACCTGAATCCAATTTCTTTTCTGGTTTTTTGTTGTTTTTTTTTTTTCCTCCCCTTCCTTGTTTTCTCTCGTTGAGCTGTCAGGTAATTGTTGGAACCAGAACAACTCTATTTCCAGGGAGGAGTGTTTTGGAGTCAGCATTTGTATCATTATCTACATCCTGTTATAACTACCATTCTTTCCATTCCATGGGCACTGTCTCCAGGAAGGGTCCTGTTTTCTGCAGTGCCTGTTACAGGCTTTGCTGGCGAAGTAGTTTTTGGCATCCCCTCTGGAGCAGCATTTTGGAGGCAAGGGCTGCTCTGGGATGCTCAGCCAGGAAGTGAGCTCTAGGGCTATGCTTTCTGGCAGAGCTTCTTCCAAGGACAATCTGTTTGAGGGACTGGCTCTGCCAGTGTTCATCATTCAGGGAAGGCATCCTGACATTGCAGTTGCTTTGGCCTGGGCTTGGACTTTCACGCTGTCTGCACGTCTGTCCATCAGCTCCCAGTTATGTTTTACAAATGCTGTGGTCAGTTTTCAAAGGATCCAATGCAGGGAAAAGAGTTGAAGTCTCAAAAACATTAAGCTCTTGAGCCTTCATGAAGATAGATGAGAAATCTGGAAAGTGATGAGCAAGAGGAGGAGGCAAATCCTCTTACTTCGCCACACTTGAAATCTGCTTAATGAACTCAACCTCGTTATCCCCATACAGTCATATACAGTGGTGGGGTGGAGGAGAGACCTGTCCTCTATGCCCCTGAGTTAGTGCTCCTGTTTGGCTCATTCCCAGCCAGGCAGCATCCAGAGGACTGGCCTTGCTGGCCCATGGCTCACCTCTGCTGCACCACACGTCACCTCTCAGACAACCCAAGAGCCTACAGTGCAGCCATGCTGGTGGGCACATCCAAACAGAGACTTGTCTCCAGGTGATGGCCACATGGAATAGAGGGAGGGGGCTGATGGCTGAATAATGGCTTTGTTAACAGAGAGCTACAGGGTAAATAAAAAGGGGGCTTATAAAAAAGAGGGAGAGCAACTTTTTACACTGGCAAATAGGGACAGGACAAAGTGGAAGAGTTTTTAATTAAAGCAGTAGAGGTATAGATTAGATGTTAGGAAGAAATTCAGTACCCAGGGAGCAGTGAGGCACTGGCACAGGTTGCCCAGACAAGATGTGGATACCCCATCCCTGGGACTGTTCAAGGCCAGGTTGGATGGGGGTTTGGGCAGCCTGGTCTACTGGGGGCATCCTGGTGGGGGGGTTAGAAGAAGATAATCTTTTTAGGTCCCTTACAGACCAAGCCTTTCTGTGATTCTGTGGTAAATAGGAAGGAGTTAAAAATTAATATATCAGAGAAATCATAACTTCCAAACCTTTTGGAAAAAGTAGCTTTCTGCATTGTAAGCCATATGGTGGTAAGAGAAACACCTATCTGTCTATAATGGCACAAGGATAGAAAGAAACTTGGAAACATGTTCACGTATTTCACATCTTGGATCCTTGATGGGAAATTAAAGCTTTCAGTCTCACACTGGAAGGCGGTATTTAAAAACAACAGATGATAGGATCTGGCGATGGTATTTCAAATCCTCAAGAGGTGCTGGCAAAATGCAAGAGGCTATTCAGAGATCCTGGTAATGTGCTGCTCTCCTGAGCTTTGTGCAGCAGAGAACAAATGATGAAGGTCGTTCTCTTCTCTCCAAAGGGTTGTTACTAGATAAAGTGAAATGTCACCTAAGGACATCTGATTAAAAAAGACTGTGAGGAAAAACAAACCCAGCATATTTGTCACTCACATTGAGCAACAAATATTGAAATAAAATAGCGATGAATTGCCTTCTTTCTTCTGTAAAACTGGTTTATAGATGCCTTGATTTACAGTTGCTAAAAGCAGCACCAGTTTTTAGAGAATAGCACATGCCGCTGCAGCTTTGGATGGAAATTTTCTGTTTCTTTTCCTTGCCAGTTCATTGAAATGAGTTCTAAGATTGAACAGTAATGGTAATTTCAAAGTCAGGGATACACTGCTTCTTTGAACTACATATAATCTGTTTGCCTCCACCCTCTTTATATTCACAGCACAGCATACACCCTGGCTGTGCTCTGGTTTGCTTGAATTTGTTGGTTGGATTTTTTTTTCTGTTGGATGTGTTTGCTTTTCCTTTTAACAGAATGCTGTTACCAAATACACTTTTTTATCAAAGAAATGCACTCAAAAAGTCATTTGAAAGTCATCCTGGGCTTGTTTTCAAGGTAACAGAGATGCATTTGGTTACTGAAATAGTTGATAGCTAATAGTTAGTTTGAGCAACCTGGTGTAGTGGAAGTTGCTCCTGCCTGTGGCAGAAGGTTTGGAACTAGATGATCTTTAAGGTTCCTTCCAGCCCAAACCAGTCTGTGATTCTAAGTGATGGTGAATGTTCAGCATTACAGCTTTGCACATTTCATTTCCTACTTCCCTATGTGAAAAAAAGGTGGAGAGAGCCCAGAAGTAACTAGTCCTCAATAGAAAACCGTTTTTTGATTGTGCTCTTGTTCTTGATTAAGACACCTGAAAGTAGGTCTCTGCCTGTGAATTTTGATATTATGGTTGTGTCCAGATCCACTGGTTTGTTGGGGCAACCTAATTTGGAGACATTCATAGAGGATCTTTACCTGATAATTTGCTCATAATCGAAAACATACTGGAGTTCCTGCAGCTCATCAAGAATAAAGTGATGAAGACAAAATTGAAGGGGAACAGGGGCAATTTCTGATGGGAATTATTCGTCCATGCCCAGTACTGCCTGACCTCCCGAGCTCCCTTCTCCAAGGTGATAATCAGTAGATGGTGCAATTAATTCTAGGGACTCTTTATCACTCACCTGCTGGTAAACAAGGTGATGTATGTGTATATGGTGATACGTAAGTGATCACAGGACATAGCAGTGTAGCACAGAAGACCTGATTTACATCCCTGAGTGAGCAGTGATTTGGTATGAGCGCTGAGAGATGCCTTTTCCCTTCACTGGTAAATGTTGCTGAGGCAAGTTGGAAAGGCAGCATGACATACAAAGTGGTTAAGGGACTACCTAGAGTCAACCCCTATGAGATACGCTTGAGAAGAACTCTCCATTTAAACTTCAATGAAGAGGAAGTGGCTAATTACCAAGGCTGTGCAGTGTGCACTTGTTTAGAACAGTAAGTGTTTCATGAAGCCTAGAAGACTAATTGTTCCATGTCCATCATCACTGACATCTACATTAATTACGTCCATTTTTTGCATAATTAGAGCACTTGTGCAATTGGCAGAGAAGATGGGCTCGGCTCCCTATCAGTCTGTTAATTATATTGCTCTCTAGGGGACGTGTGAGATGCCCCACAGGCAGGATGCAGAAAACCAGAAAGAGCTCCTTTTTCATAGGAAACTGGTTCCTGCTCCACCTGCTATGCTGTCAATCAAAAAGGGAAATGGAGAAGGTACACCAGCCTGCTCAGCACTTTGAACAAAAGTAATTTCTGGGAATTTTAAAGTTCTAGAACCTAAAATGTGCTTTTGAAATTGTATTCCTCTATTCCCTTATAGTTTTCTCTTTTAACCAGTCAAAACTGCTCATAACTTCTAAGTGGCAATGCTCAATCCCCCTTTTTTTTTTTTTTTTAATACTTTACGACTCTTCCCTGGAAATGGCCACCAGGGAAATGAGGGTTTATTTCACTTGTTATGTTACAAGTCTTGTGTGATAGGTCCACACTGAAATGCCTGCATCATCTGAATTGTCTTCTTGCACCCAGGATGTGAATCTCTAGTTCATGGACAGTTTTTAAGGCAATATCCTTCATGGCTGTTTAATTTCCTTGAAATAATTGGAATGGAGTAAACTTTGTAGCCTATTTTTAATCCTGGGTGTCATTACATTATTGAACTGAGCCGCTGGCAGTGCCAGGAGAGTTTTGTCATAGAATCCTCTTGCTTTTGTGAAATTTGAGCAAATAATTGTTCGTGAACAGGAGTCTGTAAGTCAGCACTGCCATGAATTGATGGGAGCATTTCCAGAACATTTTGCAGTAATGATGAGCTGCTGACTCACTGTGTTCTTGCTCCATTATACCCTAACAGGAAAAGTGACTTTGTATTGCACCGGACTGCAAATGATCTGGGCTGTTGTCTCTCGGTTTTACTTCAATATGAGCTAAAACTTGAGCATCAGGTGTGGTTGGCCTTAACTCAGGGAGCCTAGCAAATTGTAGAGGTGTCCAGGAAATAACTTTTGGATTTAATGCCTTCCTTGAGTTTTGAATAACCTGCTTTGGCCAGGCTGAAATGGAATATGGAGAGGTTATGGCCACTCTGAGGGTCATGCAGGTCATGCAGGGCCTTTGAAGGCAGCACAAGGAGTTACAATGTGGAGTTAAAATAGAAGAAACTTTTACAAATACTTCCACGCTTCACAGAAAGTCTGAAAGCATTTGGTAAAGCATCATGGCCACAAGACGAATTGTTTCTTATATGCAGAAGAACACTGAAACACAGTCTAATTATGCATCCAAACTCAACACCCACACTACTGAGGCAAAAAAATAATTTTCTACCTTTACATCCTTCAATCTATGAGATTAAATACAGTTCAGTTTTCAGAAACAATGAGCATTAGGAGGGGACAACATGTCTCTTCCGTGAAAAGGAATTAAAATTTTGAAAAAATGTGATAAGGGGGAAAAAATAATGGAGTTCTTCATTACATGTTTCCAGTATGTTCTCTGTCTCTCCAGCATCCTAATAATGTTTTTGGGTCATCAGGTTTCTCTTTCTAATATGTCGTTCTCTTCTTTCTCTCCCTGCTCAGTCCATTTTGGGGGTCCAGTGTGAAGTGCAGAAGCAGCTGAAGGCTTTTGTCACCCTGGAGCGCTTTGAACAGATCTACAGCTCCAGCATCGCTGGGTGCCAGCACGTCAAGAAGAACAAGAACTTTGCTTCTGGAGGCTCCATCTTTGGCAAGGGCGTCAAGTTCGCCATGAAGGACGGGCGTGTGGCCACTGACATCATCAGCGTAGCCAATGAGGACGGACGGAGGATCGCAGCTATCCTGAACAATGCCCACTACCTGGAGAACTTGCACTTCACCATCGACGGGGTGGACACGCACTATTTCATCAAGCAGGGGCCATCGGAGGGCGACCTGTCCATCCTGGGCCTCAGTGGCGGGCGGAGAACCCTGGAGAACGGCGTGAATGTGACAGTGTCCCAGATCAACACAGTGCTGAGTGGGAGGACTAGACGCTACACGGACATCCAGCTCCAGTACGGTGCACTGTGTCTAAACACACGCTACGGGACCACCTTGGACGAGGAGAAGGCACGTGTCCTGGAGCTGGCCCGACAGCGCGCCGTCAACCAAGCTTGGTCCCGGGAACAGCAGAGACTGCGGGATGGGGAGGAGGGTATTCGCTCATGGACAGAAGGGGAGAAGCAACAAGTGCTAAACACGGGCCGGGTACAGGGCTACGATGGCTATTTTGTGATCTCAGTGGAGCAGTACCCCGAACTCTCAGACAGCGCCAACAACATCCACTTCATGAGACAGAGCGAAATGGGCAGAAGGTGACAGAGAGGGTCAATGCGGTGACTTCTTGCCAAAGACAGCTACTCTTTTGTGGCCACTTACCTGACTGTGTTGTACTCAATCCTTTTTCTAAACTGAACAAGGTGGGGTGGGAGGAAAATAGAAAGAGAAGGAATAATACGGTTGCACTGTAACTCATGCAACATACTTTTCTCCCCGCTTTAATTTGGCCTTCATGCGTTTTTTGCAATGAACAGAAGGTATATTTTGCCGTAGTGTGATCACAGTGAAATTGACTGTCTCTTGTCCTTTTTTCTGTTTGTTTGGTTTGGGTTTTTTTGTTTCTTTTCCCCCTCTTTGTGAGGAATTTGAGGTGGGGAGTCGTCAACATACATCCTTAGGTGTAAGTGCGAAATGGGTGTCTGTGCTAACTTGTGTCATCCTAACCCTTTCTGATTTGGGGCAGGGACATAGCCTTCCACCTGGAACAGGGGGAGCCCATGGCATGCCAGAGAGCTCTTCCCAGAAAGAAAGGAGATGGAAGACAATGCTGATTCTGATATTCTGAAAGTGACCGTCCGAATCATGTGCCTCAAAAGGGACCTTACAAGTAGTTTTCACGTTTCACTTGGGACCTAAAGTGTTTCTCTGGGGGCTCCTGCTGAGCAGAAGTAGATCATAGAGGCAAAGGAGCTGATTATATTACCTTGCAAGATGATTCTCTTCCTTCCTGAACTGGAATAAAAAGAGAGAAAAAATTGGTCTTTTTTTCATTATGAGAGTAGATACTTTTTGGGTTTTTTTGTGTGTGCACAAATCCTGGTTTTAGTTAAATAACCTAGCAAAAGCCAAGAAAAGGGACTCCTGCTCTATTGAGAAAAGCTAAAATAAATCCTCTCTCATACATAGAGCTGTTCTATAGGTGGATTTAATGCACCCATGTTGTACATTTGCTAATGGCATAACTTCATTAAATGTATAGTGTTTCAGTACATGAGGCTACGTGTTTAACAGTCCACTGTGCTGTATCTGATAAAACCAGTTAATTTCTAGGAGGCTGATTTGAATTTAAAAGTAGTTATAGTATCCCAGTGACATACCACTGAAAATTAGAGCCAAACCCTGCTTTTCCTGATTCTGGAGCTTGTATTTATTGGCTGGGAAATGCAGTTTGGAGTAGCATGCTGGCAAGTCGTTTATGACTATGGCAGATAAATGTCTCCTGGGGACTTTGGCAGCAGGGATTTTAAAATGTTTAATAAGTAGCAACAGCTTGTGCTGGGTGGAACAAGAAGGAGAATATTGAAATCAACCCTCTCACTGTTTCTTACATGAGCTCAAATTTAATGGAGAGCCCACTTGACTGTTAGCAGTGACGAGGGGGAGGTTCAATGGAAATGCCCACTACAGAGAGGACCAAGTGCTTTAATACGAAACTGCTGACAAAGTTGCTCAGCATGCTAATGTAATTTTTATTCACATAACCTCTGTGCTCTGGTATTTGCAAGAGTCCTTGAAATTCAAGGGAGCAAGGAGATGAGCTCAGCATCCTCTTCCCCGCCTGAAACAGTCCTGTGCTGTTCCTGCAGGCAGAAGTGTTACCCCACCTCTCAATGGAGCTCTGGCTGGAGGTGGCCAGCCCTGGTCCTAGATAGGTGTCTCTATCACACTGATGCCTGCATATGTCCTGACTGTAAGAGCTCTCTTGTGTCTCTCTGGGAACAGCTCAGCCCTGATTTATTTTTTTTTAAATTCCATCCACTTTGGCTTTTCCCAGTTCTGCAGAGAGATAACCCGAGATGTGCAAGTCCATGCCAAGGCTGTTTCCTTACTCGGAATCCTACAGTGCACCTGTGTACTCCGAGGCAGCTCTTCTGCACTCATGCCACCACTACTGCCACCCTCCAGCACAGACTGACACCCTCTGCAGGATCTCAGCCCCAGATACAGCAGGGGCGTGTGTTGGCCATGCAGTCCTCGAGCAGTGAAACATTGGCAGCCCCGGTGCTCTCACGGTTTCTCTGTAGAAGTCGGCTGCCAGTTCCGTCTGCCTTGCCTGTCAGTTCCCGGGTGCTTGCCAGGAGAAAGGTGATGGGATGGAAATTCCCCTAACAGACTGTTCCTCCTCCAGTTCTGAATCCCTAATACCTTTGGCTGTGTGGCAATGACCAATGTAATGGGTTTGATTTTCTGCTCTTCTCTCCTGCTTGCAGCAAGGGTATTGATGCTGGTGCTGTGTCCCAGCACTGTACTCTGAACCACCCTTTGCAGCACACAACCTTTATTACTTTAGCAGGAGTGAACCACAGGCAGCTGGAAAGGGTATTCACTTCTGGCAGAGCCAGGTGGGAGAAGACATGACGGCCAGACCTGCTCCAGGCTTTTACAAGGGAGCAGTTGCTTTGGCAGCTGCCTGCCAGGGATGGTTAAAAGGCCATGGCATTGCCACCTGTATGGCTGGTATGAAGTGCTTGGCAAGCCTCGGTTGCCCTGAGGATGCACAGGTGGGGGTCAGGGGCAGTGTTATCCAAACCAGCAGTAACAACCTACTCAAAGGAAGCAGCACCTTCTTGCCAGTGCTGTCCAGCTCCCTGCTTCCCCGTCTCCAAGTCACACCAGGGACAAATCCCTCTTAAAACCTCAAACTTGTGATGGCTGTGAATGTCTCAAACAGCATGAATGGAACAAAAAGAGACCTGCAGGAGGCAGGGTCAAAAGGTATGAACCCCTGGTAAAAGACCCACAGAGCAGAGAGAGCTCATTGTGCCTCCCATTTACACTGCCCCATCCCAAGCGGCTCCGAAGAAAAGTGGTGCTTCTGTATCCATCTGCGTCCATGTGTTACGATGCCAAGAGGTGCAGTGCAAGAGTAAATGGGCCATTTTTCCACGGAGTCAAGAAAAGAGATTGGAGTGTAAAATACTGGAACCCTGCCAGCCTGAGATGGCACCTCTACAGCCTTACACAGACTCTTCAGGTTATTACATGAGCTAATGACTTTGAGGAGTTCACCCATTTTTCAAGAGTCTCCCAGTCCCTCCATGCTTGTCCAGCATGCCCAGAGCCAGGATCCCAGAGCTCTGTGCCATGGCCAAGGCAAGACCCTCGTGTTGCATTTTTCTGCATCCTCAAGCAGCACTGGGATGTGACTGTGCCTGTCTGCCTGCCAGGTCCATGACAGTCTTCTCCTGGGCCTGCAGCCGGTATGGAAACTGTGGACATTGTGTCAAAAGGGGGAAAAATATATCTATAAAAGTATATATATGTATATGTTGCTCCTTTCTATCAAAACAAAATTTAAAAGGGATGGCTGTCTAATACTGGGGAAAAACCTGTCCAAAGACAGCTACTACATTCCTGAATCCTCAGCCTCTGTGAAAGCTTTCCACCTCACCTAGATGGCAAAACAACATTTTCAGTCCTGAAGCACTAAACTTACCCATTCATTAGTGAAAAATGCTTTTTCTACAGGATCCCAAGTGCATTTCCACTTTACTGATGGCGCTGCAGCTCCTTCCCAACCTTTTTGTTGTCCATTTTGCCTCCCCATGGAACCATTCTGGTTGCCTGGCCCTTCTTGCTTTGCTTGTGTGCAGGTGTGGAGTAATTTATTGCTTCCATAAGAGTGGAAGTTCTTGGGTGCAAATCCCACAGCACTAACTCCCTATCATAGGATCAGAGACTAGTTTGGGTTGGAAAGAACCTTAAAGATCATCCAGTTTCAACCGCCTGCCATGGGCAGCAACAACTTTCACTAGACCAGGTTGCTCAAAACCCCATCCAAGCTGGCCTTGAACCCTTCCAGGGATAGAATATGCAGAGTTTCTCTAGGCAACCTGTGCCAGTACCTCACCACCCTCACAGGAAATAATTTCTTCCCAATACTGAATCTACTCTCTCTGTTTGAAGCCATGCCCCATTGTCCTGTCACTCCATGCCCTTGTCAAAGTCCCTCTCCAGCTTTCTTGGAGCCCCTTAGGCACTGGAAGGGTCTCTAGGGGGTTCCCAGAGTCTTCTCCAGGCTGAGCAACCCCAACTCACTCAACCTATCTCTATAGCAGAGGTGCTCCAGCCCTCTGAGCATCTTAGCGGCCTCCTCCAGACTTGCTCCAACAGCTCAACATCTTTCTTGTGTTGGGGGCCCCAGAGCTGGATGCAGCACTCCAGCTGGGATCTGGTTAGGGCAGAGCAGGGGTCAGAATTTCGCCCTGCTGCCCACACTGCTGGTGATGCAGCCCAGGACACGTTTGGCTTTCTGAGCTGTGAGTGCTCACTGATGGATCATGTTGAACTTCTCACCTAACAACACCTCCAGGTTTTTCTCCCTAGGTATGCGCTCCATCCATTCTCTGCCCAGCCTGTATTTGTGCTTGGGATTGCCCCAGCTGACCTTCATGAGGTTCACACTGCCTGCCACTCAGGCTTGTCAAGGTCCCTCTGGATGGCATCCCTTCCCTCCAGCATGTCAACAATTGCTCTAGATGCTGTTTCAAAGGTCCATTGAAAGGTGTGGCTGACCATCTTCTGGGGAAAATGTCACTGTGCTTTAAGTCTCACGTGCTTTAAGGTTTGATTTTGAGAAGTCATTTTCGTTCTTGACTCCCAGAAAAGGACTCGGCCCTCACCAAAAGGTGTTCCCTATCAAAATTCAAAGGTGTAACTTCACTTACTTTCAACTCTGGTCTTGTCTCCAGTCCAAAGAGCAGTGAGAAGGATCCTGACCAAATCTCACAGCTCAGAGGAGAAAATCCAGTGCTTTGGAGCAGAGGCTCCATCTCTCAGTGAGAGCAATAAGGAGCAACAGCTCAAGTCTTCAGTAGCTGGAGCTGGTACTGAAACATGCTCCATTTGAAGAGATAACAGTGATGGGATTTACTTGGTGTGGCATCCAAACCTAAGCAGTGCCATGAGGACTCTGCAGCTGAAAAACATCCTGTGAACCCAGCCCAGGGGGAGAGGAGCAAGACCAATTAGGCATCACGAGAAATGCCGCATTTGTTTCCTCTGAGATCTTTATTTTATTTTATTTTTTTCCCTTTCAACTGGAGATTGGCACTTGGAAAAATCATTAAGCAGCAGTGACCGGAGGGAGTCACGGAGCTCATCATATCTTTGTCATCACAGCTATTGATCAGAGCCACAGTGAAAATGGGCCAACAATGCTAAACAACACCAGGCGAGAGCTGATGAGATGAAGGTCATTAAGAGCCCCGTGCTTGATTCAGGTTTAGAAGACACAGATGACTGGGAGCAGTCCCTGAGACACCATTTGGCCGTAACTTAGGAACAGTGAGGGATTTCTGTAATATATCTGTAGTTTCTTTATTGAGCATAGGGACTGGCATGAAATTCTGCTCAGTCTGTTATACAGACAGTGTAACCAGAATAAATCAAAATTGTTCAAAAAAAAAAAAATCTAATAAAGTACTTTTTCAGCTGTGACTTGTAAGTGTCGCCGTGATGGATGGCAGCACAATCCATTATGCAAAGACAAGGCTCTTAACATGAAATTTTAGAATTCAATTTTACGATTTACAGAGAGGGCCCCCCTCGTATTTACGGCACAGCAGTCTGTTTTGATTCAATCTCGGCGTAATTGAAACCAGGGCCAGGGATCATGGCTAGTCCTGTGGCTGCTTTTTAAAAGGGGAGGAGAAATGACTGCTTGTAACATTAATAATGGAGCTAGGGAGATCGCTTTGCTTGTTAAATCTTACTCAGTTTATCTCCTCACCCTGGTGGCACTGCCAGACCTGGTGAATATGAACACAGTGCCTCCATGCCAGGGATACATTTGATAAGATAAAATCTGGCTGACATGTGGCCAGCAGCATCCTCCATCCCATGGCGAGCATGGCCTGGGGCATTTTTGCTCCTGTTGCTACAGTCCTCCACAGGACAAGCTAGTTTTTCAGTACCTCTTTTTGTTATAATCTCTCATTTTATTATGATCGCTAAATATTCCCCCGTTACACCAAAGAATTTTCATGAGTTTTGTAAAAATAAAAAAATGACCCAAAGCCTTCTTGTGTTTGCTTTGCTTTTTTTCTTTTTTTTTGGGTTGTTTTTTTGGGGTTTTTTTTTCATCTCTTGAATATATTTAAATAAAATTACTTGCGACTGTAGAGCAAACTTCAAACAGACACCTCGGGGGCACGGTGGGCCCTGTTCAGGACCCCCCTTCTCCCTCCTGTATGAAGGGCCATTGCATGTCCTGGGGGCCATTTCCTGTGGCAGTTTTCCATCCTCTGCCACCGCAGTCAAAAGCGACCCAGCCCACCCTAGGGAAATCTTCTGTGTTTCTTTGGTACTCTCCTTTAATTACCATAAAACTTTGTGTTCCTGACCTAGTGTTACATAGCTCAGCTGTTAACTCCCATTCCAGAGGTCAGTGCTTTCTGGGGAGCACAGAAAACGACAAATGAAAATTAGCTAAAAAAATATATACATATATATATATATATATATAATTTTTTTTCCTTAGAGATGGAAATTGTTCAAGCAAACACTAAAACTTTCAAAAAAGAAAAATAAAGTGTTTGGACAGTTCATAGATATTGTTGAAATAACCAATCAAAGAATCACACTTTTCTAAAAAGTAAAATGTTTATTTTGTGAGAGGACTTCTAATGCAGCTCCGGCCAAGAAGAGGACTTTGTATCAAAGCTGCATCTGTAAGCCCAGCACTGAAGACTCTTGTCATTACCCTGTGTAATAATTTTCCTGAAGTCTGGAACTAATTTTTTGAGAAATTTTTTTTTCTCGATACTTTGTGTTTCTAATGCTGTATTCTTGACTGTGTAAATACAACCAGGCTGTAAATAAGTGCAGATGTAGATACCTTCTAGAAAAAAAAAAAGCAAACAGACAGAAATGACCATGTGTAGCCTTCAGTGACAAATAAAAGAATATTTTGTGTTTAAATAGTGTTTTCTTTTTTTTCCGTGAAAATGTTGGATTTCTTCACCCCAGCTGCTTGGTCCTTACATGGAAGATTCACCTGGCAAAAGAGTTGACCAAAATGTCCCCCCAGTCCTCAAATTTGCACCTAAAGGTACATTTCCACCTGCACATAGAGTATGGGATTGCAGGTGCCCCAAGCCTTTGCCAGTCCAAGAGGTGATGCTTGGGATTCAGAGCCTCTCTCTACTGCAGGAGCCCCCATTCCAGTAGAAGGATAAGCTGACTGAGAAACTACATTATGAATTCCAAAAAGTGCTCAACAAATCAGGATAGCATTAGATTCAGTGATACATCCAGCAGAAACCTGTGCATCTGATCCTCATTCATCAGAGAGGGAAGAGAAGCTGGTGCAGCGCATTCCGCAATGACCCAGGGAAACTCTCTTGTGGTTCTTGATACTTCCTGGCCCAGCCCCACTGGCAGCCTGCTCCGGTGCTTCAGGAAAAAATCCAGAATAACTTCAGGAAACAGGGGCCAAAAACGTGTGTTCAGAAAACACGTGTTGAGGGAAGTATCCTTGTGTGGTCCTTGGGGAGAACCTAATGGGAAAATGAAGCATAGGACTGGGCAGTGATCACTGGAGGAGGAGTGGGGAGTTGCTATCCAGCTTTACTGCATGAGCATTGTTCTGCTCTCCAAAACCAGATGAAATTGGGTCTTTTAGAATAAAGCCCAGTTCTGTGTGGGATCCCTCTCCTCTGGAGGTAGATGGCTGTGATAGGGGAAATAAACAGCATCTCTCTCCCTTGACGCCAGGCAGAGCCATAGGAACCAGGTGAGGCCTCTTTGCATGCACGTCTTGAGCAAGGTGAGGGGAGTCCAGCTGCTGGTGGATATTGATGCCTGCAAGGTTTCCCTAAGGTTTCTGCCCTTACTTGGCCATTCCTTGTGGGATGTTATCTTTTCCACCAATATGCTTTTCTTTCAGGGCCCTGTTCCACAGCCTTCATTTTCCAACTGCAGCTCCTCAAGCTGTCCTGCAAAGCAAACGTCCCCTTGACACCAACCAAGTTCCTCCTTTGCTCTCTCTGTGCTATGCTGAGCGGGATGGACACTTGCAGCCCCATGGCACAAAGTCCACTTTCCAGCTGCTGGATAGTTTTAGTTTTTCCATCCTCTGACGTGCTTGGCCACCTTACCTTCAGCAGGATAGTTTAACTTACCTTGTGCACAGGGCAGGGTCTCGCTCCTATGCTCATCAGAGATTTTTATCTCCAAAGGAAGGCGTTGGCCCCTTCTTTTTTGCCCTAGAAAGTGGCTACTGAGATAATTACACTGCGACCCCAACATCCTCCCCCGAGCCTCTGGTTTCCCATGGGTCTGGTCTGGTCTGTTTTCTCCAAATCAGATGCCTTAGTTTGCATCAGGCTGTTACTCATGTGCCTTTTCCTAAGCTGCTCTTAGCCAGGGAATTCATACTCCCCTGTGACAGTGACCTGCCATCCCTCACTTCCTGTGCCACCTGCAGTTTATCATCAAAAAAGACCCTGCCTTAAATCATTGATAATGATATTGAAATGCACTGGACCAAGGACTAATCCCCGAGGATAGCCAAGGAAACAGCAACATTTCAATTTGTCGGTGAACTAGGTTTGTCTCTGCCTCATGTGGCTGTGCCAGATAAGACCAATGTTTTAATCAAAATATTATGGGCAGTAAATCAAGTGCTTTTGGGACAGCCACCCTGCCATGCCAGTCTGATAGGCCAGGGCAGACTTATCACATCATGTCTTTAATAGGGGCCATAGCCTGAGGACTCTGGCTTATCTTTCAGAAGGCTACAAGGAGTCTCTCCAGGCTTTCAAGGTGGGAACAAAGAAAAAAATTGTCCTGCATTCCCACAGGGAAGAAACTAAAGCCTCAACCATGGACCACATGTCATATACAGCTGAAAAGTACTAAAACCAAAGAATGGTGATTATATTTGTCTGGGAGAAGTGAACACAGGTAGAACACAAGCAGTGTGCCTTCAGGTGGGCCATCCCTCCAGGAGTCACTGCTCCAGCCTCATGACCCTCCTCAGGGCCAAAACTGTGCTGCTGGCTGGCAGAGCACATCGCACATGACATCACACAGCTCCCCTGAGCATGGGTCCCTCCAGCACTGTTCAGCCTGCAAGTGTGTCTTGTGAGATGCTCCATGCAGTGATGAGACAGCGCAGGCAGGTAAATCCCAGCTGCAGCGCCCTCCCTTTCCCCTCCTGCACAGCATGGACAGGGCACTGCTGCAGCCTCACACTGGGCCAAGTCCAGGGCTGCAATCCAGTGCTCCCAATGCTTTTGGGCCTCCTCCACAAAGGTGTAGATTCAAGATACAGAAAAGCTGAGCTGCTGCTGAGAGCAGAGCCAGAAATTCTTCAGCAAAGAGATTAGGTTTAAAAAATTATCTGGTCATTAATGCATCCCTTTGAAATAACTTAGCTCAGCCTTTGTCAATTCATAGAAGTTCTAGTTGGAAACAGTCATGTGTAGGTGGTGATCCTTTGCAGAGAATTTTCCAGGGCAAAGGAGCTTCTTTGAATGCAGCCTGCTGAAACGACGACAGTCCAGGCAAGGGAACCTCATGAATTATTGTGACTTGGATGCTTTAAAAACATTTATTGGGTTCTGTCTAAAAAACAACTCCAATCACCAATCCACTACATAAACCACAAACTTCAACACCTCCTTCTCCTCCAGCACAGTGCTTGCAAAACCACAAGCCTTCCTAAGCCCAGACAGCACATCCTTGTCAGGATTCACTCAGAGAAGGAAGGGATGGAATACAGGAACAGGGTAAGCACCACATCCTTACTGTTAGCAGCAGAGCATGCTTGGGCTTAAAACCAGCTCATCTCCCACTCTCTGAATTAAATTATATAGAACTACAGGCAAAACACAGCTCTGAGCTTGGACTTCAACCTGCTGCATTACTCAGTCTGCTTGAGCTTCTCCAAGTCTCCCTCTCAAGGAACAGTGGGGTTTTTTAACCCAAAGCTTAGAAAACTTTTTTACCCCAGGGTTTCTCAAGCAGGAGTCAGTGGGCAGATAATTACAGCAAGTTTATTCAGAAGAGCCACGCCACCAGTGAGATGCTGCAAACCAGTGAGACCACGAGGTGGCTTTGATGGCTGCCTCCAAGAGCAAGAGATGAGAGGGATCTGTTAACTCATTGCTTGCTGTTATTTTCCATCTAGAAGACACTCATGTTCTCCAGGAGTTTTATGCAACCAGACCTAATCTAGAATCACAGAATCTTTTAGGATGGAAAAGCCTCTAAGACCATTGAATCCAACCATTAATTGCCAAGTCCACCACTACACCATGTCCCAAGTGCCACACCCTCACACCTTTTGCATCCTTTCAGGGATGGTGACTCCACCACTTCCCTGGGCAGCTGGTTCCATTGCCTGACAAGCCTTTTGATGAAGAATTTTTGGTGAACTGCCTTGCAGCAGTGACAGTTTTGGGACATTTCAGGAGTGTTGTTTGTACTCCTCAGGCTCTGGTGGTGGCTCAGGAAAAGGAGCCATCAGCCAGCCAGCAGCAGCAAGAGGGAAGTCCCAGAGACAAGGTGGATAAGGAGGAGCACAAAGAAAAATCCAGTGTTGCACTGGACATGTGTGGAATGTTACCTGGAGGACCTCAGCATGCCTGGGTTTTGGTCCAGGAGCCTGAAGTGGCAGCTGTAAGAGGTTAGAGGGTTCTGTCTGTCATTTTGCACATGTGCTGCATTTGATCTAGGGCCCTCTTCTGTACATTCTTGCTTGGGTCAGCTCTGCACTGGGACAAACAGCAGGGGAAAGAGGATTCTGTGGATGGCACTGCTCTGCCTCTCCTCCAGACCCTCCCCAGTGCTCCCTTGCCTCTGGATGTCACGTCAGAAAAAGCCACCTCCAGCCTTTGATAGGGCAGCACCAAGGGAGGTGTCCTGCAGGCCCATGGCCTTGGGAAGCTCAGGGTTTTAAACCTGCACAGCACACAGACACACCAAGGTATGCTGCTCACAGCCTGCAGCTGAAATGGAGCTGTATATTCGCACAGAAATATCTGTGCATAGAGAAATAAGTGTGCCTTTTTCAGAGGAGAAGCCTCAAGAAAGATTTTCATGTATTTATATGCATTTAGCAGATTCTCCATCCCTTCCTGGGCTCCCCCCCACTGTCACAAAGACACACTCCCATCCCTGCTCTCCTCCCTGCAGGTGCACTTTGAGCAAGCAAAGCACCGTGTGATTGCTCCGTGCCCTACATCCCCAGGTCTTGTCATCTGGCAGCTTTTCTAAACACGGCTTTCTTCCTCTCAGCAATTCTGTGGGGACCTTGAGAAATGAATGCAGCAAACATGCCCTGTCACTTCAAAGTTGGAGGGCTGACGACTCTTGAAATGCACTTTTCTACTCGTCTTTTTTTTTCCTACATTCCCCTCTCATGTCTAACACCACCATCTGTGCTGGCACAGGCTCTGGCTCTGGCCTTGAACCTCTGCAAGAGAGTGATCAGGGTCCAAGGATGTTTTCAATATTTCCTATGATCAAGCAGGGAAAGGCAGAGACCTCTATGAAAACCCTTGGGAAGACATAAAAAGCAGTCCTGTTTTTACACTTTGCGACACAAAACTACTTAGAGATGGCCAAATTTTTCCTCCTAAGTTTAGTTTTCTAGGTAAAATGTGTAGAAAAAGAACCCGCTGCCACACACTCCTGTACAACCAACAAAGTGATTGAGGTCTTAGGTGGGCTGGTTGTGTCTTCTGGCCATCCCCCTCTTCACGGGACCAGCATCCTCAGGAATGTGGACGAACTGGGTCTACAGTAAAATAATTCAGCTGAACTTGATGGAGAAAACCCAACCCAACCTTTTAATTCAGGTTTTTCCTCTTCATCTTTTATTTTCCACTCCTGCAATAAGAAATGAAATGCTCCCCAGCATCCCAGCAGGAAACATGCTGTGAGGGACTCAGCTCCTAAACCAGGATGAAATTGCAAAGCCAAAAATGTCTTTCAGAAAGGTCCTCATTCAGGAATGGGCTGAAGTACCCATTTCAGCTGGGGCTGCAATGAGCATTAGAGCCCCACTTGTGCTTGCTCAGACACTTGAATCTCACTTCTTCCTTTTTGCTTTCTGCAGCTCTGGCTGCTGCCTGACTCCTTCCCCTCATGCCAGTGTCTGTGACCTTCCCATGCCCCATTAACCCTCATTTTGCACCCATCTGTGGATTCTCAAAGACAGGAGCCCACAAAACAGTATGCCAACTCCATATTTAAAACAGTCTGTTTCTTTTCTTTCCTTACAGGACCTCCTCCCTTGTGTGTTCAGACCTCATTCCTGCTTGTTTTCCTTCTTTTCTCGCTCTGCAGTGGATTTGGGCCTCCCTGGGCACACAGGGGACTGGAGTCCAGCTGTGACATTATTGGGCTGGTCAGGCTGCATGGCCTTACAGACACAACCAGCACTTGACTCCACCACAGCAGCTGCACCTGCAACACCCTCAGCAAGGCTGGCCTGCAGCACAGCCCGTGCTGCTCTTGGGCAGCTCCTCTGCCAGCTGCCATCCAAATCCCTGGACTGATGAAATGTTAATGGTTGGTAATTTCCACGGCTTACAGCAGAAGAAAGTGCTGGGCTAGGAAACCTCCTGTGTCCAGGCTGATGAGCTGAATTTGAGCCTCCTGTTTTCAGTCCTTTCCTGGTGCAGCTGCTGCTCTGCTGAAAAAAGTGGGGAAGAAAGGAGGTCAGGTAGAGCTGGAAGGGAGAGTTTGGACTTTTTGGCCAAACAGTGGTTAAAATCTCACACAAAACCTTTACCTCTGTACAGAATGATTTGGGTATGTTTTTAAAATTTTTATTCTTTTACCACAAGCCAATCTTTGCAACAAAAAGGCTGTTATACAATAAAGATTTCTTTAAATTTCACTTAAATATGTAAAAACACTCACTTTCATTAATCCATAAAGAAAAAAGTCATGTTTTGATAATCCTAGAGTTTCCCTGGAAATTCTTACTGAATCTATTCAAACGTGACTCAAGCTCACAAAGCATTTTGGTTGTCCTACACGTCACTTTGACAAACGCGTTCGTGCTCCAAACACCGTGGTTGTTACCTGTCAGCTTGTGTGCAAGGGGGATAAAATAAGAGGTTTAAAGCAATCATTTCCTTTTTAACATCTTCTTCTCTTAAAAGAAAATCTTGAGGTGTTTGTCAGCCTAACTTTTGATATTTGCTCTGCCAATGGATCAGACTGCTCTGATAATAAAAATGAAATAAAATCAAAATATGTGACAGCTATGGATAAATCTCCTTTTTTGAAAATAACTCAAATACGAAAAAAATAACATAGCTGAAGCCTGCAGAAAATGTCCAGTACTCCAATTACTGGAGATAAATTCTACATAGCCTGTACATTTTTTTTGAATATGAGTTTATTTTGACATGATCTATGCATTTTCAGCTGCTGGAAAGGAGAAAAAAATAATTCCCAAGGCTATTCAAGATAAGCCATAGTTTCCTATCTCTTTTAACTGAAAATACCAATGAAACTTCTTCCAGTTATTCCCCATCTTCCTCTGGTCTCTTCTTATTAGTCTTATCATTTTAGTGCCTCCTTTGATATATAATCCCTTTATGTTGTGCAATGATAAATCAAAATAAAGTGCACCACTGAATGATTTTATTGTTATTAAAAGGTCAGCAGTAAGAGGGTCGCATCCTATCACATATCCTAGAGAATTAATGGGAGGTGCATTAAAAAAAAAAGGAGGCAGCGTGCCTCTTGAATATGTTTAAAAGCTACAGCATCCCTACAGCTGGGCTTTGTGATGGATCTTGCAACACAGCCTGGCCCAGGCTGCAAAGGCTACAAGAAACACGTCCCTGTCCTTTGGAGGGGGCTGCAAATGTCACCCCTGGCTAATGGGAACCCTGAATTAGTAACAGGTCTGCTGTGTGGAAGGTGATGTTTCCCCACAACCTCCCAAGTGATCAGGGCCCATTCTACACAGCCAGACTCTGCATTATCCCCACCACAGGCCCCTGCTGCCTTGGCAGCCAGGAGATGCTGGAGATGCCTCAGGAAGGGTCGTTTTGGGACATTAAAATCTTCTTCAGGATGTTTATCACTCCCTCTCTCACACGGTAATGACGTCTGGAAGATGCATTTATTTAGCATTCATCAAGGACCTGTCAATAAGCTGTTTCCGAAAGTGTATTTAAAATATATCGCTGTGCCTTGTCCCATCACTGGCATGAATTGCAACAGTCGGATCCTGCAAGAGCTTAGCATGATGCCCAGGAGAACATCCCCCAGGGTATCAGATTTTTTCCTCTCTGTACTTCAGGAGCAGCAATCTGAGTGCTGCCAGGTGAGGGCAGAAGATGTCCAGCGGCAGATGGAGACAAAAAAAAGGGAAGGTAAGGAAGTGCACAAGAGGCAACACAGAAGGGAATATGGAAAATGTGTGGTTCCAGACAACCCAAGAAAAAAAAGTTGATGAAAAGCTCCCTCATAGTGGGGATTGGGAAAAAAAAATGGTTGGATTTTCCCCCATGCAGTTGCAACCTGCTCATTTTGGAAAAAAATTTTTAAAAAATAGCAAAGAAAGATTAAATTGCTCATGATTGTACATTCTCAGTGTTTTACCCAGCTCGTGTAAAAAAAAAAAATTCTTCTTGTTTGGATGGAAGAACTGACCAGAAATCAATGACCAGACACAAAATGACAGAATTAACTGCTAAAGCACAGGCAGCAACAGGCAAGTCAGAACCCCCAAATCCCTGAGCGCACTGGGGAACGTGGCACAGGCTCAGACCTCCTGTACTGCCAATTTGGGCAGCAAGTGGTCATCGACCGCCCCTGCTCTCCCCCTGCTCTGCCTGATTTCTGGAGCAAACCACCTGCCAGACGCGCATCCATCCAGCAGATCTCCTACCTAGGACCAGCCTCCAGAAACCGCCCAATTTTCAGTGACTTCGCCTCTTTCTCCTGCCCTCTGCCACCCGACGCGGTGCACGGAGCTTCGGGAGCTCAGTTTAGTGCAGAGAGGTCCGCCGTGCTGGGCCCCGCAGGGCGGGGATGCCGTGTGCGAGCAGAGCGAGCAGGGGCAGCAGGAATTGCCGGGGCGGTGGTGGCAGATGTCCCCGCCGGCCGCGCATCCGCGAGGCGCACGGGCTGTGCGCGCAACACAAACACATCGCTCGGTGTTTGCTCACAAGCGGCTGGGGCGAGCTATTAACACTTCATTAATACGTGATGAAAGGCAAATTTAGAGAGCTCCCCAAAGTGACTGAGATCTCCGAGGGGCCCATAAATGAAATGATAATGCAATGTAAATAAGGCTGCGGAATACAAAGGCTGGGAATTAGCGGGTGATCTAACAAAAGCAGCTGGATATTACCAGAAGTGCACTCCCCATCTTCCCTCCACTTTCCCCAGTTTCGCGCAAAGGTGATACTGCAAGATTATAAAATGCAAGAACAAAATTTCCATCTCCAGACCAAAAAAAAATTTAAAAAAAGTTTGAAATAGAAAAAATACAGGTTTATATAGATACATCAAATTCTCCCGCATTTACCTTTAGTGGGCTTTTTCCTTTCCCCTCCTCCCCTCCTCCACCCTGCCCTGCTCCCTGGCTATTTCTGTAAAAAAAAAAAACAGACAGAAAATACAGCAGTATGCAGACGACATAGTCCTAGCATTTCAAAAATTGGATTTGATGTGTTTCTTTGGACTATTTTGAAACAGTATCGGTCCTTATCTCACTAAATATTTCACAGCTGTGCCACCTGAAATCCCTAGAGGAGTGCCTGTGTTGCTCATTAACTCAGACAGAATTAGCTTGGGTGATATTGTCTGACTTTGGCCAATGACACCAAACACATTTTAGGCAGAGAGTGGATAGCAAGGAGAGAAGTCCATTAACATTAATGTCTTTCTAACCATTAAAGAGGCCATTAGTGTTTGTGCTTATTTTTAGTATATTCAAAAAGGACAGAGTGAATCCACTCTCAGCCCCACAAATACATCTCTGCCCATTTTCAGGTATTTATTTTGCATCAGGATTTTGTTCCAACCTTGAGGTCATTGTGCCACCAGCCATCCAGGAGAACAGATAGATTTTCATGCACACATGAAGCCAAAGCTGTCAGTGATCCTTTTCAGACCTGTCACATATAGTAGAAGCAGCTTCTCCTCCAACACAAGTGATCAAAGGAGGTGTCCATCCTGTCCACCATTAGGCTCCAAAGTGTTGCCATCCATCCCACTAATTGTGATGCTCTCCCATTACAGTCAATCCAGAGCAATAGGGCTGTGATCCATCTCATCCCAAGACAGATGGTTGCATTAGGGCAGCTGCTTCGTGCTCCAGAACTCATTGTTCCTCTTCACTGGCTATGAAGGAGGTGAAGCTGAGCTCAGAGGCTGGTTGCCTTTGGCTGCCAGGAGTCTCTCCCTCACTGACACCTCCTTGGCCACATGCACTCATCCCACCCAAGGGAACAGACTGGGAACGTGGCCTCAGAAGATGTCTGCATGGAAAGGAAAAGCTTGAAATATTCTTCAGCAGTAAATCTATTCCCTAAAAACAGTTTTTTAGCAAGTAGCTGGGAGAGATTTTCTTGGAGGCTCTGTGAAGAGTCAAGGAAACATGGAAAGTTACGTGTCTTTGGGGGGAAAAGAAATTCCTGGCTTTCCAGGGGGATGTTAATTACTACCAGATGGTTATGAGACAGTTCACAAATGCCATAAAATAGAAGGACTCCTACATCAGGCTACCCATTGCATTAAAATACGAGTTATTCCTTCTTTTGTGAATGGAATCCACCAGCACTGATCTGCTCAGGCCAAGACAAGAAGGTTTATATCCCTGCCCCAGCCAAGCCCCTGGCTGCTGCTCATGTGAGCCTTCTCTGATCAGGTCAGTGGGCCCATTTTTCCCACCACCATGCTCCTGGAAACAATTTTTCACAGAAATGCAATGTGAAGTATGTTTTTCATCACTTCTGGCCCTTTGCACTCTCATTCCACATCCCTCTGTGTGTTGGCTAATGTGAGAACGGTAGATGCTGCCCATTTCCAAACCTGGGATGAAAGTCGAGGGATTTTTTCATCTTTCCATGAGCCAGTTTGGTTAGCCTTATTATTGCTATTGGCACATGGACCAGCAGTCATCAATAGCCAAATGCACAGCACTTGCCACAGCTTCTCTGGGTGGCAGGGCCTAACAACAACAGCCTGCTACTTATTAAGTCGAATACATCCAGTTTTATATCAATTGACAGATGTCTGGTTATTTGGCACAAAAACAGGAATTGAATTCCCACGGATGCACAATTATTTTGAAATACATGTTATTCAGAAATCTAGTTACCTTCACAAAAAATGCAAACATCTACTTCTTCCATGATGAGCAGCAGCTCTTTGCATCCTCAGCTGAATTAAAGTAATTTATTTCCTTGTCTCTGAGGGGAAAAAGAGAAAAAGAAAAGGCCCAGAATCACGTCCAAAGCTTAGCAAGGCCAATTGCTGACTAGCAAACATCTGTCCTGTACCCATGCAAGCCCCACCAGGGAAGTGCAGTCTTCCCAAGTTCTGGAAAGGAGGACAGCAGTGCTGCTGGATTCCCGGCTGGAAGCGATCCATGCTGTACACATGGCTTGGATGCAGAGAGCTGCAGGAATGCCACTGCAGTTTAAGGCCAACCAGCAACTCATGTTTTCATCCATTTTCTCTGCATACACTGCAGGGTTTATAAATCTCCACTTTGTATCCAGAATATTCCTGGGAAACAGATTGCTTATGACAAGTATTTCTTTTTTATTATTTTATTTTTTTTAATATAGGGTTCATTTTTGCTTTTTTTTTTTAATTCAATGTGCTTCCATTTTGTTATATATTGCAGAAGACAAATTTCCCAGCTGGTTATTTCCAATCATTTATAACACTGTAGTGAGACTCCGTATTTTTATATCATACCATATATCTGAAATACATTGGAAAATATAAAATTATATGAAACTGATAATAAATACATCTCAACAGACAGACACACACATGAGAAAAATTTCTGATTTTCTTCTCTGCCATATTATGTCTTTATGTATTCTCCATGTATCACTCTCCAAGGCTTTTTCTGGGAGTTTACCACCAGGAAACCAGCAAAAGTGAACAGCCTGTGCTGAACAGCATCCATTTAATTGCAGAAGCTGTTCTCTCCTAGGCTCAGAAAATCTCAGGTTTTCTTCATGTTAACGAGTCCTAAAAAAAACCCCTCTATGTCCATTACTTGAACTGTCCATGACAGAGCAATAGGCCCAACCAACCCTGGTTAGAGGGGCAGCAGGTGGGAGAATTGGGGCACAGGCAGCCCTGGCAGCTGGGGTGAATTAACCCATCCCTTGCAGATGGCATTTGTGACCCACTGGTGAGCCTGCAGTCAAAGTTATGTGTCTTCTGATGGCTGTCTTGGTCTGGAAAATGGGCACCATGAGGAGCCAACATCTACCAGCTCTTAGAAACCCACTGTAAGCAGAACTGGAGGCCCTGGAGGCTACACAGGAGGCCCCAGCAGTGAGGAACAGAGAAGAAAGGGAGATGCATCTCCTTTTTCTGAGAGCTGCTTATAGCACACAGAGGTGCCAAGTTGTGTAGCATCCATCTCTCCTGTGATCCCCTAGCCCCTCCCTGGCAATAAGGAATACAACCTCAAGGTAGGGGAAGTCTTAATATTCTCATGGGAAACTGAAACACTGAGATTTCAAATAACTGTCCAAGATCATGTATGAAATATGGGTCGGAGCATGTCAACTGAAAAGCAAATTCTTGCAGTTTCACACTGGCTATAAAACCTTCCCCCCTTAACACGAGAGGGTTTGATGAGAGATCAGTACCCACTCTGGTCTCCCTGGGAGAAGCAGCACAGTCCCAGGATATATCACTGCATCTCCCGCTCAAAGGGGCCCTTGCCTGCAGCAGAGGTGGTTTGGATATAGAAGGGGGTGACTCCGTGTACCAGACCCACCAAAGTGATCCTCACCAGTGCTTCAGGATGTTCTTTACTTTGTGAAATGGCCACAGTCAGGTATTGCCAACAAAAGAGCACCACAGAAATGTGCCCCAGCAATGGGACTCAACAGTAACTATGAACCTGGGGGGTCCCCCCACTGCCAATCAGGACACTGCCACCCAGGTGGGAATCAGGGGGTTCCACAGACCAAACTTTGCTCTTAACCATGTTGTTACCTTTGGAAAAGGCACCAGGACAGCTGGAAACAAGTCCTTTGTTTCCTGACCCATCACAGAGTCAGGCAGCTGTCCAGGACCAGTGGCACTGCATTCACAGCAGCATTCACTTGTGTCACCATGGGGTACCAGCTGCTGACCCACATCCAGCCCCTGTTTCGTCCACCTGCTGTCCCCACACCCCTGAAAATGTCCTAGCTAAGTTTTATTTCACCCACTTTTTTTTTTTTTTTTTTCTTTTTTCTGTTTTTTTTTGGGGGGGATGCTGCAAAGCATTCACAGCAGGCATCACCAGTCTCTGCTTGGAGTGGGAAATACTTCCAGATGCTCTTGGAAGCACCTTTGATTCACAGCATGCTTTTTGTTACAGTTAAACAGGGAGAAAAGCATCTCCCTTCCATGAGTGTTTTTGTGGGATGGAAAAACTATTCAGAATTCAGGGTGGGGAGAAAATCTAACAGAGTTCACTGTTTTCTTGGATTTTACCCTGTTCCAGATGCTCAAATTCCTCTTCCATCAGTTGTCACTGCCTATTTTTCTCTTGTTACTATAGGGGGAAAAAATAATGTTTAAGTATGAAGCCCCAAAGAGCGTTGTGTGGCTTGTTTTAGTTCCACCCTGAAAGACCCAAAACAGAAGGTGGGAGGTTTTATAATCATGTATGCTACATTTCATAACAAACTCTTTTCACAAAGAGAAGAAGGCAGCAAGATCTTCCTGCCACTGGAAAGTTTTAGAGGTCTTCATGTGAGCAACCTGACATGTGTCAACAGGACCACAGCATATCTTTTAGATGCCAGAGGACCACACTAAGTCAGGTGCCCAAAAAGAGAAATTTTCAAAACAAGTTCAGAAAATCATGGCTACAGTTCTGGTGCTTTATTTGACTTGGTGTGAAGAGGGCCTCAAGCTGTGTGAGTGAGCGAGCATTTGATGTCAAGAAGGTGAGATTCTAGGGATGCAGAAGCCATTTGGGGTGGCTTTTCTAAAGCAGCCAAATGTTGCTTCCATTTTATGGAACTGGCTCAGGGCTTAGGAAGGGTTTCCAGCAGCCCCTGACTCTGCTGGTGCAGGTGCAGGAGTGGGAGGTGCTTTAGGCACCACAGCATGCATAGGACACCACAGCCTATTAGCAGCTCGTGGTCACAATGAGGCATACAGAGCCTGGCTTTCCCTCTAACTGGCTTTCTAATTTACTGGTCAAACTCTTCTGCTCAGTAATCCAAGCTAATTAGGAAAGGTTACATAGGTGGTTTGCCCTCCTTTCTGGTGCTGCAGACACCACACTGGTCAGGACCTGCACAGGAAGGTGCCATTGGCACCTCCAGGATTAACCATGGCAGTCTGGATTTGCTGGGCTCACAATGTGCCAGTGGTACAGGAACTTGTTTAAGGAGCAGCAGCCTCGGACTGGTGAGGTTCAGAGGAGACAGCATGCTTGCAAGATTCTTAATCCCCAGGCTGTGATGTGCCAGGATTTTCCCCCAGCTCCTGCCTCTGCAGTCACACTGCCAAGTGGCCATGAGAACTTGATGTTTGGACAAAAAGAATAGTTTCCTAATCTTAAAGCAGAATTAAACACACTATAAAGATGTCAGCAAAATGTTTTAACCCACATCCACATAAAAGCCAATACTGCTTGTGAATGCCAAGCAACCTACATGGCTGGAGATAGCAGGGTCACAGCTGCTTCCATGAAAACCCAGTGGTGTAGCTGCTCATTGCCTGGGAAAAGGCCTCCACATACCCTTTCTAATTAGTACATTAACCCACAAAGTTCACTCACTCTGTGTCCATGAGCATCCACAGAAACTGGAAGGTTGGCTTATCGTAAATTCCCGTACTGCTTAGATTCCAACCACTTGGGATTTTCCAAAAGATGCCATCATGAATCATGTGCTTTACTGTAATACAGTTAAGAATGAAAGTGTGTTCCTATAAGACATTATTGTTTGCAACTAAAGCACACATTATGGTTGTAATTAGCACACAGGGAAAAAATCTGGTCTATGACAAGTGCAGGTGATCATGGTAATAATACCTGCACAGATGCAGTCCCTGGACCATAGCCCAGTCTCAACTCCATTGGTAATAAACCAAGGGAAGTTAATGAATTTGATTGAATTTGTTCAATGTAACAGAAAAAAAAATGCCCCACTGGATATTTTTAAACATATGTACATATGTATGTGCATTTTAGATGGCTTGATAAATCCACAGCTATCTGGATTTGGAAGTAATCTCACCTGGTCTGTAGCCAACATGCTTGAAAAATTACTTTATGGGCAGCAATAATAATTCCTCTTAGCCATAAATCAAAGCTTCTCAGGAGGGAAAGATGCATCATGGATTTTTTTTTTGATTCCTCTTCCCAGAAGGTCTTACATGCAAGGCCATATTAAAAGACATTTTCAAATGAAAACTGAAAATAGTTTCAGAAAGTAAGAGAGCAGAGCGCATGGGGCTTAGTTTGGTGCTAAGGCAATATAGGCTGAAGGAGAATATTACAAGCCGTGATTCATCTGATGCAAGAGACTTTGCTTTCAAAAATAAAGCTGCACAGCAGAAGGGTCAAAATTTTACCTGGGATTTAGGATTATGTTATCTGCAGTTCTGCAACATGGTGGCAGAGAGAAAAGTCTCCTTGATAGTGCTGATAGTGGGAATTGGAGACTGAGGATTAAGCAGCGGCACAGATAGCAACCAGCTTTCTTCTGTTAGCCTTTCATACTTTGCAAAAAAAATTGGAAAAGGATGCCTGCCCACACGAGGCAGACGTAAGCTCTGTGCCGTGTTGATGAGGCGCTGGGCAGGAAACAGATAACTACCAAAAAAAGTTGCACTATTACTTAAACCAGGGGTGAAGGAATGTCTGAGAACTTCTAAGAGGGCTGTGGTTTGGAGGAAAGTTTCCAAAACGCAGGAAGCACAGATGTGAAGAGGAGGGTTAAACCCTGCCCCAACCTTCTCAAACCAAGGGCACTCTTCACAGTTCCTGTTGTGAGCTAAGGCTTGCAGTTGTGCTGGAGACGTGGTTGTGGCAAACAGACTTCTGGTCACTGGTATTCCCTCCTCCAGCTGCTCACTCCTGCTCTCTTTCTGGGACAGTGGAGTATCTCTGCATCCATGTGCTCATCCAAGGGCTGCTGATGGCCCAGAGCCTTGTGGCAAAGCCAAATGGTGGCATCTGCTCCAGCTGAGGAAGAGGGTCTCATATCACTCGAACATTTCTGTGCATGCAGTGCAATCTCTCTTTTCACCAGAGCCCTCAGTAATAAACAGAGGATCCCTCTGCGGATCCACAGGCCTGAAATCTGTTGTGAATCAGACTGATTTCCAGGCATTTGTCCATGGAGCAGAGGGTGTGCAGAGGAAAGGCTCCAAGGAAAGGCTCCACTCCACATTTTGGCACCATTCAGCCCAAAAAGATATGCAGACCAGACAAACAATGGAAGGAATTTTGCAAGGAAGCAGTATTTAAAAACTCAGAATTCACTTAGCCTTGCACAACCAGTAAAGAAATTGCTGGAAGCCAGCAGTACAAGAAGTATTTCCCTGCTTTGAATGTGAGGGGTTGGATGGGTGACCACCACAGGTCCCTTCCAACATCAACTACTCCATCAATGAGGGTCAGAACAATGCTTTGAATTTTCTAAGGCTCCTTTCACCAATAAACCAGCCTCACACTTCTTTCCAAACACCAAACTGCACCACGCCCCATCAAGACCATTTTTGTGCATTTGAACAACTGCAGAAGAGCTTAAGGCTCTGCTGGGTTGAAAAAACAGATCCAAATCTCACGAGTGAGTGACACAGGCCCAGCAGAAGAGCCCAGATCTTGCAACACCCAAACTAATACCATAACCTTGCTTATTAAAGGCCGCTCCCTCCGCAGCTGCAATCCCAGGCACAACTGTGTGCTGCGGGTGCACGTGCTCCTTGCTTGCTGAGATTTGCTCTTCCCACAGCCAGAGGAGAAATCCCAGCCAGACCCCGTGATGGGAGACAGATGCGGAGCCACTCCCAGCATCCTGCTCTGCCTCACGCACTGTCTACCACATCACCACCTAAATTGGTTCCAGCATCATCCTCACTGCTGATGAGGTGCAAAGCAGACGAAAGGCAGCCAGCCCTCGCTGTGCCAGCTGGAAGAGGTGAGCTTTGGTGTACAGCTACAGACTCGACTCAAACGGGTGCCACCAGTCAGATCTCGTGCCAGAAGTTCAAAATGCCTCTTTACAACACAGGAATCACTTGGGCCTTGCATTTATCCTTGGTGCTGCATAACGTTACTCACTAACATTACAGAAGTAGATAGGAATGTCCAGGTTGAGCAAGAAATTGCTTGAACAGGTGCCAAGACATCCCAGACTAACTGGGTAAGAAAGCCAATGTCCATCCACCCTGTCTGTTGCATTCCACGTCTAAATTCATCCCCCATTTAGTTGCTCTCTGCACCAGGGCCAACATGAAGGTGTGCTCTGGCCATCAGAGCCAAAAAAATTATAGATTGGGTCACACGTTCAAAAAGTCAAGTGGAAGAAAGAAGGCTGAGGGACTCTTGTTCCAAGGAATGGCAACAGGAGGTACATTGTGACCGGTGTGATTTGGAGCACAGGGCTGGCACTGGCTCCTGGACTGGAGGTGGGATTGCACAGAGGCAGCCTGTAAAGCTCTGCTCTGAGGGAAGAACATCACACAAAGAGAGTAGAAAGGAAACAGGGATGTGAGACAGCAGGGAACCTGATAGGCAGATTTTGGCTGCTTGCAACAGGATTGCAGTGCAGAAGAGAGGCTGGGCTTGGGCCAGAGCTCTCAGCAACCTCTGGTCCTGGAGGTAAATGTGGTTGACAACCTCCCTGGTTAAGCTCTGCAACAGGGTACTGTTAGATTAATGGCTGGACTCAATGAGCTTAGGGATTTTTTCCAACCTTAATGTTGGAAATGCTGTGATTCTGTCACTGAATTTCCTAATTCTTCTGGCACCGAGCTGCAACAAGAGGAAGCTGAGCTGCAGGAAAACACCACAGGCCAGCGTGTGCTCAGCACTAGCAGGAGTCAGAGGTGGCTCAGTGCAGTGGTGGACTCTGCAGGTCCAGCCCTGGGCACAGGACCTTATGGGAGAGCATCTCTCACATTGAGATCAGCCTACAGGAATTTGAAGGCAGAAAAGTGCAGCAGCTGCATTGGATTGGACAACTGGATGAAGCTGGATGAGGTTTTCCAAAAGGAGATCATAGAGCAGAGCTCACAGGACATGATTCCAGCGGTGTTTGTGAGGAGTTGGCTGCTTGTACAGAGGCTGGATTTCTGTTCCTGTCCTGTCCCACGTTGTCATGCATCTTCTCCAAACTATTCATTGTATGTCATCTGCTCAAACATCAGCTTCCTCAGCTGCTGCCCCTCTGGATCCATCTGTGCTGGGTGAAAGCGTGCAAGCCTTCTCAAATGGGGCTTGGCTGACCAAGGCTGTGCAGAGGCAGAAAGGGATTTACAAATAGTGAAGTTCACATGTCAGTTCAGGTATGCTCAGAAATGGGACAATAGCGTGAGTGGCTTTTGAGCTCTGCCCTGAGAGACCAGCATGTACGTCTGGACTGTTTCTCCTGTGCCATCCTCCTGGCCAGTCACCTAGTGCTCCACCAAAAACCATGAAGTTTTACCCCAGGCTTAGCTGGATGCCAGTGCAGAACAAAACAAATTCCCATGCGCCTACTTATTCATTGTGTTCTCTGATTTCCCGAACACCTCCCCTCCTTCTCCTAAGCAATAATGCAAGGCACAAATTATCCACCATCCCCTGACAGCTATTGATTCACGATGCTATCAACAAACCAGAACGACACATACGTCTTATTCAATGAGCAAACACTCACCCATGATAGCACTGGCAGCAAGGAGACCCAGATAAATTTTGTGAATAACAAAAATTCATGAGTACTAGAGAATTAATAAGAGTTCTAAAGCTCATAGAGTACATAAAGTACTAAAGAAGACATCCAGATTCTTTCTATACATCCTTAAACTGAATTACTGAGGAACAAGGTATTTTCACTGTAAATTACTTGCTGTTCTAAGTCATGGATAAAGAAAAAAATAAATCCACTGTTTGAGAGCAATAATAGACCAGTTCTTTCCTCTGACATGTCCCCAGATAAAGTCCTCCAGAACATCAGCACAACAGTTCTGCTGCCAAGCAACAGGCAGATGCCCAGACAGCTGATGATTTTTATCACACAGATGACTGCCAAAGGTAAAACATGGGCAAAACCAGCAGTAGATTTCTTCTCCCCACTTATTTTTCCCACCCCCAGCAACTTCATTCAGATTTGACAAGCAGCAGGTGTTGTTTCATATTTTCTTCCACATCTCCAGACAAATGAAAACAGAAATGCAATGTATTCAGACTCATGCCACTGACACCTGGACCTAAAGAGAGCTTCTTTAGTTGCCAGGAATGTGTTGTTGCACACCAAGATCCAAAATTAGAGGGCAGCCTTGGACAGCTTCCTTGGTATGCTCCAAGGAAGCATCTAAGCCTTCATGTGGGGTTAGATTTCCCTTCCCTTGCCAGGTGATTTTTCCTACACTCAGACAGTCTCATGTGTGAAGGCAGAATGAACTGTGGCGAGACAGCAACAAAATGAGTTGGCAGAGAGTGTGCACTCCCACGTGCCCTGTGTGTCCCTGTGCAGCCAGCTCTCAGGCCAAGGAAGAAGGCTCCAATCCAGGAGATAAAGCATGCCCATAATCTGTACAAGTCCACATACATGAGCTGCATGACTGAATTTTCTTACAGCAGCTTTAATCCAGGGCTTTTCCTCTCCATAGCGCACAAGTGCAACTTTGTGGAGCGTGGAACAAAATCAATATTCACCCAGAGCTGTATCACAGAAAACTCACACTCCATGAATATAAAATGCCTGTGAGGAGTTTAAAACATTCCTAGAGTATAAAATCAGATATAGGGCTAAGCATCCAGAGCTTCCCTCAGTACTTTTGGAAAACGGGATCTTTCCAGACTCTTTTTGAAAGTGAAGGTGCACATCTTCTTGTGTAATTCAGAGAAAAGTAATTCCCACTCTCTGAGAAACCAGTTCCAATAAATGGCAATAAATGGGTAATCTAGAGGTTGAAACTGAATCTGATTCCTTCGAGACAGCTCAAGCCATATCTCCCTACTTCCTCTGCTGCTTGTCTTGAAGACTCATTGCAATGCAAGAGAACTCCATTTTTCTGAGGTCAGCAAATATTTTTTAACAACTTCAGAACCCACCTGAAACACAAGAGCTGTCTTTTTTCTGTTTTTTTTTGTTCAAGTTAGATAAATATCCTTTTGCACTATGGCTTAAACAAATGCTCAGGTACAGTGTAAAATAAATGCTACACAGGATCCTTCATTATCTTGTTGCCCAAAGAGTCTGGCACTACCTTAGTAGAGCCTTCCTAAGAATTGAAATGGTACAGATATGTCACTGTCAGACGGAATGGAAATGAGAGAAAAGGTGGAGACCTTCTAGGGGCTTCAACCAGAATTTCTATTGAAATAGCAAACCAAGCAATGTCATTGTGTGCTGGTTTTCAGTGTTATGCTATACCCAACAAATGGTTGGTTCAGTGACTGTCATCAATTGAGGAAAAGGAAATACATCACAGATTTTTGGTCACATGGCCTTAATTTGTATGAGGTAAAAGTTCATTATCATATATAAAAGAAAACATCAAGATGTTGAAATCATGTTGTCCTGATGTCAGAGCTCCTACACTCAACAAGGAAAGAGAAAACTGTACACTCACTCTCCACCTCTAAACAATTAAGGAGCACAATGCAACCATCAAACACCTTCTGAACCAGGACAGAAATTGTCCTCTAACCATAAGGCCCATCCGGTTCCCAACTTTGCATCCTCTTCTTTTGCTAAAGAAAAAAGTGTCAGCTTTTGAGAATGAAGGCATGGGGATAGTACTCCCATCTCAGACTGTGATAACTCACATAAAAAGCCTGAAGAAACAGTTAATGAAATTTTGGCATGAAGTCACAGCCAATAGCAAGAAGATTGGAATTTTGTCATTTAAAGAATCTGACAGTAAGGCCATTAGGTCTTCTGAATGGCTCAAGTTTCAAATCTCAAACAACTCAAATCCGTATTGAACTTCCTGCCTGACAGCACAGGTCTGGAAAAAAAGTGCCACTTGCTGGTGAAATTTCTCTTTGTTCAGAGTTATTAGCATAAATGAACAGCAATCTGTAGGGCTACTCAGACACGCTGTTGATATCTTTGCTTTCAGCAGCAATTTCTTCTTTCTCTGAAAGAAACACTGTACTTGATCCCCTCTGCTCAAGGCTTCTGGCTAGGAACAGTTCCTCCTCAGTACATGGGAAATTTTCTTCCTATTAAGTCTCTGTTTCACCTACCCCAAAATATTACTGAGATTTTCTAACTGGGATTTGCAAAACTTCCTCGTGAACATGCTCTGAATTCTCTCTTCCTGTTTAACTGCTTAGCTCCTACAGTCTGTATTTTTTATTTTCCTGGAGGCAAGTTTGATGTAATCTTTACCAAGCTCTCACAGCTTTTCAGAAAGCAGCACTGAATGCCTTGGAACTCACAGAATCTCCCTTGTAAGCTCATACCTTTGCAGAATCCATCTCTTAAAGGTAAGTGGGACATGGTGAAATTTAGTTACGCAAAATCTTGCTGTCCTAGCTGAAATTTTGCCTGAATGAGGGACTTGATGTGATTCAAAAAATGGTCAGTCAGCCTGGAAAAATGCCCCTCTATTTCTGAATCTGCAATTTCCCATCCTTACCAAGCCCACCACCACCTTGTCCCATGAGATGTAGGCAGAGGACTGGAGGGTGCTTTGCAATCACATCTCCTGCTGGACCACAGGGGAACAGAAAAATGACAGAGAAAAAGTGACCGTGTTTGCAGGGGTCTTAGGATGAGGGAAGAGACAAGAATGTTGACTCCACGTTTCAGAAGGCTTGATTTATTATTTTATTATATATATCATATTAAAACTATACTAAAAGAATAGAAGAAAGGATTTCATCAGAAGGCTAGCTAAGAATAGAAAAGGAATTATTACAAAAGCTTGTGACTGGCCGAGACAGACCAGACAGCTAGACTGTGATTGGCCATTAATTAGAAAAAACCACATGAGACCAATCACAGATGCACCTGTTGCATTCCACAGCAGCAGATAATTATTTTTTACATTTTGTTCCCGAGGCCTCTCAGCTTCTCAGAAGAAAAAATCCTAAGGAAAGGATTTTTCAAAAAATATCATGGCTACAAGAAAAAGCAAAGTAAAGGACCCAGACACTGTGTTCTTTGTGTGGCATCAAAAGCTGTTAATTTCCCAGGGCAGAAAACCTTCCCCATCTGCAACACTGCAGAAAAGAAAGCAACTGAGAAGGTGCCAAGCTGAAGTATGGAAATCAGGGGCAAGAAGAGGTTTTGCTCTGCAAAGGAATGGCTACATCTCAGCTAGAGACCCGTGTATGGGATCCATGACCTTGTCTGGGATACTCTGCTATTACCTGGAGGAACAAAGCTTTGGAGAAATCACAAAACATTCGGAAATTCCTGGGTATTGGTATGAGGGAAAGTAAAGGAAATGGGAGTTTATTTTCACTGCAAGAGGCAGAGGTGAGGTAGTGATCTAATTGCCAACTTTGGAAATTATGGAAAGCCTTGAAATTCCTCCTAACAAACCGCTGCACATTAGGAAAACATGGCAGTGTAGAAGTGTGCAATGTGAATGCTGGTGTTGCTTTCCCTGGAAGGAGAATAAACATATGGACCATATTACCAGGGAGATCTAAGGATGGGAAAAAAAAAGAAAAAGAAAAAAAAAGGTATGAACAAGATCAAGAGGGAATAGGTGAAAAAGCTCCAATCATGGTGGGGCACCAGCAGTTCTCTTTCTCCCTTCTCCAGGGATAGGTTACTCAGCCATACATAAATGTTTTGCTCAGCCTTTTAAAGGCATTTCAAAGCTTTTCTGCCCAGCTTGAATTTTAAGCATGATTTGCAACAGTACTTCCCCCACACGCATCCAAGGGAAGAAAATCTCTTGCCAGTGGATTTTGTGCTTAGTGCCAGATGAAAAGAGCAGCTCTTTGCAGGCTAAGGCTGGAGCTGTCCAGAAGAAGATCTGAAGACCAGGTTGGACCCTGCTGATTCTGACTTAGCATTGAAAATTTGGCTCAAGAGATGAAAGGGTAGCCAACTCTTTAGATGTTTGCTTCACAGAGGAGAGCACCATCCAACACCACACACAGGGTTACAGACAGCCCTCTGGAGAACTAAGCAATCAAGAGAAGCTTATTCTGGATCAAGACACACAGGAATTTGGAGAGCAGGGAAAAGATGACAAGTAGCTGGTGGAGAAACATTTTCCGAGGAGCCTGGGTCGACAACAGAGTCTGGCATGGAAGTTCTGGGACCATCAGCTACAAAACTTCATTCAAGAGGGGTCCCCTCAGAGAAGAAGAAGTGGGGCCAGTGTCATGGGACGCATGCAAAATGCATCTCTCCAGCAGCAGCAGCAGAGCCTGCTGGGGGACTGAGCCCATGCTGCTGCAGGTTGGCTCTTCTCCAGAAACCGGCTGGCCAATTCCGAGCCTGCTAACAGCCTGCTGACGTGGGAATAAGAAACTAATGAGGCCTTAACTCCTGTATGACTGCAGGCCAGGGTTTGGCTCAGAGCATAGCTTGGAGCCTGGCCAGGCTACACAGGAAATCATCACCCACGTTCAGAGGAGGAGGAGGAGGGTGGCAGTGACCATGTGCCATAGTGACACTGCTCTGTTTATCAGGGCCCCATCACCAGCTCCAGGTATGGGGCACCCCATGAGTGCTCACCCCACTGAGCACCTTTTAACTGCACCTGCATTAAAGCTGCAAGCCCAGCAGTGGCATTTCCTATGTATGCTCTTCATTTCTTTCTGGTTTTCCCAATTTACAGCATGGTAATGAAGTATGAAAGAGACAAAGGAAAAGCAGAGATCAGAGAAGTCCAACTTTTGCACAGAAAGCAAAGCAAAAGGCCTGATTTTGCTCGTGAAGTAGCTCTTGGGTTTTTCTGCTGAATGCAAAGAAAGAGCTGGTGCCGTGTGACTGTTATGTGCTGTATCTTTACCATCAATCACATTTTAATGAGAGTAAATTGAAATTCCAGGCACACATTAATAATGAATGGATGAATTAACTCTGAGGAACCATCTGATGATGCTTTCACTGGGCTGTGATGTCTATAGGCTAACGTCACATTAGGTTACTTTCTCTACATTTATAGGAAAAACTTTGAACTAAAACATTTGCTCCAAGGCCCAGATCTGCAAAGGGATTTATGTGCCTGCATTTCAGTTTAACTGGAATTTTGGAAGTCACAAAATATGGTGACTCACACAAGTCACACATAGTGACCCAGGCATTTCAGCATTCACAGGCACCAGAGTCACTGGAACAGGGTGCCCAGGGCAGCGTTGGAGTCACCATCCCTGGAGGTATGCAAAAGGCATGTAAATGTTGGACTTACGGCCATGTTTCTGGCATTTCTGGGTTGATGGTTAGGCTTGATCATCATGGAGTCTTTTCCAGCCTAAACAATTCTACGATTCTGTGATTGCCATAAATGTTCCTTCAATGCCTCAATTTTCACCAGACACATTGCCCCTTAGGTGACGCTGCTGAGGTTGTAGCTATTGGACTTGGAATAGCATCCCAAAACTGTTGCCTGAAGTTGTAGAAAGGCCTGTTATGGTCCATGTGGGGAAGCAAGTCTCAACCCAAATCCCAGAACAGATGCTCTGTCACCATTGCAAGACAAACAGACGTCTTTGGCATTCACTTGAGTTTGATTTTCAAAGAGTTGAAGAGTGGAAGAGTTTGATTTTCAAAGAAAGCAACTCAGGGGCTCTAATGACTCCTTTCTGCTGTGACTGATGCCAGGCTCCGGTAAGACAGAGCAGACATCAGGAGTTTGTTGTCAGGATAAGCATCAGAAATCCCCTAAAACCCATCAGCTGCATTCCCTGGAAATCCAACCCACCATTAACATCACTTAAAATTCCGGTTTATCAAACCTTGGCTTCTCACTCAAGAGATTCCCAGCTCATTTCCCACCATGGCAGCCAAAGAAGTGGCTATTGTAGCTGGTAAAATAGGTTTGGCTGGATCTGCAAGTACCACAGCATAGGATGTTTACTCTGTTTGGCATGGGGATACTTGTCCATGTGAGGATTTTGGAAATACCTTCCTTTGCAAAGCTCAGAACACATTTCCTGTTAAAGTGCTGGGATTTTCCAGCACAGAGTTAATAAAGAGGTCTGTTACACAGAAACTAAAAGATTACATAAAATCTTGGAGATGGATGGCTTTGGTGGACTTAGGTCATATTTTAGTTCCTAAAGAGCTGCTTGGCCAAGGCAACTAAAAACCATCCACTACACCCAAGTATTTTATTTGAATTCACCACTCCTTTCTCTGATGTCTGTTGATGACATCAAGAAATTAATGTTACTGGAGGCTGAGGCAGGAGTAAGTTCTGATCTTTCTCAGAGCGCTGTTGGGTCTCCATGTCTCCACCAGCCTCAGGCACTACTGCAGTGCATTTCCTCTCTCCTCTTGCTCCATCATGACGTGACCTCTTAATGCTTCAGTGCAGAGGTGGCTTTACAGAGGGGCCTCTGCATTCTGCCACTGCTCCTCGACGAGGTGCTCTGCAGAGCAGAGGTCCTTCCCCTGTACCCTCACACTTTCCTCTCTCAGCAAGACACTGTCTGGAGACATCCCCCCTCCAGATGTGTTTCTGATTAATACCAGCCTCCAAACCCACACATCCACCCTTCAGAGTGGCTTCAAAACCAGACGTGCCTAACACCCAATTTCTTCCACCATGCTGCCAGCTCTCTTCAACACTCTCCACTTTTATGGGCAAAACCGTCCTTATGCCAAACAGACCAATCACTCCTGATTCAGATATGTGGGTCAGAAACAGGTTTTTCCTCAACTCACAGCACAGCTGGAAGAAGAGATCAGACTGCTTCTCCATCTTATTTTCCCTTTATCATAAGATCATAAGATTATCTTTTGGATCCCTTCACCCCCATCCTAATATCCGCAATCCCTTCCTCCCCACTGTGGGTTTTTTCCCAGCAGCCTGTCGACATGCCTCCTGAACTTATTTATAGCATGGCTTCAGCCACCTCACATGTTAACCTATTCCATATGTTTATTCTCCTTTGTGTGAAAAGGGGCTCTGCCAGTTCTCCTTTATCCCTGTGGCTTTTATTTTCAGGTGGTGGCCCCAGCTGCTCAGCCCTTCACATGAGACCTGTTTTTTTGCTCCAGTGAACAAAAGAGCAGCTCAGGAAGGGTGCAGGGTGATGACAGACATGCCAGCTCTACACCAGCCCTAACAAAGATGGATACCCAGCAGAAGACTGGCACACCCTCCACAAGCTGCATAGCCAGTTTTACATACCAATGGGATGAAAGTGGACTAGGTCATCTGTATCCAGAGGGACAGAATCTGGGAAGCAGCTTTCACCAGAGATTGATCCTTGAATTTTCCTTCACTGAATTCCCAGCACTGTTTGCAAAACTGTTAACTTTTCTCATCATGTGTTGGCTCATCCCTGTTGCTACTGTGATCCAGCCTCCCAAACTACTTTGAAGCCACTGCTTATTTCTGGTGTCCCACAGCTGGCCAGTGTCCCCAGCACACCTTCTCCCACCCCAAATCTCAGGGATCAGCTTACCAAAAGCAGTCAGGTTTGGGTGGCACTTCCTGCAGCTGCAGCTCCAAGTCTCTGAACCTTCATACCCATCCAAAGGGAAACATGAGCAACATCCAGGCTCCACGACTCAAATGACTGGAAGCAAATTATATGATGAGTTGAGCCACTATTTTAAGGAAGAAATTTTGTGTCATGTGGGTGATACAACATTGGCATAGGTCACCAAGAGATGTGGCGGATGCCCCATCCCTGGAAGTGTTCAACATTAGGCTGGACAACCTGATCCAGGGGAAGTTGTCCCTGCTCATTGCAGGGAAGTTGGGCTAATTGACCTTTAAAGGTCTTTTCCAACCCAAACAATTCTATGATTTTCCCAGCTCCCCATTTCACTTAACTTGCTAGCAGAGATGGTTGCTGAGCTTCTTACATTTATTCCTCAGAGCTGGAGTGGCTGTGTGGCAGGTGTAATTTGCCCACAGGGTCCCATAAAAAAACCACTGTAGTGGCACATCTGCCCTTCTCACCTTGTCTGCAAGCCCAGCTGTAGCCAGCCAGAGCTCTGCTCTGCAGAGCAGCCCCCAGCATGCCATAAATGTGTGGAATAATGGCTTTCCTGGGGGACCATCAGAGATTGCAGCCGGCAGTGAGAGCCCAAGGGGCAACATCAGAGACACAACAGGTCCATGTTCAGCATCAGGGCAGTTTTAGAGCTGCTAAAAGCAAGCTGAAACAGCAATGGATCTCTCCTTATTGACTCACGTTTTTCTTAGCAGCTTTTCCCAAACTTCTGCGTGGGGCATTCTGGTTTTGCTCCTCCTGACTTGCAAAGAACATGTTGGTGGAACTCCTTGGCATTTGCGTTCCTCATGCCCTAAAGCCAGTCTGTTGTAAACCTACATTGCATTCTCCTCCCTGACTGCTCCAGCAGCTGCTCTCTATTTTTTTTTTTTTTTACTGTGACAGCTTTTGATCCTTTCAATGGACAGCAGTGAAACACCCTGTGTTTTTTCAGCCTCACAGCATCCCTTCCCCATCGATTGCAGAGACCTTGAGAGCACACTGCGACCAATACTCTGTTCTTCTCATTTTCCAAAGAGAAATGTTTTCAGTAGTGAACTCCCTAACCTTGGTGTTTCTTACGTAAAATGAATCAACAAACAACTGCCCACCAAAAAAAAAAAAAGATAAAAGTAATTTTTGACCAACAGAAAGCATCAACCCAGGCTTATGTTCCCCCTGCTTTCTTCTTTGCTCCTTTTTTCCAGGTCAGCTTTAGACAGAAAAAAAACTCAGGCTGACAGTGATATCTCCAAGGCAATTCAAGGGTCTCCCCTAGGAAGCAGCAGGAGTCTCATTTTTTTATATTCTCCCGGACAGAATACTAAATTTGGGGGAAAGCCTGCCCCAGCCATAGCAATAAGAAAAGAAACTTTCCAAATTGCTCTCCAGAGCCCTCGGATTCCTGTTTCATTACCTCGGCATGAACAGTCCCAGGTGTCTTTTTTTAATTCCTGTTGATCAACAGGGGCAAGGCTCAGCACGTCTCTGGCCAAAGGCTCATTCAATATTATGAGCAGGCTTTAATATGAGCACGGGGAAAGGAAAAATATGCACTCTGCAATTTCACTTTACCTTTTCTGTTGTAAAACATGCTGGATTTTAATGATTTCTACGTACCAGAAACCTCAGATTAGCTTTAAAGCCTTTAGTTGTAATTTTGGGGGTTTTTCCACTGTGCAACAAAAAAACCACAAACAAACAAACAAAAAAATCCTACAACCAAACAAAAACCCAAACAAGCAAACAAACCAAAACCAAAAAACCCCACACAACCCTGCTTAATCCTGAACATAGACAAGATTGAGAAGTCTCATTTTTCTGGAAAACTGCCATGCCAGCAAGGGTAGAAAGAGATCGTTCAGATACAAAGAGGTGGTGGTGGGGAATCAGATCCAAATACATCTGCAGATAAATATTTTATGCCCTTTCCGAATAGCTGGGTGGGATCAGACGAGCACATGAGAGCCCTGTGCTGTGTGAGGCTGCCACCTCCTGGAGTCGACAGTCCTGACACCAGGGCATCCACCAGAGATTGTGCAGGATTTGATATTTTAACCCAGAAATAATCATCTCACAGGGAACATGAACTGATGTCACCATCTGCAGCTTTTATGGAGAGTGGAGAGGTTTTCTAAGAAGTTGGTTTTGAGATTAAACAAGCAGGTGTGGAGCGGAGAGGGTGGATGTTAGCACCTGAAAAAGTGCTACAGGGAACTGGGGAAGGCAGCATTTCATTGGGAAAGGCACACGTTTCCCATTGATTGCAACTTCTGCTCTTTTATTGCCATGATATTTCCTCCCATTCTGCCTCCACCAGCCCACAAACAGTGACATCTGCTCTGTCCCTTCTCCTGGAGCCATCTAATGGCACCACCGAGGTGGATACAGAGAGTCCAACAGATTTTGCTGCATGAGCAGTGGTCTGTGAGAGGGGAGAGATGAGAGAGCTGCCCCACTACCTGCTGTGACTACACAGCTCATGGCATCTTCTAGGTGCTCTGACTCTGTCTACATGGAACAGAATAGCTCTGTGTGGGAGCGGGGATTGATTGCAGCCATTGTTTGTGGGGACAGGACCAGTGTGGGTGCACCTGCCATGGTCTTATGCCATGGACAAGTTTTGGGTCTGGGGATGGTGGTGTTACCCTTGGCAGAGGGCAAGCTGGATGCTGATGTGTTTTAGGAGCATAAAGGTGTTGGTTTACTGCAGGAAAACAGTCCCCTGTGCTGCACATGAACAAGTATTTAGGTGAAGCAACCCAAGTTCAAGTGCAGAAGAGGAAGGTTTTGTCAAGTAGACTCCATCCCTTTTGTCACAGGCACGTTGCCTTACCACACACTGGACACAAAGGCGACAAAAGCCTATGTCAGGACATAAAAGCTACCAGATTCCTTAATGCTAAGGACAGAAAAACTCACAGGCCCCCAAGTGTCCTAATAAAGAGGGGAAAAGCCCAAGTTGCTCGCATGTAGGGTGTTGGCTGCTGCCAGGCTCTCTTGCACTGGGAGAACTTTGAATGGGGTGCTGCAAGGAGTCAACCTGGAAGTGACAGCATGAAATGCCCCCCACATCCTGCAAAGTTTCTGCCTTCTTCCAAGGAGTTCTATGCACCAAGAGCAAACCCCCATAATCACTCTGAAACTGCTAGCAGCTCTCTGGGATTCCAAGAGAGGAATTAAAAACAAATTAGAGGTAACGATCTCTTAAATTGCTTCTGAATCTACTCTGTGGCTGAGAGTTTTGGTAGATTTGGACAATCAAGTCAAGCAGGGCTCAGGGCATGCAGAAGGGTGACATGGAGTTTAGGAATATTTTCAAGCTTCCCATTAAATATTAGATGCAATGCAACTGTCCCTTCTTATTGAAAACAGTGGTAAGAAACTCAGTGAAAGCCAAAGCCAAGAACCTGACTCATCCTGGAGAGAGGTTGTTTCCCCCATGTGAACTGTGTCAGCAGAGTATTAATTGACTTCTGTTGTTAGTTACTTCTTCTGTTCTTCTAGAAGGAGCTACATATAGTTATTCTTCTATTTGTAGGTACTCCAGACCTAAATGGGTGCAGAGGATCTGCAGATAGAGAGATAGAGCGATGGGAACCAAGGGTCTCTTCAGTACTCTCCATCTTTTTCTACACTGTAATGCCATATTGGTTATCAAGGCCCAAAAGAATGAGTATGTACAGGACCTAGGACTGATTTTCAGAAGGGGTAAATGTGCCACATGCTCTCATAGCCTGGACATCCTGTGTTTGGCAGTTCAGATGAATGTCAGCATGGACACCCTGCACCAAAACACCATGAGTTCAGTTCTGAATGTCACAGACAAGGTGGTGGGGCACATCTTACCATTAACAAATGGCTGAAGCTTATCTGTAAGAATTCATTTACTAATCATAATCAATGGCTTATGTGTTTTGGAAGGTGAAAGCAGCAGAAGTCAGTATTTAGAAGCAGGACAGGATGAACCCTAAGCCACTTAGCACAAACTTGTTTGCAATGTCCTACTAATCCCCTGCTATCCTGTCTTCATTACCCTCATGTACACTGCACCTGTACAACTGATAACACAGCGGTGTTTGGGAAGCAGATTTCAGACAGCCCCTCTTCCCCACCGAGGGACCACATCCAGCACTGTTTTAAAGCAGGTTTTGCATCTCATCGGAAGTTTTTTTTTCTCCAAGCTTTTAGGGAAATAAAGCAAGCCAGCCTCCTGGGGAATGTGGTTTTTGCCAGTATCTCCAGCGGTCACCTCTGCTCAGAGTCTGGAATGTCCTGCTTTCAGCCAAGCACTGTCCTCATGTACAGAAGTTATCAGCTTTTCCAGGTCATCCCTGATGGCAGCTCTTCTGGACACTTCTGTGAGTGGATTTACCCTCCTGAAAATCATACCATGAGTGGAGAAGTTAGGACAGGACTGGGAGCAGGGATGGGATGCTTCATGCATTAAGGTTTCCTACAGACGTTCCCCAAAACACAGGGATGTTTCCCTTAGTGTTTAAGAGGCCTTTGAGCTATGCCCTCAATAATATGCTGTAACTTGGTCAGCCTTAGCAGTCAGACAGATGGACTTAGAGGACTCCTGTAGGTCCCTTCCAACTGAAATATTCTGTTTTATTCTGTGTCACCCTACAGCACCCAGGGACGCCTGGGGAATACAGCTCCAGGATTGTGTCCATAAACGCCTTGTGAAGCCCATGGCCACCCTGAACCTAATCTTGCCACACACCTGTTAAATTCATATGGGTTTCTGTGCAGGGTCAGTCCTGAGGATGAGCCTCAGGGTAGTAAAGGGGAACAATGTTCCCACATTGCTCCTTGCTTTGCTGGTCCTATGTGTCCAGCCAAGGTGGGAACAAAGATTCCTAACAGTTTCTTATATGAAAAGGAGGGCTACAGCATCCTGTTACAATCTCACCAGTCTCCTTTTTTTTTAATAACAAAAATTGTGATTTTAAGGCTTGCTTTTAATGGAGAATCAGTAACAGACATAAAATAATGCTTCTTCCTTTTGCATGGTAAATAACCTGAGAAAAACACCACTTGACCTAAGCCCCTCCAAACTGCCTTGTTAAGCATTCAGACCTTATTTGAGATATACTGTTTTAACAAAAAGAGCAACATGATTTGGTTATCAGACTACTTGCCTCCCAGGCACATCTTGAGGCATTGTTGGGCCAAATTCTGCACCAGACCTTGCTCTAGATAGATGTGAGCCAATTCCTGCTGCAGCCCATCAGGTTTAGGTTGCCATCTCAAGGAAACTGCACATAAGGCTGCCATGTAAGTAATGCCGGAGTAAGGAAAAGCAGATTACCTTCAGGAGTTAATCTTCCTATTTTCTTCTAGGAAAATTAACCTTTCCACTCAATGGTACTAGAGCATGAGGCCTCAATGCTCCCTACAGTATGGGCAAAGGTTTTGTGCACCCCATCCTCTGGCAGGAGTGTGGCACTTCCCCTGGGCAGGCCAGGATTAACATAAAGTGGTTAACTTAACTAGCAACATATGTCTGCCTCTTTTTTCCCACTGCCATTTAATCTCTCTTATCCACTGACCATGCAAGCCTCCTGTAATCACTGCAGAGTAATTATGTGATTATTCCAGCCCTCTAAATTACAGCTGCAGCTTGGACCCCAGCAATTGAGGGTGATGCAGCAAGGCTGACTTTCTCAACTGTTAGTTAATTACAATTAGAGAGAACAAAAAAAAAACTCCAAAAATGAATCACACAATAATAAAAATAAACCACACAATAATAAAAACTAACCTACACAATAGTAAAAATAAAACAACCTGCTAGAAAATGCAACTTCTGCTGAGACTTTTCACCCCTATCTCTCCCATCACAAGGAAGATTAGAGTGGTAGCCATTAATAAAACGGCAATTTATGCTAATTTATCAGCACCTAAGCCCAAGAGCCTTAATAAAACTAGCTAAAAGGAACTTTAACATAAACAAAGGCAATTATGTTGTTGCTGTTGTTACAGTGGCATTTCAAATCCCATTATGCTGGAGTTTATTGTTGAATTGCCGTGGGCAAGTTCTGGTCTCTTGGAAAGTGTCTCTGCCTGCTCCAGGGGGGCTGGAACGAGATGGTCTTTAAGGTCTCTTCCAATCCAAAGTGTTCTATGATCCTTTGAAATGAGGCTTTTACAAAAGAAGAGATGAACTGTATAAAGATCAAGCTGCAGTCCCTCTTCTTGCCTTTATGATCCTTTCCTGAGTATGACTTTCCTCCAATGTCAGGGTTTTCCAACTGGTTAAAAAATATTAAAATTGAAGAAATCTGAGGGGATTTTTAATCATTTCACTGACTGCAGCTTGAGTGAGAAATATCCATTAATGTTCTTCCTGAATCTGGCAAGTTTCAGTCACATTCAGCTGAAGTGTCCCAAGCTGTCCTTCTGCTGCACACTGATATTCCCAGCCTGAGGAAAAGGAGTTGGGTAGAAAGCTGGAAAGGGCATGAATGAAAAGAGAAAGGGAAGGAAGACACCTTCTCCAAGGAGCACATTAAGAGTCTACAGGTGAACTCTATCAGAAGTGGAAAAGATGAAGTTTTAAATCCATGATAATCTAAACTCCACTGAAATGAGTGGAGAAACACCTGATGAGCACAGATGATGTCTTGACTCTGATGCAGAGCCACACACTACTGCACCTGGGCTGAGCTGTGCCCACAGTGGATGTGAACCCTCCAGGGGTGTAAATCCTCATCACCTGCGGGATCTAATCCAGCATTTCTGTCTGGACTTGCTTTCCTCCTTTCCATTCAAGCTTATCCCTCTGTGCTGCAATATAACTTGAATACAGGTCTTCCATCAGTCTTTAATTTATCTACCAGACAACACCACACTGTCCAGCTACTCCTGGGTCCATTCAGGGCTTGCAGAGGGACAATGAACTGAAAGTGTTACCCAATCTGTAATTGATGCCATTGGCAAATCCAGAGCCATGTTGGGGACTGAATTACTGTAAGAGGCCATTTTAAGAAATAAATCATGTTGGGTCAAATGCCTCATGGTGGTAACGAGCAGAGCCTTGAAGAATGGCAAACAAGTTTATTTATACAAATACCCATGGGCCGCTGAGATTTTCCCCACAGTGCCTCAAAGAGACAATGTTATTTTTTTGCAGTGTGACATCACAGAGTGATAAAAATAAAAGGAAGAGCAAAGAAACTCAAAACTGATGATAAATTGCAAAATAAACTGGTTTTCCAGCAAACCAGTAGAAGGAGAAGAATATCTTCCATCTCCGGAGGGAAGATGGAGAATGGCAAAGATGCACTTTACAACCCATTTTCTGGTGGAGACTAGGGATCTGCTGACATTAATTTTACACATTCCCTTCTCTTCCCTCAAAAGAAAATCGAGCAAACCACTATGATTTAAGAAATGATAGCCCAGCAGACTTGCACTGCAGGCAACCTCCATCAAACATTAGCCTCTTGGCTGCACTGCAGAGCAGTCAGTTTTCAGTCTGGCTTAGAAGCTCCTTATTTTATCACTTGCTGTTTATGATCAGAATATTTTATCTATTTTCACAAAAACCTTCTGTAAAATTCCCTATTCAACTGAAAATAGCAGGAGTTCCCCAGTCATATTTGGGAAATAGTCATTAAAGTTCAGAAGGACTTTGCTACTGGCATAATTTTTTAGAAGAGATTAGAATTGATTTTGCTAAACCACACTTCAAAAAAATAAGCAAGGAAAAGCTTCAGCAATTCTTCTAATCTGGCTTTGTTTTCCCTGTACTAATTTGTGAAGTGTTAGTGTCTGGATTCGTGCGAAGGAGAAGCAACTACAGCAGTTAATAATTTCATGTATATACTGCATTTGGGCTACAGAGTTCAAGGACCTGAGGAAACAGAGGAACATCAATGAACCAGCCAGCCAAAGATAACATGAATCACTGGCACAAATGGTAATGAAAAGCAAATCTTCTGGTTTGCCAAGACTCCTGTGAGCCATTGGCAGTGCCTCCACTGGAGGTTACAGCCAAAGGAAAGTCTTATATATTCATGAGATGAGCAAGTGGTTCACAAATGCTTCTGGCCTTATAACAGGATGAGAAGGGAGTAAAAAACCACCAAACACCTTTAATGGATTACCTACACCAGGGAGCTAAGCATTCTCAGGACCACTGCCAAGCCCTGCTTGCATTTACAGTCTGGGCTGCTGCTGTGTCCCTCTCACAGCTGTGACACAGCTGTGATAGTATTCATCCAAGCTGTGGGCAGCCCAGCTTCTGCCCTGCCTCAGTCCAAATCTGCACACCCCCATGGCTATTCCAAACACCTGTGTTTTGGATGATATGTAGCTGGGCATAATCCCACTCCTCCTGATTTTACCTGGTGGAAAAAATGACAGCAACAGCTGAAACACAGAAGCCAGAAGCTGCAAAGAATCCAGAATCATCTCAAGAGGGATGACCTGGTTGGGGTCTCAGCTGTGAAGACCAAGATGCAAAAGAGAAATATTTGCTGAAGCAGAGCCCAGAGCTCTGAGCTCCTTCTCTCATTGGGAACTCCCTCCGAGTAGGATTGCAGAATAAACATTTTTGCTCCGACCGTATGGTGCTACGCCCCCATCAAACAGGCTCAGCAAGACACCTGGGACAATGGACAATGACAGCCATGAATCCAAATGCAAAACCTGCTGCAAGAGGAATCAAATTAGTGTCTCTCTTTCTGCAGAGGTGCTCCAAACACCACATGATGGAGGTAGGGATCCTCTATTCCTTCATCCCTATGTGGAGTTCAGTGCGGAGCAAACCCAGCACAAGCCAGGTATACAAGGTCAACATCATCACTTGGCCTCAGCCCACATTCATTACTCATAATACTGGAGACCCTTAGGCCAGGGACATATTTGGGGTGTTAGGGAAGGTTAAGTGGCAACAAATAAATTTGTGAAGCACACAGCTATCTGTAGAAAGAGAAGCAGCCAAGCAGAACAGGAGGGGGATCTCCATTTTCGATTCAGTACCTGCAGGGCAGTTATGTCCTTCAGTGAGCATAGCCTGTGGTATTTTAGGCGCTTCCAGAGAATACCACCACCACCTATAATGACTTAGTCAGGTCCAAGCACTGCTACCCTTGTCCTAAGGGCCACGGATGCTGTTGGGAGCTCCATTATCTTTTTTTGCTCAGCTCACATTGCTCTGTTTAAAAGATTAATGAGACACATATTCTCAATCAAGAAGCAATTTCAGAAACTCTTACTTTCAATCATCTGTACAGCCCAGCTAGGAGCATCATCTGCCCTTCTTTTGGTTGGGAGTTCCAGCAAAATATTTTACAGATATTTATTTCCCAGAGTAGGATTTGCACATTGGACTGAATATTGATGGTGCTGAAGCCAGGTAACCAGTGCAGATCTAATGGTGCACAGAGTGTGCTGAACTGTCCAACAGTAATTTGGGGTAGGAAGGTGCAGAGATAAGGATACTCAGGTTTTGTCCTTGAATGATGTGATGTGTTTTGCATTTGAAGAACACATTGTCCAGGGGTGAATAGCAAGGAGGTGAATAACACCTGGCTCTAGGTAGATGAAGATCCACAGCTGGTGGATCTCAGACAGGCTGAACTCTCACAGCTGAGCTTAAGAGGGTTTGTCCCACAGTAAACAAGGTATTACTCTATTTCAGGAATTCATAATCTGTGTCTAGTGAACCTCACCTGGTCCATATCATTCTGCCATGTTATGTCTGCCTTCAACATGAGTTCCTGGAAAGTTTTCTAGTCCCCATGTAGCTCAGCATTGAGCCATAGCAGGAAGATTCAAAGGGAGACCACAGGAGCAGCCTATTTCTGTCCTCTGATTGTTTTAAAGGTAAAACAAGCAGCAACACTTCAACTTGAGCCACTCAAAATCACGTTGCACGACTTGTAAACAGAAGACAGGAAGCCAGAGGCTGTGTCCTGCTCTGTCACCAGCCTGGGATGCCCCAAGGGAAAGGTTTTAGCCATGATTTTCATGGAGGAAGAATCAAGACGTTGGCTCAGGCTCCCATCAGGACAACAGCTTGAGCTGAACATGCACTAGAAAAGCCAAGTTGTAGTAATGACATTTAACTGACTCCAGAAGCCTGCTGGTTCCTTTTTGGGCATCTCTGGTCAGTATCACCTTGTTTCTCAACCTGGAAATCAATATCCTCATAACACAACTCCCTGTTTTTCAGCCGTAAATTAGCTCACATTGCAATTTGTGTTATGGCACTTAGGAAAAAAATACACATTCAGCTCCACTTTAACTGTTTTAACAGCACTCAGTCAGTCTCTCAGGGGCTCCCAGAAGCACTGTGTGTACTGGCTGCTCTTCTAAGAGGCCCATCCATCTCTGTCCCTCCGTTCATTCTTTTACAGCTCTGCAATGTTCTCATTTTTTCCTTTACTTTTAGGGCTATTTTGACAGGTTTCATAACCCTATTCCTCTCACTCAGAATAGCTTGCAAGTGCACTCTGATTCTTCCACAAATCTTCCTCTGGCGTTTGTATCTCCCTGATCCTCTGTGGTAACAATGTGTACATCAGCTGCAGGGTCTTGAACCCCTAGGTCCTCCTCACCCATCCTCAGATTTTGGGGTCCACTGTGTAGACATCTACCTTTGCTGATATCCTCCACCACGTTTTTCCATAGGGCTTGAGGCAGGGAGAAACTCAAACTCATGAACAACTACAAATTGTTTAAAGTATTTTCTATTGAACCAGAGGGTTATTTTTGCTTCTAATTATTTCTGGGATCCTACATCTGGGAAATATCAGACTAGCATGACTGATGATGGATTTGGTGCTAGTTTTTCACTAAAGCAATTAGTGTTAGGATGAGTATGCTAAAGCTGAGAAATAGTCACTCTTGTGTCATGTACATGTGGTCCACAGCTTCAAGTCCTGATTTATTAGCACAAGTTTTTGTTTCATTGCAGTTTTCAGCACATTTCACACATTTCAAGATCTTGTCTGTGTCCACTTTGCATTTTTTACTCTGAATAGTTCTTTTTATACCCTTCTTTAGGCTCTTCAAGGTACATCCACTTACATTTCCTGTATTTTTCTGAAGCATTTCAAACAATACAGCATCTCTGAAGGCATTGGGGTTATCTTCAGCTAGCTTGTCATGAATTGCCACTTCAACACTTCAGGTGGAACTGGAAGTATTGGTTACATGTGTGACTCCCTGGCCAGTGCACAATCAAAACCATGGTGGCTTCCAGTGATGTGTCACACTCAGCTGCAGCTTCTGTAAATTATTCCACGTTGGTTTTGAAACTGGATAATTCTTTTTGGTCAAACATGCATGTATTATACTGTATCATTTTCAAGTACAGCCTCGTGAAATACTCTCAGGAGTGTATCTGCTATCAGTAGTGGTTTTCTTGGTTTATTCTCTACTTCAAATCCTACAACTGGCACTGCAATTGCATTCTCTATTACAGGAGTGACAAGAGTCAGTCCCTTTAGTGCCGTGGATATGTGGTAACCAAAGTCAGGTTTTTTTGCCGCAAGATTTGAATCAATACATAAAATTTCTCATCAAAAACCCCACTAACAGACACTCTTGCACAGATAAATTCAAGGTCTATAAGTCCAATACGCAAGAATTTTTCACCAAATTCCAAGTTCATATAAGAAATGCCTTGTCAGGGCAGAGTAAACGTCTAATTGGACCATCTTTTTAACTCCAAATTTTTGCACCAGCAGTGTTCAGCTGCAAGCACTTCAGCACTTCACTTCCTTGCTGTGAAACGAAATAAAGCCTTTACGTCTTGGGAACATGGTTCCTTTTAATTTCATTTTAAGGAGTAAAATACTCCCATCATTCCAAGGTAATGATTCTTGCATTGGAAACCACAATTAGCTGTTCCCTGTTTGGCTTTTCCTTGTCACTCATGATTTTTTAGATTCCTGTCTCCTCAGTTGTATGCACAGAAACCAAGCCGTATCTTTCATTATCTTTGCTATTCTCCTTTCTGCCATTCCCACTTCTAGTAGATTGGTTTTGAGACAGGGGAAGCAGAACTGCACAAGATCTCTTTGAGGGTTTTGTACAACAGCACAATGGTATCTTGTGGTTTGATCTGTATTGTTTCCCTAACAGTTCCTAAGATGCAACTTCGAGATTTTTTTGACAGCTCTTGTGCATTGAGGTGCTGCTTTCTTCAGAAATTATTGTTACCATCTCGGCAGTGAGAAGTGACAGTCAGCTCAGAGCCTTGCTGTATGGGTACAATTAGCACTGGGTTTTTTCTGAGTGCATCACTTTACAATCCTACATTTTTACAACAATTTTGTACCACACAAACCGGAGAGACCTCAAGACACACAAGACACTGTACAAGAGGAACTGCAAAAACTCCTCTGCCCTGTAGCCATGAGATTCTGCAATATGAAAACCCTTTCCTGGTAAAAGTGATGTTCAAGTGAATTTGCCACCACTGGAATCTGGAGGAAAAGGCTGGCATTCCACAGCAGCCCCATGTTTTTCCTTTGAGAAAACCTGTTGGGTGAGATTAGGCCCTGAAAGGTAAAGTCTCAGCAGCTGCAAAGAGAGATCTATCCATGGGTATCACTGAATGTCTCCTGTTGTTTGTGTCTTCTGCGCCTCCCATTTGCTTCTTTTGCAGCCCAATGCTATTTGCATTTTAGTCCTTTCTCTAAAGCCCCTTTTTCTCTTAGTTATAACCTACATTTACCTCCTGGTGCTTTCCATCACCTTGTGGCAAATCACTGCTTAGTTTTTTAGCCTTTGCAGCAGGAAATTTGATTTCAATAAGGTAAGTAACACCACAGATCTGTTTATCTGAAATTTCAATGGAATGTTTAAGAAATAGATTAATGGATATCTGTAATTTAAAATCTTTTTCAATCTTTTTTAATATCTAATAAATAATATATTCTTTATCATTATATGCTACCAAAACATTTTGGTGGTGCTATTAAATTCTTTACTTCCCAATAGTGACAAATACACTCCACATATACAATAGTGCTGCATACAAAAGTGCCTGCATATGTTTTATCTTTATAAATACTGATAAAATAGGTAGGGAAATTACGGACTTGAAAGTAAAAAGCATCAATATTGTTGACTTGCAAAAAAGAAAGATTACATCCTCTTATATTGTCTTGCAGACAAAGAAGAAAATCTTCATCATTCAGGAGGAAAGAGGCATTGTTATATATATATTCACTATAATTCAGTATAACAAAGCACTGTGAAGTACAAGTAGTAAAGTCTAAAAACTGTAGAAATCATTGCTATTAATATTATACAATTTGATATATATTGATATCATTGGGAATATTTATTAGTAAAAGGTAGAAGTGCAGTAGCAATAATATAATACTTACTCTAAAAATGTCCAGGTTTTATTCTGAATGCTATTTTTCACATAAAATGCATTTTCTGTATTTCCCCAAATTTTTAAGTTTTCTACATTGGGCCTCAGAAGGGAGAAAAAAACAACAACCAACCCAGCAAAAAAAAAAAAAAAAAAGAAAAGAAACAAAGCAGGCAGAGGAGAAACTCAAAAAGTCAGGATTTTTTTACAAGTTTTCCCACCTCTACTGGAAACACAGAACAGAGTTGGGACATCAAGCCAGGCTCCTGGGCTCGTTGAGTCCTGGCTTTCCAAGGACAAACTGACTCATGCAAGTTTTGCTGGTTTTATGTGTAGAATGCCAGTTTGGCTTTGTCCACCTTGAGTTTGCTTTCAGTCAATCTAGGTCATGAGTATCCTGATGAGGGCATCTCGTGCAGCTTCCCACAGCACAGCAGGGACGTGTCCTTTGAGCACAGAAGCAAATCCAGAAGAGCCAAGGTGTGCAGCGTTTCAAGACAGGCAAGGCAATGCTTTGCAATAACATCACCTGCAGTTTGGCCCTGGTTTCACAGAGCCCAGCACACTGCAGAGGGCTGAAACATGCACTGTGCCTTCACACAGACAGGAAAGATTTGCTGACCTAAAATGGAGACCAGCAGATAAGGCGTTCCCTAATACTGTATAAAAATCCCCACTTGTCTCCATGCAATAAAAATATATTTAAAGCAGTTTTACAGTGCAGTTAATTTCTCATCTTGAGCCAGCTGTGCAAAGTTTCATGGCAAGTCAGCAAATTTAAGCTGACTTGAAGCAATTCCTCAGAATAATTTACCAAGTTGACTGATTTTTGATTGCATATCCTTTTGGCCTCTGTTATTTTTTTATTAACATATCTTAAGTTAAATATATAATTAATTACAGATAGAACTATGGCTCTTTGTAACTGGTTTATTGCAAATCAAATTTAAATGTCAACCTTAGATTATTTCAAAAAAGAACTGGAAAAAGCTTTTAATTAACTTTATGCTTTCTTAAAATTCATTTAATAAGTATTCCCTCCACTGTCCAATGTGTAGCATCATTTCTTGATTTTCTTCTACCAAGATTAACTGTCTTTTGGGAAAATATGCCATGGTGGACTCAAGGGTTTGGGCTCAAAAGAGGAACAATGGGGTGGAATTCATCAGTCTGTTACACAGCTGGTCACATCTAATGGTCCTTTTGGCCTTCAAATCTACAAAGGTAAAATTACCCCTTCTCTTTCCCCTCCCTTCTCCAAACCAGTAGTTAAAAGATGGCAATCCACATGAGTTAAGTCTTGTACTTTAATTACTAGTTTTGTGTTTACATAGGAACCAAATAGTTCAAAGTTGACTGTGCAGTAATTAAAGTATTTCCAGATGTGTTCAGCGATCCTACCCTGTTTTTACAGCCTCCAGCTGTCATATATTTTCCTTCAGTGGCCGTATTAGACACGAAAGTGAACAATTTTATTTTAAACTGTTTTTTGAACAAGAAATATTCCCGGATGTCAGAGATGGTGTGACCAGTATCTTGATAATGAAATCTCTGATCCAGCAAAACACTTCAAGATGATCCTAACTTTCAATATTTGACTCACTCCCTATTGACCAAAATCTCTGAAAACACAACAAACAGAGCAAAGAATTACAGAGATAATGTGAACCACATCGTGGAATTACAAATGGGTGGAAAAACCTTTTCCACTGAAATCGGCTGAAGAAAATGTTCTAATTTAAGATTGTGCTGGTTTCCCTTTTTTTCCCTAGTAAGCTATATAATATGGTTATTTATCATGCTTATGTTTTACATCACTAAGTGAATATTGAGGATCCTTGAGTTCCAAACTTACTTTGCAGATTAAACAGAAATAATGGCATTATCAACACACAAGGAAAATGTTTTTAGCACGAGGGAAAAAAGATTCCAAATTGCAAAGTGAAAATCTAATCTCTACCTTGGCAATGCCTGAGTGCTCCTGCCCATCCCAGCAGGAAAATTACCAATGGAGCTAGCGGCAAAGATGATAGAAGAGGTTTCTCATGCAGAGAGATGTGCTGTAAGCAAGGGAGCAGAGCTGTAAAATTGTTAGGATGAATAAATTTGTGCACAAGGCAAAAAAACCCCATCCTACAAACTCTAAAAAGCTTAGCGGCTACTAACAACGTGACAAACCTTCTTCTTTTCCTGATTGGTTTTGATAGATCCTAATTAAAATGCTATCTGGCAACTTTCTGTGAAATCAGAAAAGCTTAAAAGAGTCATCTCTCATGTTTTCAGGCTCTGAGCTGTTCCCCTCCACACAAACCAACCCCACCCACTCAGGAGATTAAATATAACAGTTCAGACAAGATGAAATGCAGTGCTCCTACAGTTTTATTTGATTTATTAAAAGGAGAGAAGTAACCAAGTGGGAGGATATGCTGGTTTTGGCTGGGGTAGAGTTAATTTTCTTCATAGTAGCTGGTGTGGGGCTGTGTTTTGGATTGTGCTGGAAACAGTGCTGATAACACAGAGGTGGTTTCACTATTGCTGAGCAGTGCTTACACGGAGCCAAGGCCTTTGCTGCTCCTCACTGACCCCTCCAGCAAGGGGGCTGGGGGTGCACAAGGAGTTGGGAAGGGACACAGCTGGGACAGCTGACCCCAAATGACCCAAGGGATATCCCAGACCACAGGGTGCCCTGCGGGGGGAAAGGAGGAAGTGAGGGATACTCATAGTGATGGATTTGTCTTCACAGGTCACCACTACACAGGATGTAGCCCTGCTTTCCTGGGGATTCCTGAAGACTTGCCTGCCCATGGGCAGTGGTGAATGATTCCTTGTTTTGCTCTGTTTGCATGCACAGATTTTGCTTTTGCTGTGAAGCTGTATTCATCTCAACCCATGAGTTTTGTCTCTTTCACCCTTCTGATTCTCTCCTCCGTCCCACCTGGGGGAAGTGAACAAGCAGCTGAGCTCCTGGCTGGGTTAAACCATGACAGAGGAAAATAGGCCAAACATTCTAGATCCTTATGAAAAGCCAAAATCATTGCTCTCCATTTTCAACATTACTTTCAAATTGCTGCTGTGTGTTTTCCAGCACTTGTTGAGGTACAGGAGGGGCTGGAGTGAGGAAGGAAGCCTGGGTCACCTAAGGATGATGATGAGTGGAGGAAAAAGCAAAAAGATAACTTTTCTATTGCCAAGTCAGCATCCCACATCCCAAAGCTACAGCAACGGTACCACGCTCTTGAACAAGAGATGGAACAGGACAGTGAGGCATTTCTAGCATCAGCCATGCCTACACCATTGAGCTAAAACTCTGGCCGTCTCAGGCTCATCCATGAAGTTGTGTAAAATATTTTTCCGTGAGGAACATATTCTCTCAGGTATTAAAAGGGAAGTAGGGAACTACTGAATAAGAAAAAGCTATCTCACCTCTAATCTGCCTCTCTGATTTCTGGGAGTCTCAGCCCCACCCATGTGATTTATCACCATATCATTTAATTCTACTTTTCTCCATAAAAACATCCAGCTGTCTCATAACCTTCTCATCTGTCTGTGCTTCAATGCCCCTATTGGTTTTATTGCTCCACCTCTTATAGTATGCAGGTCCTCAAAGGAATACATCTTTTTTTTCCAAATAAAATTGAAATTTTATTGCTGTTATCAGTGCTCGGATGTCCTGCAGGTAATATTGTCTTCCAGCTGACTACTAGTGGAAAATAGGTGGGGATCATGAATACAGTATCTGTGTAAGCAGATACTCTGTGTAACATGCGTAAGTAGATTGTCCCTGTTGGACCACGTTCATGCCTTGGAAAAAGGAGCAATCACATATGGTGGTCAGACACTGCAAAAGCCAAGTGTTCATTCATACTGAATCAGCCAATTAGTCTCCAGTGACATCACAGGTGGCTCTGCAAGACAGCCGTGGTTCTGCCCTGTCACCTAATCAGTCACCTGTGACCCAGCCATCCAGCCAGTTTTTTACCCAGTGAAGAATTCACCATCCAAGCTCTGCACTGGGTGCATCACTGGCCACTTCCAGTTCCAAATAAAGATTTGTGAAGCTTTTTCTGCAGTGCTGCTGTGTGCCAGGTCCACACAATGTCCTTGTCTTCTTGAAGTGTCCTTGTCTCTCTCCTCAGTGGGCAAAGGACATAATTTAATATGCTTTGGATGGCCTGTACTGTCCTGAGCCCTCATGGTTTCATGCCTACAAAGGCCAGAGTCACCATACCATGGCCAGTGAAGTCATTCATCCTCATGTAGTCACGAGCACAAAACACTTATGGACTGGCTATGGCTAATGACTGCATTGTCTCTCTGGCATTATTGCAATAACTCCCAGAATAAACTTCTCCATGATTTTACCAGGCACAGAAGAGACACTATTATCCTTCTTGAACACAGGTCACTTTCCCATGGCGTGGGACCACCCCAACTTCCCACAAAACAGTTCAGGCAGGCACTGTTCATGTTAAAGGCCATGTTAGTCAAGTAGGTAAAGAGAACCTGAAACTTGAGGTGTTTAATGCCCATCTGCACTTTACCCCTGGCTCTGTTTGGCTACCAGTCTGTCACCTCTCTCCTCAACAATGATCAGCCAGATACTCTTTCCATGAGTCAGGGAGAGCCATGGCTCCTTGCCCTGAAGAGAGGATGGAGAAGCAACCTGAGTGCAGGGAATCCAAGTAATTCCCTCACTGTCAGCACCAAGAGAGAGCACTTGTAGGAGCTCTTCTTGGCTAGCGATGATCCTGCAGGGCATGGTGTGTGGGTGGCTTCAGGAAGGTCACCAGAAGGAGACACAAAAATTATATCCAGCAAAAAAGTGTTAGTAAGTCCGCTCGCATCTGTTTTGGTCTGGATTCAAGCTGGCCCTCCTGGCTGCAGGTCCCTGGTCAGATACTTCAGTACAGATCTTTCATCTCAGTCTTCCTTGCAGGCATAATTCTCTGCATTCAGACTCCACACCTTCTTCCTGGCTGCCACCTCAATAAGCCTATCTGCTCTCAGTTTCACTCTTCAGAGGACACAATGATCAGCAGGTGAGAGAAAACACAGAAACATTTGGCATGGAAATTTTTTAATCATGTCATGTCACTTTTAGAAAGAACAAGAGATCTACAGTCTTCATAAACTGAGGACTGGAGGATGCTGTGCCCCTGGGCCAGACCTTCCTGGCATTTAGAGGTCAACCAGCACCTCTGTCTTCAGATTAGCTTACTTGCATGTGACAAAGGATAAATTTATCTTCTGAGCCCTAAGCTATCACAGCTAGTCAGTGGTTCATTTTCTCCCATCAGGAAGCACATCCTTTCCTCCCATGTTGAGTAGGGGAACAAAATGTCCTCAAATTTATTATGGTGATCCCACATTCAACAGCATAAGAAAAATAACTTAGGCTGCATTAGCTCTTGCCAGGCAAAGCTTTTACAAGAGCAAAATCGTGTGGCGGGGGACAACAAACTCAGTACTGCCTGTCACATCACCAAACAACAAAACTGAACCTCCTTTGAAATACAGCAGGTTAAACTGATTTCTCAAAATAATTAGGTTCTTCACCATATGAAAACTATTTTAATTGAAGAGAATTGAATTCAGCTCTTTCACCAAATGTATTCTTGTGTTTGTTAAATGAGACTCATGGACATGTGGGCATACCTCTCCTATAAATTTCAATTTGAGCCATCCTTATACATGCTTACAAAGAATTATGCTAATTCATGAGGATATCATGCATAGATTATCTTCACTTTCTTGGAAAAAATGCAGAATAAAACCTTTGTCCTTTGTAATTTGGTACATGAACACAAAGCAAATGATGAATTAGAAGGGCTAAACACATAGACCCACCCAGCTGCAAAGAGAAGAGTTCCTTCTGCCATTCACAGCCCAAGGAAGATAATTTTCTGCCATATCAGCCAGCTGGTGAAAGGAACATACATGGTTTTATCCACAATTTCTCAGTGATGATCTCTCAGGGATGTGGCAGATTCTTTCTTTGATCAGGGCACTGGCAGGCTGACATTACTGCAATCTTGCAGTGAATGGGGAGTAAGTATAAAATCAACAGATAGCATAAAACGGAGACTCTATTCCCAAGCTGCATTTATAAATGGAAAATACAATGCTGTGCATAAGTTAGCATGGCAAATGGGGTTCATAACTTGGCACACATACTTTCAGATTGGTTACATTCATGTCTTTCCAAGAAATGTGCTACAAACTCAGAATTATGAACTCAACACAGACATTCATGGCCGATGTGCTTTGAGCTTTGTTATGGGGGAGGAGGGGCTACAAAATCATAGTGGTGTCTTTAAAATCTATAAATGCAGAGCTCGCCTTGTGATTAAATCATCACACACCTCCAAGAGGAAAGGGAGTTATTGTCTCCCCTTTATGGAGTGGGAAATTAGGCACAGCTTTACACCAGTCATAATTATCTTCTCCACCTATGGGTTCATAATGGCTCACTGTGTGGAAAAACTCCGCTCTGCAAGTCATTCGTGAAAAAGACCATGACTCATTTTTAGCCTATCCCCAGGACAAAATAGCCCAAAATGTGTAGTTGTACACATGCCCTTTCCGATGTCAGCAGGAAGGCTCCAGAGAAAGGGATGGAAGGACAAATGCAACCCTGGTGTGTTTCTAGGGGGCTAGAGAAAGCAAGAGGGTGGTTCTATCTGTGGACCCTCCATTGTGCTCTGAAGGATGTAGCAGATGTGCTCTCCCCTGAGCTGGGACGACCCTAGGAAGGGCAGGTAGCTCCTGGGCTACAAGCCTTGCAGGCCTTCAGCCCAAGGTATGCTGAGAGGAGCGGTCTGAACATAAGGAGCTGCCTCTCATCATGAGTGTGAATTGCAAAGGGATTTTGTGCTTCACACAGTCACTTCTAAAGAGGGGAATGCTAGCTATATAATTTGTATTTCACATGCCAGGCCTCTGCAGAGACTCTGGATTCTCATCAGAAATGCCTCATAGAAAGAAACCCTGCCGGGAAGGGCTATTTTACTTGCTTTTGAATTTTAATAGCAGACTATTTTGTACTGTTACCAGGCGCCTTGAAAGCATCTGGATTCTCTAGAGAAAAAGATCCCTGGGAGACATGTTCCATTTGTCTCTTGTGCAATGCTCTGTGGGGGGATGGTCGTCTATAAACTCCAACATGCTCTAATCCAGGACTGACCAAAAGTCATTTTAACTGGGTTTCACTTTACCCACATTAAATGACATTGGTGACTGTAGCCCATTTATTGTGGGACAGGCACAATGAACAGTGAGTTACAGCAAGAAAGAGTAAAGAGTTGGTATGGAACAAGAGCTTCAGTATATTTGGATAGAGGCCTTGAGTTTCTGAATTAGATTTATGATGGAAAGGACTTCAGGCAGGAAGAGATCTAGCGAATTACACAACAAAGGGCTCTGGGCAGGAAATATTAGGCCTTCCCTAACTCTCCTGACCTGGATAGTCTCAAATGAGAACCCATCTCAGGGCAAGAGCAAATCCCCTGAGAACCCCGTTCTTACCACCTTTTGCTATAGGAGGTATTGTGACAGCGGTCACTGGGGTTTTCAGATGAGGGAAGAGACCAGAATGTTGACTCCATGTTCAGAAGGCTTGATTTATTATTTTATTATATATATATATTACATTATAACTATACTAAAAAGAAATAGAAGGAAAGGTTTCCTCAGAAGGTTAAGCTAAGAATAGAATAGGAAAGAATGATAACAAAAGCAGCTGGCTCCGACAGAGAGTGAGAGCCAGCTCTGCCGTGACTGGTCACTGAATCAAAACATCCACATGGGACCAATCACAGATCCACCTGTTGCATTCCACAGCAGCAGATAACCATTGTTTACATTCTGTTTCTGAGGCCTCAGCTTCTCAGAAGGGAAAATTCTAAAGAAAAGGATTTTCACATAAAGGATGTCTGGGACAAGGTATGGTCATCCTCCAGAGTGGATCCCTCCTTTCTGCTGTGGAGGATCTGATTTAGGAGGAGCCCAGAGACTGGTTTAATCCCTACATGTCGGTGTCTACGTGCAGTGTTTACATGATCCACGCATGAGCTGTGGCTGAAATATGTGAAGAGCTCGTCAGGGCACTTGTGGAGTTGGGAGAGGAACTGAGCCATGCAGTTGTAGGTGTCTGCTTCCCTACAGGCTGAACCATTCCCTGTTATCCATGGGATGTATTGACTTGCAGTTCTACTTGGCTGCCCACACATATCTGGTCAACGCATGTGAATCATTCTGTTGTTCTGCCCAATCTCCAAGACTGTATACTGTCTCACAGATTCTGTATTGGGCTTATATGCCTTCTTTCAGATGTCCCAGGACCCCCATAGCCTCTGCACTGCACTAAGTGCTGCCACCTGGGCAATGCAATGAGCCTTAGACCTCCCTTCACTGAATGCAAATCATGTCATAGTGGGCATCCCATCTAAACCAGCCCCTGGGCCTCCACCATCAGTGCAGGCAGCAGTGACATGTTCACCCCATCACTCAGCCACACCAACTTCTGCACTGCATCTTCACCACAGCCACCGCAGCATCCTCTCCCCTGCAGCCCATGGTGGCCTCTACCCAGCCTTCCAGCAGTCTGTCCACCCCGTCACCCATCAGACACAAATGAGTGACCTGTCCCAGGGATTTCTCCCTCAGTGTGCGCTGCAGAATGACAGGTCTTGTGTTGGACTGTGGCCTCAGGGAGTGAGAACAGCTGCTGAGCTTGTGAAGTGATTTTCTTGTCGTACTGATGCCTGCAGAACAGCAAAAGGCATCAGTTCTTGTATGATCAGGAGTACAAATAAGGAATATTAACATTAGCATTGTAGACAAATTCTGCACTACAATACTGACACCAGGAACTCCAACAAGCTGGCTTAGCAAACCTGAATCTTTAAATATTGCAAAGCTTTTTTGCCTCCACTAAAAAACCTTATCTAATTAATCCCCATCTTCCTCATGGAAGATGGGGGAAAAATATAGACCCAGAAATAGAAATATAAAAAGGTTAAGTATAATGTCTCAATCCGCCTGGAAAATTTAATCAAATTCAGGACTAGACCTCTGGACCCCTTGACTCCAGGACAGTTTCTAATCCAACCTCAGCTGCAAGCCATTTGCCTGGTGGTGCAGGAAAAACTGCACTGCTTCTGGGCTTATGTGAGTTTTGCTGCTAGCTAGAGGACTGCAGCCTCCAGGGTTGTCTAAGCACCTTTTGCCAAAACTGAATGTAGAGTGGTTTATGCAGTTTTGCTTGATTTACTTGTTCCTTTGATGTGCAAGGATTTAGTGACATGCTTAGCAATACAGTAGCATGAGACTCGTTGCATAAAATCAAATCACTGCTGGGGCAGATGCTTCCAGATTTAAAAGCTCAATTGGTACCACAGACACGTAGCTGACTAACTGCAGGCTGTTTCTCCCGAGGCTCAGCCTGTAGGGCCTTTTCAGGACCCCTTTTAGTCCCAAAACTGCAGTAACAAGGCTTAGAAGTCATCCTTTGAACCTCAAGGTGAATGTTTTAGGTCATTAGTAGCTGATCTATAACATTCAGTCTGTACCAGTGTCTCTAAAGGGCTGCTTTCAGCTCTCATTCATCAGTAAGTGCCACCCTTCTCCCCTCCCTTCTCCACCCTGCCAGCTGTGGACATGGCCAGGATGACCTAGATACTTGTCACCTCCAGGCTGGATTTTACCTTGATTCACAGTTTTTAAAACAGGACATGAAACAGATGGACAGATCCTAACTGGTTCAGATAGGAGCTGCTTCATGCTCTGGGACATGTCAAGTGATGTTCAAGGTCCTCTGCTGGTGATGGGCATGCTCCCAAACACAGTTAGACTCTCTCAGTGACCCATCAGCCACCACCTGAGCCTGGAGACAGGGCAGCTCCCAAATGTGTGGATGAAGCATTTGACATCAGTGCCATCAGGGGAAATGAGGTATTTGCATGATTGTTCATGAATATTTCACCTGCAGCTGCAGAAGCTTAAATATCTTTCTCAGATTGCCCATGCTATTCCTCTCCCCACTCTCCCCCTCCTCTCCTGCCCTCCCCTCACAGTTACAACGAACTGGGAAGCCTCATTCCCTAAAAAGTTCCATCTTCTAGGAACAATTAGAGCATGACACCAAAGAAACAATATCCTCTTCTGTCCTTCATCCAGCTGTGGGACCGAGTGATCAGAAATGAAAATGCTGGCTGTTTTAGTTTTTCCATCATGATGCACTACAACAGCTCCTTAGGACTGTGATCCTGCATGGTTCAAGCCAATAGGAGCACAGGGCACAGGACTGCTTATGAAGGACTCCCAGTATCTGCAGGTTATCACTGCCTTTGAGTTTATAAATTACACTGCAGGTAAAACAAAGGCAATGGCAACAACCTCTGTAAGAATCAATGTGTGAGCTTCTAGTCACTGACAAGAAGCTTGAGATAGGCTTTCTAATTTTGCAATATCTGAAAGATTCAAATGGTCTCGGTATCTCCTCTGCTCTCATTTTGACAAGAACAAAATCCTGGACCATGCCCAAAAGCTGCAGGCACTGAAGATTGCTGTTGGGGATGTAGGTTTGAGAATTTTGTAATGAAAATCCTCCTTGTGAAATATTGTTGCAGAATCTCCTATGAAACTATGAATAAATCAACCAGAATGTCTCCTAAAGTGTCCTGGCCTTTCCTAGGAACGTAGATCATACCTTCCCCACAGAATACCTTTGTACAGATCAGAGACCTGGTTCAGTTAATCATCAGACAAGGCCCATGTGCTCACACAGAGCTCTCTGCTGGGCCACAGACTGAATCAGCCTCTTTCATAGCACCCTAGGTACAGAAAACACCCCTTTGGTTGACTCATGTGTCAAAAATCCATACCTTTTCTTTCTTGTTAGCTGGTGAGGGTATTCCTGATAACAGAATTATTTATAATTAAGCTTTTTAATCATCCATTTCACCCTTTAGCTAACTATGTCAGTTATCTGACCCATATTCCACCAAGAAGTAATTACTTTGCATTCTAAAACCCATCCATCCATCCATGCATTTATCCATCCTATCTAAAGTATTTATCCTCATATTTAGGTGCCAATTTCCAGTTATCAGAGAAATCCTCCCTCAAGGAACCACCTATCTTTTGGGAGCTCAGCTCTATGTCTGACAGTATTGAACAGAAGCAAGTTGTTGGAGTGTGCTTCAGTTGCTTATATCTGTAAGGGCTCCTGTTGGATTAAATAAAATGGATTTGGAGAGCACAAGCCAAGTATAAAACAAAAGGCATCAAGTAAATGTGAGAGAAAAAGTCTTAAAAATACGATGGGGATGATGGAGGTGATGAAGCATGAAAATGCACTCAAGTAGCTCCACATGAAAAGCCTAAGATTTAACTTAATACAGCATTTGTACATAATCTGCCAGATAAGTAGGTGAAGAGTTATTAAAAGTGGGTGCCTTGAGGCACCCAGCCATGAACTGCCTGGTACCGAAGTGGTGCCTGCCCTGGATCCAGAGCAGTCCTTGATGTGTGTCCTCTGCTGTCATCTAGTGACAAAAGGGAAGAAGTAACCGAAAAAGAAGGAAAATCGAGGTGAAAGAGATGCCAGTGTAAGTTGTGTCTTGGAAGAAAAAACTGGGCAATTTTGAACACCTGAAACTTTCGATCAGCAGTGAGGTCTCACCTGTACATACAAAGCCACTAGAGATATTTTTAAAATCTCTCCCTAGCATTCCAGGGTGGACCCAGCTCCTCAAGGATCGCCTGCAGCCAGCAAAGCTCTAAGGGGTACATCCAACCCAGAGGCTTCACCACCCGAGGGTCCCATCACAGCCATTCCTGTGGCATGCACCTAGGCTATTTTAAATGTCTAGTTCAGGATGGGGCATGCACCTAGGCTATTTTAGATGTCTAGTTCAGGATGGGGCATCTTGGTCCCTAGAGGAGCTTATTTGTTGTCAATAGCTGTGAAAGGAGTGGGAACATCCCCAATGCAGACCCCTGCATGGCAGGCTCTAGAGTTAAGCAAGATCACTGCTGTCCCTTAACTGGGAGGTGACTTTCACCTGGAGAACAGGTCAGAACTTCTCCTGAAACCTTGTTGTTCCTATACTCATTTTTGTTGATTTTGCAGGGAAAAAACTCCAACTAGCTAGCCCACAAAGCAACTGACTTTGAGAAGAGACCATGACCAGGTCTCTTCACACATGGTGATGAGTTCCTCTAGCCTTTCAGAAAAATGTCCTGCATGGGGACATGTCCCCTGTGGGGACATGCTGGAGGCAGCAAAGAGCATCATCGGCAGCTGGGAGAGATTGAAGGCAGGAGAAACTATCTGGAGTGCAATGAGGCATGAGAAAAACAAGAGCTGATGGTGCATACACAGAAGGAGACATCAGAAGGTCAGAGTTCAAATCCCATGTGTGACCTTGACCTTTTGTGTGATTTAGGACAAGTTGTTTCACCAGTGCAGCCCAGTAAAACAACAGGATACTGGTTTCCCGTGGGAACACTCCAAAGGCATTAAATTTGGCTGGTACAGAACACCACAGTGATGCTGGGCACAATAGCCTGCAGACACTCCAATTTAAAAGAAAATTCATGTTTCACCAACAAAGAGCTGATTTTCTCTCTCTGTTTTTAAACATTATGGATGTACAGTCATTAGAAAACTCTGTTTTTTCTCCTGTCAGCAGGCCTGAAGCAACTGAACCTGAATTTTGCCTTTGTTTGCCTTTTCCCCACAGTATTTTCCAGCCATGTTGCAAAAGTGTGTAAGAAACACAACCAATACTGTCCCACTCTGCTGGTAACAAGCCCTCTGTTCCTTCTGTATCTCTGTGAATCACTCCATTAGGTTCACAGACCTGCCAAAGGATATTTCAGAGATTTCCTTTCAAATCTTGAAAATAAAATATTAAATACAATCAATCATTTCTCATGACAGCTTTTTTGTCCATGAACTATTTCCATTTATTAGGAACCATTTATTTAAAGGCCACAGTGCATGGGAGAGAATAGGTACCAAGAAAAAAAAAGAACCAAAACCACTTCCTGATCCTAACACCAAAACATGGTGCATTTTTCTTTGTTTTCCTGTTAGAGCCACATATTTGAGCCACAGCCATGCCTTGAACAAGGCAGGAGCATTACTGATTCTCGACAAGATCCGAGCATTTAGGGCACCATGCTAAGGGCAGAGACCCTGCTCTCACAGCGGGCAATTTTTCACTCACACGATCAGCAAGGGAAGCTTGACAAGAAGCCCTGAAATGATTGAGAAATGCCTTTCTGTGCCAGATGAGGTCCCAGTGTGAGCTCTGAAAGGATGAGCTCATGCCAGGAGCTTAAACCTCAGGGGATCTGAAGAGCATGAAGCTCCTTGAGACCGGGCAACACTGGAGACCATACTGGGCACCAGGAGGGACACAGGTTCATGCATACAAAGTAATTCCTCCTGCAAGTCCATAAAGAAGAAAATCAGCTGCCATTTCTGTCTTTTCAGGGCAAATGAGATATTTCTGAGCAGGATTAAGGGTTTTTATGCTGTCCCACTGGTAGAAGCAAGATGAGGGTGAGGGCAGGGCCAAGGACCCAGCTTGCCCTATTTTTTCCCATCCTCCCCAGCAGGGAACCACATCTTTTCACTGAGATGGGGTTTTCTTACTGCCAAAGGGATGCTGAAAAGAGTTGGCAATGCACAATACCTTGGAAGGTGCTGCAGGGTCCCCCTACCCCAAATGGTAAGTATCTGCATGGACAAGACATAGTGCACAGCAGCAAAAACAAAGGCAACATTTCACAGCAGCATAAGGTACGTGCCATGGATGAATAATAAAAAGCACCCCGTTTTCTTGAAGTGGAGGCTGTCATGGAACCCCTGGCAGCAAGTGGCATCATTGAGGGGATTCAGTTAGAAGTGACAGAATAAAGCATCAGAATTCAGAGATTAAACACACCTAGCAGGGCTGAAGTCTGGGCTCAGGAACTCTTCAGCAGGTTGTGCTCATCCAGCCAGGATATACTGCTATCTTTCAGTGCCTTTCCTGCAAGTTAGAGTGGATTTTCCCCATTAGACTTGTTGAAAGGGTGTAAGCCCTGCAGGACAATAAACATCTCTGTGTTTTGTAGTTAGGCTACCGTGGGAGAGATTCTTTGTAACTGTGAAAAAGTGGTTGCTGTGGATATCCACCATGAGGTTTGGCAGCAGAGCCTGAAGAAAAAGAGGTAGAAGTGCTCTGTGTGCCCTCCTGCCAAAAAGTGATCAAGGTGGTCATGGCCACTGATGCACTCTGTCCAGACCAGCATCCTTCAGTGCTGAAGGCTCAGGGAAATTCCATGCCTTCCATTTGATTTGGATTAACACTAATCATCCTTTTCCAAGCTGGATTTATCCTTTTCTCATTGAAAGATTGCAAATCAGGATGCTTGTTTTGCTCTGTTGGCTCACAGATATGCAAGCACCCTCCTCCTGGCACTCATTGATGAGGTTTATGTCTTAATTGGCATCCCCCAAACCACTCCAGCATGAGGACAGACAACCTGATAAATGTAGGAAACTGCCCTTGCTTTGGTGCCTTTTCCAGCGTGCTTCCCTTTCCAGCCAGCCCAAGATGTTTTATCACTTTCTCCAAAGGAAAGCACGGCCGAGTCCCCAAACCTCACAGCAGCAGGGCTCTGTAGATAAGGCAGGGAAAATATTTCACTCGCAAGGAAACTGCTCATCTCACACTAACGTCCCTGTCCTCTGGAATCCAAGGCAATAATTACAGCAATTTGTAGATAATTATTTGTTAATTAAAAACAGGCTTGCTGGGTACAGTTACCAATTTCCGCCGCTGGCTGCATAGGGCTGCACAAGGAGACACTGGGGGATTGTCGGTCTCGTAAAATAATTTGCTTTTTCTGTTCAGAAAAGAAGTCCCCAGTGGGTCATCTCGCCCCTCTCCCCATATCCTGGCAGGTCTGATTCATTCTCCTAAGACACCCTCAATACAGATTTGTGGCTAGCTTTCCCTTAGTAATTTCCAAGGAAGGTGACTGCCGTATTCTCCCACTGCAGCCTGTTTTCTCAGCTAATTTAATGACCCTTTGCTCACACAGACTCATTTCCAGACACTTTTAAGTGAGTAGCTCCTAAAGGAATCGTGACTCCAAGCTGAGGTTGGGGACCTGAAAGAAGCTCACCTCCATCCCACGTTTATGTGAGTAGTAGTAAGTAAACAGTGTGGAGATGGAGTTACAGCTGAGTACAAACTGAAGCTGCTGGTTCAAAGAATGCTGTTGGGGCAATTATTCTGCCCTTGATTGGGCAATCTGGGGTTCATGGTATCTTCCCAGGCATAGTTTTCAGGCCAGCTATGAGAAGAAGTAATGACAGGATTTCAGATATCCCCCACTAAATACTGCATCCACAAGGAGGGAATCTTGGGATGATGGTCCTCATGCCTTGGGATGATGGCCCTCGTGAGCATGAGGATTTTCAATCTTCCAAGTCCTCTGTCTCTGTTTCTGCTGTGGAGCACACCATCTCCAAGTTCTACCACATTCACCTGCTCCAGGGTCTCCCACAGCTCCAGAACCAGGAGAATTATTTAGCCCTGGAAATAGGAAAGTCACATTGGTCCTGATCTATTTATGGCTTGAGCTGGGCATTCATTTCAGATGCCCCTTCTTCTGTGGCACTGAGGAAACAGCTCATGGAGATCTGAGAGTTTGCTCTGTGGGTTCCACACAAAAATAGTACCAGTAGCATCAGTATAAAACCTCATGGAAAGGCTTCCCATGGGGAAGTATCATGAAGGGGGAAAGTGAGCAGCATCCTCCTCCTGGTTGCAGCAGAGCAGCTTGGAGCCATAGTGACAAGGATGGGACAAAGGAATAACATGGACATTTTGTCATCATGAGCCCAGAAGCAGATTGCTTCCACCTCCCTTAGCAAAACAGCAGCATCAATAAGAATAAACCAGAGATAATGGGGAGGGGAAACAAATTAGGCTGTCAATATCCTCTTCATGGAAATAATCTCAAGGTTGTTAGTCACACAGGGCTGCTTCACCCCTCTAATTTTCTCCTGTACGTGGGCTTTCGTGTTCCTCTCATCACCTCAGCGGCTCAGTGCCTGCACCATGTGCAGAGAAACCACAATTAAGCAAAGTGGCTAGGTGTCATGATATATGGGACTACATCTCTGCTTCAGCAGCACAGAAAGCTAACGAAGAGCTGAGATTAAACATTGGGTTAATTAGTACGCTTAATTAGTTCACAGTTATTAAATCCTTTCAGACCCTCAGATAAATCTTTCAAAATACAAAACATCCCTTGGAAATGCTACTGTGTACTCCCCCTTCTCTCTCTCCACGTATGTGCAGGGCTGGGAAGCTGTAGCCTTCCTCTTGCTGCTAAATGCAGGAGTAGTCTCCATCCAAGTCTCAGTGGCCCAGCATCGGTTCCTGAGACTACCCTTGAATCTGCAAGTCTGCCAATTTGCAAATTCACAGTTCTTCTGAGAGGGGATGAGGCAGTGCCCTGATAACATGGACAACAGTGAGTAGGAAAGGAATAGTGTTGGGAAAAAAACAGGGAGCAACAGATTCTTTTAACTCTGAGAGACACACAGATTCAGAGGTTTGCTGTGGACTTAATCACCCAGCAGTGTGTCCCTTTCCACGTCAACTTCTTCTGTGGATGCAGAAGGAAAGAAGGGCAGCCCTGCAGGAAGAAGGAGCAGGAATGGATGGAGGAACTTCTCACACAAGCTTTGGAGCATTGCCAGTCACTGTGCCAGTTAAGTTGATGCACAGGAAAGGCTCCTCCAGGCTCCTGTTAGCAGTCTCCCATATTCACAGCACTGAATGATTACCCAGGGTAATCATTCAGTCCCAACAATCCATGCTACTCCACAGCAGAGAGTTGCTAAGGTCCATGGGGTCAGCTGACCTTCAGAGAGCCCATGGCAGCACTGGGCTGTTCTCATAAAGGATTTATTTATGGCAGAGGAATCCAGTTTCTGAGATCACCTTGGAGACTTACCCAAACCATTTATCACTTGGATAATGCAGGGCTCTGAACAACACAGGTGCAATGAGCTCAGGCTCTGGGCAGGCTGGAAAACTGATACCCATGGAGTATGCTGTTTTCATCATAGTTCTCTGGGAAACTGATGTTTGGGTCCAACAAAGGGGGTTACAACATTTTTTGCACCAAGTCTTTTTTTTTTTTTCCCCTAGTTATTAACAGCTGTGGTCGTGGGCAGGGAATTCAGGTTCTCCTGGTGCTGGAGAGCTAAATCCACAGGCTGAGAATTAATAGGGGCAAAGGGCTACATTAGATGTGGCTTGCTTAAGGGAGTTTGCTAAGGAAAAAAACTAACAGTACAGGATTAAGCTGAGGGATATTCCTCACTTCACCAGGAAAAATATCCCTGAACAATGACTCACCCAGTACTTGTTTGTGATTCTAGTAATTATAAATTATTAGAAAGCAGAAAGCAAAGGCTGGGATAAGGTACTGTTACTCAGCAAACCTGCATTTTGAGAACAAGAATAAAGCTTTTTGGAAGATAATGTCTCTCTTTTTTCCCCTGTGCAGTTGCAAAGAAAGGTATTTAATCCTTCTAAAAATAAGTATGAATGTGTCTGCTTCCAGAGTCTACAAAATATGTCTGCATCAAAGCAATGTGGAGACATTTGGGAATAAGTAGCTAATTTAATACTCATAACAAACCATAGCCTAGGACTTTGTGTCAGAGAACTGGGCTGACCTTTCAGCAACTGATGATAGTTCTGAAATGACTTCTCATCAGTGAAAGTCCAATCTAACATCAGTTAAAATAAATTAAAAGCTATCACTGGCTTCTACGGATATTGGATTAGACGATATAAAACCCACTTGAATGCTGGGAACCCAATGAAATTATCATGGTAAATCTAAATTCTAGTGAAGCTTTACAGGCTTTAAAATATCTCTCTCCAGCCCCATTAAGAATGAGTTTCTACTTAGCTCATGAATAATTCACTTCTTTTTCTTCCGATAGTATCATCATGAAGTAAGCCAGCACAAAGCCCAATATTCCAGCCTCCTTTTTGCTCACAGCAGATCCAGAGCATGTTTCTGTTGAAAGAACAGTTCAGAGAGTAAAGGCCTGAACATAGACACTGCTTCCCCTCAAAGTATCTCTTCTGATTTCCTCCCATCCCCATAGAGCTAGAAACAGCTCTTCCCAACACTTTTTCATCTCCCCATTTCCCGCCACTTACCCTGGGCCACGGTGATAGTGCTACTTCCAAAATGACCAGGATCTGGAAAAATTAACTTTCCTTTAGGAGTTTGTCCTCATACACAACTTCGTCCATCTCCTCCTCCTCATTTTTGAAGTACTTGATCTTCCTTTCAGAAGGATAAAACGTTGTTGCAGAAAAAACCTGCTAGCTGGGGTAGCCCCACAGTTCTGTTACCATGGGAGAAATTTTTGCTGTTCAACTAAAAAGAGAGAGATGAAGAGTGCTGGCCAGTGCTCCTCAGGAATCACTCCTAGCAACAGGAGGAATGGATATCATACATATTACTCCCTCAAACCATTTGTCATTCCATCCTTTGTTCCAAATGCACTGCCTTTAACATGACCTCACATTACACATCTCCCAGCCACACTCAGCTTCAATCCTCTCTCTTTCTTCCCTCAGTGAAGGACCATCTTAGAAGACAAATTCTGCCTCTAAAGGAAATATCTACTGGGAACATTTCATGTCTCCTAAATCCAGAAGTGAGTACAGAAGAACCATTATTTTCCATCATCCTTTTAAACCTCCTCCCTGCAGACACCCTGACTACCGGCATCCTGCTTCCCAGCCCAGACTGACATTGCTACTCTAATCCACAAAGAGCACCAGTGCTCTCTGGAAAGCTTTTAGAAGGGCTCTGCTCTGCGTGGCAAGAAATGAAACATACATTCATACACAGCCATGTCTTTGCCAACACCTGAAACATCTCCAAAACAACCAGTCTATGTACCAGAGAGGAACAGTGCTGTGAGTTAGCTGCAGCTCTGCATCAACCCATAAGGACCTACTCAAAGAACCTGAGAGGCCCCAGGGGTCATCCCTGGGGCTATGGTTTGTGGTTCTGATGGTGCCAAACTGCTGGCCAGTGAGGACAGCACCCAGCAGTGAAAAGAAGATGAGCAGCTATGGGAACTGAGGCCTACAACCCTGAGATTATGCTGTGAGATGTGTGGCTAAGGGATTTCCATGAGATATTATTCCATGAGATGTGTGGCTAAGGGATTCCTGGGGCGTGAAGACTGGGGAGGGATGGTTTATCAGGCGAAGGCCGGGTGACCCTCACCACTGCAAGAGGTGGAAGAAGGAGTGATGCTAAGGTATCATCACTTGGGTCTTGCACAAGGGTGTGTTCCACCCTTGTGCAAGACCCACGGCCTTTGTGATCTCTCTCTTTGTTACCCTTGAGATCCCTCATTTACAGACAAAGTGGCTGCCCCACCACTCATGACAGCAGGAGCAAAAGATTTGACTACAAGTCTCACCTCCATTTCCCCCAAAAGTATAGTGATACCATTTGGTCTTTGTAGAGAATGAGATTCACCTGGATGAGAAAAGTTCAAGTCCAGTCCAAAAACATGTGAGGTCAGACTTTCCTGTGTTATGCCCTAGCTTCCAATTACCCACAGGTGGTCCTAGAGCAGATGGGTCTGAGGAGAAGGACCTTACCCCTTTCCTGGTGTGTTTAGACATTGTCACTGGTGCTACGCTCTAATACTTCCTTACATTAATTGTTTATTTGGCCTGAAGATGGTCTAATGAGCCAAATAACCCTGGAAAAAATATTCTGGGCAGTATGGCAGAACAGGAGAAAAAACCCCATAGCTGACACCAGTAAGGAATGCACCACGTGTGACCAGGCACAGAGAACATGTAACATGCACTGAGCAGTCATTACACACATGTTTAATTCTCACATTAAGCCAGGAGTTCCCTGAATGACAGAGCCCTAATTTCCTACCAATTCACATCCTGTATCTCTGCCTGACACTGCAGTAGCACCAGCTCCTTCCCGCACTGGGATTCTCTAAGAAACCACATCACAGCAGTGTACCAACACACAGCAAAGCTCAATGCTGGCCCTTACAGGAGGGGACGGCAATTGCCACTAAAACTAATTTTGCTCACTCAGGAGTACAAAGACATGTGCCTCTGTGTTTCCATCCAGCACTGAGGCAGTAACCCATGTGTGTCCAGGCAGTCTGCACAATTCCATGCAGTGGCACAGAGGTCAAATACTGGCAAAGCTGTCCTCGCTGCCTGAGGATGTGCTTCTATCCCTCCCTGTACCTCCCCTCCCTCCACCCCACCCCTGAGGTCTCCTGTCCTACCTCTCAGTGTCTTTCTCATCCAGCTGGTTATGTCTGTGGCCCTGCTCTGCAGCTCTAATTCCTCAGGATGGTGTTTCAAGGCAGGACAGAGCTCAGGTCAGGACTGAGCGAGGGGTGGAGACATTGGCTTCCTTGGAGCAAAAGCAGAGGTGAAGAAAGGCCCTGGCAAGCAGCTTTGGACTTTGAGGACAAGAAGCTTTTCATGCACAGATAAAAAGAATCACATGGGAAAGTCAAAAAAGCTTTCCTCTCTCTTTTTCACAAGCCCCGCTTATTTCTTCTAAAAGCAGTCTCTGGCCAGCAATTCCTTTCTTACCTGGGACTTTACAGCAAGGCAAAGGATTTGCCCCCCTACGAGCAGTGTCACTACCAAAGCTGCCTCCCAGTACCTCCTGGCCCTGGAGCATCCCACTGCTGCTCTCTTGTGTGACCCTCAGTGCTCCAATGATCAAAGCACAGCAATGAAGCAACCTCTGACCACGAGCACAGCAGGCATGTTCAGCTGCTGCCCTCCTGCAGTGAAGCTGCAGAACAGGGACAGGCAGGAATCAGGCAAGTAGAGCAGCAAAGGCTGGGCTGCATGGGGAAGCAGCACTGGCTTTACACATTTCATAGAATCACAGAATGTTTTGGGTTGGAAGGGACATTTTAATATCATCTAATTTCAACATTCCTGCCATGGGCAGGGGACTCCTCCATTAGACCAAGCTGATCCAAGCCCCATTCAACCTGGCTTTGAACACTTCCAAGGCTGAGGCAGCCAACCTGGGCAATCTCTTCCAGACCTCACCACCCTCACAGCAGAGGATTTCTTCCTTGTGTGCAATCTAAATCGACACACTTTCATTTCAAAACCATTGTCCCCTATCTTTGCACTAAAGGTTTCTCTGTCTTTCTTCTAAGCCCTCTTTAAGTTTGGAAGGCTGCAGTAAGGAACAAGCCCCCTTCTATCCAGGTTGAGCAGCCCCAGCTGTCTCAGCCCATCTGCATAGCAAAGGTGCTCCAGCTCTCTGACCATCTTTGTGGCCTCCTTTGTACTCAGTCAATAGGTCCATATGTTTCCAGTGCTGATGACCCCAGAGCTGGATGCTCCAGGTGGGGTCTTACAGGAACAGAGGGCAGAATCCCCCACCTCGCCCTGCTGGCCCCACCGCCGCGGATCCAGCCCAGGATATAATTGGCTCTCTGGGTTGCAAGAGCACATTGCTGGGTCATGGCCAATTTTAAGCCCACCTCTCTTGGCAAGTCATTCCCTGCAGGGCTGGAGACCCTGATGGCTGCTCCTCACCATCCACCCACAAGAGCTGGAAGGACAGAGGGGCATAAGCCCCAAAAAGAAACAGGAGAAAATGTTTATTCATCATCAAGGCTTGAAGAGCAGACCCAAGTCCTGCGTCTCTTATCAAGAAAAGTGAGTGTGAAAAAGGCTAATCACTTGTTCGTTAAAATTTTAAAAGTAATAAAATGGTTATAAAAATAGTAATACAATTAGAGTAATAATAATTTGGAGAATTTGAATTAGGACAATATGACACAATAGATACCAAGAGTTACAGATGTCCAGGTACTTTTTTCTAGGCAGCACAAGCCTGAAAAAGGACCCCCATTAACAGAGGATTAACCCTTAAAACAGTAGTTTGTTGCATATTCATACACTTCATACATGATGCATAAATTCCGTTCAAATACAGGATTCTGTCTGGTCAGTGTCAGCTTCTTCGTCTGAATCCTAACAGCGCCTTCAATGTGGGAAGAAGTTTGTTTCTTCTGATAAGTGAGCACTAAATTCTTTTTCTCTGAGAGAGTTAGGTGTCCTGTGGCTGCTATCTCGCTGCAAGTCCTTTCTTTAAAAAACAAGTATCCTACATAGCATAGTTTCTATTTTAACATTTTTTATAACTTAAAACTATATTTAACACATTATTTAAGAGAATTAATACAGCATTACTTTCTAACATAACACATATAATATTCATTTTAATATTTGAGAAAAGCCAATCATAAATACGCATTTTTCACAGTGAGGAATGTCGAGGGGTATGAGAGAGTCACTGCTCCCTGAGAGAAGCCCAGAAGGACGGGAGAGCGGCTGAAACTCCCCGAGAAGAGATGCACGCCACCCTCAGACCGCACTGCCGCTGAGGTGGTCCCAGAGATCAGTAGGATACCCTACCCCCGCCACGGGGATCCCTTGTGTCCCAACACGGGATCCCTCTCGTGGCCACGGAGCATCCTTCCCCCCACTCGCGGGGATGGCATTCCCTCGTGTCCCGCTAGGAGCCGCCACCCCACGGGAAGAACTACATTTCCCAGGGCCGTTTGCGCCCGGGCGGCGGAATAGGTGGGCCGAGTAGCGCATTCTGTTCCGATTGGCTGGCTAGAGCAGTCGGGGCGGCCATTGGCTGGGCGGGCGGTCACGTGGGGCGGCGGGAGGCAGGCGGACTCACGTGGGCCCTGGTGGGAGCGGGCCGGGAGCGGAGCGGGAGCCGGGAACCGGGAGCCGGGAACCGGGAGCGGGCCGGGCTCTGGGGGAGCGGGCCCGCCGGGCCTCGCCATGCTGGGCGCCCGGGGCGGGTGGTGGGCCCTGCGGCGCTGCGCCTCCCTGCCGCGGGCCGTGCGGCTGCGGGTGCGCGAGGCGCTGGGGGCGCGGGAGCCGGCGGAGGCGGTCAGAGTGCAGGTGTGTGCCCGGGGCACTCGGCCCGGAGCCCGAGCGGAGGGGAGGGCCTGGAGGGGCACGGCCCACGCCCGTGCTTCAGTGAGGGAAGCGGGAGCCCTGCAGAGCGTTTTGCTGAGCTCCCGCATCTGCTGTGCCGCCGTGCCGAGCCGCTCCGTGTGTGCGTTCTCCCGCCGTGCGTGCTCGGTTCGCTGCTGTCGCGGCCAGCGAAGCCTTGGGGTCGCTCGGCGTGTGGGGAGCAGCGTTGTCACCGTGATGGGTTGTACTAAACGTGCTCTCCGCCACGTTAGATTTATCTGTTCCGGCGAGCGAGCCATTGCCGGTGTACTGCTGTGCTTAAAGCTTTTTCTCAGGTCTTGTGCCACGTACACCCAGGTTTAGAGCAGTGTCAGTAGAACCATCGGTAACACTTCCACTGACGCTTGTATTTGGCTCCTCTTGTGAACCAAGATGGCCTGGAATTAATGGGCATTTTAGCTTCGGGGCACTTTTCCTTGGCATAGGATCTTCCTTGGCACAGGATTCCCCTGTTTTGTGATGTTTGCAGCCGGCAGAGCAGTGGTTGCACACATAGAGTCCCTGCTTCCATGCAGAGCTGTGCAGTTGTCAGAATATGAAAAGGACTGGGGTACTTGGTAACAGTTTTAAGCAAAACTGAAGGAGGATACATTTAGATTTATAAGAAATTTCTCACTGTGATGAGGGTGAGACATTTCTCACTGCCTAGAGAAGATGTAGCTTGCCCCATCTCTGGAAGTGTTCAAGGCCAGGATGGGGCTTGGGGCAGCCTGGTCTACTGGAAGGTGTCCCTGCCCATGGCAGAGCGGTTAGAACTGGATAACCTTTAAGGTCCCTTCCAATTCAAACCTTTCTGTGATTCTACTAACCCAAAAACCAGTTTGTAGCACGCTGGTATTGCTGCTCACACGTAGGTGAAGCCTAATAGGGTAGGAAGAAGCTCATCCAGTGTTGGTTCTTTTTGAATGTAATAATTTTGATGAATAATGCAAGCTAGAATAAACATGCTAAAGTTTGCAATACTGTCATTCCTCCGCCTTCCCTGTCCTCCAGACCCTTGCTGCTTTGCTCTTCCCCTTTGCTACCAAAATGTAGGGGTTTTGTATTAAAATGGGCTAGGAATATGGTCTGGCTTAAATCCAACCTTATAATGGCCAGGTTGTTGGAATGTGCAGTCTAGTTGTTACAGTCAGGATTGTCACTTTTATTGTACATTCATTCTGGTAAGGTGTGAAGTGGTCAGAACATTGCTGCTGCAGCCTCTGCTGCTCTAGTACAAGCCTGTGGGTATGCTTTTACTTCCTATTGCAGGATGCAAGACTCCTCCTCTTATTTAATAGATTCCAGAACAGCTTGATGAAGTGGTAAAAAAAGCCCTTGAGAATGTTTCTTTGTTCATTTTTGGTGTGTTTTGTTAAGGAGTGTTTGTGGGGAGGAAAAATACCGGGCATTATACATTAAACATGCATTCAGTATAACATACGTGGTGTGTTCTGGGGATTTCCTGAATACAGAGGATAAGCACAACAGCTTCAGGCATGTTACTGTTGGAAATACCTTTTACTTTCACCATACAAATAAGAGGATGCCCAGATGATCTTGTTTCTTGCATTAGTTCTTCCTTTGGGTGGTTTATCCTGTCTGACTCGCTAGATTCATGTCTTTAAAATCTTCCACAGTTCTAACATGGAGTAGGGAAAGCATGTTATACAAGCCTGTGCAGTGCTTTTCCTGTGCTAGTAGTAATTTTTAAGACTGTAACACACTTTACTTCTGGTGCTGTTTAATTCTTGGTTTGTTCTGTTTGGGTGACAGAAGTGGATGGGTTTGCATTGGTTTGTGTGGTAAAAAATCTCTAAAGCACTTGCTCAGTCTGAAGTCATTGGGACTATTTGGTCCTTTCCAGTTAAGAAAAAGATGAAACTGGTTGGAAAAGAGGCAGTTTGGTTGTTTAATCAGCACTGGTTTTAGTTGTTCTCTACAATATTGTTAGAATTTGATCTGCAAGGCCCCCAGCAGATAATTTTGCTTTGAAGGCCAGCTTTGTCTCAGCTCTGCTGAGCTGAGGAGCAGCTATGGGAGTTCCATTTTGCATGCTATTACTATTGCTTGCTGCCTTGGTACTGACTTAACGTTTCCCATTAAAAAAGTAATTAAAATCTATATGTCATTAAAAAACTCAATTTAAGACATTTAGCCTGCACTGTACATGGTCAGTTTTCCTGTTTTGCTGTTACAAAGAATTGGGGCATCATTAGTTTTATTCTTTTCATGAAACTCAACAAAGTATTTCTAAACTTTTTTTCTTAATAGCTTTTTTTTTTTCCCCATGGGCTCAATGAAGCAGTCTTGGTTTTTGAGATGAAAGGAAAAACATCCAAGGCAATAATTTTTATTTTTGTTTTGCATGAATAGGTAGTTTTTCATGTGAATCTATTGGCTGCAACATTGTTTTAGCAGTCCAGCATTTTAGGGCACATAAACCAGTAGTGAACAGATTGGAAGATTTGAAACACTGGCACCTTACTACAAGGATACAACAACAAAACTGATACTGAAAACCATCAGAATGGTCTTGCATGTATTGTAATGAAGAATAGTGCATTACTGGTCTCTCCTGTTTCAGTAAGAAGAGTTTGGAAGAGACATCACTGATAGGAATATGTACTTTGCCAAAACACTTTACATCTTCAGAGCACTTCATTGCTTTCTGTATTCTCAGCTCCCCAAAGATGCAGGTACATCTTTATAATCCTTGCTGTTCTCAGGAAGAGACTCTGCCTTGGAAGGATATCTCTGCCTAAGGATTTGTTTCTCTCTGCTTTGAAGTCAAAAGAAAAACTGACACTAACTTTTTTTCTCTTTTTGTTTTTTATTATCATCATTTTTTTGCCTCTAAAGAAACAGTTACTTTGATTTCAGTAAGAAGCTGAAGTAGGCTTGAAGTGGGGTGTCCAGCTCAGCTGGAAGAAGAGCATGAGCACACAGCGTTCCTGCCAAAAAATAACCAATCTCTTTTTCTTTTGCCTCTAGGGCTGGGTTCGCTCTGTCCGATCCCAGAAGGAAGTTTTGTTCCTGCACATAAATGATGGGAGTTCTCTGGAAAGCCTCCAGGTGGTTGCTGATCCCAGCCTGGAAAAGAAGTAGGTCCATTTGAAATAACTGGAGAAATACATGTGCTGAGCAGTGCTTGGAGGGGTCTGCTTAGGCCTCCTTCCCTGTGCCAGGGACTGGCCAACCACATTTGTCTCCACCAAGAGCCTCTTCTAATAAAAACCTGTCACTGTTCTCCCTGCTTGTCCAACATTCCTGCCTTGTCCTAAATTCTTCTATAGCTTTGTGGATCTCTTCACATTCCCACCTCTGCATTTAATAATTTTTCATTTCATCGGTTAAGCTCTATGGCTACAGCATCTCTTGTGATCCTCAGTAATCCACTTAAATTAACAGGAATCTCTCTTCTGAATGTAGTTGTATCAGCACCTAGTTAAGCTGTTGTTTTTTCTTTGTTTCTTAGAGACCTGACTTTTGGAAGTGCAGTGGAAGTGCAAGGGAAGCTTGTCAAAAGTCCTCATAGGATGCAAAACATGGAGCTGCAAGCTGAAGCCATTCATGTGGTGGGACCTTGTGATATTTGGGTATGTCACTATAGCAGGAGGGGTAGGACTGCTAGAAATCAATTCTTGAAAGTCCAAGTATCGAACAAAACATGCTTGAAACTGTATTTTCTTTAAGTCTGAGTGGTCCTGCAGACTTTGATTTGTCAGCAGTGTCTGTAGGGTGCATCAAAAGAGAAACATTGGATCATCATGAAAGCTCATTTCTGTGACAGAGCCATTTCTCCTTGGAAAATGTGCACAGGCTGACAGTTAGGAAGTATGCCTTTGTCCTACCCTGAAGCGCTTACCTGTGCAGGTGGCTTACCGTGAATTGGAGAAACAGTGGAACTGGCAAGACACTTCAGATTGTGCAGCTGGAAGAGCCATATCTGCCACATTCAGAACCAGCTTGCTGTTGCAGCAGTGAGGTGAACAGCTGGGTTTCGAAGGGGCTCAGCATCCAAAAGGTGGAGTGTTCTGGAATGCCAATACTTCCTCTCGTGTTCATGAATCTTGCTCTGCTGTATGCATTGTAAGATACACAAAATAAGCAGAAAAGATAGGCAAAAGCATCTAGTTCTTCTGTGCTCTGTAATAGTAACTGACTTTTAATAGGGAGAGATGGCATTCCATGAATAGCATAAAACTGCATGGACTCCCAAGTTCTCATCCTCTTACTTTGATTTCTTTGTTGTTTTCAGTCATTTCCCCTGAAAATGAGGGAGAGGCACCCACTGGAGTACGTCCGACAGTTCCCTCACCTGCGCTGCAGGAACAACACGCTGGACGCCCTGCTGCGAATCCGCAGTGAAGCCACTGCCAGCATCCACTCCTTCTTCCAGGTAATCCCTTCTGTACCCAGCTTCTCAAGTAGAACACTCCACACAGGCTGGCTCTATGGGAGCAGGTTAGCAGGGAAGGAGCATGGCATGGATTTTGCACACAGTGGTTTTCTTTCCAGGCCAGAAAGAGCCTGGCTGCACCTTGGCCAGACTGTTGCTTATGACCAGGTTAGTGCATCTGTGGCCTGTCAGTGTCTTTCCACCCATTTCCTGTTATTTATCCCTTTCACAGAGTTGCAGTATAATTGCCTGCAAGTGTGTGGTCTGTGGAACACAACATAATATGATTGTGTTTAACCCATCCTCTGCAGTGACCTTATGGTCCTTGGACAGAAACCTCCTCCCACATGGAAAAATCTGTGATGCAGGAACACAGACAAACTGACTCAGAGCTTCATGTTATTCTCAGTTCTTGCCTCTTACTGCAATACAAGTCTGTGTGGATGCTGTTGGCTGACCTTATGAGACTCCTGGTCGGATGCATTTGAAACTGATGGGTGGGAGCCACCTGTATTTTTTGAATGTGTCCCTCTTAAGCTGTGGGCACAGCAGAGGCTTTTTGCAGGCAGGGGAGCAGTGAATTTGCTCTGATGCCAAATATCACATAGAGACCATGTGTGACTAGAAAAAGAAAGGTAGCAAGTCCTCTAGCACGCCTGAGCCTTTCTGTAAAGCTGTTCCTGAAAATAAACATGATTTAGTTTAGATAAGCTGGTTTAGATAGACTAGAATCACATTCAGATAATTCTGATGACAAAATTCGTACATAATAATTAGTAAAACTGACATAATCCTGTTAATTTAAGTGGATTACTGAGGATCACAAGAGATGCTGTAGCCATAGAGCTTGACTGATGAAATGAAAAATTAGTGTGGCCCAAGGAACAGGTTAGAAATGTCGAGATGAATTTCTGGTTCCAGGTTTGCTGGTCTTTGGTGCCTGCAATGACAAAGAAGGCTTACTTGCTCTACGAACTGCCTGTGTGGAATTGCATGGTGTTTGAATGAGTTTTTTGGGTTTTGTTGGAGTGGGGTAGGGGGTCCTTTGTCAGGTAAAGCTGCTGGTTTCAGGATAGTGCCTGCTCCTAAGGCAGAAGCCAGCTCTGTTGGGAATCGCTGTGCCGGTGTCGAGCCACTAGATGGCATTGCCTACAACGCTTTGTGCTTCCAAACCTGGACACCGCAGGCAGCCGAAGTACAAAACCGCCTTATTCAGGCTTTGCTTCTCCAAACCCACTCCTGCTCAGGCTCTGACATACCTTCCTGTTTACAGTGCTCAAGAGCAGAGCTGTATTAAAAAATAGACTCTATCATCAATTTAGCAGCAGCAGCTACACTAAAGTTATTTTTAAAGGAATAAGCAAGATTTGGTCCCAGAGCTGATATTTACAAATGCTTGTGTGAGAACTCTCCTAGCACCAGGAATGTCTGTGGTTTTATTCTGTCTCTAATGGAAGGAAGTCTTAAAATTGCCACTTGCATCATCCCAAGAATATTGCAATTTCCAACTTGACAATGTCAGAACATACTGTAGCTACAAAGTATAATTGACCATTTTCACTGGGCAAAGCTGTAAGGAGCTTCATGGCAGAAGAAAATAAGTGGATACACTTGAATACACTTTGAATACACTAAATTATCAATACTCTCTGTAACTTTAAAAACCTCTCTTTTTTAGCCTGTTCATTTCCAGGAATGAATGACTAGTGCCAAGTGCCTTTGGTTTGGATGTTGAAAGCTAAAATGTCCTTTTTAAATCTTCTGAGAATTGTGGTCCATGTGGGATAGGAACATTGTTCCTAGGCACAGTAAGATAGTTGCATTGTGAATGGCAAATTCCATTCTGTACATTAAGTTCCAGGTTTGTGAGAGCCAGTAATGCAACTTGAATTATTTTAGAAGCTTTTATAAGGGGAATTATCCAAGAGGTTTTATGGGGATTCTCTTATTTCAGATCTGTGCAGTTTGCATTACTTTCCAAAGCATGTAAGGGGTCTTCTATGTGAAGTGCGCTTCTTTACAGCAACTGCTACCGCTGAGGAATTTAGGCATTTTCAAACATCTCATGTAGTGGTGGGAGGCCGTGTAACCAGCAGGGCTCTGAATATGCAGGGAACTATGTCAGAGGCCTGCATTTTGTACTGGTAGACTGAAACTTCCTTCTCCAGGCAAAGCAAGTAGCTCTGGATCCAAGACTTCCTTCTGTGCAGTAACTGGATCCCAGTGAGGAGCCAAGGTCTTTGCACCTGTAACCAAGGTAGCCTAGAGCTGACTGCAGGGACTTTGCTCCCTCTTGGTTGTGTTACTGTACTCCCACAAAATACATTGCATGTCCATATGAGGTTTTTGTTCCAAATTAATTTTAGTTTGGTTCTCAGAGTGGGCAGTAAATACTACTGTCTTCCTAGTCCCTTAACGAGCTGGTGATAAGGACCAGGACCTCTCATGTGACTGACTGAATTGTATTATTCTGGTAAAAGCTGTGAAGCTAAGATGTATCCATCCACTAAATATTGGGTTGCATTTGTTTTAAAAGCCTATGGCTGCGCTGGAGAGAAATCCAGAGAACAGGGGCTCTCTTCATTCAGCCTTACTGGTTTCAGAGGCCTCTGCTGGATTTATGAACTATTACCAAGCCAGGGTATACCCTGTCTCTTAAAATCAGCTTGACTTCAGTATCTTAGAAGATGCAAGGTAGGACTGACACTTTATTGGTGGTCGGGTGTTTTTAAGGGCTCTTTCATTCAGTATGTGATTTTTGTCATCCAGCACATTTGATCACTTCTCTTAATGCAGCACACAAAGAGTGTCCTTTGCCTACTGCTGCCTTCCAAAAAGCTGAAAGAAACAAAGTGTTGAGGTCTTAGGGGTGAATTTGATTGAAATTGCCCAAAACTATAAAAATGCTGGAGGAAGTGAGAAGAAAGGGGAATGGTATGGAAACAGGCCATTGCAAAAAAACTCTTAGTAATGACATAAATCTCTTTTGGTTTTGAAACCTGGAGGAAAATACACAGGTAGTAAACACTGATGTGTAAATCATGGTAGCATTTAGTTTGTCATCTGTCCCAGAAGCTGCCCAAAAGACTCCATGTGCTGTCCTGGCTGGGGGCTAATGGCCTAGTTATGTGTGCTGGTTGATGTCATCCTTCAGGATGACAGCTGTTAACTTTGCTGTTCTATCTGTTCCAGGATAATGGATATGTGCATATTCATACCCCCATAATTACATCCAATGACTGTGAAGGTGCTGGGGAACTCTTTCAAATTGAGGTAAGTTGGGTTACATTAAGTTTGTTTTAGTTTGGTTTGGGTTTTTTTTTTTTTTCCAAAGCAATTCTTGACTTATTAAAGGTTAGAGGAAATATTTATCTTCATAAACCCTTTTATGTACTTCTGTGATTTTTTTAATATAGCAATCCTTTGTTTGAACTAATAATTTAGACAGTTAAACAGATACATTATCTTTTATTTTATTGCTATTTTGTGCTTTAATCAGCACCTTTTGTACTGATGAGGTTGTTCTATTCCTGGTGCTGTGGAAAAATTTACAAAGAATAACAGAGGGAGGTGGAACATCTTAGTAAACAGAATGATGTGATCATAAGAGCCCAAGAGATGGGATGGGCCATTCAGGACAGACTACTACACTCAAGGATTTCTTAGCTTTGAAACAAAGAATATAATTAATCATGAGATAATCCTTAAAAAAAAGGTCAGCAATATCTGAAACTCCTTTTCACCAGCGTGTACATACAGGTTCCTCCCTACAAGCTACTCCTGATGTATGTTGGAATTCTCCCCCAATATTGTCAAGCCTCCCCATGACCACCAAATTACTGCCACAGTCTATTGTTATAAGAGTACTTCACATCATGGGTCAGAACCTCCTGTGAAACTGAAACACAGCCATAACCACTAAGATCTCCCCCACAGATTTCTCATGATTCCTGACCCCACACTCATTAATCATACAGAATCCCACTGCCTTTTATACTTCTGTATCTGAAATTCAGTCTTCTGTCTCAAACAACAGCATCCATTGCCTCTTACGCGTATTGGCTCCAGCTTTGCTGGTGATTCATCTGTAAGCGAAAGAAAAATTGTTGAGGTAGCAGTTACTTGCTGTGGGATTGTGTCTTCCACTCTGCAGCGCCTCGTGACAAAAAAAAGCTTCTGTCTACTTGTTCTCCAGGATCTCAAGGTCTAACCTGTGCTACCAGTGATTCCCATCCAGACCAGTACATGTGGCTCAGCTTTTTGCTTGCTGGGACAATAGGGTTGATTAGCTAAACTAAATTGTTCCTATTTAATTGAGATGCCTTAATGCTACCCAAGGTTCACTCCAGGCTGTTTCATGCAAATTAAGACGTGAAAACAAGTGACACTTAATGATGGAAACATTATGCAGTTTGCAGCTGTACAGTGTATTGCGTCTTCGGGACAAATTGTATCCACTTGAAAGCTGTAGAGGCTGCAGGACTACAGCGTAGGTGGCTGGTAGTGACAGCAGCCCTGATGCAAATGTTGATTGAGGTGCTAAACTGTGAGCCTAAAACTTGTGTAAACTGCATCTTATCTAAATGCATGGTTCAAGGTGGATATTTTACTCCTCTCCAGTGGGATTGCTGTGGTGCAAATAGTACCTGTCTTGGAGAAATGTAACTACAGCTGTGCTTGAAAGGTGTGCACTGAGTGCCAAGTCAGACCCCATTAAGTGGCCTGTACCATAAAGGAAGGAATTCACAAACCCACTTGCTGCTGGGAGGAGGGGAGTTCTCCCTGATTTCCTGTTTTTTCTTTGATTACAGCTTCACTGTCTGGCTTAATTTAGGACTTAGTTTTGTTTCTGCAAAGCCCTATTCACAACTGGTCCTGGCTAGCAGAATTCTAAGGCTGCCTGCTATCCTGCTGGGGTCATGTCACTCCACTGGAGCAGTGACGCTGTTTTTTGACAGTGAAAACATGGGGAAGATTGAGCCTGCCTTGGGCCATGTATGTGATGCTGTCAGACACAAAATAGGAGTCACAGAAGGGTGTCAGACATAATAATAAGGGTATGGTGTTTGCAGCAAAGCCCAAAATCTTCATGTGCTTTTAACCAAACCAACTATCAAGACATTCTTGTCTGCTGTATTCAGTCACTTTTTAAACTAGCCTTTAATTCACTGTTTGAACAGGACAAGGGAGACTATAAATTCATGTTCCACTTATATTTGAGAAGGAGTTAAGATTTCTGGTGATGGGAGTTGATGAAAACAACCTTCAAATTAGATTCTTCAGTTTCAAAAAATATTTAATTCCTGTTCCTTAAGTTTTAAGACCTATCTTCTAGCTGCAACCAGAATTGGTGTCCTATTACTCCTGAACTTGTAGTAGTTGCAATACATCTGCTGTTAACAGGTTGGGGTTTTTCTGCCTTTTGAGTTTGTTTCTTTTTTCTTTTTTAGCTCCCTTGGGCAGTGTATAGAATTAATAGTCTCATCAGTTTAGCTGATCTGCTGCAGGTGGAGTAAGTTGAAGACTTTTGTTGAATAGCCTTTAGGACCCAAGTAGAGGCTGCTTTTGTACCCACTGTGTACTATTGCCTTTAAATAGCTGTTTTCTCTTACTAGCACAATTTCAATCCTCTGACTAATATCTGATGGCTGCTCAGGCCTGTGCATTCTTTTGAAATGATGGAAAGTGAAGAGAGTACGAATATGTTTTTACATGTGAGTTGAAGAAATGGGGAAAAATGTATCTGAAGTTAGAATGAAAAGGCTTTTTGAAATGTGGTCTTTGATTCCCAAAACTCTCAATCCTGTAGGATTTGTGTTTGTTTATATGTTCAGCTTCCTCATTATCTTTGTTTGGTTTTGGATGTACTGATGAGTCTGTACATAGCTTTGGTTGGGATGCTCTCATATTAGGACTTGGGATGGGGGGGAATCCATATTCCCTCTCTGCTGGGCAAATCAACTAAATGTTTTTAAAATTAAGTACTGTAATGGTGAAAAGAGTGCAGTAAGCAGAGGACATTTTAAAGAATAAATAAGTCACAAGATGGCTAACAACTCCAGAGGAAACTTCTCCACCTGAAAAGTATAGGTTTGAGGAGAAACTGCCAGAAGTGTGAAGACTACTAGGCAGAACCTAACTCACATCAGCAACACCATCTTGTGGCTTTCTGCAGTGTTGACAGTGTCTTCCTGTAGTGGGAGCATGTAGGGGAGGAAGCGTCTTGTTTGTGCTTCTTTCTATAAAGTAAATATATTGAAAATACTAGAAGACCTTTGACTGTTGAAAGCAGTGTTTTAGTATCATCCAAAGCAGAATGAGGTAATTCTTGAAATAGGGAGAATGCAGATCAGCAGGGGCAGATAGCCCTTTTTCTATTTTAATCTGAAAATAATTCCCCTATACCAGCAGTTTTAGCACCTACACCTCAGCACAGATTCTTTCCTTGCCTTTTTTTTTTTTGCTTATTTTACTCTCTTATTTCTTCTGTAGTCTAGAATTCTTAGCAGCTTTTTATGTTGCAAGAAACTTTACCCAGTCCCATTCTGTGGCTGCATCCTAAGAAATTTGCCATACTTTTGTCCTTGTGACCCAACTGCATGTCTGTTCCCTGCTATTTTCAGTAGCCTCCCACTCTGTCTGCAGTGTTGAAGACTCCTTGTTTTCTGAGTCTCTTGCTCTCTTTTCCACTTTGCTGCCTGGAAAATTTTCTTTGAATGGCTGCTTTCAGCTGATGTGGAGAAGGTGGAAGCTTCTCAGTGCTCTGTAAGAGCCTGTCTGACCCAGGACACTCCAGCTGGTTCAGTGTGGGTCTCCACAGCCACTTTCCCCGCTGCCCAGCTGCAGCCTTTTAAGGGAACTCAGTATGCAGTGAGTTCCAAAGCATAACAGCTGTATCATGCGTTCACAGCTCCTTAAAGTAGATCTCACATGTAGTTTTTATTGCCTGTGGCCATATTCCTTCCTGGGACCACTCTCTATGTGTAAGGAGTGCTGCACTCTCCCTGTCAGAGGTAAAATGTGCTCTGTGTGAGGCTTGTCTCTTCCCATGCACACCGCATGGCACCTGGCTGAACCCAGGGTCTGGATCAGGCCATTTCATTGCTTGAAAGGATGTAAGCCTGAAGAACTGTCCAGATATAGTTCTTCTCTAAAATGCATCTGGAGGTTGTTGGGTTTTCGAGGGTTTTTTGCCCCTCGCTCACACGAGTCAATGTCAAAGTTTTTAGGTTCTTGACGGTGCAAGTTTGGTGCTGTGCCAGCTGTGGCACCAGCAATATGTACCTGCTGCTGAAGATGCAGAAACTTACTCCTACCATCCTTTGGTACTACTGAAAAATATCCTTGTCAGCACCAAAGAAAGCTGGGATCTGCTGGGGAGGATCACAATTAAACACAACAGTATTAGTGTCTGTGGGGTGTTTTCCCTTTTAGAGATGTGTGATGGCGTGGGAGGCAGCCAGTGCCTGAGAGACTGGTGCTTCAGAGAAGTACTCAGCAGGGATCAGGGTAAGCTGGACCTGAGCTGAGGGACAGCTGGCTTTTTCATGTTCTAGCTCTCCCAGTTTCTCCTCATTTCTACCTGATTCATATCTGCCTGTCCAGTCCGTATTTATGAGATGTTATGCATTCCAGTACATATTTATGAGATGTGTGTCTCAGCAGAACCAGCTGCTGTTGCTCAGTGCAAGTCCAGCTGGTCAGAATTAGGACTGGAATTGCAAGGAGGACTTCTTAGAAGTTAGGAATTTTGCAGGGGTTGTCTAAAAAGGAAAATCCAATCATGTTTATGATGGGGTGTCAGAGAGGGCAAATCTGGATTAAAGCTGTGTTTCTGGGAAGCTGCAGCAGCATGGTTGTGTGGGCCTAGGCTAGAGCTACAGCAATGATTTCTGTGAGCTTTTCAAGTCTTCTCTGATCCCTTCATGCTTTTGGCTTGCATAGAGTGTAAGACAGAATCAAACAGTTTGTACTCTCCTGAAGCTAATTGCCTCAAGGAGAAGTTAATACAAGACTGACATCAAAGGGAATAATTTTAAATTAAATCATTAGACATTTGAGGAGATGGAGAACAAAACAGGTACTAAATCCAGTTGTTCTTGTATTTAGAATGAGAATAAAAAGCCTTTGAAGTTGACGTCAAATACTAGCATGTTTATAGCACATTTACTCTGAGACACCAAGATGTTTCATACAGGTTCTCTCTCCCTTTTCCCTCATTGTAATTTGGGTACTTTTCGACTCTGGGATGGAAAGAGCTTGAAAGGAAACCCATAATTCACCTCCTAATCTTTTATAAAGTCCGTGTTTTGGGGTTGGGAATTGTGCGAAGCATACATCTAATTGAAGTAAAAGCACCACAGTGTTGTTGCTTCATTTTGCTGGTCAGGGACATGAAAACCAGTCTCACTCAGTGTCAGCAGTAAAGGGATAGTGTCCCCTAGCATTTGTTTATCTTGTACCAGTAGCTGTGGTTTCATATAATAAAGAAGCCATCTTGATCTAAAAGGCTGAGCATGAATCTGGGGCACAGGCACTTGGGAATATTGGCCTGTGCTCAAATGTGTAAAGGGAGGAATCACCTCCAGTGGATTAGCTGATGTTTGTACCTGTGAAATGTGCAGCTGCTAATTTTGGAATCTCCCCATGCTGAAGGTGTCCCTTCTGAACAAAAAGGAAGGCATTTAATTTTTCCTGCATAGAAAACTTTTCTGCATGAGCTGTGTTGTACCATTGTATTGAGTATTGTGCCTTAGGATGAGAGAGAGCAAGTGGGCAGCTGTGGAGAGGGGAGGTGATCAGATGGTGGTGGGGCAGTAACATATTTAATCTAAATATTGCTGTGTTTACTCTTCGCCTTCTGTCAGAAACCGTTCAGGAGCTGCTCACAATGCAGACAAACATCTTGGGATCTCTCAGTGACCTCTCAAACAGGCTGCAGGTTTTCAGGAGCCCAGTTGAGTAGTAGATTGTCTCACTTTGTCTAGTCACTTACTGTGTTTCTCTTTCCTTATGTCCCTCTGAGATCACATCTGATTTGGAGAATGAAAAATTACACAAAGTCATTATAAATAAACCAGGCCTCAGCTCCTGGAGACTGTTGTATCCTGTTTGTGGATCTGGGGGGAAGCACTGAGATTTTGTGGCTGACTTCTTGTTCTTTTCTTGCTTCTAGTTTGTCTTTCTCATTGTTTAGAAGTTGCATCCTACAGGGTGGGAGAGAGGCTTCAGGAATCTTTCACTGGTGAAACAAGGAATGTCTGAAATAAGCTTGCAGGAAAAGAGAAGCCAGAAACCATGGCTCTTCTCTTTAGTGTTCTGGCCATGGTTCTGGGGTTGCAGTATGTGAATGTTTGATGTTTATTAATATCCTTATTGTTTTTGAGCAAATGCTCTGGGTTTATTTGATGAAAACAGTAGGGACCTGCTACTGCATCCTCAGAGTTTGGTGTTTGGTTTCTTAAAACCACAAAACCTCTGAAACAAAGAAAGCAGTCCTGGGGTTAGAGCCACAAATTGTCATATTTTCATTGTACTCTGTGGAACAAGGCAAGCTTGCTCTTTTCTTCAGTGTGATGCTGTGAAGAGATAAAACTGCCTTGTGATCTGAGGTTTTTGGAAGTCACTGTTTTATCTTTGTGATGAGCAGCAGAGCTTTTTGAGAACAAAAGCAACACCTTCAAGCTCATAAGAGAAAAATGGCAGGTTGTAGGCTATCAAAGGCTGGAGAACAAGGCTCCCTGTAACAAAGCAAGTTGGGGAGTGGGGTGGCTGGAGGCAGTGGCATACTTAGCTGAACTAGCAACACTTAGCATGACTCCTAGGAGCTACACCTTGGGTATTTCAAACTTATTTCAGATGAAAGTCTTTGTTTGGAAGTGAATGTAGCTCAGCCAGACCTCAGATTAGCTTTGAAATTTCGTTGTTTTTCTCCTGAACCTTTGGCTCCTCCAAAGTTTAGGGATGACATTGAAATATACAAGATGTTGAAACACAGTATCATTTATCTTCATGTTTCTTTAAAAGTCACTGAGTTGTGACCTCTAGAGATCATCTAATCCATCTCACTGTGCTCAAACAGGGTCAGCTGGAGCAAGTTGTCCAGTACTCTGCTGCTGAGTTTTTTATATCTCCCCAGATGGAGACTTTACAGCCTCTCTGGACAACCTGTTCTAGTACTTGACACCCACAGTAAATATTAAAGGTTATTTTTGTTTTCAGATGAATTTTTGTGTGTCTTTTTTAAAATCTGTGCCTATTGTCTCTTGGGACTTTTTTTTCTTTGGAGATTTTTCATAATGGAACACTGAACTTGTTAAATTTTCTATTACTTGTAGGTTTTTATGCGTAAAATATCTGATGACCTGAAAAAAAGCATGCAAAAGCTGAAATGAAACATAGTTTATTTTTCACTGCCTATGTAATTTGTAAGCTGTGATGTCTCCAAATTAATATTGTTTCAGTTGAGATATTTTTGAAGACTTAATAACAAATCTTAAGAGGATATTGCATTGCTTTTTTTAAATTTCTGTTTGTCTTTTTCCAGTGGAAACAAATTCATTTCCCTGTGAAAAGAAAATAACACTGTGTTTAAAGTTTTTTCTGAAAGTCAGTGGGGCTGACACAGAAAACACTCCTCCATTTTCTCATCAGGCTTGAAATTGAATTTTGAAGGCTATGCTGTATGAAGCTTCAAACTACAAATGATAGAGATTCTTCTCTTCCTCCTCTCTGTTCATCTTGGTAGGAAAGTGAAAATTGATGCTTTGAAAAGAGGGAAAATAAGCCGCATGCTGTGCTTTTTATTTAAACACCAATGGTCTGACTTGTTCCTCATTGTTACAGACATCAAGAGAGGAAAAGGAGTCTGTGGAAAAGAGCCATTTCTTCAATGTGCCTGCCTTCCTGACAGTTTCTGGCCAGCTCCATTTGGAAGTTATGGCAGGGTGAGCAAAATTAGAAGTTTTTGTCTTTGTCTGTGGGATATTCCCAGCTGGTAATTTTGGTATCCATCAGGTATCTGCCATGGTTATCTGCCAGAAATGGATTGAGTGGCAGTGGCTGGATGATGGGTGCTGAGAGGCCAGCCTAGAGAGAGAGCTGGAGCACCTCTTATGTGGACACAGGCTGAGCGAGCTGGGATTGTTCAGCTTGGAGAAGAGAAGGCTCCAGGGAGACCTTAGAGCCCCTTCCAGTACTTAAGGGGCTACAAGAGAACTGAGGAGAGGCTTTGGACAAGGGCATGGAGTTACAGGTCAAGGGGGGATGGCTTCAGATTGAAAGAGGAAAGGTTTGAATTAGATATTAGGAAGCAATTCTTTACCTGAGGGCGATGGGGCACTGGCACACATTTATCAGAGAAACTTGACCCCATCCAGGGATGCATGCCCTGTCCCTGGATGTGTTCACGGTCAGGTTGAGTGAGGCTCTGAGCAACCTGGGGTAGTGGAAGATGTCCCTGCCCGTGGCCAGGGAGTTACAACAACATTGTCTTTGGGGTCACTTCCTGAACCATTCAATGATTCTATGCTCTGGAGGGACTCTCAGCATCTGGAGAGTTAATGCTGTGTGATGTATCTGTGCAGTGCTTTTGCATCTAGAAGGGCTTCATTTATTTTTGAAGATTGAAGGGATTCAATACCACTTGAGCTGCAGGCCTCAAAAGCTCAGTGTACTTAAATAAAGTAAAAATAAAAGGAGCAGGTTCCCAGAACAGCTATGCTTCATTATGAATATACACATCTAAATTTAGATGGCCCTAGATTTATTCAAAATGTCTGTAAGAACAACACAGTACTGTAAAATAGGAACATGAAGCTGTAATGTACTGCATGCTGAAGAGCATTGATTTTTTTATTTATCCATCCTTAGAGAGCAAGGTGCATCTGAGTGATATCAATGGAAAAAGTATTTACCAGACAAGTAATCTGCTGAGTTTAGCTTTATCTTAGAGGAGGCTGTGTACTATTTAAGGGGTACAGCCTGATGTAATAGAGTGAGATTGTATTTTAGGTTGATCATTAGAATCCACATTCTTTCTTTGGACTTACTTGAATTGTGGAATTACATCTTTCAGTAAAGGTCACAATGCATGACAGTCAATTAAGTCTAACACATACAAACTCATGCCATCCCATTTTCCAGGGACCAAAATCTCTCCCCCTTCAATTAAACAAACCTCTTCCTCATTAACTTGCCCCAGCTAATATCTGAGATGACACAGCTAATATCTGCTGCCAAGTGACTTGTACTTTGGCCACAGCAGGCAGGGCACCACATGAGAAACACCCTGTCTATCAAGAATGTCTAGCTTGAGTGTTTCAGCATATTGCAGACATTGAGCTGGTCTGAGAAGAGACAATGTCTCTCAGGGAGAGCAAACCAGGTAGAAAAGAGATTTCTGAAAAAATTTATATGTTTTGATTTGTATGCAAAAATTGCCCTTTGAACAGTTTCACTGCAGCTGTTTATCAGCAGCCAATAATCTGTGCTACAGTGATTACATAAAAAAACTCCAGCACTGATTCTCAACATTGTATATTGAGGCATGGACAACAAACAGTATTAGAAATACAGGTCACAACTCCCAGATGAAAAGCCCAATCTTTAAAGTTCACATTTTCCAAAGGTAGGATTTTATCCCTCCCGTTTTCAGAAGGTTTCCACTCCACAGTAACTGATCACTTTAAAAGTGTTTTTAAAGTCCCCATAAGTTCATTATGAGCCCCCCTTGGTACCTGGCAAACAACTGCAGTGCTACCTGCCTGAGATCTGGTCTCTGACCGGCTCTGTCAGCAGTCCAGCTGCCCAGCAGTGGTTTGGCTGAAGTACCATGTCTGAGGAGAACCCACATTGCAACTGCTCAGAAAAATGTGTCATTTTGATGTTCAAGAAAACACTGTAGAGCTCAAAAGAGATATGTTTGAGGCTGCCTTCCATAAAAGAGGCTTCATTCTCAGCAGTCTGGCAACACACGCTCTTAAAATTTGATTCCAAAATGACTTGCTGATGATGACACAGATTACATTGTCTTTAAACAAATATTTGCTCTACACTGTACAATTTTAAATTCTTCTGAATGCAGCTGCAGGAATGATGTCCAGTTGTATAACATTCCTGTTGCTAAGAAGTAACAAAAATAAGTGTAATTATTTATCTTGGATGTCTGAAAAAAAATTTCTGACATTTCTTGCACAACATTTGTTTGAGTCTGAGTCATAATGCAGACTCTTATAATTAGTGCACTAACTTCCATTAATTAGGCTGACACTTAATTGGATCTATAAAAAGCAACCGTGACATGTCTGGTTTTAATCAATTACTGCATACTTCAGTCTGGTTCATGACTGCTGCAGTGATTGTTAATGACTTTGTATTACTGGGAGGCCAAATACATGAACTCTGTAGGTACAACAGTGAGTTAGAGTTGCTTGGCTAGTTGGAGCTTTACAGTTCACATGGATATCCTTTTCTTCTCTACGTTTTGGGGAGGGTTAGCGGGTAATCTGCTTGCAAGCATGAGTGAGTGTGTGCTGAGGGTAGCTGCAGTTCACCCATGTTCTGGGATCCTCACATGCGGGGCTGAATGCAATCCCTGCAGTCTTGGACTATGTGCTCTTTGTGTTATGTCCTTGCTCTAAAAATCAAGTGCAGGGAGCAAGAGAGGAGACAGTTTTATGTTTATCTGGTGAAAGGTGTCCTCAGCTGAAATTCTTGGCCCTCATTTTACAAGTAAGCTAAGTTGAAACAGTATGTGTCTTGAATCCAGTGCATAGTCCCTTTTCCTTCTCTGAATACCTGATCATCCCTGTTCCAGTCAGTGGTAGGTGCTCTAGGGTCTGTGGCAGGAGAACCCAGCATCCACGTGTGTGGGGGGCCTTGCAGCTCCACTGCATCTGTGTGCCTGGGCAATGCTGTGAGAGCTGCAGGGGTTCAAGAAGCTGTGGCTTTATGAGTGACAGTACTGGCTGTCACAACCCTCTGCCCACATGTTCCTCTGCCATAGTAGCCACGTTTGTGGTGACTCCTGGAAACTTATTTTACTTTGTGACTGAGGCAGGCAAGAAGCCTGTAGGCAGCTCAGCTCACCATCAGTGGCAAAACAACACCGTGGCAAACTTAATACCCTACAAGAGCATGAGCCTGCCTTGTGTCCAGGCTGCAGCTCCTGCTTCTCAAGGAGTCTCTATGCCTCAGGAGATGGCTCCAGGCTGAGATGTGAAGTCAGAGAACTTCATCCCTATTTTCTCCCACAGCTTTCCTTGAAATAGATGCACAAATCCATTAGCACATGCCCTGAAGTTCTTCGATTTGCTGCCATTGTACTAAAGTAGAATAGAATATAGATACAAGTTGAAGTCAGCTGTAACATGTTACATTTTATATGGATTTTAGTAATTTTTTTGATACAGTTGCTTACTTTGTTTAGTTACTGTAGAATTTGAGGCTTTGGAGGTTTTAAATAGTTACACACAAACTTTGTGGCCTGAACTACGACTCCCTTTGTTCAGTAATGCACCCACTGATGCTTTATTGTGTTGTGATTGATACTTGCAGAATTCATAAAACCAATGTTCATCTGAAAAATGAAAAAAAATTAAAATCAATTATCCTCTTCCTGTCTGTTATAATGCAATTTTTATAGAACATGGATTTTTTCCACTGTGAAAGGAAAAAGATTTAACCCAGTTGTTCCCTCCCAACATGTTGGTAATGTATTTTAATGCCTTAGGGTAGGAGTCAATGGGATGATTAAGTTTGAAAACATTTTAGCTACCTGTTTTATTTAAATCTTTATAACATCTTGTATTGCTCCTTTGTAGAATATCTCTGTTAGCTAGAGAACGGGAAATGATTATTTGAATAAATCCTCAACTACTCTGGTGGCTTTCATCAACCCAGCTTGAGTTTTCATTGCTAATCGGTCATTTTATTGACTTTAATTAGAAACAATAATATCAAAACTAGGACAGATCAAGACTCCACTGACGATGAAGTACAACACTTGCATAGAAGGGTGGAGGACCCAGGCTGATGAGGTCTTTGAGCCTGGAGTAGATGTCTTGTATGGCTCTGAGTAACTCTTAATGTCCTTTGTCTCAGTTTTCCTGTGTTCTCCTGCCATCTGCAGACTAACAATCCAGTGTCTAGCTCTGCTGAGAGGTCTAATAAACAAACTTCTGGATGCTTCACCAGATAATTAGGGTATATGGGTCACTTTGTTGTTAATTACTCGAGTGTGCCTGGATTGTATTCAAGCAGAAGGGGATGACCTGGGAAGGATCCTTGTCCCATCTTCTGTTTTGTGCCCGTGAAGCTGGAGCAGAGGCTGTGGCAAGGGGAGAGCAGGTCCTGGAGCGTGGCAGGAGGATGCTGTGCACATGCAGCCTCACGGGCATCATGGATCCCTGCCCTTTGGAAGTTGCAGTGAGAGAAGCTGCTGCATTGCTTCACTCGACTGGCTGTAGGGGGAAGTTGGCACTTCCTAGTCCCTGTCTGGGAACTTAGACAGCTTTCTTTTTTTTTTAATTTATGTATTTATTTTTGGCTGCTTACAAAAGGAAGTACAGTCCCATCTCATCGCAGCATGAGCCAAAACCTCAGCACTCAGCACACCAGCTCAGCTGCCCAGGCCTGAGCCTCACATACTGCTACAAAAGTCTTTGTCAAGATGCAGCTTTTCTCATCTGCATTTCCCCCGAGGGAAAGCAGAAATGGCCTGTGAGGAGTCTTTAAAAACTCATTTTTCAGGGTAAAATTCAACCCCTTCTGCTGCATTTTCAACAGAAATGTATATTTTCATTGGGCAGAATACAAACCACCAGACAACAGTAATGAGAGCATTATTTTTGCACTGAGATTAAAACCCAGATATTTCTGTCCAACTCTGACAAGTATTTTTTAACACAGTCTACTTAGTGCAAGGATTTAAAATATTCTGCCTCTTGTCCCCACTGCTGGGCATCTGTACCTCGCTATCATCATTAGGAGCTCTGGGCTTCCAGCTTCTCCAAAAACTAGACCCAGGGAACATTGGGCTGATATTTTGAATGGTTGCCTGTTTATGTGGTTTTGTGCACAGGGCCAGAGCATCTTTCAAAATACAAATTTCAGCATATCTGAACAATCCCATTCATGTTCAGGTCAAGCACTGCAGCTAACTGGTGCATCCTGGCAGCTGAGCAAAGTCACCTGCTTATTTCGGTGGAACAGGCAGGTCCTCCATGCTCAAAATGAATATGGTCATCCCAGGACAGAGTGGAATTAAATCAGACAGCTTACTTTATTAACTTCCCTTCCTAAGAAAAAGGACAATGGGTAGATAAACTCCTGGGCTTCAGCGTTATCTTGCTGAGGGTTTCTCCTTCTCTGCTGACATCGTGTGTTCTTTTGTGTTTGGGTTAGAAGTTATTGTTTCTAGATTTTCTTGCAATCTAGATTTTGGTATGTGTATGGCAGGGAGGGGTTGGTGGATTATGGTTCAGGGGAGCGCACTGTGTTGAAGGATTACATGCTGTATTCATTTAGCATGGCCAAAGATGAGGTTTGGCACAAGTCACTGTTCAGCCTAACCCATCTCTGCAGATCTTGCCAGAGTAATCAATGTATTTTTGTTTACATAGGCATGTGTTGTATTTTGGGGTGACAGGCACCGTGAAAATGAATTCTTCCCCCTTTGCCATGTTGGTAGTGTATTTTTATGGCTTACAGTAGAAATCACTGGGGTGATGAAGTTTTGAGAAACATCTTTGCTCCCTGTGTGTACTGGTGTGGTTTAATGCTTAGCCCTGAGTCACAGGAACCAGCTTCTGCCGCCAGCTGTGTCACTACTGTGTGGTGTGACCTTGGCATTGGTTGTAAGCTGACTGTGCAGGGATTGCATCTTCTTGATTAATAGCCTTGTTCAGAGTTATATGCCCTTGGTTCGACAGCACAAATAAGTCTTTATTACCTCAGTAGCAGCATGGAGTCCTGGCTCAGAAAAGCAGCACAATCCATTCCTGGCTTGGGAACCATCAGCACAATTAATTCTATTTGGATTGCACCATAAAAGTTGCCAGTAAGGCAGAGACGCTGAGGCCTACAAACATTGCATGAGTTTAATTAAAAGAATGATTTGAAGCAGCTTTGGGTATGGATACTTATTACTTCTCTATTGGTTCCTCTCACTTCCTCTGTAATGAAATGTCAATGAACTCAAACAAAATGAGCTTTCATTCTGCATGGCAGAGAACTCCCAAAGGTGGCTGCTTCTGGAGACTGTTTTAGTAGTGTGTGAAATAAAGGTGAAGGGTGGGGGGGGGAAGTTTTTCCCTTCCTGGCTGTTCATAGGGTGGAGAACACGTGTGTGGCCTGTGCAGCAGTGAGCCTCCCCTATCCAGGCACAGGATGGCTGTGTCCCAGCAGCATTTCCAGTGCTTTGGTTTCCAAGGGACTCCTGGGAGCCTGTAGCTAAAAGTGAGTGGGCCCTTCACTGGGCTGGGGTGAGAAAGCTCAGCATTTTGCAGGATGGGGCCCTGGCTTTTGATGCATTTCAGTGTGTTGGAAGGAGTACTGTGGGTATTCTCTTGGCGTCCACATTAAGCTCTCAAATTTTCCCAGAGAACTGGGCAGAGTGAAGTACAGTCACAGAAAGGGAGCAATTAATTAAGCAGCTCTGTGCCTTCTTGTGGTGTCGACCCCAGCAGTGCCTGTGAACTGCATAAATGCACTCAGGCTTGCTGTCCAGAGCTCTGATCTGGGCAAAGCTGACTGCAAAAGGACTCGTTTCAAAGCCTCTCTTGTATTCTTTGGTAGCACGTACAAGGAGAGTGTTACAGACATTACTGCTCTGCCTGTAATGGCTAGGGAAAAAGGCTCAACAGATTAGTGGGCTTTTTTTTCCTCTCCTGTGTGTATGCTTTTGTTGGAGATGAGGAATTAGCGCTACTGATTTTTTTTTTAAAGACTCGTGAGTGCCCACAACTCAAACTGACCTAGGCACTTTTGTTGGCTTAGATAGAATTTTCAAGTTATTTTTAAATGCTGGAAGTCTTGCAGAGGTCTGGGAATGTTGAATGATTGATTATTTGCATCATAGAGCATAGGAGTCACAGCCCTGCACTGAGGCTCCATTGTGCTAGGTGCTGAATGCACACAGAACAAAATGGCTGGGTTTGGTCTCAGTACCATGAAATTGGAGCAGAGGCAACTCCCATCCCTTTTTTCTGATATATCTGTGCATGCTCAGTGTGATACAGCAGTAACAAATCACAGATATGTTTTTTATAGCAGATGAAGTACAAATAAAGACTTGATTTGTATAGTGGGCATTTGCTTAACATCTTGAATGGCAGGGCACAGTAAACAGTATATAAATGCTTGGATGGAAAATAATTGTTCATGCACAGAGCTGATAACAGTGCCTATGTGTACTTTCAGCTGTGTTTCTCTGTCATGTCCAGGCCTCTGGTCAGTGCTACAGTGCTGTTACCAGATGACTTGTATTTACTGCACTCCTTTGATCGCTTTGCCAGCGTGACATCTGGCTAGTTTCCCTTTGCCAGGGTCCCAGGATACAGGGGAAGTTCTCACAGTTACTCATATCTGTCTTTCCCCTTTACAGTTAGCCTGAGAAGTGAATGATTCCTCCCCTCCCTGCAGGTGCGGATTTATTTGATGGGGAGGGGGGCTAGGGGTGAGTGTTGTTTTTCCCTTTTCTCAAGGGTCAGACAAATTCAGCCCCACACCAGTGATGTTAGGTTCTACAGGCTATCACAAGGCCCTTATATTTACTGTCACCTTGAGGTAGTCCATAGAGTCACAGTGGTAATGGTTCATTCTGTAAACATAGGTGGTTCTCTGTGTGCAAGTGCCTAGAGCTGAGGAAAGACAGAAATTCGTTCCTGTGGGAGTTGTTCTGCACTTGCCCCCCCTAAAATCTGTCTTGGGCACAGAGAGGCTTTATTCTTGCAATACAAAATTGATCTTGACTATGAAGTGTTTGACCATGGCTGACATCTTGGAACAATAAGAGGGTGGGGTTTTTTTATTTCTGATTACTTTTAGGTATCTTGCAGGCAGCAAGCCCCTTGGAAGATGAGTAACATGTCATCATGCTTGGGCTCCTGATCGGTAGGAAGTAAATGCATTTCAAAGTGCTCTTGGTAGCCGGTGTTGCTGGAGACTGTCCTGTCCCAGTAACCTACAGTAACTGAAGTGTCAGTGCCTGTGCGTGGACAGCCACTGAGAAATGTCTCTCCCTGAAGCCAGGCTGTTGCTCTGTGGGAAAGGATCTCATGCTAGCCAGCAAGTGTCACACTTCAGTTTTCAGTGTTACTTTGAGGCCTTCATGTCAGTGAGACATTAGAGACCTGCACATCATACTGAGCAGACCTGAATGAGTACTTACAGCAATTGTAAGCTTTTCACAATATTTTCATCTTGTGTCTGATCAGGGCTCAATCACAAACTGAACTTGTGACTAAACTCATTTATTTAGGAAAAATTCTTTCTTTAACTGAAGGGCGTCAAATTGAAATATTTTAGCAAAACCCTGAAACATGGGGGCAGGTGGAGCAAGAACCTGCCTCTAACTCCTGTTTCCCACTGCAGGCCAACCTCCACAATCTGGCAAACAAAAACATTTGACTGGTTCTGCCTTAAACATAAGATGATTTTGGCTGCGTGACTCACTGTTTTGTATTTGTTGTTTGTATTGCTATAGCAGTTGAGGCTCTTAAACTTTGGATCCGAAACCTTGTTGTGCCAGGTGCTGTTAGGAGCATGGGAAAAAAACACACCAAAAAGGCCATGTGAGGAAGAACATGAATTTCTGCATAACTCAAGACAACAGATGGCTACAGATGGGGGATCACAAGGAACCTATAAAATAATAGTGAATGACCTGTGCAGTGAGTAATAGTCTTGGTACATCACTTGTCTAAACATTGCTGAGGTTTTGTAGATGCTGCAGCAAAGGGGAGTTTGAAGGAGAATGATGGAGTAACAGAAGTTTACAGTCACATCTCAGCAAGTGAGAAAGGCAGCAGAGGGAATAGTGGCATACTGAAAATGATGCTTGAAGGAAGATGTTTGCTGCAAAATCTAGTTAGTTGGTTGTGGATGCTGTGGTCATATATGAGAGAGTACAGATACAAGAGCAAAGTGCAGGCAGAAAGTGTGTTTTTTGGAGGAAGGAAAATGGAGCCATGGGGAAAAGAAACCTACAGGCAGGCTATACATTCAGAGTTTTGACCTGAAACTTTGGGTGTGTTTACTATTAGCAATTCAAGGAAAAAGAAAGTGCTGTTTCTTTGGATCATAACCTTTAACCAACATGTGACATGAGGGAACAGATGAGTGAAGCAGAATGCATGTGTTCCTTTATTTGTAGCACAGATGTCTCCATAAGGGGCAAAGGAAAAATGCTGCTTTTTGTAGTGTTGTTTATTTAAACTTCAATTTAACAAAATTAGCCTGTTCAGAAACTTCAGTGAACGTCCTTTTTAAGTTGAAAGCTTGCAGAGCAAGATGCAAGTCAAATGCCAGCCCCAGCAATTAGCATGCATCCTTTCATGAGTGTCAAACTGTGCTTAATCTCTACTGATCGGGTTCTTTTTCTCCTACATGCTGTCTGCAGCTAAAAATAACACCAAGTTAGAGATGTACCAAAGTTAGCAGCTGCCCAGTTTGTGGTTTTTCTGAAGCAGCTTGCTCTCTTCCCCAATCACGGTTTTTCTTCTCATGAAGCATGAGAGGCAACACGGATGTCACAGCATGTATTTGGGAAGCTCTCACTGGCTTGAAGGGTGTCCAGGAGCTCGTGTGCTCTTAGATCACAGTGTAAAAGGTATTGCTTGGAGTGCAGCTTCCCACATAAAATCAAAAAGGTGTGTTGGTGTTTGATAGGAAGGTTTCTCATGAAGGAAGTGGAAACACAGCATGACATGACTGCAGAACAAGAGAGGATGTATTTAAATAGACTCCCCAGAAGGTGGTTGGAGAAATGGCTCTATAATAGGAAATGCATTGGCTGCTTCAGCATTAAATGCTCTCCCCATGTGTTCTCTGCAGTAGGGACCCCTCTCAGCTGAGCCATTTTTAGCTGTGTGGAAGAGCCCAGTTGTTTATCTCCATGGCTCTCTGAGCAATGAACTTCTGTCGTACCACTAGAGGGGGACTGCACACCGTACACCTCCCGTCCTGCTGGGCCTCACTGGCCACCCCTCAGTGCCCACCAGCCCAGCAACGCCAGCAGCACGGCCCACTCTGCTCTGGTGAGCACTGGGGTCTCACAGCACCTGTGAAGGTCAGGCATTGCAGGCAAAGTGTAAAGGCACGTGGACGAGGATAGCATGATTGGTATAGTATCTACATACTTCTCTAGTTATCCAGTTCTGCAGAATGTTGGGTTTTATTCCCACACAGTTACAAAAAGTGTCCTGAGTATGACTTGTGTTCAGAGAAAGGTAAATAGTGTGTGTGCAACATCTCTGAGTCACAACGTGTGAATAACCTCTCTCCACACCTGGATGAAAGAACATAACAGCAGCTTATTCAGCAGTGCCATTAAACTGGTCAAAGATGAAATGGAAACATGATTGTTTCTAGATGCTGGGAGAAAAGTGAGGGCTTTAGATGTAACAGACCTAGTTGTGTGCTGTTCCTGACCTGCCTGTTCCCTGCTGGTTTGCAGGGCTTTTACTCACGTGTTCACCTTTGGCCCGACGTTCCGAGCGGAAAACTCGCAGAGTCGCCGGCACCTGGCGGAGTTCTACATGGTGGAGGCTGAGCTGTCCTTCACTGAAAGCCTTCAGGACATCATGCAGGTGGGCACTCCCGATGTCTATGCAGGACTGATACCAGAGTGTCTTCCTCCTGTACTCCCTGCCCTCAGCTGGGGTCACAGCTCCTCTCACCCTGTGTGAACCAAGTAGGGATTGCACAGGTATTTCCCAAGGAGGAGGGTTTGCTCAGCAGACATGAGGCTATAGAGAGGATTTGGAAGGGAAGATAGAAGTGCACACAGCCCTCATCTGAATGGGAAGCTCCACAGTTGTTGTATTGCCAGGGAATATAAATGTACTTGACTAGTGCTAATGAGTGGCACCCTCCCTTTCAAAATGTTCAGCACCTTTCCACTGAGTGAGCAGTGTTTAAGCAGTGTGCTCTGTAAAGGCCTCCTTGAAATCTGCATTGAAATCTGAAGAAGAAACAACAGTTTCTGGCATACACTGTTCACTGTGGCTTTAGCAGAAGACCAGAGGAAATCCTTCATCAGCTGGTTTTTGATTTTTCAGGATTGACCTCTCAGATGCAGTTTAACCACATGATGGATGCCTATACACCTTACTAGTCTCAGCATAAGCCAGCTTATACCCAGTAGGACTTGTATGTAAACATACACATACACTCTCGTTTATCAGATAAGCTCTGTGGAAAGTGATTGAAAAAATAACCTTATAAAGAAAAACACCTGAGGCACTGGCTGCAGATTTATAAAATAACATCCAGGTGGTGGTTTCTTCAGCATGGGCCATAAACAGTGCTGAAGCAGCATGGCCTGAGAGCACAGTTGGTGTGCTCTGTGTGCTGCTTCTGAATCTGAGATGTCTGCATGACACTGGGCTGTGTGGACTGATCCATTGGGAGCCTGTGCTCCATCATGAATAGCATCCTCCTCTTTCTTTTGTCTCTCCTTTTCTCCACAGCTTCGTGTATTCTTAGAGCACAGCCTGTGTATATGTATACACCTTAATTCCTGAGCCCCCTTGTTTCTCTAGGTAATCAGGAGTCAGTTAAAATCTTCACTACTTTTTTCTAGTATAGTAAGCAGGGTCTTCTGTTGAGTGGTGTTTGAGCCCTTCAACACAGAATCAACATACCTTGTGCGGAAAACCTTAATTTCCTGGTTTTGAAGTATAGACAGCCAATTCAGACAATTCAGAGAATTAGATTTGAGAACTGTTCTGGAATTTGTAAGGCTTTTATTTGTAGAGAAAGGAGGAACTTTTCCTCTCAATTTTTGCCTTTGTTGTTGCTAAGTATCTTGTGAAGTTTCAGCTTGTGCTCTCTTTAAATCTTCTTTCTGTCTCAAAGTCTTTGACAAGCACCTTTCCCTATAACAGAAAGTCTCCTAGCAGCCATTATTTTGCATTTCTCATAGTGAGTATGTATTGCAACAGGCTTAATTTTGTGGTGTTCTTACTTGGGGAAGTGGAGTTCCCACTTTGTTTATTTTTAAACCATTGAGCAATCTCTCTTACAACAAAACAAACAAAAAACCTCAATCAACAGAAAACCCTGCTCGTTGCTCTAAAACCTAAGTGTCTCTCCTGGTGTAACTGACCTAAATTCAGTGTTCCCTTATGTATCTGCCCATCGGGTATTTTGTCTGTTTGTTGTCATCTGCAAGTTCTTTATTCAGTGAAAAACGCCCAGTTGAAAGCCTTCAGGGCTCTTGGCCAGGGTTATTATCTGAACTTTGTCCTCACATAAGGAGCTGGATTGTTAAAAATTTATTTTTAAAATTGCTATTGGACATTTGGACTAAGTATCTCTCACTTGAGCAAGTTACTGTGCTGGGAATGCTCAGCTTCTTTAGGGACATCTTGAAGTATTTGCTTATATACCATTAAAGAGCCTTGCTACGAAGATGTGCATGTTTACCATTCACTGTTGAGGCTTGAGATCTTTCGGCCAAAGCTCCAAAAGAAACATAGTTTTCATTATGAAATAAAAGGGAAAAAAGGAGATTTAATAACCAAGCTACATGTATTTGGGAACAAAGGGCCTGAAGTCTTAGAGCAGTGGCCTTTTTTCCTCTCTGTAATTGCACAGAGTAGTGCTCAGTTATTCTTAAATTAGTAGCACAGTTCTTACGAAGTCTCATGTGTCTTAATCATGCAATCTAAATTTCTGTTCTGTGCCAAAATGTGTTTTAGTGCTACAAAGAAGCTTCTACTCTCACAGTGCTGGTTTCACAATACTTAATGTGGAAAGTCCCGTGTGCTCAGTGCAGTACTTCACGCTGCATGGCTGGGTGATAGTATTTCTGCTTTAGTGTGCAGGGTACATGTAAGGGTATCTAAGGAGAGACCTCTTTTCTCCTCCAAAATGGATGAGAAAGAGAGGGATTTAGAAAAAGGTCAGACAGACAGGAGAAGAGGTGCAGTTGTGGAAGTCTGGACTCCCTAGAGCCATCAGCCTCCCAGTACCTGAACTGGTGATCCAAGGTCTCCAGTTTTATTTGTCCTCTGAGATGCCTGTTATCACTCTCTCCCTCCCTCCCTCTTCAATGCTGTGTCATGTGGTTGTATTTGTAGGCCATTATCTCCTATTTTTCATTCCACTGTATCAGCAGTGCAGTATATTTAAAGGATCCCACTTCACTCATGACACTAATGGAGTCTCAAAAGAGGCCATATGATACAGTCATTATTGAATTTCATCAAAAGCACACACAAAGCCATGAAAAAAGGCATTATTTAGGCTGTAAAGTTAGGAAATGCAAGAAGGAAGTTTTCCTGAGGGCATTGTCAGGGGTTTATGCATAGTGTTAGTCTTCCTTAAAAAGGTTATATCCTAGCACTACTGTCTCTTTAAGGGATGGAGAATATTTCTCTTTAAGATGGGGCATACAATTTAACACTCAGTATTTGAGCTGTGTCCTGAGGGCAGGAGTATTGTCTTCCACTGGTTATGTACTTCATCAAAATTAATTTGCTGTCATTACAGCCTAGTGACATGGAGCATTATTACCTCCATTTTACAGAGGGGAGTTCAGGCATGAAATGAAATCAGGTACCCATTCTGGGTGTCAGCTTTAGAGAGCTTGGATCTAAAACATGTATGTGATTTGATTTCCAGACTAGTTTTCACTCAGCATTCTGTCTTCAGTACCAAGTCTGAGGCACTTGGGCAGGTCTGACTGCAGTCTTGAGGGAGCAAACACTGGTAATCACATGAGAAGGGTTTGTTCTAAGAATTTTGCACTCTAAGAGTTTTACAAACTCTTTAGGGACATTGGGCTATCTGCAGGACTGTAGGTTCTTTGTCTGAAGTAGTATCCAGCTGCCATAGCTCAGGCTTGTTCTCTTCCCTAACTTTTATCAGCATTCAGCTGCAGTGGCCAGTGGAGCAGTGGTCTGGCAGACAAGCCTCTTTCCTTGCACAGCAACAGCATCTCTCCAAAATGGGGCCTGAGCTGTTGCTTGTATTGCTGAGATGAGATTTTATGACCAAGATCAGATGTGAATCCTCTCCTCTGTGTGTATCTGCACACATAGAGTGGGTGTGAGCAAGCATGGAGGCAGCAGCAGTGGTCCACTGGTGAGTGTTTCATATGTAAGGAGCCTGTGATCTACACTGCATCCATATGCATGGCCCAGGTAAATACATACATAAAAATCTTGCTGGCAGGTCGTGTGATTTTTCTTATGTAATCTTTCTTACGTAATAAAGATGATGATTTGAACCTTTCTTGGAGTGCACCTTCAATTGCTGCTTTTACTGCTGTTTTATTGATGATTTGCTCTGTTTCAACTCTGGTCATAATTTTATTTGGGAAGAGGATAAGTTGCAGTATCAAAAGATCCAGGGTAAAATTAAGCAATACCCTTGGGAGCTGCTCGTAATCAAAACTGAGCTGTTAACCGTTAAACAACAGAGCAACATTGGGGAAGGCCAGTGTTGATACTGCTGAAGTTGCAAACGTGAAACTCAAAAGAGAAAGGCTAAAAGGGTTGAGGGAGGGGAGAAAGCTTTAACCTCTGTCCTCCTTCCTTGCCCCCCTACCAGCACAGTTTCTACACCACCACTGTGAAGCAACCACATTATTGGGCTCTTGGGGCATCCAGAGTCCCACCTCTGAGATGAGCTACTTGCTGTGATTCCAGTGCCTTTTTTCCCCTGTGTATGTCTCCTGTCAAACATGTATATTTCAGAATATGTTCAAACCAGTCACTTCACCTATATCTCACACTCATGTGTTCCCTTAAACCAGCAAGCCAGTGATTTCACTTCTCTACTCATTTTTCCTATAGCCTACTTTGCAGTCCTTCATTATGCTATCTGCTTAAAGACATAAATTCTCAGTTTGAGAGTTTTTTCCCCTCCTTTTTTTTTCCATCTACTGTTTGTGCCTAGTACTTGTTTGGCATAAATAAGAGCAGTGAGGAGGCCAGTGTATGACCCACGTGTCTGTCTTTTTTGCCAGGATAAAACCTCAGTCTCAAACCTGGAAATATTTCTCAGATTGTTTTTCCCATACCACCCACATCTTTTTTCCACAAGAGGAAGCTGCTTATGTTGAATGCTGTGGGAACCTAATTGTTACTTTATCGCACAGTGAGGAAAAAAAGTGCTAATTAAACAACATGCCTTTCCAAAACCAGATGATACTTTCATTTTCTAGAAAGAGGAAGCTCAATGTAAAATCCCTTCGTCTCTGCCTGGTGAAACCAGATGAATTGCTAAGAAGTTTTCTAATTTCATTTGCATAAGCCTTTTTCTAGCTACTTTGAAGAAAGTTCAAAGCTGACTGTTTGGTTATTTGCCACTCAGCAGCAGGAATGCTGGCTTTTCATTTCCTCTGTGTTTGAGCACCAGGAGGCGTAAAACTGTTCATCTGCATATGATAATGCTTTCCCTTATTTGCATCTTCCATTTTTTTAAAAGGAGAGCCCAGGTTGATGCAGGAGTCTTGAGTCTGAGTTTGGCTCAGAGGAGTACAAATGGGCTGCTTTACCAGCTCCAGTAGGCTGGTGGGATGCCGAGGTTGTTCACCAGCACAGAGCAATGTTTTAGCAGCTTGGGGCAGGTGTGAAGGATGTTCATCTAAGCATAGATTTGAACAACATGCCTGAAATCTCATCTTGGCTATGTCAGTAGCCCAGCTGCTTTGTTTCTGTGCCTTGTGTTCCTCTTACCCTGTAAGATCTGGTTCCTTGTAAGGCATAGACCTACTGCTTCTTCTTGAGGTCTGCTGACTGATCTTTCCACAGGTTCTTCTTTCCACAGTCACAGTCTTTGTGGTGTCTAGGGGCTGCTGCTCACCTAGATACCATTAGTGGAAACTTCAGTTCTCTCAACTCTGCAATTAATGAAGCAGTTGTTATGCTCACAAAAAAACCCCAAACTACAAAACAAAACAAAAACCCCCAACAAAACAAACAAACAAAAAAAACGGACAAAAAAAGAACCAAAAATCCACAACCAGCTAGGAATGTGCGAGGACTTTGAGATGCGCTTTGTTAGGAAAAACCTTGTCCCATCCCAGGCTGAGAAGACATGCAGCCCCAGCTGCACTGCTCTGTTTTGACAAAGAAAATGAGACTAGGAGGGTGATTTTGAATAAGAGGTAGGATGATCAGTTGATACCACAAGTGTCAACTACCTGCTTTGTGCTGGTGTAAGACTACAGGGAGCCATGGGAACTCTTAGTCTGCACAACAGCAAGTGTCTTGGATGGTCTGCTTTGCTTAGCCAAAAGAGAAAGTGGCTCTTAAAACAGGTTGATGAAAATGCAGCAGCATCCCATGTGGGGGCTTTTAATAGCATTTTAATTTCTTAATGAGTGAAGCCCGTTTTACTGGATAAGTATATCCAAATTGGATGATAATGTCATTTAGTTAATCCACATTCGTTTAGGGAAATGGAACCACATCTTTTTAGTTTCTCAAACATCCCTGCATTGATGTGTCCTTTGCTTTAGCTCTCTACTCATCTTGTACATGTTCACTTTGCTCTAACTGCAGAGTTTCTCTAGCTGAGAACTGTTTGATGGGCTTGCTCTACACATTGCATGTTTATTCTCTTTCCTTCAGTTTTGCCTTTTCTAGCAACAAAGCATAAATCCAGAATTTTTCGTTACAGGACACATGCCTCACTAGGAATTAATCTGAAACCAGACCCACAAATGGTTGTAACGTGTCTGTGGCTAGCCAGGGTTGCTGCTTGAATATTTCAGCTGTGATTTTTTCCACGGGAGATACCTGACTGAAGATACTGAGTCCATCAGCCAACGCCGAAACCCTAAACCCATAGCAAAAATCAAGGTTCCATTCCTCTTCAGCTACTAAGCAAGCCTGCTAATTAGGGGTATTGGTGAGGTGGTTCCCTCTTATGCAGTCTGGCCATGCAGAAGGACAGAAACTCCTTCTGTACTCTGGCTGATGTGTACCATTTTTCATTTATAGTCTGGGGCACCTAAGCAATGTTCATTTTTCATTATTTCCTTTTTTTCTCTACTAGGTTATGGAAGATCTTTTCAAGACAGTGACAAGCACTGTGCTCTCCAAATGTCCTTGTGATGTCGAGCTTTTTCATAAATACATAGCTCCTGCACAGAAGGTAATGCATGTGACAGGAAAGAATGCAATCCTGTTTTGTGTTTTGGGGGTTCTTGGATATAGGAAGACTTAATTTGTTTATTTATTTTTTTTTTGCTGTGTTGTCCTCTATTAAGAAACTGAAAAGCTAAATATCAGCTTGAGCTTAAGTGATTGTTCAGGCCAACAGAGAGAGGACACACAACTTTCTGTATCTGGTAGCAAGTGTGGTAGAACTGTAGTTGTCACTTCATCTGGTAGCCTCTGAAGCATCAGCTTCAATAATTGGGTACTGTTTTGGCATTGAATGGCCAGGAGTGGATTTTGACCCATATCTAGATCTGAATGCAGTCCTACAAATTACAAAATAGAGAGAGGTCACTTTCCTGAGTTTGCCCCTGAACCGTAAAGGGTAGCTTTACATGTTTATGTTTTTCTTGTTTTGACCAAGGGCAGGTTGGAACAAATGCTGAAGCACAAATTTATGATGTAAGTACTATTTCAAAATGATCTTGCAGAGGGCTTTTGGGGAAGGAGTTCCTATTTTGCATATGTTCTTTTTCTTTCACAACTCAATGTCTTCTGGGTTAGCATAATGTCTCCAAAAGAGCATGAGCTGCAGTCCCCTTTTACTCTTTGTCAAGTATGCCCTTTCAGCTCTGCATGAGACTGACACCTGAATCTGCTGGCCTTTGGCTTTTGTTCTCCTGGACAAGATCCTCTCCTTCCAGCATGTACCTGCACATTGGTTGCTCACAGTCCTGCTTGGTTTTGGCTTTGATGCTCTGCTTTCATTCACACTTTCATTCCAGTAGCTCTCTTTATATGAAAGTATTTTATGACAGTTAATAATCCCAATTGGTTTTCTGTTCCCAATTGATTGTGTAGCTCCTAATTCCAGTCCTCTTTGTGCTAAAGAGCTGAAGGCTTTGGGTTTCCCTCACTGACCCCTGAGAGTGCCACATCCTCCCTACTTCTGCTTGTCTCTTCAAATGGTGGAGCTCTCCATTTATCCCACAGAACATTGTAGGTCTGCTCATCCCAGCACTGGTTATCTTGTTAGGCAGCTACAGCCACAGCTGGGCAACAGGATCATGATGGATCCCCTCTGTGCCTCTGCCTGTAGGAGCACCATGGGAGTCCTCAGTGAAGTTAGCATCTTGCCATTTCAGTCCTCTCTTTGGACCTAACTGATACTCCTGAAAGGACAAAGTTGCGCTCAGCTTCTCCCATGCTCCAAGGAAAAGGAGAGAGAGACAGGTCATCTCTTTCTCCCTCTCTGTCTCTCTCTCCATCAGCTGCTGGCAGATCCGGGCCATTCCTGGCTTACACACATTGGTTACATGTGTTGAACCTGTGCCAGTGATACACCTCATTTGGTCTGTGGCCTCACATAACCCAAACATGTGGAGCAATATATTCCTTCTTGAGGTATTTCCTCCAGAAGCCTTCCCTGCTTTAGTGAAACCTTGTAATGGGGTGTAAAGAGATTGTGCTCCTTAGGGAATTTGGTTTTTAATTGGATTAGCCAGTGAAACAAGGATGAAATTACTGTGATCATGTTATTCTTTTCTTCTCTCTGTCCACAACATTTGGCTTGATATGTGGAAAACGTGGCTGCCATATTATCTTCCATTGAGTCTTGATTTCCAGTTACCAAACCTGGAGCATTGTTCACTGCACTTTTTCTGTTTGCTTTGCCATGATGCTGTTCTTTTGTGCTGGTGGAAATAGGTGGAGAATCTGCTCTCAAATCTGTTAGAGAAGTAGAGAAACATTGGTGCACTTAAATCTCATGGTTTTTTAAGTAAAGTGGAAACATTTGAGCTACAAGCCCTTTTGCACCCTGGGCTGTTATTTTTGTCTAACACACCCTGGACTAGAGCTGTGTTGTTGTAGCTATGCTGATGAGGACATATTGTTTTCTTTAAAAAAATCCACCCATTTCTATGAAGCAATTCCCTGCAGAGCTCACTTCTGACTAAAATGCAATATTGCAATAATGCAGAAGTGTTGAGAGCTTAGCACTTCCTGCCCTGCATGTAGCTGAAGCACAGGAAAACATAGGATTCTTGCCATATTAAATGCTTTTTGGTTTCTGTCCAAAGAAGCATTGCTGGGAAGTCTGACATTACACACAAGTTGGCATGGTGGTGGGGAAATGCCTCCTTAATTTTCCAGCACGGCACTTAGCCAGAAAACTTTGTTGTTCCTTTCACAGTTATCTTAAAGACTTTTTTCTTCCTCTTGCAGAATTTCCTACAGTGAAGCAGTGGAAATTCTGAAGCAAGCTCCTCAAACTTTCACTTTCAAGCCAGAGGTAGGTCATTGCCAGCTGGTTTGTCCCTGTGCAGAGCCTGAACTTTGTAGAATCTCCTTTCTCTCTCTGTCTCTCTCTGATACCACAAGTGTTGTTACTTTGCACAGATTATCTGCCTCCTGGAGTGTTTTGTTTGCTGGGTTGTAAATCCAGTGTGACTTTTGCCCTTTGGGGTTGCAGTGGGAGCAATACAAGGAGTGAGATGTGTAGCAGGAGAACATGTAAACTTGCAGGGAAGGAAGTGATGAGATTGCAGTTGAAGGACCAAGGCTTTAGCAAAGGCACTTCTCTTTCCTGTATGTGAGTAGTGCTGAGAGTGTTACAGATTCAGTAGCAATCATCTAAGAAGAGTTGCTGTAATAGTTCTCAAGAAAAGGAAAGATAAGAGGATAGCACCAAAAGTTTGACAAGGATTAATAAACCAATACCATGTGAAAATGCCATGTAATGTAGATGTAGGTAAAGGGAATCCCTTGTCTTTCCAAAGCATAGATGTTGACTGGGAAAAAGAGTAACATGCTAGTCTTTCTAAACTATGAGGTTATGGTTTTCTAAAAATCATATTTTGCCAAATTTCAAACGCACACCCACTCCAGTATGGGACAGCATTTGTGGTGGTGCTCATCTTATGTCCATATTGTTTAATCATTATCTCATTATGATACTTCAAGGAAAATAACCCTCTGGCTGAAGCCACCCTCATAGCCAGTTGGGGAACTGTCTCATCTCTGTGCACAAGTGGGTGTAGAACCTCAAATCTTTTCTCTGTGCTACCTGGATCTGAGACAGCAAACTTGGGATATTTTAGTATGAAGAGAGTCTGGGAGAGGTCTGTTCCCCACTTCCCCTTCCATTCCCCCAATATTCGTTGCATGTCCTGTGAATGGACTGGGGGTCTCAAGTCAAAAGCCACAGGATTTATAACATCCCTGGAAAAATAGAAAAGTGAAGGGCATTGCAAATGTCCATGGTTTCTGATAACAAAGAATTGCCTAATAGGGTACTAGGTTTTCTTAAGTGGGGATTAATTACATGCTAATTAATAGCATGTAACAGGACACAGCAGGAGAGTAATCAGCCTAGGAAAGCTGTTTTCTATACACCAAAGGTAATACTGAAATAAGGCTGGTTGGCTGGGCCAAGTAAGCTGGCTTTGGAGAGGTGCCCGTTTTCCTTTAGATATGAGCGTGTGGTTTGGGATTTTTGAGGTTGGGATTTTTTTTGCTTGTTCTGGGTTTTCTGATTTGATACCAGATGCTTGGGCTTGATACAGGGACGATCTGGCCCTGTTCTGTTAAGTTAAATCATATTTATTTACATGCTTTGCTCTGCCTGAAAACTTGAAAAACTGTCTACTTCCCAGTGACCTGTATGAGAAGTTGCTTTGCTTGCTATCATGTTATTCAAAGCAGTGCATCTCTCTATGTGCAGGGACTTTGCTGGGTCTCTTGCCATGGGCAAGAGGCACCAAATCAGATTCCCAGGCCCCTTTTGCTATCCTTACAGTGGGGCTGTGACCTCCAAACAGAACATGAGAAGTACCTGGTGAAGCACTGTGGGGAGGTTCCTGTGTTTGTGGTGAACTACCCATACGACCTCAAACCTTTCTACATGCGGGACAATGAAGATGGACCTCAACACACGGTGAGTCCATGGGTCACATTTCTACCACTTTCCTGTCTAGGAACATGTCTTGGCCTACTGCTAGATCATCATCTGCTCGGCCTGCTCCCAAGAAGTTCAAGATAAGATGTGACCATCAGGTGATCCTGTCCATTTTTTTTCCTGTTGTAGAAGAAAATACCCAAAGCAGGAATAACAGGAGGAGGAAGATTCAGGGGTTGGGACAGTGTTAACTTTTTGCTTAATTGCCTTAAGACAAGTTTGCCATAGTTTATTTCTTTTCCTGGTAAACTTCTGTACTTCTAAGTGAAAGGCCTAGAACTGGATGGCTCCAAGTAGTCTGTGATTCTCTTGTCATCCAAATGTAGCATCCATGTAATGCTCAAATAGCAGATGGGCAGAAGAAATAAGTTCTTTATCAAGTCTCATGCCTTGATATTGTGATTTCTCAACTGAATTGAGACAACCTGAAGGATTGCCTCTGCTAAAAAGAGCAACAACACCACCATGCACCAATGTGTCTTCAATGGCTTTAATTCTTAGCAACATTTCAGCTGTGGGATAAGAAAAATAACCTTAGAAGACAGGCAGCCCAAACCTAACAGCCTAAGTGGTAACGCTTGGATCCTAACACTTGTATGCAGCACATGAGTGCCATTGCTACCATAGCCATTAGAACTGTCTCCAGGAGTGGGAATAGATAGGGCTGAACACAAGCAGCAGCATCAGAACAGGCAATCAGGGCTTCAGAAAGATTGCCCACATGTCTTTGCTGTTCTCTGAGCTGCTGTTGGGTTCTTTATAACCCCACACAGGTTGTCACCAGAGTAACTTGGTGAGATTCAACCAAGTGGTTGAGTGAGTTCAAACCACTTGCAGTGGATGTCCTCAGTCTGAGACATCACTGCTGTCATTTAGGTTTTCTGTAAATTTCTGATGTTTATCCTTGCAAAATTTCCTCCCAGCCTTCTCCTGTCAACAAAAGACTTTTCAAGTATGTGCAAATCCTTACCTAAGTGTCCTGGACTCTGGAAGAATTACAGTAGGGTTTTACAAAAAACCATCAGTGTTAACTTCTGCTAATCACTGTGTGGCTATGTGACATGATTTCAATTAGTTTTCTTTCTTTGAAGGTTGCAGCTGTTGATCTCCTTGTACCAGGAGTAGGGGAGTTGTGTGGAGGCAGCTTGAGAGAGGAGCGCCTGCCCTTCCTCGAATCACGCTTACAAAGGTATGGAAAATCCACAGATGCCAGGAGACTAGCCTGAGCAGGAGAGTGTTTTAGCAGCTGTGGTTGGCAAGACAGAGGAGTGGAAGGCCAGATAATAGTATTTAAAAGAAGCCTATTTTTGTCTTTGTGATATCTATTTATATGAGTAGGTGACTGCAAACTGGTGAAGAAGTTCTTGTGCTTCTGTCATAGGTGTGCAAAGCACCTCTGTTTTAGCTCATCAGAGAAGAAAAGTTTTCTTTGTGCTAAGAGGCCAGGGCAGTAGAGTGCCTCAGCTCTGCTGCAACTGTCTGAAGCAGGGTCTGCTGTGGGACACTTCATCCTTTTCTTCATTTTTTGTGGCTGAAAGTGGATTATGAAGGTGGAAGTTGTCACATATACAGAACTTAGATATCCGTCATCATGTTGTGTAACTGAGAAATTGCAATTTTTGTCAGAAGCTTTGCCAGTTGTGATGCAGCTGGCCTCAGTGACTGGCCTGATTTCAGAGAATATGGCTCTTTGCTAATAGTTTCATGGGAAGCTTCACTGGAACTGCTCGAGACCTGTAGTGTGTCGTGGGGTCTCCTCTTTCCCTGCTGCCTTAGTCTGCATCTTGTTACTTTTGGTAATTTTAGGCTAACTTCAATGTCAGAATATCAAAGCTGCTTTTTAGGTAATAATTGACATTATACATTGGGTAATTCTCCATAGACAGTTTTTCTCTGAATCCTATCTGATTGTTCAAAAATTTTGTAGAATCAGAGAGTGGTTTGGGTTGGAAGGTACCTTAAAGACAATCTAGTTCCGGCCCTGCTGCCATGAGCAGGGACACCTTCCATGAGATCAGGTTGTGCAAAGTCCCATTCAGCACTTAAACACTTCAGTTGGGCCAGTCATACACTTGTGCAAAGCGATACTGGGGGAAGGCTAATCCCAGAGTAGCACCATTTGCACACTGGGAATTAATTTGTTGCTTAAATTACCCACATGCTCACACAGATATATCTAGTCAGTGGAGAAGAGTAAAATCAACTTCAGCATAATGAATTCAAAAGGCACCAGGCAATTAAAATCACCAGAACATTAATTCTCAGTTGTTAGTGTAGGATGATGATATTCCCTCTGTTTCCTGCCACTCTCCCTGTAAGCTCTCTGAAGCAGGCATGCTTCAACTCATGTAAAGTATAATGTTGCCTGCTGCATTTTTTCAGTCAAAACTTTCTGCCAGTGTCTGAGTCCACAGTCCTTATGAGGAGGAGAATGGTCCATGTGGAGTTCGAAGCCAGACTTTCTTGTTTGTCAGGAAAGTCATAGAAAGCATTTCAAGGTACAAAGGGGGTGTGTCTTTTGTAAATCACACCTCCTTTCACATGTTTTTCTCAATTTTGAGTCCTCAGGATTTGGTTTTGTTGAACCCAAATACTTTAGACCTTTAAATTCTATTTCCTGCAGAACCAGCATAACCTTAGAGAGAAAAAAACAGGATTCTTGTCTTATACATGCTTCATACAATAGTTCACCAGATTTTCCCTTTTTTAGTAGCATGCTCTTCCAGGCGAGTGCTGCTTGTACAGAATAACTCTGTTCCTTTACTTACAAGGGATTTTCTTTTTGTTTCACAGATTAGGACTCACAGATGCCTATCAATGGTAAGATGGACCTTGGTCTGCAAGCTCTTTTTCTTCTTTTGATATTTACTTAAGTAACTGGGGTTTTGTTTGGTTTTTTTGTTTGTTTGTTTTGGTTTGTTTTAGTTTGGTTCTGAGGGAACAATTTTTTGGCCCTGTTGCCCTGCCATCACTGCCAATCTAAAGGAAATAGCCAATTCATTTAAACAAAGGTTAATCTAATGCTACTTAGTTTATGCCTCCAATTTGTCCACTCACAGCACAGGTTATTCCTCTCAGGATTGCAGGAACTGGATTAATTTACAACCCATAATGATTTTTGATATTAAATCATTAGGCTGTGTTGGAAGCTGGGTCAATTCTGACCACCATGCACGAGATAAACAGGTTACAGAACCACAGCAATTTGTGACCTTTAAGAGGTCTATGAATAACTCCCTTTGCAACTGACAGAGCAATTGGGTCGAAAAATCTTCCCTAACAAAGCAGTTAAAGCAATTAAAACTGTCCTCCTAAGAAGACAGATCAACCTTTGAATTAACAGTTTAGCCTATTAAAACGACAGAAGGTTCTTAGTGTTTCTTGGTATGTACTTCATCACAGCTACTGAGAGAGTGGTAGTGCAGAGAATTTTAAATTTAGAGGAGTATTTTCAAATATTCTGCAGTATTTGGATTGATCATTAGGAAGGCTGCCTTGAAAAAAAAGCAAAGTATGGGTTCTTCACGTTCATCTTCCCACAATATGAAATCACTGAGGAACAGCCCAGTGTATGCCAGATCTTCACATCATCCATGTGCAAAGAGGGTGAATTTAATTTCTTCCTTTGTTGTTGTATTTGTGGTCCAGAATACACCATATCCCTTTATCAGAGAGAGGGATTATCCTGAACAGGGTGAGAAGTTGTGTGGTTAGATGCTGAGATACAGCCCAAGGAGGTCTGGTGTTCAATGGCAGAGCCTTCCAGCACTACTAAGATAGTGCAGCCCTGCCTTATGCTTCCCTCAAAAAAAGATGAGGACATTGCCTGTCACTCATTTGCATTTTCGTGTGATATGTAACAATCACATTCTGGAAACTCTTCCTGCTGTAATCTTGTTTTGGAGACTCTTTCCTCCTTTATTCCCTCCACTCCATCGCAGACAATGTAACTTCCTGGAGAAGATTAAAGCTGTTGTTACCCCCTGCCTTAGCAGGGTCTGGTGTCCTAGGAAGGTGCAGGACAGTAGTTATTCTGGATGCTTCTGGACTGCAGTCCAAAATCTGCCAGAATACAGGTAGGTGCCTTGCCAGCATCCATCTTTTCAGTGGAGGTGGTAGGAAAGACTAAAATTAATCTCTTCCAATTTAGTGATTGAATTGAGTCTCCAAAGCTGGCTCACAAACTCCTGGAAGAACAGTTGAGTCATTCCTTTTTAAATATAATATGTGCTGACTTTTGAATGTGATCTCCTTTCAAGTTCCTTAACCATTGCCATATCTCTGATTCTACCTGTTTTATTCCTTCCACTAAGCAAGAGGATATTGTGGGTCTGACTGCTTCTAGGACAGTTTCAGGATTGCCTTGTTCGTGAGTGAATCGTAAGGCAGAGGCAAGTTATGATCTGAAATACTGCTCTGCTTCTTGCCATTCCTACCTTTTAGGAAGTTTTTCAAAAGACAGATTAAGTGGCATGGTCAAATTCTATGAGGCTTCTTTGGTACACTACATCTTTCCTGTTAGGCAAGTTTCTTTCCATATAGAATATGAGTTGAAGTAGTATTTGGCTTGATTTTGTAGTTATTTTATCTTATTTTCACACTTTTTCCTTCTAATTGTAGATGGAAAATAGCTCAGAGCTGTAGATTATGATCTTAGAGTACTCTGGGAGTAATTATATATATTAATAATTAATAATATTAATAATAATGAATTATATTAATTTCTCTGTGACCAGGGAGTATTAAGTATATTGCCTTGTAAACAGGGAACTTTATCCTGTTTGCAGCCTCCAAGTGCCATCTTAAAAGTAACAAAGCAGGTACTTTGTAAGGTTCCCACAACCATCAGAGTGAGCAGCATTTCAGACAGTCTTCCTACGTGTAAGGCACTGCTTCCTTACTCTGATTATCTTCATGTGCTTCAGTGGAGACAGTTGTCTCATACTGAGCCCTTTACAGTCCAGGTACCCTTTTGATCTTTTGGTGTAACACTGGGGAAAGTACACAGTAGCAGAGCAGGTGGTGTCTGCTGTCTTCAGGTGGATGTTACTGTGTTTTGGCCCTGCTCCTGCTCTGGATGAAGAAGATTGAGCTCTGTTGGGCTCTTTAACTTCTGGTAATCTTTGAAACTTGAATGTCACCGTGTTCTGTTGGGTCCTTGTGTGGCAGGGTAAAAGGAGGAGTTGGGCTTAGGGAAAAGTAGCACTGATGAGCCACTTGGAGCTCATGGCCAGTGAATACACTCACCTCATCCTTTAACCTTCTTCAGAGCCCAGTGAAAACAGGTAGCTCATCATTGTCCTTGGCAGCCACCTGGTCCTATTACTCCTCTTTGGGAAGAAACTGGAGTGCTCTGCTGCGCCAGACAGAGGCAGGCAGAAAGCCAGGGGGTTTTTTCTTACACACACACCCAGTAGAATATTCAGTTTCACAGACTATAGCATCTTTGTTCTTTCAGCCTTACTTTTTCCAAACTGGCCACAGAACCTTCAGCATAGAAAGGGGATTGCATAAAAAGTTGAGATTATATTTGTTTCGGAGAGACTGAAAAGCATACATTCTGTTCATGAATGGTCACTAGGAGAGCACTGCTCTTCATGGTACCTTGCTGTGCAACACAGGGACCTCACAAGGATGATAGAAGAATATAAATTTTTAAAAGGATGAACAGAAATGTTCTAATATGGCACATAATGGGCTCCTGGAATTCATTGCTGGGGGATGTTGTTATAGCGCACACTTTAGTAAGATTCAAATCTCTGAAGATCCACCAGTGCTCAGGTCTAGAGCAGAAACACCTGGGCTAGCTGGGGTCACAGAAACTTACTTCTCCTGTGGAATAATGCTGCACAGTCCACCAGTTGCCAAGAGTGCTCAGCTCCACTCTTAAGTATGAGCTACTGGCAAAAACAGCTAGACTACTTCACGACTCTTTTTGAGGTGAGAAACATCCAATGTCTCTAGACTATTGAATGTAGGAAAACCTCAGGGAGCATTTTCCACCCTAGAGAGATTTTTCTCTTCATCTGCAGGCAGTTAGTTTTTCTTTCATCTGTGAAGAATGGAAAATTTCTCATTCTTCTGCTTCTTCTATGCACAGTCATCAGAAAGGATTCAGAGTCTTGATCCTCAGCACATTTAATTCAATGGACTTTTTCCATTAACTTTGATGGGTTTTGTTTGGCTCCTTTTGCCAAAATGGCTTCTCAAAGTGCTTTGAGATCTACAGATCAAAGTCCTGGATAAGCAAGGGTAGAATTTATTATTATTGTTCATCTGGAAGTAGCTGAGTTATTTCATCTTCTTACAATGACTTTATAAACTCTGTTGCCAGCAAAAAGGGAGAGAAGATGCTGGGCTTATTCACAACTGCTTTTGCAAAGGCTGATGCACTTACAGACATCATCAGAAAAGTTTCTGCTCTTACCTGTATTCCTGTTTACAGCTAAAGTAGTTAGCAGCTGCTTTGGCAATTCTGCTCAGAACTCCTGAGCTGGGTCAGACTGATCTGCCATGACCAGCACCCATCTCACATTTATGAGTGTTTTGTGAGTCACCACCCTCAGCATCATGTCTGCCCATCACCTTCCTTGCAAGCCCTTGTAAAGCTGTGGAGTGGAGCTCCCCAGGAGCAGTTCAGGGTATTTGCAGAGACTCAAGTTCTTCTCAATGCAATCTGTGTAAAGTGGACAGAGATGCAGACCACCATGCAGTTGCACAGCCTGCATGTTCTTATCCTGAGCACAATCCTCATCACAAGATGTGAGGTGCATACAACAAGCCTTAGTGAGCCAAGCTAACACCCAGCAGCATAGAGAGAAAAGCACGTAGGTCCCAGTCATCAGAAAACATGTCCCACTCTTGGGCGTGCTGTTCAACTTGCAAACTGCACTTCGTGTCTCAGTGCTATGAGGAAGAAGTAAGCTTTGCTTCTCCTTTTGCTATTTGGGCAGTGGAGGGGAGAGAAAAAACACCGGGGAAGAAGAAACTTGAATATTGGATTGAGTGTAATAAATGGTTTCCCAAATTTTAACTACTGCTAATGAGCTGTAAGGAAAAATAATATCTCATGGTATGAAAGGTATACTGTCAAACTGAGTGACAGGGCAATCTTGCAGCTATAGAATTTGTGGGAAAGTACTCTTATTTTGCAAGTAAGGGTGATCATCTTGGCTTGAAGACACTTAAAATACAGTCTTCAAGCCAAGAAAGATCTGATGTCCAAGCAACTACACTCAAATATACATAATGTATATTTTACATATTTATACATATATAGGTACATATACACACAAATATAATATTTCCTTGGAGTTTGTTAACAGTATGTAAAATTTGGGAAGTCATTTTTTGCAATCAATCCAATCTTAATTTCTTTCACACCGTTCTGCCCCTCTCTACTCCACTGCATAAATAGTAAAACATACGCATTTATATTTAAGTGCACTTGATTTTTTTTTAACTGGGATGATGAAATATTCATACACCAAGATTAGAAGCAAGTAATACATCTGGAGTCACTCAATCCCCTACTAGTGCATTTATGTAAAGAAGAATAACTTGGTGCCCTCAGCAACCTCAGAAGTGGCCCCAGAAATCAATAGAAGCACTGAGATGTTTTTCACTTCTATTAAAATAAAACTGTTGGAGACAATTTATAGCTGCAAATACAGTATCACATCAGCCACAGTCCAGCTGGGAAGTGAGTAACTGTAGAAGAACCATCATAATCTTGTTGACACCCATATACTCAGAGTATCTGCTTCCAAACGTTTCTGAGTTTTCTGTGCACAACAGGTGCTGATCTGCAAAATAAAATGTCTTGTTCCAGATATCATTTTTAGAGAAGATATGTTCAAGGTTTTTTTTTTCTGGCTTACTATAAAATAAATGAATCAGTCTGTAAGAGTGATTGGAGAAAAAGTAGTAAAAAGCCATCACAATTACCTTAAAAGAAAAAAAAATAAAGAAATGTTGAGTAGACAGACAGCAAGACCTACTTAAGCTTCTAAAGAAATTGCTGGAAATGAAATTACTTGGGCAATTGAAAAGCAAACAGAAATTGAAAGAATTTGCTGGACAGATTTCCACACCAACATGGCAAAGGCTAGACAAGCCCAAGCAGAGAACTTCGCCTCCAGTGGTGGAAGTGATTCTGTAGGAACCTGGCTTTGTGTCTCTGCTAGGAATATTTTAGGTACTAAAACTACAGAGTTGTTTCCAATATGAGCAGAGGTATGGTGCTCATGCTGTTCTTCGTTGCCCAAATGTGTTCTTGCTCCTAAAAAACCAGGCTGTAGTGTATTGGCAAAGCACAGCTATGCTGGTTTGACTGGGTTTAAACTTGGGGTTTCTGCTGATACAATTCTGCTTCTTCATACCCCCAACCAACACAGAAATCACAGTCGTTAGGGTCAAAGGGAAGTAATTAAGATAGAAAGCAAAACCCTACATGAAAAGCTCACTTTAATGATGTCAGCATAACTGTGCTGCAAATGTAACTGTCTGTTTAAATTACAGGTATCTAGACCTCCGAAAATTTGGATCAGTTCCTCATGGAGGCTTCGGGATGGGGTTTGAACGGTACCTGCAGTACATCTTGGGAGTTGACAATATCAAAGATGTTATTCCTTTCCCCAGGTTTTCTCACTCCTGTCTCCTGTAGCTCAGCAGTTGACTCACGTGGAGAAAACCACTGGTGTAACTGTGTGTATATAACATATGACTGAGTGTGTTTCAGTGGGAAATCAAGGTAGTTTTTATATCAATGAAACTCTTGGTCAATTTAATACTGGGTTATTGAAAATAATGTATGTTCTGGTGAGATTATGGAAGGACACTGGCAGTTAATTTGATAGCAGCTCATGTCTTCAGTGCACTTCTGGAGTATTAATAAATCCCACTTAACTAAAGGGTTATGATTCTCATGTGAGTAGTACATGCCATGGAAGTACTGAACAAGCACTGAAGGTAGCAGGGGGTTTTATGTGAAATATTAATAAGGAAGTGTGACCTAAAATATTGTCATGGCTGTGATACACTTGCTACTGCTACAGTCAGGAAATGGCTACTGTAAAGCATGATTCTCCCCACTCCGACTTAAAAGCAAATATTGTTTACCTTGGAAAAATCAGCCAAACCTAGCAAGGAACAATGTCATACTGGAATTGCTGGAGTGAGTTTGTTGAATGATATTTGATTTTGTGAATCATCAATAAAGATGTACACTGGGTTGTTTTATAACTCTGTATGGTTTCTTCTTCTGTTATAACTGTAGCTCTCAGCATGAGAGAGTTTCCTTCAGTGTCTGGTAGAGGTTTCATTTTCTGTATAACCAAATTAGTTGCACAACTTTTGCAGAAGGTATCTGTTTGCTGTCTCCAAGAAAGCACATATTCACAGCAGACAGAAATGTTCCATTAGATGAGAGCTCATTCATCCATCCGTCTCTCCACAGCCAACTTGCAGTTCATGGTGGGGTTTTGTTGTTGCTTTGCTTTTCTGTTGTTGTTGTTGAGAAAATTTCTCATGTGCTCATTGGACCAAACAGTTTGGTCTATATTGTGAAACAACCAACAGATGCTCCCAAGCATTGCTGTATATTAAGTAATTGCTTATCATTATAGGATCTGAACTCCTTGGCAGTCTCTAATGGGTTTAGGCTCTCAGCTTCTCTGCCAGGTAAAGAAATACTGATTTCTGTTTTGAAGACAGTATTATGGGAAGAGCATGTGACTTGCCTGAGGCAACTGGAAACCAGTGATTTATTTGGGACTTGAACTGAGGGTTTCCAGCATCTTTCTTCCATTCCAAATGATCACAAATCAGCAAATTATCATTTGCATAGTGCTTGCTACTCATAAGCCCACTATGGCTGGAGTATAAACCATGTATATAAAGAGGAAAAGCAAGGTAGTGGCCTTCCTGCTGATGAAGCCCATGTATATGGGCACACACTATGAGAAGTGGCTGCAGCACAGCCCTGAGAACTTCTTTTCCAAGTACATGGAAAAAATTGAAAAATTGTAATCAACTAGCACTACACTGGTAAACTGCAGTCACAGTTCTCTCTGGTGAGGCTATGTGGTACTGCACCTGCAGCATCTAAAAATACCTGTTTATGTCATGTGGCACCTGCCATGTCTCAGTGTGCTCCATGGCTGGGGTTTTTACCTGTTGTGATCATGCAAGCAACATCACCATGAGGTCATTACTTTGGGGGGTTTCTTGTGTGCACTGAGACATCTCCTGCATATCAAGATGTTTTCATGTCTCCTTCATCCACTTGATTAGGCAGGTGTTAATTGTGCGTTTGCTGGTTTGCATTTCCCAGTACAGCCCTGAGTTGGCAAGTCTGGTTCCACAAAACAGTTTGAGCACCTGCCTTCCCTTTGAAACCACTGAGAAGTTCCCACATCAGACACTGAAGTATCTTCCTGCATTTGGACCATCTCTCCTTTAGTATGTTGTCTTAAGTGTTATTGCTGTCCTTTACATTTTGGAATTACTTCTCTGCAGAAAGATGTGGAAAGAGTACAGCTGCCAAACAGCCCCATCCATAGTATGTTCCCTAAATGACTTGCAATGAGCAGGTATCCTTTTTGAAGTCCTTAGTCACTGATTCTGTCACAGTCACTGTAAATGAGAGTGCCTGAACTGGAAGCCCATCTTCTGAGAAGAGAGTGGGGTGATGGCAAAACATCTCCTGTGCACTCTGCTGGCAATCCCCAACAGCAGCTCTGGGCTGCCTGCATTGGTTTTGGCATCAACGGGAGGTTGTTGATCCTGCTCTGAGATGCCAGATCTGAAGGGCAAGGTGGGGCTAAACAGCAACAGGTGAAAAACAAGATGTAAAAAGGAAGACAATGGAAGGTGCCAAAAAGTTCTAGGTTAATGTGACATGAGTCACAAGTTACAGGGAAGGACACAACTGCTTCAAACAGGTTTGCAGGGTGGCTGTCAGGGTGACAGGGCAAGAACAAAGAACTGGTCTAATCCGCCTTTTGTTCTTTGCCCTTTTCAGAGGTTGTTGCATGACTGAAGGTAAAGGTTGAACCTTTGATTTTCAGATAGGTAGATGTAAGTAAGAAAGAAGTAAAAAGGATGCACTGTAAGTGGGTTTTTGTGAGTTTCCAACTAGGTATCCATGAGGAGCAGTCTCCCCAGTCTTCTACATGTCCTGGTTCGTTTCAAGGTGCTTGATGAGCTGGGCATCCAGTGAGCTAAGGGGACATTGCCCTTGGGTCCAAAAGCTCAAAAAAACTACCCCTGGTAATTTGGCAGATGAAGCAGGAGCTGAGCAGGGTAGTCCCAAGAGAGGTAACCAGATGGCCCAGAAGGGGAAGGAAGGGTTGTCTAGTCTTGGTAGCAGCCTTCAACATGTGCTGGTTTTGCTAGTGGTGAGAGAGAGAAGAGGCTGAGGCCCTTTGCATTATGGTACTGCTCAGGGTTAATACCAAGATTGGCATTCTTGTGAGAAACTTAATTTATGGGTAGACAGCAAGGGTGGGAGCCACTGTGTTCCCTCCAGGCTGGCATTGTTCACCTTGTGCTACGTATATATAATATGGGCTGGTATTGCCAAGGAATGTGACATTTTTTTTCTGGGATTTCCATGTGGAATGTTGTGTATTTCCTTTGAATGTCCTTTCTAGAATGAAACAGAAGTTAATCTGGAGGATGGGGAGGTCATTTCTCTTGGACATGTAAGCAGGGAAATGCACCAAGATTTTAATTTAAGCAGCTTTCCTTGCTCCATCTTCTCTTAGAGTCTGCGCCCTGACAGTGACTGAAGCCAGATAAAAACTGTGACACTTCTTCAAATACAAAGTTGTTACTCTTTGCACACAGGAATCACCCCTTTGGCTGACTGCAGTGCGCAGTGTGGTTTTAGTGCTGGGGTGTTTTTAGTGCCATAAGCAGTCACCTCTCAAGCCCAGGTGACCAGCACTGTCTCTGCTAGCATCATTTTGTAAGTATTTCTTGAAGTTTCAGTTCCTCAATAGCCCATGCTTGCCTCTTTTCAAGTTTGTCCTCACTTTGAGCTTCAGAGGAAAGAATGAGTGTCATTGATTACTGCGTTGGTAGCTTTGCAACATTAGAACAGAGTGATGGGAGATAAAAGAGCTACACCATAAATTTTGCATAACTAAATGCCAGGCTCTCAGAAGAGTGTTTAGAGGAAAACGTCTGTTTTTTTCACTTCAAGAATATCCGATAATCCCATCACGTAATTTTTAATGTGTAAGATCAAAGTATCCCAAAGTACCCTATTTTTAATTGAAAAAATAATACCTGCAAAACTAACACCCTGTTCCAGACTTCTCATTTTTAAATCCACAGGAGAGCAAATGCACACTCAGAAGCTAGAAGTAGAGATTGCTGTTCTCTCCTTTATGATTTACATTGTGATACTGTGGCAGTGCTCAGACCCTGGGCTGTTGTACCTTCTGTATAAGCAGAGACAAAAAGGTACATGGGCCAAATGTTTAAACATCAGCAGACCAGCACAGGGATTTTGGCTGAATTACCTGCATTCAGGCCCCCAGACCTGAGGGAAACATGCAGCAAGGTGCCCAGGTCAGCAGTTCTCTCTCTGGTTTATTTGGTAGTAGTTGTAATTTATAAGGCATCGCTTGTTTGAGGGAATGCCAAGACTTTGACGGGAAACGTAAAGTACAGTTTTGCTTGCTGGACTAATATTGATTGTTTTGGGAATAGCCTATAGATGTGTTTTTCCTCCGGGGGGAAGGGGGGCTAATTTGCCAAGAAACACTTTTGTCATTGTTTCCATTAAATATGTGTATAGAGATAAACATGGCTTTGCTGTAGCTGAAACCAGTAACAGCCATTATGACTGTTGTTTTAGCCTTTACCTTACACTTAGGGACAAATGAGAGATGGGTCCAAAGGAGAAATAAGATTTTGTATAAAGATTGACAGAGTTCTAATTTCCTCAGACCTATCCAAAGCTGCTCAAGCCACAAAAATGGTGGTCTCGGGGGTGAATTTATTGTTTTTGCTTACTGTTTGTTGCAGAGCCATGACCTTCAGAAGGGTTGTAAAGTTTTATTTTATGATCCTGCTGATAAAGAGACATGTGTAATTTACTATATGAGTTCTTACAGACTTGGCTAACAACAAGTTTGACCCAGAGTTCAAAGAAATTATGGCTCCCGTTGTTTTATGGCTGTTGTGCCGCAGTGTCTGCTGCACAAGGTGTACAGAAAAGATGCTGTAAAGGGAGAGCTTTCAGATAAAGGGCCAGAGAGGGACAAGACTGTATGGCCATTTAAAAGTCACGTACCAGCTACATCAGAAATTGTAGGCTCTATTGTGAGTGAAATACTGATGAAATTACTTTAGAATCCATGTAGCTCTTATTGCTGACACTATTTTACTGCAGAAAATTGAGGCACAGAGCAATTAATCTTCTTGCCCAAGGTTAAGGAAGATGTGTGGCCGAAGCGTGGAAGTGACCCAAATCAACCAAATCCCTCCTTGGCGCCTGCTCACAAGACTTCCATCTCTTTGCCTTTGGGTGCACTGCCACGCCAGAAACAAGGCAGGATGTTTGCAACTGATCTGGTTTCAAACGCATTTTTGGCATTTCTAAGATCCTAGACTGTGCTTCAGTGATTTTTATCTATCCCTGTATGTCCCGAGGCCTTTCAGAGATAGCAATCCTGCTGTTTAATTTTATTACTCTTACAATTGATTTTTTTTTCTGAATAATTTGAGGCAGCCTAAAGAGTAGATTTTTAATTTTCTTTGCAAGGCTTCATCTTCCACTTTGCTCTTCATTGATATCTGTGTGTCTTACTATTTTCACCAGGTTAATGTACTGCTACTCATGCTGAAAGAATGGAGTTCAGAGTTTTTTGGAAGTCACTGATCATACAGGTTGCTGGCAAAAAAGTATGCAAACTGCTCAGAAAAAAATCAGTGTGGTCTGGTAGGAGGCTTTGGTAATCATGTAAACATTTAAGTTTTAGTATGGAACTATTCCCTACTATCTGTCATGGCTTCAAAAAGAGGCTATATTTCCAGTGGAAAATAATTACACTTCACTGATGCAATGTTTTTTGGTAATACTTCCATGGTGTCTTTACCTTCAAAGTGATTTTTGAGCAATAATTCCAGTATCTCTGATGGCCCTTTGAAGATCCTGTGCTCAGTACTGTGGTTAAAGCTGTGTGAAGCAGGCATATGATCCATATTTTTCTGAGACACAAGTCTCCCATTTTCTGCTCGTCCCCCAGCTTTGCTGTTGCTCCGTTGATGAATGCTGTGGCCATGGGCTGCACATCCAGGCAGGAGACAGCTGAACTCCCACCACAGCCAGCTCAAAGGCTGACTGACCTCTCAGTGTCAGTGCTGCCAGGGCTGTTCACACACCTGGGACACTCCAGGTCAGTGATAGATGAAGGGACTTGCCAGAGGCTGTGGAGGGAAGCAAGAGTAAGGATTAGGGTTCCATTTCCAGGCTGCCCTGTCAGAGTTGAGAACAGGTTTCTCCCATTTCTGCATGAAGTTACAGAAACTCAGTGTTCAACTGGTAGCCAGTTTGCAGCTCCAGGAGATGCAGCTGTGAGCACTTACCTACTGCAGAGATTCTGTCATCACTGTAACTGAGGAGGTCTCCTTTTGGCAGGTTGGGCTCACATGATGGCATCTCTGTGAAGCACTTGAAATGACCTCTGCAGCTGTTTAGTATAAATAAATCACCATGTGCTTTCAGGCTGGCTCAGCAGCGCGTAAGTGGCGTCATAGCTGCCAAGATGGGGCTCTGCACAGCAGCTGGAGTTCTGGGAAAAGCGTGCTTCAGGTGCTTCTCTGTAAACGTGCATGGCTGGTGCTTTTCCAGATCACCCTACAGGGCTGAACTTTGCCACCTGCAAAACTCGAATAACCACACAAATCAAATCCAAGGACCTGGTTTACACAGTGGCTTCAAACAGTCTTTCAAATTCCTTTATTACTAATGGCATTAATAAATTATTAGTGTTCGTGGTGATTTAGGAAGTATAAGGTTCAAGTATTTAACAAATTTTATGGGCCTGTTTGTTAATGAACTTGATGGATGACTTGCCAGGCAGGATTATGTTGCCATGTCCTTGCAGTGCATGCTAAAACACGATGTTTTTAGCACTGCGTTACTCCGGTCCCTAATTGAGATCCAATACCATCTGTAACAGTGCTGCCATGGATAAAAGGAGGAAAGTTTGTGCTAAACCCTGTGAGATAGAACATTATGAAGTGTTCATTTCCCAGATCATTAGAAACTTAAAATAGCCATCTGGTCAAAACCAAAGATGCATATGCCTGCAACCACAGCTTAACAGCATTCAACTGGGAGGGTGGCTGCTGTGTAGCATTTGGGACTGGCAACTGCAGAGCAGCTTTTGCTCTGATCTCAGCAAAGTCTCTTTACACTTTAGACTTCTAGGAGATGTCTGTTTAAAATGCAGTCAACATCTCAGCCAGGAATATAATAATACACTCTAGATGGGCTAAAATGCTTTGAAACCACAAGGGCATTTCCCCTCCATGCACTTCTCCAGTGATTATTTTCACTGTTAAAAAAGCAAAAATATTTCTTTATTTCAGTCTTTGTTTGCCTGGGCTCAGCTTCTTTTGGGAGTACATCGGTGTATCTTAACTGTCAGCATTTGAGGGGCAGTAAAAAAGACAACAGGCTCTTGAATTTGCAAAATTTGACCTAAAGTATGATGGCTTTCACATGCTTCTTCCATGACCTGACACTGGTAGCAGCTGGGGGGGTCTGAAAATAAGGTCTTTATGCTGCTGGCTTTCTTACATATACCACATGCCCCTTTCTCACCTGTAGATTACCTGCAGTAAAGCTATAGGTCTGCTGTGGACACAGCATTCTGTATATTCCTGGTTCTCAGATGCTGAGAAAATAGGAAGAGTGGAAAATAGGACCTGGCGAGTCCATCCTCAGCAGCCACTCACTCCTGCTCATGGTCTTAGCTTCCCTACTTGTATAGTTATATATAGTTTGTTTAGTTTATAATTCTAAAGGCTCACGTGCATAGTAGGTCTGTGTTCCAGTAGTTTTAGCTCTAAGCTGTGCACGGTCAACAATTGTAAACAAATGTAGAGGTATATATTCTAAGTAATTTACACTTTGTAGAAGAGGCCTGGACATAATACAACAGCAATGACTTCCTTCTTCTAATAGAATTTTTAGTTCATTATATTGGCTGTACAGGTCAAGCTCATATCCTGAAGGGGTGTCACTGGAAGGAGGAGTAGGGGGAAAGCATCTGTTTTTATTCTGGCTTCTGTTTTCTCCAGCAGATATAATGGCACATGACCGTTGAGCCAACAGTAATCCAGTTACAAAAGTCTTCAGAGTTACTGCACCAACCAAATTAAACTTGATTACATCCAATTATGCTGAAAAGCCAGACAACAGCTCTTAGCTTGGGGTGAAGTAACTTCTTGCAATCGCATGTGGGGAGGCCTTGCAGGGTGTCAGGAGGATAATTGCTCGTTTGCTCTACCACAGAGCACCATCTGCTCTTGAAGTAATGCCTAAGGATGTGAGAGTACACCGGGGTCGGGTAAGCAGGCAGGGCAGCACGGCAAAGATTTCTCCCTGCCTGTTTTATTATCATTTGTTTTATGGTTGCTTGCCCTGGGTCCAGCTGTGCTCAAAGCCCCATTGTGCCAAGTAGCGTCCATAGAGGGAGTCCTTCCCATGCCGAGCTGCCAGTCTCATCAGGGAAAAACAAAGATGAAGTGGCCTTTATGCTTATGTCAGAATAGTGTCTGTGTCTGCAGCATTGCCTGGTGCACTTTCCACCAAGCAGTTGTATAATGGTTTTCTGTTTTGAGGAGGTGACAAAAAAACTGGGAAACCTCCTAGTTTCCCTCACTTCTGTGGTAAAAATAGCAAAAGGGGGGGGGGGGGGAGAAAAAGGTAAAGGTAGCTGCCAAAAATGTGTCTGGATCCAGGTAAGAGAGTGTGCATGAGGAGCTCATCCATCCTAGAAAGAAGCAACAGGTGCAAAAAAAAATTCTACCTGGGTCCAGAACTGAGAAATGCGTTAGTAGTGTTCTGCCCCAGCTCCGCTCCAGGCAGTTATTTCTAAGTGTCTAGTTTGGTGAGAGAAGTGGGACTGGGCTTCAGTGTTGACTGAATAGGAATAGGAAGTCTTCTTTATTAATCTTCAAGTGTGAGGACTGGAAGTGTCCTCCAGCTGCATCCACAGACGCCATCCAGCTCAGCACCCCAGCCCCTCCCTGTCCTGCCCGGGGGGTCTGCATCCATTCTGGATGGGATGTGCTGGCCAGTTCTGGCCAGGATCTCCAACAGAGAGAGGACAAAGAAGGAGCATCAACTCCACACAAGCCTATGTGCCTTGAACACTGCTGACCTTCAAGTCATCTCTTCTCTGTTTCAGGCCTGTATTAAGGCATCAGAGCTCTGATGCTCCCGTCTTTGCCACAACACTCTACTGAAGATGCTTCAAACTGTCTCATTATCTGATCAAAGCACCTTGTTCTACTATTCCCTCTGCTCATGGAAAGCAGCCAGTGCTGCTGGAGCAGCTGTCTGTCACAAGAAGGAAAGGACTGTCTTGTGGTTTGGCTTCAATTGCAGTCGTTCTGGGGGGCTTGCTGTGCACTTCTGTGGAGGGTGGAAAGCTTGAAAAGACTTGAGTTCTTGAAAGAGGTGATTTTTTTTTTTAACCTTGAAAATTCTTCAATAAATCAAAAAGCTGCTCCCATCCCGCTCTGCTGCAGGAACTGTTGCGCGAAGATAAAGTCAGGTCTTATTGTTGTGGAGCTGCATCTCAGGAGACTGAGCATTTGCTCAGAATTAAAAGCAGGCAAGGAGCACCAAGCAGCACAGCAGATTTTTCAAGCCTTTCCTTCCCGCCCCCAGCCTGTTTCGGTTTATATTAACCGCCGTATAGGCATTTCCAAGGGATTTGTGCCTGGCTGGGGTAGGTAGCCCGAAGCGTTTCAGCCAGCTGGTCCCTAATCCACAGGAAATGCCCGGTGTCTCCATCCCGACTGCTTGCACCAGCGACTGGGAGAGAAGAGAATTGCTCCGCCTGCAGCTTTCCCGTCTGCCAGCAGATGGCACAGCTCATTTGAATAAATTTGGAGCAGGAAGGAGTAACCGTGGACATTGTGGTTTCTTTCTTAGAAGTTCTGATTTTTCGGTTTCAGACATGAACAAGAAACCACACTGAAGGTTACAATTAAAAACCCCAGAGGTTTCTGCAGAAGAAAGTGTCACTTTGCCTTGCACGCCAGCACGTTAAAGACAGTACAAAGGCTTTTTCTTAGAAAAATGTTTCTCAGCCTTACGCTTGTTCAATGAATATTATTTCTTATATGACATCTCTTAATTTCTCCCTTGCTATGTCTGCTAATTCTGCTGTTCCTCCTTCAGTTGCTTCTGCTGGCAGAGATGGATTCTCAATGGCTTCGCATAACTCCCTTGTCAGGTTTTTCCAACACAGGGATGTGGTTTTCACACAGTTTTCCGCCAAGGCTGCTGGCTGTTAGCTCACACTCCAGAGATTTACGCAGTCAGCTGGGGCCAGCCTGAGTTCATTCTCCACTGCCGGTTGGAGGAACAGCTTGAAGTTGGTAAAAACTGTTACGAACGTGCAAGTGCTGCCAAATCGAGCTGTGCTCATGACAGACATGGTCTTTAACTCCCAGGGGCACTGAGGGTAGTATTTGTGTATCCTCCTGGCCAAAAGCTTTAAGGAGGGCCAGCATTGTAAGGCGTTGTAATGTTACATGCATTGGATCATATGTAATCAGGAAGCCTGATGCCAGAATTAACTCACTGTTCCCACTCTGCATACAGCCACAGTGGAATTGGGGAGGCACGTTCACGTGCAGCATCTTTGTCTGAAGCATTTTTCTGCATAGAGCTTATATTACAGTTGGATTCGATTATCTTGGAGGCATTTACCAACTTTAATGACTCTGTGATTCTGTGTCACATGTGAGAACAGCAGGATATTCAAATGTACAGAAAATGCAACCGATTTCCCATCCAAAAGTCCCAGCAAACTGAGATACCTGTGAGGTATTACCAAAAGCATGGAAAAGAATTCACAGGGGTTCTTCATGTTTTGAACGCTGTTCGGATATATCTTGTGATATAGCCAAGTCAGTAAATTTGATCCAGAATAGGGGATGAGTGGAGAGAAGGAATAGTACAGCAAGGGAGCAGGGCAATAAACCAAGGGCTGTCATAGAACATGCAGAATAATTCATTCCAATACACACAATGATAATTATGGAGCATTTCTTTAAACATCCATCACCCAAATGAAATGTTCCAACTCTATGTGGTAGAAGTTGTTAACATAAAAATGCAGACAGGGTTCTCTGCAGCTGGTATTCAAACTGATACCACTTTGCATTGGTGTCAGTATGAATGAATTCCTAACCTGTGAATCATTTACATACACCATGGAATAGTTTTGCATGATACCTTTGTATTAATCATGATTATCTGTTCTTAATTGAGTCTTTCTAAATCTCCAATAGCTCACTGGCCTCCCTGAAATTTCTGTGTGTTTTTGGGAAGATCTCTCAAGTGCAGGTCACCAGGACACAGTTTTCTCTACGAATGCACAAAGTGCCTCTAACCCAGGAGAGTTTGCTGATGAGACTCTGGCTCTCATGCAGTGTAAATTGATATGGCTCCAGTACACTGATTAAGGCAATGCTGGCTGAGGCCAGCACAGAACTGGTCTCTCCATCCTCCCCTGCTATCAGCCCCATCACACACACTGTGCTGGCAGAGATGGGCAAGCTGATCTGAGCATAGCCTCTCTCTGCAGAGATTGCCCAGCACTGGATTAGGATCAAGCCCTTCCTTTGGGTAGTGAGAAGGTAGAAAAATCTTCCTATGTAGCCTTTGCATTTCACTGGCAGAAAAACAAAGCTGTTGAGAAAATACATTCCTAACAAATGACTGACTTGTTCTGTAAGGGGTTATTCCCCTACTTTACGCATTCACAAAGATGATAAACAACATATGGCTTAACCGGGCTGTCCCCATCTTGAAAAGAGGTGTTGCTCCTACCTCCCAGAGGCACTACAAGTTGCAATTACTGCTCTGAAGTGATGCAAGATCCCTGCTCGAGCGACATTATATAAAGGTTGTTGTTGTGTGACATACAGTAGCAAATCCAGCCAGCATAGAGTTGTTATTGCACCAGCTACCGCACAAACACATAAGGAGGGACCATCCCTGCCCACAGAGGTTGGACAGGCAGGGAAGCTGAGGCAGGGATGACTGAATGTGCCCGAGCAGGTTTGGGGCAGAGCTGTTGTATAGAGACAGGTCTTAGAAATTCATCCCTAGCAAATTGTTGTGTTTTCCACATGAGTGTGGGCTAAGAGGACTCAGTTTTTATGGGTGCCATGCCCAAGTTTTGCTTTAAAGGGTGCAGTGAAAGCAAGGTTAGAGCATAACCCAACTAAGAAGGGCTGTGGAGAGATGTTTTATTACTGCCTGAGCTGGGGAGGAGAGGATCAGGCTTTGAAATGTACAATGTTGCTAGATCTAAAAGTTGATAGTGAATCTCAGCCAGGGTATAATACACTGTAATACAAAACCTGGCTTGTCTGCATGAGACTCCAATGGCAGTCAAATCCCCTTTCAGTGGCCAGTGCTCCATTACTTAAAAATCAATAATAAAATACGAAGCTTTTATTGATTCCCCTCGTGGTTTTTTATTGCTGATTTTTTTTTTCTCCAGGAGGGTTTTTGGCATCACTGGTGTTTGGCTGTTTCTTGCTCAACCTCTTTGTTTTCTTATGGCACCTTCATCTCAGGCACAAGCCCCTGAGCACAGAGAGGTTAAAGCCAGCCTCGCCTTTCCGAGGTGAGAAGGACCTTTTCCACTAAGACAGAGGGAGGGTCCTGGGGTAATGAAACCTTACGGGGAAGAGGTCTGGGAGGAGCTGTACTTTTTAATTAACGAAACGTTGCGCTGTCAGAGATCACCTGCTGCAGTATGATAAAGTTTCTCTGTAGGCACTGTATGAGTGTGGGGCACACAGGGACGAGCGGCAGCCCCTCGGGGGCGGCGTGGGGCCGAGCAGCCCCTCTCCCCGCGGGGTTTGTGTCTTTAACACGGCTGGCGGGGCGCCGGGCGGGCGGAGGCGTGGTGAGCCGGGAAGGAGCCAGTTTCCTGCTTCCCCGCTCGCAGCCGAGCGGCAGCGGCGGCGGGGGGAGGCGCTCGCCGCCCCCCATCCATCCTTCCATCTCTCCCTCCCTTTTTCCCTCCCTCCCTCCACCCACCCACCCATCCATCCATCCATCCATCCATCCGTCCGTCCGCTCACCAACCCACCCACCCCCGCCCGCCCTCCATGGGCCGGCGCGGCCGGCGCTGAGCGCCGGGAGGCAGCGCCCGGCGGCGCCCGGCTGCCGCGATGAGCGGCGGGGAGGTGGTGTGCTCGGGCTGGCTCCGAAAGTCGCCGCCGGAGAAGAAGTTACGGAGATACGTAAGTCTCTGCCCACCCCATCTCATCCTTACCCCGGCCCCGGGAAAGCCGGGATCCATCCCCCCCGCCTCCATCCCCGCTCCTCCGCCGCCCGCCCGGGTGCACCTGCCGCCGCCTCTCCCGGCGCCGCGGAGGCTCGGCTGGGCGGGGGTGCCCCTTGCCCGGGCGGGGAACGAACGCTTCTGGCTCCCCGCCTCTCGGGGAAGGCGGGTGGGAGCATCTCCGAGCCCCCGGCTTGCTCCCTGCCCCGGGCTGGTGGGATGGGCGGTGGCGGCCGCGGCCGGAGCGGACGCTCGGCGCTGGGGCCGCTCTGGCTGCGCCCCGCGGTGGCCGGGCTCACCCGGGACCTGCGACGGTCACACCCCCGCCTTTGAAGTCGTCTGTTTTAGGGGAGGCTGGGAGTACCTTGGTCCCAAAGAGTAAAGGTACTAACGCATCTTGGATGTCCCCCAACATTCCCATAATACTCGCTCTCCCCCATCCCGTGCAGGGTTCCTATTAATCATTGAACGTCCGAACCCTTTGAAGATAGCACCAGTAGCGCTTCGATAGCCTTTGTGTCGTTAGCGGCTGAGATCAAACACTTCAAAGAAGTTGTAAAAAGAGGGTCCAAATGCCAGCTCTGTCACATTCCCCACTCATTGAAAGAAATAGCTGTTCTTTGCATCCTCCGCCTGACGCTCCTGCCATGTGCCACGAGCATTAGCGCTCAGAAACGCGCTGCCGTCCTGTGACTCGGCGCATCGCTCCCCACGATGTCCAGGGTCGCACTCCCTGACACCAATGACCAGCCTCAGCCAGCCTTCAGATGACTGGAATGCAGCCTCTGGGAGGGAGCTGGATGCTCTCCCTTCCTGGGGGGGACGCTAGCCAGATCATCCTTTGGTCCTGTTGCTTTTGCCTGCGTGCATTTGGGGAATGGCAGGCAGAACAAGTGCAGCTGGTGTCTCCCCAGTGCCTGTTATTGATTGATGGAAGCATCAGTGCCTACCCTTGAGAGGGAGATGGATGTCTGTAGTCCTGTACTGCAGGCTAGAGCAGGACTGGGGTTGTGTCTGATTTGTGACGGAGTGTTATTAGCCTTGCCCAAAATAGGTTCAACCCTATAGATACCAGTGGTACCACATCTCTTTGCATTAGACTATGTGTCCAGTTGCTCTTGGCAATTCTTTCCTTGTGTGCCTTATGCTCTTCCAGGGAATATCAGGTTGGCACAGGGCTGAGGGGTGGAACTGCTAGGGAATCCAGTAAGGTAAACCTGAGTGTTTATGTGGGAAGTATCAACCCCCTAATGAACGTAGGTAGGCTTTGTGGGAGGTGGACAGAATGACTTTGTGCATGCTGAATTGTGGAGGATGCTTTTAGCTTAATGGAGCAAAGCACCTTCCTCCCGCAGAAATCAACTAATTGCTGATCCTGAGTCACCAATGGCCTTAACTCATCAAACATCATTAGCTCCCCAGCATCTGCCCCATGAAAGGGCGCTCACATCACTGTCTGAATATCCAGCTTGTGCTCTGGCATTCCAGCAAGAGCTGAATAAATCTGCTAAATGCTCTACATGGAGGGTGTGACACGCTGGCGGTTAGTGCTAATTATCGATGTGCATAAGAGTGCTTTTCATCCACATACATCCCAAAGTGCTTTGCAAGCCACCTATGTTTTCAAAACATCCTCATTGCCCCAAGAGGAAATGCAGCCATGCTGAGATGTGCCCGGCCATCCCACGCAGCCTCGGCGGGGCAGGAAGCAATGCTTGGCAGATGTCACTCGAGGGGATCTCTGCGCTGAAGCGGTCCCGGTGCTGTGGTCAGTGGGACTTCCCTTCCAGTCACACCAGTTGCACCAGCTTCCTGCATCAGTGGCTGGATTTGAAAGTGTTGGCCTTTAGTTTGGACCGTGTCTCACTTGGGGGTGCCTCATCCCTTTGCTTTTTCATGCATTATTATTGATACTGTGTTTATGTAGCTGCAGTGTGCATTTAGGGTGTTGGTGTGTGGATCAGGTTCTCCTCGAGTGTAGCTCAGAGCAGCTTGCTCGTCCAGAGCCTGAGGGTGATGGCTTTCCTCCCATAAAACCTGCCTTTGTCCACAATAAACCCACATGGTTGGACTTTGGTTTTTGTGCACAAAAGACGGTTTATGCCGGCTTTTGTATGGCCTCAAAGGGAAGGTGCTGAATCGCTGGCTTTGCCACTTTCCTTATGTCTTCGGTTTATGTTCTGCTTTGAGATCTCAGAGGAGAAATCTCAGGCTGCAGGATGCTGCTAATGGGGTTTGAAGTTCCTGCTCTGGCTGTATTGACACAGGGGAGAGGATAGATTTATTTTTTCTTTGACAAGTGCATTTCAAATGTATGTGTCTGCACATGGGTGTGTTGCTAACGCTGTCCTTGAAGTGCTGTGCTTTTATAAGCCTGGTTTTGTTTTGCTTTTATTTTTCAAGGAGATCTATGGCAAGAAAGGAAAGTACTGAATTTTCTCTCTGACTTCCACCCAGGGTGGTTGAGAAAGGGGACTCCTCCACAGCTGATCTGTGCAGCATTAATCTGCATTTACAGCAGTGCCTGCTCTGTTTCACTTCAGAGGATTGTGTTTATGTGAGATTGTGGGATCTATTTGTACAGCACTCTGGGAAATATCACTGTTGTGAGTTTCTCTTCTGTTGAGGGACATTCAAATGATCAAACGATGACTGCTTAAAGGTTGAGACAAAGTGTACCTTTTTTCAGCCTCATAACTGCAGACAGGGGTTCCCGTAGACTCTGGGCAGTTTGGCTGTAAATGCTACTGTAATATTGATAATAAAAGCTAAGCAAACAATTGAAGGTCAAAAGTAATTGAAGTACCAAAATATCTCTTTTTACTTCTGCTCTGCTTGGGACATCAAGCTCCCTCGTCCTCATGCTTAATTGCTTTTTTCCAGACAAACACTTCTTGTACATTCATTGAATGGTTTGGGTTGGAAGAGAGGTTTAAATTCATCTATCCCAATCCCCCGGCAATAAGCAGGGACATCTTCACCTAGACCAGGTTCCTCAGAGCCCTGTCCAGCCTGGCCTTGTATGTTTCCAGGGACAGAGCATCCACCACCTCTCTGGGCAACCTGTGCCAGTGGCTCACCACCCCATTTAAAAAAATTTTCTTCATCATATCTGATCTGAATCTACCGTCTTTCAGTTTAAAACCATTGTACATGTTCTGTTGCTACAGACCCTGTTAAAAAGCCTGTTCCTACCTTTTGCCTCTCTGACTTTCATGCATGAAAGAATCTCCTTGTATGCAGCCACAAAGCACAGAACTGTCTTTTAATTCTCCTCCTGGCTCCTCCTTAAAGCACATGTGAAAAAAAATTTAAAAAAAAAACCAATCCCTAAACAAAACCCTGGGCTTTAGTTGTGTGACCAGCCAGCCGAGACCAGTGCATGTTGTGCTGGTCCTGTACTGACTCACTGTCTCCCGGTCCTCTCCTGCTGGACGTGCCTGTCTGTTGTCTCCTGTGTGAGACGTGGGTTTGGAGCAGTGTTTTGTGTCTGTCCGCTGCCCAGCACGATGGGCTCAGGGCTGGACTGTCTGGCAGGGAAGCACTGTGAAAAACAAGTGCTGTCGTAGAGCAGCTCAGCTCCCTATCGTTAGATCAGTGTGCTCTGCCTGCTCATTTATGTACCATGAAGTCAGAGTATTTTCTGTCTGGCTGAGATGTATGTCTGCAGTTCTGACTACAACAAAAGCTTCTCATCATGTGCCGGTTGTACAGTCCTCTAGTGCTGTGGGTTTTGGTTTTTTTCCTCCCAGCTGGTTTATCTGGGCTTGTCCTTGTGCATCAGTTTCATTCTTACATCAAGCAAAAGAAGTTTAATCAAGGTCATTGGAAGAGCTGCTCCTCTCTGATGGGACAAGCGAGAAGAGGTTAAAGGGGTGATTTACTGATTGCAGCCCTGTTCCTAGGGGCAGCTCCTTGACGAAGGGCTTATTTTGGTTCCTGAAGTAGATCCTTCATATCCCACCTGAAAATGCATTGTAAGGATGTCCTCCTTAAATGAGAATGTGGGATGTGGACTGAAGTAGGACCATTAGTGCAGGGTTACCATAGGCTGTCAAGTAGTGGAGATGTCAGGTGGACTTTGGCACAGTGCTGATTGGGATGAAATTTTATAGGAGAGAGGAGAAAGAACATCTCTTTATTCTGCAGCAAAGTACAAAAGATAGGTATTGTGCAAAATTACCTCATTTTTTTCTTTTCTAAGGAGGTTTAATTGGTCACTCCCATGCTCAGCTGTGCCATGCCTCATTCAGGATGCTCTACCCATTAACAAAAATAGGAAACAGTTGCAGACACGCCAGAGAAAAGCACCAAAAAGTGAGCAAAGGTATAGAAAACAGAAAGACTGAAAGAAATAGGGTTGTTTGGGGATGAGAGGGCTGAGAGGAGAAATATCAGTCCTGGAGTATATGCCAAAGCTGGCTGTGAAGGGAAAGGGAGTAAACTGTTCTACATGGCTGGTGATTGGAGGCCAAGAAGTGCTGAGCTTGAACTGCAGCAAGGGAAACAAGTGTAGGAAAAACTTCCTAACCTCTGATTGCCAGAGGAGTGAAGCAGTGGAACAGATGGTTTGGGATGGGCTTGGAGTCTCCATCGTGGCAGTTCTGAAGTGCAGGTTGGCCAAACTCCACTTCAGAGAGCTGAATCTATTTAGAGGCAGTGGAATAAATTTGACAAATTCTCCAGAACTTCCTTCCAGCGCTGGTTTGGGTGAATTTATGGATTTTGCGCCTGAATGCAGGGAGGGGTACCTAAGATGCTTAAGGGCACTGATTATGTCACCTGGATCTCCTGATGGGACTCAGGAAAGTCCTCTGACAAGTTCTTTGTAGAAAGTTTTGATTGCACTGAAACTCCATGAGTTTGCACTTATTCCATCTGTCAAACTGCCTTGCTGCACCCTGCTCCTCCCATGTAATCTCCCAGCTTGATCCCAGAAGACCATCATATATTTTAGCTATTGTAATCTGCCCAATGATTCACAGGAGGGATGAACACTTGCTCCACCAGAGAAGGTTTTGCAGGTCAGGGGGTGCCTTTTGCTTGCAAGGGCAGTGCCTGCCAGCACTCCTGCTACACCAGCTCTCTTGTGCAATGCTGCACAAAGGTCCCACTCTCTAACTCGTTTCTCTGCTGCATCATTGCTGATGAGTCAAAACACACGACCTCTTCCCTACAAGAGGGGAAGAGGTCCTACCCCCTCCTTTTGGGGTCATTTTTTTGAGTGTGGGGCTTCATTCCTTTGCCCACTGTAGCATTTTCTGGAAACAGCCAGGTGGTGATGTATTGTCATCATGATAATTGTGGTCTAGTAACAGGCAGACACTTGAAGAATGGTTGTGGGAACGATGGAGTCAAACTCTTGATTGTAGAAGGTGACAAAATAAGGAGCAACAACCACAACCCAGATTTGAAGGTTCAGGTTGGGTCTTAGGAAAGCTCCTCCAATAAGAGGGTCATGGTGTAAAGGAACAGGTTCCCAGAGAGGCTGCAGGGTCTCAGTCTTTGGAGGTTTTCAAGACCTGGCTAGAGAAAATTCCAGCTGACCTGATCTAGTGACACCTCAAATGTCAAGTCAGCAAGCCTGGACCAGAAACCTCCTGAGGTGCCTCTAACCCAACATTTCTTAGACCTCTGCAAGGTGCAGTGCGGAGCCACGCATCTCAGAAGCAGTAGAGCTGTTGTAGCCCAGCTCACTGTGAAGGTGGACAGTCTTTGTTTTGTTTGCTGCCAACACACGTGTTGGGGCAGCTCTTCAGCTGCTGAAACCCAAACTGGTTTGGCTAGGACTAACCTGTGTGTGTTCTGAGGCATTGCATCAATTGAGGTGGACATGTCCACAGAGGTAAAGAGTCCATCTGTTGTGTGGGGGGTGAACCTGGTGTATTTTCCTGCTCCTTTGGCTTGGTGAGACAGCTTGAGTGAATCCTCAGCTATCTGTCATGACTTCAGTATTGGCTGAGTGTCTTGGCAGTCCATGGTGGATATAAAAGATTAATGGTGGCAAAGCACAGGTTGAACTTAAAAAAGACAAACAATACTTAAGGAAAGTGTGCGAGGAAGACAGCTTTGTTTCTCTTTGAAAGAGAGCAGAAGTGACACTGAAACAATTTTTTTCCCTCTTTTTCTTTTAGCCACTATCAGATGGAAGACATGATGCAAAAGTGTTTACCAGACCGAAGCACATAATTTATACTAGTGACTCAAAGGCAGAACAAAAATTATTTATCTGTATTACAGTAGCAGCTGAGGTGACTGGGGCTCCACATGCTGTGTTTGGGGAGACCACATCTGCCAGGAAAGGTCTGGTCTGATGGGGAAACCAAGGCACAGAGCAAGTCAGTGATTTGGCTGCACTTGTGTTCAGGGTCGTTCCCACAGCTGAAAACTCACCTTGGCTTTTTGGTTTCTGCCTGAGCCAGGGGCTTCCGAGCTGCTCGCAAGCTGCTGAGGATGTGTGAAGCTGTGGAAATGGATTGCAGCTAATCCAGAGAAGTACATAATACATCTATCTGGGATTTGGATGATGAGGCTGCCAAGGCCATCACGGGTCTCTCTGAGATGAGTTGACCCAAAAGGTTTGGAAATTACTGCTTTTAATATAAATGGCTCTTCCTTTCAGTGATCATTTAAAGTCTTTAAACTCTTAGTTTCCTATCGTAATGCTTAGGTGGATCTTTCAGCACCTTACAGCGGTGACAAAATGTATCTCAGGAGGTGGAAGAAATGAGAGAGAGGTTTTTATTTACTTCAGGGTGCCTGTAGAGCAGCAGTAGAGCTGAAGAACATTTTGCTGCCATTCTGTGTAGCTTCTGCACCTTGCTGCCAAGTGAAACCAGCTTTGTGGTTATCATGTGGTTATCATGGGTTAAACCACAGCGAATTGGCAGTGAACGTAGGAGGCTCTGTAGATGCAGCCAGTGCAGATCATGGCTGGTGACTGATCTTTAGTGGGCTTCTGCCGGACTCAGTCTTAGGGCCAGTGCTCTTCAGCATCTTAAAAAATTACTTGGGTACAGAACTCAAAGGGATACTAAGTAAGTTTGTTGATGATAATAAGTTGCGAGGAGCTGTTGACTCCCTCCGAGGCAGAGAGGCCCTACAGAGAGATCTGGACAGATTAGAGGTCTGGGCAGTCACAACCGTATGAAGTTCAACAAGGGAAAGTACCAGATTCTGCACCTGTCATGGGGCAACCCTGGGTGTACAGACAGCCTGGGGATGAGATTCTGGAGAGCGGTGCCAGGAAAGGGACCTGGGGGTCCTGGTGGACAGAAAGTTGAATGTGAGTCAGCAGTGCCCTGGCAGCTGACTCTGGGCAAGGGAGGGGATTGTCCTGCTCTGCTCTGCATTGGGGCAGCCTCGCCTTGAGGGCTGGGAGCTGTTTTGGGTGCCAGTGTATGAAAGATACAAAGCTGTTGGAGAGTGTCCAGAGGAGGGCCACCAGGATGTGAAGGCTCTGAAGGGGAAGCCTTATGAGGAGCAGCTGAGGGCACTTGGGCTGTTCAGCCTGGAGAACAGGAGACTGAGGAGGGGAGACCTCATTGTGGTCTGCAACTGCTGTGGAAGGAAAGGGGCAGGCACTGATCTCTTCTCCGTGGTGACCAGTGACAGGACTGAGTGAACGGCATGAAGGTGTGTCAGGGAAAGTTTAGGCTGGGTATTAGGAAAGGGTTCTTCACCCAGAGGATGGTTGGGCACTGGAACAGGCTCCCCAGGGAAATGGTCGCAGCACCAAGCTTGGCAGAGTTCAAGAGGCATTTGGACAACACTTTTGGGCACATGGTGTGACTCTTGGGGTGTCCTCTGCAGGGCTGGGAGCTGGACTTCAGTGATGCCTGTGGGTCCCTTTCAGCTCAGGATCTTCTGTAATTCTATGATCACTTTTCTTTCTTTTTTGTGATTAGTGACAGAAAAAACAAATATTCATCGTGTGGATTCACAAAAAACAGACCTGAGACCTTAAGAAGAGATCCAGACTATTTGCATGCTGCCAGGCACACAACACACAGTTGCACCAAGGTGTGCCTGCCACGACCTTGCAATGCACAAAGAGGATTTCCTCAAGGTCAGCGTGCCAGCCTGCACAGTGCCATTGTACATATGTCATCAGTCATATCTAGTCACACAGCAACTTAAATACGTGCTGTGTTTAAGTAGAAAATCTTTAAAAATATTTTAAAAGCAGATTTGGTCAAAAAAAATTGTTCTTAACTGTCTTTATCCTGCAAACTGTGCCTTTGAAGGACAGGAGGAAAATCTGAGTGCTGGAAGCATATGTTTCTTGCTGTGTAAGATAACCAGCAGTGCCTGTTTCTCCATTGAATCTGGACTAAATCCAGCAACCTGGGGAGAAAGGGGGGAGCTGATTTCATCTCTGGATTTGTGTTTTCATATTTGGTTCCTATTTTTTTTGCTGAGTTCTTGTGCACTTTTCCTGGAGAAGGTTCTGATTTGGGAAATCTTGCATCAGTCTAGTTGTCTGCATTACACTAATGCCTAGAAATGAACTTCTCCATCCAAATGTGAATATTGTCACCCCAAAATGATGTGTGTTCAGGGTATGAAGTTCTCTCTTGGGTCAGAAATGGAACATTTTTATTTACAGTTTAAATCTTGTTTTGAGGCAGGACCAGTTGAGAACAGCTCTTAGACTTTTCTGTATTAAGTGTTCAGATTGCTTCTTCTTTTCTGTTGCTTCAAAAGCTTTTCTGTCTCTGCCTACTCCAGACTCCACATGGCCTCTGAATTTTTAAATGCTGTATGTTTGTTCTCTCTATTACAGAAATAATAATCTATTGACAGAAATGAATATCTATTGACTGAACTATCTTCTGGTTGGTTTTTTTTACAATTATTGTTTATTCTTTCTTTTGCTTCCTCTTGCCTTTTGGACACATCCAAACTATTTCCATCATGTCTTCTGGATTGAAGATACTGTCCTAATAGCATTTCAGTACTTGTTATGCATCTTATTCCATTTAAACCTGGTATTTTCCAAAGGCGTTTGCTTTGGAAGGCATTTAGACATTTCTTTGGTGGAGTTCCAGGTCCCGCATCCATATGGTAAGATGGAAATAACATTTTGAGTCAAAGATTTGTGGTCTTCTGAATTTCATGGATTTTCAGTGATTAAGTTTTGCTGATGATCCCAGCTGCTGCCTCACCCATTCTGGTTCCTCACTGACCTTCAGAACAAGCCAGTGGACTTTCTTGTGGCTGCCAAAAGTTGCAAGTTGACTTGCTAAATCCGCTTTCTGGCCACTTAACATAATATCCAACCAGGGATTATGTCTCATTTCCAAAACTGACTAGTAAGCCTTCATTTCTCTCCTCTCTACTGGTGACACTGGGGTGTCTTTTAAACTTTCAGCTTTGAAGAGCTGTGTTGCATGTATGTGGGAGCTTTGGTACTGTGTGCTGCTGTTGAACTGGGCAGTGCTTTCGTTTGTCTGCATTTGTTTAATCTCATAATAATTTCAGTAACAATGCTTAATGGGGTTATTAGTCATTGCTACCAATCTGTTCTTCAGATTTTCATCCACATTGTTACTTAAGGATCTTTTGGCACTTTTTTTGTTTATTAGTAGAGGTGAATATGTAGTTTTACTGCTCTCTGGATGCTCTTGGCTTGAAACTGTGCCCCATGGAAAAAGGAAGGTTGGCTATGCAATTCAGCTTGGGGTTTCAGTAGTTGCCTCTCCATTTAAAAGTCTCCCTTACCACTCCTGTAAAAGCCACATCAGCAACTCCAGGTCTCCTTTCTTCCCACACTGCTTGCCCACAGAGAGAGCCATCCAGCACAGGAAGGGACAGGCACAATAAACCATAGAATCATAGAATTGCAATGGTTTGGGTTGGAAACAACCTTAAAGATTGTCCAGTTCCAATCCCCTACCACAGGCAGGGACAGCTTCCACTAGACCAGGTTGCTCAGAGCCTCATCCAGCGTGGCCTAGAACACTTCAGGGATGGAGCATCCACAGCTTCTCTAAGCAGCCTGTTCCAGTGCCTCACCACCCTCACAGGAAAGAATTTCTTCCTAATGTCTAAGATAAATTTCTTCTCTTTTAATTTAAAACTCATCCCCCTTTTCTATCCATATCTGCCTGTGTAACAACTCCCTCTTTTTTATAAGCTCCCTTTAAATACTGGAAGGCCACAATGAGGTCTTCCCAGAGCCTTTTCTTCTCCAAGTTCCTTCCATAAATGCCCCTCTGTAAATGCCCCTTCTTGATTGACAGCATAAATCAGCCACTCTACTTCCATGCCATCAGCTGCACACAGCTCCTTTGATTCTGGGTCACTGTGTTGTTCCTAAATAGCTCCCTCCAGATAGGAAGCTCCCAAGAAAACCTCGTTTGCTTTGACCCAGGAAGAATTGATGACTTGAGGCTTCTGTTCTGCCCCTGTCTCGCCTTCCCTGCCTGCCTCGCCCCCTGCCCACCACACGTAATGTCAGGCTGGAGTTTCCAGAGGGCTGTGGGGAACAGAGCAGCTCATTGTTTCGGGGGTCAGGGCACAGGGCCAGGGTGGCAGGAGAGAGGGGCGCAGAGCTGGCAGCTGAGCCCTACTGCTACCTCCAGCATGGCCTCATGTTATCTATAGGGGCAGCCATGCAGACAGTGGGCACTCTGTGATCGTGGCTCCTTAAAGCCTTTGAGGGAGGGGAATAAATAAATAATATCAATGAAAGGAAAGAAAAGAAGAGATGCAGAAGGTATGGGGTGTACAGACTGACAAGGGTCCTTTTAGCTGTCCTGGCCAGAAGGAGATGCTGAGAAATTACGTAGGCTGGTCCCTGCTCAAGGGTTCAAAATTGGCATTTGAGGTTTTAACTGAGCATTATCTGTTCAGGTCCTTCTCTGAGCCCTCTGTGTGCATGGAGTGAGGCAGGACAGGGAGCAGGAAGTTTTCCTGCCAGCAGTCAGGGCTTTATCCTGCAGCAATGTGTGTGTGGGTGGACCCCTGACACCAGCGTCTTTGGAGATGGGTGATGAGAGTGATTAGGAGCCTGGGAAAGCTTTACACAACAGGCCTCCAAAGCAGCAAAGGACAGCCACCTTCCAAGGAAAGTGAACGAGAAAGTGCCCTGATAAAAGTCCTCAGGGCTGCTGTCCATGCAGAGTTGGGGCAGCATTTCAGCTTGGCTTGTGAGACTTCTGATGTGAGCACCCAAGGTCCTTCTTCAGGAAGTGGCCCAAAGCATTTGGCACATCACCAAAGAGAGTGAGGTCCCATCCAATCTTGGAACCCCCTCTTGGAGAGGCAGGATTTGTCCTTGGGAGACATGACCAGATGTGTCTGACCCCTTGGCATCAAACGCAGAAGGGGAGCAGGTCACAGATGTTAAAGCTTGTAAGATCTTTTTGTTTCTTCATCCTTCAGCAAGTTCTGCCTCTGCTGTTGATGTGCCATGGGGGAGAAGCTGCCTCCTCCTACCAACTCAGAATTTGCACCCTATAAAGTAGATGAGATAAATAATGTGAATATCTGCAATTTTAGGAGTTGATAGCACAAAGAAAACACTGGAAAGGAACAAAATTGTTATTTTGAGGTTTAAAGCAGTCAGAGTTGAGGGTGGATCTTTACAAGAGATAGGGCTCTTTCCTCTTTCCTTTTTAGTGAGTTTCCACCTGTAATGGGATGTGCATTGGTCCAAGACTAGCTAGATCCAGCACCATAGCCATAGAGTTGCTCCCAAAGCCATTTTCAGCCACTGCCTTACACTCCCTCCAAAGTCAACCCAAGGGAGGGAGGGCCTGAAGAGATCAGGCTGTTGTCTCAAATGCTTGCAAAACATGTTGGCTGAGGCTTCAACTGGGAATCAATCAGAACACTCTTTTTAGCATCAAATCAGTACAGCCAGCTGGCATGCAGATGGGCTGATGTATCATGTGCTGTCGCAAGGAGGTGCATTGAGGAGCAAGATTTGAAGACACAGAGTCATGTGTGGAGAAAAAGGTTGCCTGCAAGGTTTATTTGTTTGGGTTTTTTAAATGCTGAAGGTGCCTTATGTGCAGCAGAAGGCAGAGCGTGTTATGGTTGGCGTCATGGACAGTGCTTCACAAAATACTCTCCTGTGCTCAGGAGTGTGTGTTAGATGTTCACAGGGAGTTGACAATGAGTTTGTCTTGGGCCTCATGGATTGCTCTGGGCTGGGACAGAAAAAAGGACATAAAGCAAATCCTGACTTGTGCAATGTGTATGTTGTTCATGAGGCTTTTTTATGAGTACTTGGTTAAGTAGGGTGTTTCAGGACAATGTTCTGTTGGTGATTTTTCTCTGTCCATCCTGCTTCTTGGGAGAGTCTGCCATGACCAACTCAGTGCTGTTAAATGTTGTGATTAGGGCATGTGGGGTGAAGTGTGGACCTGCTGCTCTGACACACTTGGAAATTCAGACAGAATTGAGTTGTTGAATACCACTTGGGAAGGACAAGCTTCAAGATTTGCATTTGTAATTAAGAGGAACTTTTAAAGCCTGTTCTTTGCATTTCTTTGTACCTGGAGCCTCCCACTAACCAACTGTAGCTCAGGTTGTGGAGGAAGGTGAGAAGCCAGAATGACATGTTTGGAGTTTATGTGTTCCCCTCTGCTGTGCACGTTGCTGCTGAGTCAGCTGTATTTTAGGTATGGTTCAACTCTGCTTTGTCAGTGTGGAAGGGCCTGGTCAAAACCTTGGATTTCCTTCCTTCAGAGCATGGGAGACTTTTGACTTGTTATATGTATTTAAAAACAAAAAAACACGCAACCCAAACCAAACAAACCCCCCAAAAAATACTGGTTGATGGAAAACAAGACACCAAAGCACAATCAGAAATGTGACTCTGGTGCTCTTCAAGTTGTAACTTAAGACATTCTTTCCTGGTCAGTATATATTCCTGGATATTATCATATCTGCTTCTTCTATTTTCTCACCTTTATCCTTTTTGTCCCCAAAGCCCAGTGGTGAGGCCTGAGCTTGGGTTCATTTTCTTTGCCCCAAGCTGTGGTCCTTGCACTCTGAACTCTCACTAATACTCATATGCTTACTCTGACTATTGCAGGGTCTTGGCATTATAACACTGAGATGGGTTGTAAACACAAATTATTTTAGCTTTGCACGTCCCAACAGAGCAAAGAGTTGGCACAAGAGGTTGGACACTGAGTGAGATTCCAACCTTTCCACCCAGGTTGCTTACTGGATATTGGATCTTTACTGGCTCTGCCTTATAAGTAGGAAATTACAGTGAATATCTCAGGGCTTGCAACAAGTCTATCACAGAGCTGGAAACCAGACACCAACATCCTTCAGTCTCATCTTTGTCTTCCCATCACTAAGCTGCATCACAGCATGCTCAGTCCCTGCAGTCTCATGCTGAGAAATTCCAAGTCTTTTGAGCCAAGTTCACTTGCACGTGCCTTGCCTTGAAGTTCATCGGATAAGGCTGGGAGTGAATTCAGCCTGTTTAAAAACTCAGTCTAGCTGCCAGACAGGAAAACCTGATGAGCGGAAAATCAGTCAGACATGGGAAAGGAGGGGGAAAAGGTGAGTGGTTGTTGTGTGCTGGGCAGGGTGTTTGTGCCAAAATCGGTGGATTTACTCTGTTTTGGGAGTACACACGTGGCAGGGCACATGGGTGAGCTCAGCTGGGTAATAAGAATAAATCTGCTCTGCTTTTGAGAGGCTGGGGCTGAAACATGGTGTAATAGTGATGTGTATAATTTTGTACAGTGAGACAGTCATTTACTGTGCTGTTTCGGCCATCAGCACAACAGCTAGAGGCTGTTAAGATAATTTAGTGGAGGTTTGTGGTTATAAAAACATTTCCATCATGACTAAGGATTCTAATAGAAATTAAATTCAGCCAAGGGGGTTTTAGAATTTTATATTTTTTTGTTGCATACTCCCTAGTGTTTCTGTTTTGATTTATTAATCTTAAGGAATAAGCTGAGGGATGGCGACTAAATGTTTTTTAATGTATAAAATAGGAGTTGTAAAAGGGAAAAAAAACCCCAACACTGGATGTTGCAATTAATTTAGTGTAATCTAGTTGTTCAGCAGGGGGGCTCTGGGGTGTCCTGCTCTTGGCTGCTGATTCTACAGACATGTTGGGTAATGTGAAAAGCTATTGTAATGCCATTCTTTGATATATACATGTTTTTCACTTGGAGTGCTTTGGGTACAAGAGAAAATAGTCTTCTCCATCCGTCTCGGCTTCACACAGGGTAAGTTGTTCAGAATTAAGAACCGGCTTTTGAAATTTAAACACAACTGCATCCAAGTGTCCAGGTGCCCACATATCAGCTCAGGATTTCAGCAAAATCCTGCGGGATGTTAGCCCTGGACTTCCAGCCATGTCCTGCATCCATACAAAATCCCTCTTCCACCACCAAGAACAAGAAGTGTGAGCAATGTGATCTGCTGTGGGAATGCCTCAGCTCTCCCACTCTGCTGTCTTAATCCAAATAATAACAACAAAAAGTTTGAAGGCTTAGTTTGGAATTGGATAACTCTCCAAAAATAGGCTCTCCCTGAAGATATCTCCTACTTCCTGCTGGGCTGGAAAAACTGTGCTGGCAGCCTATGCACTGGGATATTTAGGCATCTTCTGGAGCCTAAAGCATGAAGGAATGCAAAATAATAGAGGAAATCAGTCGAACTTGTTAAATTTCAGAATAGCATTTGGTTTGTGCTTCAAAAAGTGTTCTCCCCCACGCTCTTCCTGCATGAAAAGGCACTTGAGCCAAACCCCAATATTTACAAATACTTTTGAGATCTTCCAGGTGCTGGAGCTCAAAAGTATTTGAGTTCTTCCAGGCTAGACCCTCTTTCTCAGAATAACAGACCTTGGCTTGAATGCCTCTGAAAACTGTGGACCCCAAACAGGTCCCTGTGCATGCAGAGCTGTATTGGCTCCAGCTGTGTCTTCATGTGTTCAGGACTGGGGGAAGGAGTTACATTAAAAAAGTCCTCTAGAGCAATAACCTTCTGTTATTTTGTTACACTGAAAGGCCTCTGAACGTCTCGGGGAATAGCTGGTACTATCAGATATATCTTAGGAGTTTGTCACCTGGAGCTTCATCTCCAGTCACCTTTGGGTCAATGGGCTGAGCGTGGAGGTGGCAGGCACAGAGGTTTCCTCTGCACAGCTCTCTGCAGGCTGTGTGTCTTGGTACCTTCTTCTGTCCATTTTATTTTATTCCTCCTTTCTCCTTTTCATGTATTTTGTAACCTTTACGGGGTTGTCAGCAGGAACACACTTTTCCCAGCACGAGAGCTGTATTTTGGTCACTGAGCACCTGGTTTTATGGTACAGAGTGCAGCTGCCTCTGTAAGTCCATCTTAAGATGAGTAGGAATGAGCACAGAAAGGCTGACATGGCCATCCCCATGTGCTGCAGAGAATCCAGAAACCCAGCCTCAACCTCTACCTGGACACAGCCATGCTGTGAGGAGCAAATCCCATTCCAAGCAGGACTCCACAAAATCAAGGGTAAAATTTTAAAAAGCAGTATTGCTAACCTGCCTCCTCATGTGGTGAGCCTGCCTCTTAGGAAGCTGGAAAAATCTACATTTCCAAAGTTGTTGAATAGGAATTTTAGTGTAAAACTATTTCCCCCATCCTCCTATTTATAAGGTTTCCACAGGGACTATTGGGATGATGCGGACAGCTGGTAATTCACCCTGCTGTCTCCCCAGCCACAACAGCACCAGCTCTAAAAGCTGTGTTGGGAACAGAGGTTTAGGAACACAGTCTCAACCTTTCCCGGCTTGTTTTTCCCATCTGTTTTTAACAGCGTGTTCTTGCCACTTGGACCTTTCTGGGCTCGATCTTGTGATCCCTGATGTAGTATGACATTTCCAGTTTATTAGGAATGCTTTTGTTTATTTGCTGGGTGGGTTTTTTTCTTTCTTTCTTTCTTTCTTTTTTTTTTCCTTTTCCCTAGGTTGTGTGGAGGCTTTCTGCCTCGGCTGCCAATGCAAACGTCCCCTCCCGTGCCGGGAGGTGCCACCCACACCCGTCCTCTCTGAAATCAGGACAGTTATCTCACCACTTTCAAGTACTTTGAGTGGTTTGGGGGCTGTTATTAAACAAAAAGGAAGGCTGATTATGTTTTTATATTTTTCTGTCCTTTTCTACCATTTCATAGTAAAAAGCCAGGTCCTAGAGCACTGAAGCAAATGAGGTTTTAAAATTCAGTCATTGTTTTTAAACTTCAGACTGGCAAGAAGGGCCTCAGGGCTAGAGTTTTCTTCCTGGTGGCATTTTCAGTTTACACAGCCTGTCTTTGCTTTTCTTAGCAGATTGAGTTTATTGCCTGTTGCATGCAAGTGTGAGTTTGCTTCTAAGCTGAAAATGGCTCAACCAGCCTTCAAGTTGCTCCATCTTTCCATTTTGCATAAAATTCACCACATTTCCCTCCAGTGCTGGGCAAATATCATCAACAGATGAGTATCAGTACCAGGGCAATATTGGGATTATGGTCCAGCTCTGCCCATCTTCTCTCCATAACCTATGTGTCTTCTATAATTTCCTTCATTCTTCTTGAAGAATCAAGTGATAACTTTTGGAGACCGGTTCTCAGTTCCTGGCTGACATAAATCCCACTGACATGCTTAATTGCTGTTTTCAAATACTTGCAGCTATTCTGTAGCAGCCAGTGAAGCATGTGGTGGTGTGAGAAGCTGCAGCCTGTGTGGCGTTATGTGGGGGGTCTCAATGCAAAAAGTATATTTTAAATGGGCAGGAGAGTCCTGTGAGCATCCATGGAATGGATGGGGCTCATGGACAGGGTTTATGGTGGCATGGGCTCTTAGGGACTTTGCTGGAGCTGAATCATGAGGAGCAGGTAACTCCCAGTCATTTCTTAGCTTGGGGATCACAAGGATATGGAGGACAGATCATGCATCTCCATCAAACTTATATTTACTAAACTGAACCAAATCTCAACTGTCAGGAGAGTAAATCCAGCAAGGGTTGCATGAGTGCAACATGCTGGGAGTAGAGATGAGTCTGATTTCTTTTGGGTCAGTTCAGCCTGCACCTCAGCAAAGCTTCAGGTCCAAATCTTTAATTGCTGATGCGTGTGAATGATCCTTTGAAGAAGTGAAGGTGGTGGTCTTGTAGTCCTTTACAAATACAAGCTGAAGTTGCAGTCGTGTGGTAAATCTTGTTCTTTGCCGCAACAATCAGAATGTGGGTCTGTAATCATAAAGGCTTGCAGACAAAAATAATTTATGTAGTGGTACCCAAAAAAGTGCAGAAAGTCGTATTTGCATAGTGAAGACCATCTAAAAAAGCTCAGAAAGTCCTGGGGAGCTCAGAACCGCTGTGCCTGCTTTTTAATTTTTCAAACACTGGCCTTCCCAGGAAAGCAGAGATGCCTCCAGAGACCCCACAACTCTGGTTGCTTCCAGTCAAGCAGCAGTGGCATTTTTCTGTCCAGTGAATCTGGTTTCTGCATCAGCTTTCCCTGAGACCAGCCTTCATGTTGTCTGTCTTTTCACTCTGTGTAGAAATCACTGCACTTACCTCCAGTGCTGAAACATCATCAACAGATGGGTATTGATGTCAGAGCAATACTTTGTGGTATCACAGAGTCACAGAATTGTTTGGGTCAGAAAGAACCTTAAACATCATTTAGTTTCAGCTCCCTGCTGTGGCCAGGGACACCTTCCACTGCACCAGGCTGCTCAGAGCCCATCCAACCTTGCCTTGATTGCTTGCTCTAAGGCAAAAAGAGCTTCTTAATATCTACCCCACATGAACTGGAGACTCTTCTGCTCCTGGGGATTCCTTGGGACATGCTTTGGGCAGGATTGCCCCAAGGATGCTCCCAAAGACCTCACCTCCTCCCGTGCAATCTAAGATTTGCTGGTTCACAGTGTTAAACAAAATTGAGGTGAACCTCATCTTCCTGTTGCATTAATGAGGCTTGTTTAATGACAGACACCATGAAAATAAAAGGAAACAGCTGTAAGGAGGACTGATTGAAAGTGCAGATGCTTTGGGGCAAGGTCAGGTGGCAATCTGCACATGGCAGCTGGTTCTCCACTGCATGCCTTGTCCAATTTCAGGACTGAGGGATGCAGAGGATGGAACACCAGGCAGTACCAGTCTGCATGGATGGATTCATTCGACTTGCTGTGGCACGCTGAATTAGCCTTTATGTGTTTATTTTCAGCAGTGGGGAAGGCCTTGTGTCCTGGAAGTAAAACTGATCAATACACGCTTGGGGTCCTGATCTGGCTTGAAATGGCTCCTAGATGTTATGTGTTGCAGAGTCTTTGGCCATCACTGTTCCCAGGCACTTGGAGAGGGAGCTGTGGGGAAAAGAGGATGAGGCAGATGCTGCAGAGCCTGAGTAGAATTTGGCCTCTGGGGATGCAGGGGTTTCATGCCTGCTCAGTACCCTCTTTCATCCTGCAGCAGGATTTTGGAAATAATAGGGGTTTTTTATCCTTGTGGCCAATTTATGAACCAGCTTCCCCCAATGTCCTCGTTTTCCTAGGGGAAGTGGCTGCTAATTTTTTCTTCACTTGTTAGACTTGCTGTGTGTTTCCCTGCTGGAGGATTATGAAGAAGGTTTTCAATATTCATACTTTTAACTAGGCTGTGAGAAAAGGGCCGTTAGTTCCTCCAGTTTGATCTCAGATCATTAACTCCATGCTACTGCTTTCTTTTGCCATCTTTTATTCTCCTTGTCCTTCTTAAGTGTTGTTTTTTATTGCTCTGTGTATCCTTTCAGCAATAGTGCTAGCATATTTATTATTATTAGTTGGCATATGTGCAACAAATGTCACGCAAGGATCAAGGAGCCGTTGCCTTGGAGAAATTGGTGTATTTATCCCACATGGGGAATCAGAGGCACCAAAGAAACCAGATGGGCATCAGCTGCAGGCATGCCCCGACAGAGCTGCCCATGATTTCTTCCTGAGAGGCAGTATGGACCTTGCAATCATTGACACATGCTTGCTTTGAAGTACTTCAGCTGTGCCCTGGAAACCAGGTACTACCCAGGTCTTTATTCCAGCAAACCTGACAACTTTCCTACCACCTTCAATCTTGCACCCCTCCCCATTATGCTATCCAAAACCCCCAGCCTGCTGTGGGCTGGAGCAGTGCTGCAAGGCAAAGAAAGGAAAAATAGTAGTAATAATAGGAGAGACCTGTTCTGGAGATGATAATGATAATAATTTTCTCAAGGTGTCATTTCAAAGCTGCCTGTTTCAAAGCAAGGCAGGCAGAAGGACCAATGCTGGGGCTTTATACAGACTTGAGAGTAAAAGTAAAGCCAAGAGGACAAAAAGAAAGGCTGAAATTCCACTTGATTATATTTTTATCCCACTGAGCTGCCTCTCAGTCTTGATGGGGGACAATAGGCACTTGTTCCCAGTAAATGTCTCCAAGCTGACAGCCTGTGCTCAGAGAGGATTGGGAAGGGGCTCCCAGGGATTTGCCCATGGCCGTGAGCCCCCAGGGCTCAGCTCAGGCTGGCCACCCGCCTGCGTCCCACCGCACCAGGGGAGTTTATTTTTCCAGCGCTCCCACTCAGAAACATTTGGCGAAAGGAAAGATTGTGGAGGAGGTTTAGCTCAAGTGAGCACAAAAACATGTGTCCATGTAGTGTATTGCTTACTGAGTGGTGGTTCGGGAGTTTTTTCCCCTTTCTTTTTTTTAAACATAACTGAGAGCTTGGGAATCATGTGAGGAGGGTGGGGGTGATACCTTTCAGATGGACACAGGGCTGAGTAAATACCAGAAAGGGAAATCTTTTCTGCCTGATGAAAGTTGTCATCCTACTTTGGATGAACGAGTGTAAGGGTGGCAAAGTCTTAGGGAGCCTTCCAAATCCTCATGTAAAACCCCTATCTTAAGCTACTATTGTCACCAGCTTGACCATCCATCCTCTCTCCTCATGACCCCCCAAAGTCCCTGAATGAGGAAATGGGCTACAGTATCACACTGTGTCCTCTTTTCTTGCCCCGTGACTTGGTTACTGAAGGGGGAGAGAAAGGACAAGGTACAAGAAAAGTTGCCTCCTGGGCTTTAAAACTGGGGAGCAAAGAGCTGTTGCCCTCCCCCTATCCCAAATTTATTCTTGCACACAGGCTTCTCTCTCCTGCCCTCCACAAACGAAACATTGCTTCATCCAGAGATGAAATGCTGAGCAAACAAATTGCAGGTCAAAGTCTCCCACTCCTTCCCCTGCCACGTTCCCATCTGCGCATTTTTGTCCGCCATCCCCGCTGCCTTTTCCCATGCCCTTTGTGGGGAGCAGGGTGGGTATGCTGGCTGTCAGCAAAGTGAATGCAGCTCTGCAGATGTGAGCTGCCTTTGGCAGGCAAAAGGGAAGGGAGTTGTTTGGGGAACAGTTTGGAAGTCTGGGCAGACCTTCTTCATGAACTGAGATTGGCAGAATTGTTCTTGAAGAGAAAACAATGGTACAGCACATTTTGGTGAAGTTGGTTGCAGGTACTGAAGTCCAAGTCAAATCTGTGCTAAGTCCTTTCTTATGTTTGTGCAGGGGCAGCAGGGTGAGAAATAAACCTCTCACCCCATGGGGATGTGTACAAGGAGTAATGCATGTGGATTTGTCTACCCTGGGATGGTGCTTCCCGAGGAAGAGCTGTGAAGCTTGTCTGGCAGCAAGATGGGGGATGTCAAAATATATTAGATTAAACTCCTCAGCATGCTGAGACAGCTGCCAGGAAGGACTGTAGGGCAAAAGAGGGAACCACAGGATTTAGCAATTTTGGAGAAAATCAGAGTATTATGAGTGCCCTAGTGTGGGGCAGAGGGTTTGCAGAGTGGAAGGTGGCTGCCTTCTGTCTTTATTTTTTGCTTCAACATGGAGACCATCCACTGATCAAACCATCTTGTGAAGTTAAACCCTCATACCACCCAGGAGCCTGGAGGGTTCCTGCTTATGGCTCCAGGTGTGGTGTCCATCCACCAAGGTGTGGTGGACCTGAGTGAAGTGAGCTGGAGGGTACTGCTCTGGAAGGTAGTGATGTAGAACATCTGCTAGTCCCTGACATCTGTACTGCCTTGGCCAAAAAATCCGTGACCTAGATAAAGATGGAGACAAGGGTTGCAAGCTGGCATATTGCACTGAGTTTCAAGCACCTGCTGTAGCCAGCTGAATTCTCCTTGGGCTCTTTCTCTAGACAGTTATTTTGTTTTCTGGCTGGGAGCTGATACAAAGACACTAAATGAGAATTTAATAGTGAACTGACTCATCTCGACTTGATCATACTACAGGGATGCAACTCGCATCTCCGTCTGGGCAGCTCTGTCCACAAGACTGCTGTGATATCCACATGTGGGAGAGGAGAGCTGGGGCCTCTATGTGCATGAGTCATGCCCAGAATAGAACATCCCATGAGCTGGTTTATAGCTACTCCAGCTGATTGTGTCTTGGGAACTTTGCAATTTCTCCTGTTCCTTCTGGGAAACTGACCTGAGGTGGTTGGGTTACCCTGGGGTAACAAGTCTTACATGAATCTGGGGTCTCACATGAATCCATGGTGCACAGGAATTTAGGAGGGAGGCAGTGGGAGTAGTGGAGAGAGGAGCAGTTTTCCTCTTTCTCATTCAGGTTGGTAAGCTGCGGTTTTGTCCATAAGGGAATAACTTTGCTTCAGTGTGGGCTTCTCCCCACATCTGTGTTCTACAGGATAGGAGAGGATGCTTGCAGGATGTGTTTAATCTCAGACTCTGCTGGATCCTGAACTCAGCCATGATATTCCATAAAATAGTACAGAAACTGACCTATGAAAAGATCAGGTTGGATGCCCTGACCTTCTTGTGACAGACTTTGCATCCATGTGGGGTGTCGGTGTGGTTCCTGCAATGAGGATTTGTCCCTTCCAGCTGGTAGACATCTGTGCTGGTCTGCTGGGCTTAGGGATACAGGTGCAAAAGTGCCAAGTCTTTTGAAAACTAATTATTTGGGTTTGTAGTGTGATTATCTGATTGTCTTTGTGTTCATCCTCTCTGTCATTTTTGATGGTGCTGAAAAGAACCATCTGTGAAGGACCTTCCCAGAAAGCATCATTAGATGTCTAACTTGGTCCTTGGGGTTTTTTTGTTTAGGTGTTAGGGGACTCCATCTCCTAGAGTACAAAGCCCATCTGGGGTAAAAGGGACTAACTTGAACATTAGCATGAAGATCTAACAGGACATGGTTCAGTCCAATCCAAGTGGCTGCAAGATGTCATCTTGTAGTACAATGGGTTCAGACTGATTTTTCAATTGTATCTCTGTAGATGGATGGGGAATCTAGCAGAAGATGGGCATCTAATTCTGTTATGCTTATCCAGAAAATCATTCAGGAACAACAGTTTATCTCTGGCAGCTCCCTGCCAATGAGGTCCTACTCATCCATTGGCTCAGCCTGACCTCCTTTCCTGGCTATCCAGAGACTGTGTATCCCAGAGAACTGCTGGGATTTTCTACCTTACAAAGTCTGAAAGCTGGGCATGTTTTACATCAAGTGCTAATGGTGTAAAATCTTGAATAGAGCTGTCAACACAAGCTGCTGGACTATCTCAGCAGATGAGGAGGGAGGGATATGACTTCTCATATCCCTACCTTGCCACTTCTGAGTTTTCCTGTATGGCTCAGTCAAACCAGACCTTTCCCCAAGAGCATACACAGTGGAAATCTGACAATTTGGCTTCTTCCTGCAGTTTTTGTTGCTTCACTGGGTCCGAACTGTTGACTCAGCAGTCATTCTTCCTGTGATTCCCTTGAAATAGCTTCCCCCAGGCAGATGGCATGAAGATGGGACAGCCTCAGTGACACAACTTCTCTTTGAGAAGCTGTGGTATTGGTGGCTTCCTCCAGCATGATTCTGCTCTCTGCAAGGTTTTTAACTTCTAAAAGCATCTAAGAGAAAATCTTCTTCAGCAGTGTTTTTTACCTGAAAGAGGGCAGCTCTTGTGAGTGACTGGGAGACACAGCTGACAGGCTTGTGTGCTGCATGTGCTGCATGTGCTGCATGTGCTGCATGTGCTGCATAGGTCTTGAAAGCATTTTTAAAATCTTGGATGAAAGGTTGTTCCTCCTGAAGCATCCCTGCTTCTTCCCATTGGACACAGTGCCAGCAGAAACCCTGACACTGAAGATGAGCTCATGCACCACCTCTTATAACATTGTTAAAACCTTTCTAATTTAGACATCTCTTGCCTTTTAGGGTTCCTTTTTTGGACCAAACCCAAGGTTTTCCTGCCAGAGCCCAGGGTGGTTGTCTGGAGGAGCAGGGAGAAGTGATTGCTGCTGATGGTTGGTCCTTGGGATGACCCTGCAGCCCTTTGCTTGCAGCTTTCTCAGTGCTCTGGCCCCTCTCTGAACGCTCCACACACCCTGGGTGCCAGCTAGCATCACTGTCTAAGAATGAGAAGTAATTTAGTTCCTAAGCAACCTCTCGCCTGGCCTCTTGCTAAAGAGTGACTTGGCATTTTCCGAAGGAAAAAAGAGACTCTGGATAGCAATGTGTTGAGGCAGGTTCTTCTAATGTGCTTAACCCTCCAGATGCTGGATTAATGAGCATCTCCTGAGTGCTGGCTAGCTGGGTCACTGCCAGTGGAGTCAGGGTGCTGTGGGAAGCCAAGTTCAACCTTTCTGGGTGAGCTTGAACAAGGATTAAAATCTGCTGCTGTTAGGACAGTATCTAGGATTATGAGGACTGGATTTTCCTTGGTGTTTTTTTGCTGCTTTCATTTTCCTCCTGACCTTAAGATATTTTGCTGTCTGTCAGTTTATTTCATTGTCCCTCCCACTCCTTCAAAAACCCAGAAAAAGAAAATGTCATTCTATGGGGTGTTTCTGCTGTGGTGGCTACAGGTTTTATCTCAAGTCCAGCAGTGCTTGAAAAATGAATGAGCAGCTCATATTCCTGTCCTAACCATCTCTGTCTGTCTGAGATATATTTCTACCACCTCCTTTAGCATTGATTTACCTCAGTAAATCAAGATCTTTACTGTTTTATCCTTCTCACATCCCTGTAAGACAAAGCTTCAGGTAAACCATGCTAATCCCAAGTTATTATTATGGAGAAGCCGGAACCAAAGCATCAGGCTCAATTTGTACCTTCAGGATGTCTGGCTTTGACAAGGGCCATGCTGACTACTGACCTGCCATTTTCCTTTGGTTCCTCCCAAACCTGACCCATTGAGGGTCTCAGCTCCTCTGTTGGGCTGGGGGTTTGGAGGATGAGAGGGTGTTGAGCTTTGAGACACAGATGGGAGGATGAGAGGGTGTTGAGCAGCTGCACGGAAGGGACAAGCAGCTCAGAAGGAAGATGTGTGATATGTGAGAGAGAGAATCATCCACGGGAGCCCAGAATCAGTGAGGCTGGAAGGAACCTCTGGATCCACCTCAGTTTTAAACCCCTTTCCCAAAGCAGGGTCACCAAGTGCAGATTGCTTAGGATCTTCACAGCCTCTTTTGAGCAGCCTGGACCAGTGTTTGACCATCCTTATAGTTAAAAACAAAGATGATACTTATGTTTAAATGGTGTTTCCTGGTGGTGTTTTAAATTTGTGTCTTGCTCCAGTGAGACCCACCTCCCTGCAGAGTTACCTAGCACATACTTCACCAGTTTGTGTACAAGGACTTATGGGAGATGCTTTGGAAGAAAGCATTAACATCCCAGTAAGAAGCACCCACTGCTCTGACTGAGCCAGTCATCTTCCCATAGAGGGCTGGGAAGATGGTCAAGGGCGATTTAGGGGTCTTACTGCAGAATCACATGGGGTCAGAGGGGATTGTAGAAGGTCGAGATATGACTTAGTGGTAACTGTAACAGATATTTCAGATTTCTTGGAGCATTTCAGCCATGATAGTGTAATTAAATTTAATGCTGTAATAACATCTAGCAGCAGGGGAGGTGTTGGCTGGGCAGGCACAGGGCTTCTTTGTGGAGCTCAGCAGCACACAGGGGTCTGTCATTCAGGATTTGCCCCCATGGCTGCCCCTGTAATGGGTATACTGACGCCAGCATGTCTCTCCTGATCCACTCACATCCCTGTCTGTGCTGGGGGAAAGGGTCTCCTCTCTCCATGCTGCTGCTACGTAAAGCCCCACTCCCCTCTGTCCTCTTTGAAAACATGCAACTCAGTTGATACATTCAGTAAAGAGCAATTTTTTTTTATTTTCTTGCACCACTTTTGCAGAGCTCAGAGAAATAAGAGTGACAGCTCAGTACACTGGTGAAGCCAACAGCCAAGGGGGGCTCTGCCTGAGGAGCAGTCCTGCCAAGCAAAGTAACACTTTCTAACACAGCTGATTGAAGCTGAAGAAGACAGGAGTGTGTCCTTACACTATGCAGGAGCCTTGACAGCTCTTGAGGATCAGGTTCAAGCCAGAAAGAGCTGATGGCAGATTTGGGAGTAGGACCCAAGCATGATCCAGTGATTGTGGATGACCCACTTTGCTGCAGTGGCTTGCCTATATATACTAGGACAGAAACACTATTAATTTTTATTCTCCTTTATTTACAAAAACTAAAATGGTCTGGCAGAGTCAGAATGCAAGGAATGGGCAGGCACAGTGCCTTGTTTGTTGGAATGGCTGATAGATTAAATTAAGGTTTAAAAAAATGTTAAATTAGGGAGGGAGAGAAAGAACAAGTGTTTTCTATTGGCAGAGTTCATTCACAAGTCACTCATTTCTCTTGCTCTTCAGGGAGTGATAGGAGACAATTAGCTAATTGGTTTGGGGAGGTGACCTGTCAGTGACTTAAAGAGGAAATGTCTCCTGTGCTATCTGACATAAAGAATATATTTTCAGCCCGTTGTGACAGCTGCAAGCACCCCCATTAAAATCAAGGATGTAATGGCTGTAATAACGGCAAGCTTGGAATCCATCACAGCGAGGGAAAAGCAATGAAAAACCTGATAACATGCACTAAATTGCAGCCAGAGCTGATATGTAATGTTGTCAGGTTGAAATATTTCTAAATTATCTTATCGTTAGCACTGTGTAAGCACCCAAAGCCTTTCTGAGGTTGAAATGTGTCCCCAATTACCTTTGTAGCTCCTTTAGCTCTGCAGCTCGTCTGCCTTCAGAGCCAGGTACCTGTGTGTCTTCGTGATGGAGCCAGTGATTGTGTGTGAAGCTGGGAGGACCTGAAATCTGGGATTTTAGCCCAAGCCTTTGGAAACGGGGTTGCTCAATTTGCTAAGATGTTGTGGATTTCTCACATTTTTCTGTACGTTCTCAGGACCTGTTCTCAGAGTTGAAGGAATGGCTTCTTATGCTGGGAGACATTCTTGGGTAGGGCCTGGGCTGAGGTCTTTGAAATATCCCCTTCAACCTTCTGCCCTTAATTTTGTGTGTTTTGGCAAAAGCAGTAGGTTGAGGGGAAGCAATGAGAGGGAAAATGTTTGGCCAAGAAGGCAGCATTGCCCTCGTGCCCTCAGACTCATGCCTCTGCACCCCTCCACCGATCTCACTGATGCAGCAAAACCCAAAATACTGAAGTGAGCATGTTGCAAAGAGACAGCAGTCATGAGATAATAAGATGAAGAAAAGCAGGAAGTCTCCTTCAGCCCAAGTGATGTAATTTTTCCACAAACAAAACTTCATTCATGTGAGTGTTTCAAAGAAAAAAAGAATAAGAAAAGCAGAAATGCAAGTAGGGCAACTGCAGCTTTTAGCTGCCAGTGGTTGGAAGGAGTAGCAGATCTCAAGTTGGTGCAAGGAGGTACCTGCTTTTCCTTAGGGAGGTGATTGGTCCTTTCTGAATATCACATGCCTGAAAATTTTATTACTACTGTTATTATTATGATCATCATAATTATTAAGGTTTTGGAAATTTTGGCTAGCAAAGCAAGTTTCCATCCCATCCCACAGTCCAACCATTCACTCTTATTTTCTTGTGCTGTGCTCCATGCTTGTATGAGTCTGGTACCACGTTTGTGCAGGAGGAATGGCTTTGCTCATGTTGTTGGGTCTGAGTTTCCCTGCTGGCAATGACAAGGATCAGCCCTGGGGACAGGTTCAGCAGAAAGAAGAGATAGAGAGAATAAGCACACCATGTCTGTGAGGCTTCTGGCACAACTGCAGACATCCTCCCCAACCCTGCTCTGCAAATCCCTATGAGAAAATGTGCTGCTGGGTCTCCTGCATGAATGGGCAGGACTTGGTGAGGGATCCAGAAGTACTGGGTCAGTCCAAGACCTGTTTGGCTTGATGAGTTCAGGCCACCAGTGTTTATGTGATGAATTAGGAAAAGTGATGTTTTCCATCTTGGTGGTGTGTCTGTGTTGATGTCAGACGGTTTCACTGCAGCCCAAACAGGAGACGGTTGCTATTTTAATCATTGCTACACAAGACTGTCTCGTAAAGGTCATAAAATCAAAATAAACCTTGATGGACTGACCCATCATTAGTGGTAAAACCAGCTGTGCACCACTCAAGGCATGTCCCACAGTAGGGCAACAAGATGTAGGCATGGTTCAGTCACACAAAAAAACCCTGACATTTTTCAAATCCATTGATTTTTTTATTTGTGTTGCAGAAAATTTCAAAAATACCAAGTTTACTAGGTATCAAACCTTGTTGAAGTGTATGGACAGCTCGTGTTTACCCCTCTGACTCCCTGATGTTCATCCCTAAAGATTACAAGAAAGAAAGAGTGGCAGAGCTGCACCATGCTGGATCTCACAGAGACTGGATTCGTGATGCGAGGGAAATAGAAGCAAATTAAATAATTACAATCACATCAAGCAATTAAAAGGGGGGTATCAGCATCCAAAAGAGCTTATTGCTCAGCCACCACTTTATCTCTTCATGCAAGCAGTGTTGGAGGCTGTGATTTGAATACCAAAAGGGTGAAGCTCTGATTTAGCTAATGACCTCATGCAATATTTGGGGTTGAAATTCCCAAATCTCTACATTTTCTTAAGGGCTGAGTTTCTTAAAAGTTTTGTCTTTGAACCCTGAAGCCAGGTACCTTGCCTAGTGCCTGGGCCTGGAAGAGAGGCTTGTCTTGAGGACCTGTGCATCAGGAATTATGCATCAACCCAGATGAAGGCTGAGATCTCAACTGTATTAACAGACTGAGGTGGGACATTCTGGATAAATCTTTTTTGTGGTCAGAAAAATTTTAATTTTTTTTTAAATTTAATGCTTTGCTTTTCCTTACTCAAGAGGAAAATTCAGTGGAAGTGGAGAATAAAAACTCCTTTCTGGCCAGGCCTGGGCACCATCTCCCTGGATTTAGGGAATCCCATGTATGGAGAGCTCCCCGTAGGGATCCCTCCAAATATTGATCACTGTGGTTAGTAGGGGACATTCTGCCTGGTTTTGGCAAGGGCAGGATGGAGTTTTTATATTTGTCTTCCCCTGGGCTGCCTCTCGTCTGCTCCAAGAGAACATTGGTCCAGGCTGCTTGCTGGGAGGTGTTTACTGAAACCTCTGCATCAGGAGGTTTCTATACATACCTCACTCTGGGCTCACTGCAAACATCCTGCCAGGAAGAGGAAACATTTCCTCTGCCCCAGGATAACCTGCCTTCCTATAGAAAGAGAATTGATGTTTCCGGATGGAGCATATGGATGTGGAAGAGGAGCCTGCACGTGCTCCTGCTGTGCCCCAAGGGTCAGTTCTAACACTGGCCAGAGTCAGTGGAATAGCTTCGCATGCTGAATGGCATTTGGAGTAGGACTTGGATGAGGATGCTCCCTGGAGCAGTTTTCCAGGTGCCAGAAATAGCTCAGGGCATTTGATTCCTTCCATGCAGTGGTTCTGAGTGCAGTGGAGGTCCATGCTGGCATCCAAGGATTGGAGCTGGGTGTAGAGGGAAACCTGCTGATTGTCATGCCCTAGAAACAAATACTAAAAAACAGGGAAAACGGAAAGAAAGAAGTGAGGCAGAGAGGAAGACTCCAGGAAATTAGGTGATTTTTTTGTTGTTTTGTGCTCTTTTTTTAAAATAAAACATCCAATAAAAGATTTCCTGCTGCATGAAATTGACAACACAGGAGGGGAAGCTCTTCCTAAATATAACAAGAGCTGTCTGGCCTCACTAGACAGCTCCTCCACAGGGATTCTCGGGTTTGATAGGAGGATGGATCAGCCAATTCACATCCACTGCAGCCCTCTCCACATTCAATGGCAATGGATTGATGCAAAGCAGAGCTGGCTCTTCCTTTCCCCCCTTTCCCCCAGTACCAAAAATATCTGAAGTCTATCATGGAAGTCAATGAGAATGGATGAAAAAGGCATTGGCAAAAGAGAAGGGCTGGGGAAAACCCTGGGTCTCTCACTCTTGCCTGGAAAGAGGTGAGGAATAAAGAGGATGAGATGGGATGTCTCACAGAGTCTGAGGGTGTTGTGTATCTGAGAGCAGGATGTGACTCCACAGGCGCCAGTGATGCAAGGCTGGGTCAGCTGTAGGGCAATGCAACCAGCAGGTGAAGAAGTGTCATAATTGGAATTTTGACAGTGTTCATGCTCCAGCATGGGCAAATGGGAGTATGTGGCAGCACCTGGATACTTGCTTGTCTTACTGCTGCTGCAATCCATCCATAGAAAGGGAAGCAAAGGTGAGATCTGAGCGCAGAAGCCAGGAACTGAGCTTTTCTTCTTGTCTCTCCCTGCCATGCCTGGTGCTCATCCAAAAGGGCTCTTCTTATAACCAGCCTCTTCATGTCCTCAGAGAGCTGGCAAATAAGAAACACAAAAGGCAAAATAACAGCAGGCAAAGAGCTGTGGATGATTCCCAGCTTCATCTGCTGCAGTAGGCATTTCTTGCAAAGGAAAGAAAAATAGTAGTAATGGTCAGAAATTTGCCATTAAGTTTCTAAAATACTCATTACAGAGGAGAAAAACAAGAGAAGAAGAAAATTACTTATTTGTCCTTCCTGCTGGGATTGCATGGGACTGGCACCAGAGAGATCACCACATTTTAATATGTTACTCACAGCTTTCTAGGGGCACAGCTCCATTGCTGCAGCTCAGGCCCATCTCTGAAGACCCCAGGCTGAGTTTCCAAAATGTCACATTTTGTGAAAACTTTTGTTGTCATCTCCTAGTTCACTACAGAGCCAGCCTTTGGATTGCTCTGGCTCAACAGAGCAGCCAAAAGGCTCCCAGAGGAGGCCAGTGCTTTTATGGAGGAGGAGATTATCCACTTTTTAATGACATTAAAATAATAGACAAAAAGCTTTGGGAGCACTGTTATCTGATCCGTTTCTCCGCATCAGCCACAGCTGCAGTTCGGGGGCTGCTAAGCCCTGTGTGCTGTAAGTGTCCTGTGCTGCCTGAATTAGGGGAATGCTGTTCCCACAATCAAGCTATTTCAAAGTTTATGGGATTTCTACACCTTTCCCTGGGACATGCAATACCAGCTGCACTTTGGGGATAAAGAAGACGCCTTTGGCCATGACCCAGGCTACTAGACCCAGGAGGTCCTTGAGGAGACATACTGAACACTGAGTTTTCAGCATCCCCAAGCCAAAACCTCCCATATCTGAGCAGGTTTTCAGATCTTCCTCTGGAAAACCAAGGGAATTTACCCAGTTGGCAGATGGGACATTGCTGCTGTCAAGCCACAGTTTTCTTGTATTCAGCACTTAGAGCTGAGCCAAGTTGCAGGGAAGTTGTGGCACCTGGAGGAATGCCAAGGGGCTGCAGCTTTCCATGGTTGTGGTAGTTCCTGCCGCCTCTCGGAGATGTAAATCCAGGAGAGCTTAAAACCAGTGGAGGCTGTCTGTATGTTCACCTGAGTGTCTGAGTGCCCTGAATCTGTATTTCTGCTGCAGTGATAGCTTGGGCCAGGCTGAAGCAGATTTGGCTGTTAAAATCACACCTTATTCCATACAAAACCTACATCTTCTTCCTGTTGTTTCAACCCCTTCATTAGGGCATTGCTATCCTGTTGCCCCTCCTCTCCCCCATCCCAGGGTCCAGATTTCTCCAAGAGCAGTCACATCCCCCTAGCTTCACTTTAAACTTCTTTAGTTAAATGATTCCTTTCTTGAAAAAGGGAAAAAAACGTAATAGAAAGAAAATAAATTTCCTCAAATTTCTTCAAATTGCATAAAACATTTGAACACATGAGAGACTGGGACACACAGCGAGTGGTTGCTGGACCTGACTTGAGCTAGACCCAGAAGAGTCTTATTCTGAAAAAAGCCCATGAGTTCTTGCTCATGTGAGGCATCCTAGGCAAGCTTTTCACCCAGCCTTGATCAGCAAAGCCACAAGCACTCCATTCATCCTATGAGGCTGTGCATAGGAAACACACACAAATCTTCCTGGGGTGCAGTTCCTATGTGCTCTTCATGTATGACCTTGGATGGTTCCTGGATGCTCTGCATGGTGCCACATGATAAAGCAATGATTGTAATCATTGGTATTTTGACCTTCTTGCCCAAATAACTCCAGGGCTCCCTGGAGGAGTTTCCCTGCTGCTGTAGGAATCTGCCTGGGGAGCACACAGGGGTGCTGAGACATGCAGAGGGGGAAAAGACAGCTTTGTACAATCAGGGTGATGATGTACGAGGTCATAGGAGGTGAACAGGGCAATTTTCACAAGAAATGGTTTTGAAATGGGGTTTGTTGCATGTCACAAACACTGGCCATATGTCTTGCTTTGTAGGCCCAAATGGGATTAGTGTACCATCCTAGAACCACTCTGCGTTTCTGTGAGCATACAGAGGGCAAAATCTCTTCCACCATAATATAAGAATTGTCTCCCATGCCAGGAACGTGAATTCCTGGAGGCACTGGTAGCCACTGGGCCAAGCACAAAGCCATCTTATGCCCCCTCAGCACCCCAAAACAGATCAGGTTTTACAGCTGATGCAAGCTGGAGTTTTCTCAGCCAGAGATGGGGTTCAGGGTTTGGTTCTGAAATAGCAGCGCTGGATTGATGCCGTGATGTTCGGCTTTCCCAGAGTTGCTTGGAAATGCATTGGGAATCCAAGGGGGTTGTTAAATCATGGAAGCAATTTACTGTAGGTCTTTTCCAGGCTGCTCTGAGATGGCTGATGGTAAATACAAGAATATCAATATTGTGGAGTGGCCACAGCTTGGAAGTCAGTGACACAGCAAGTGTGAGGCATTTTAATGCTGGGGAGGAGAGGAGGGAGGGATGAGGTGCCAAAGACGTGCTGTTTGCAGGTAGCAGCATGCTAAGCAGCAAGTGTGTTGGAGCCTCATCAGCTCCTGAGGCAAATCACAGTGTTCAGAGGGTTTCAAAGCTCTGTGCCATCACGGAGGAGGTGGTATCTCTGCAGAGAGTCTTGGGAGCACAAGTGTCCTAGGCTGCACAACAGCACCCTGGTGAACCTGGTCCTACCTCTTTGTTTTAGGAAAGCATCTCTGTGGCACCTTAATTTTGGTAAATTAAGGCAGCAGCAACTGCTGGGAGTTGAAAGCCTGGCTCTAGGCATCCAACAGGTGCATGCACTGCTGTCATAGCTCCTTTGGAGATGTCCCGTTGTGGCCAGCAGGCAGCCTGCCCACAGCAGGGCAATGAGGTTCTTCCAGCAGCCCTACCTTTAAGCAAGAGCTAAGAGCCAGGTCTGGGAGGATGCAGGATGATGGGGATGTCTGAACTCCCTCTGCTGAGGTAAAAAATGCTGGTTGAATTCTTCCCAAAGCACTGTGTGAGTAACAAAAACCCATGGAAGGGGTTTTAATCTCATCTGGAACATCCATGTTCATTCCTGATGAATTTAAGTGTGGAAGTAGTGGCTCCTTGGCTGCTGAGTGGATGTGCTCGGTTCTTTTTAGCCCCTTGCCACAAGCTGGGTCTTGTACTGGCTGTTAACACCCACTGTTATCCATTCTTCACATCCAGCACTGCGAGGACAGCCATGGCCTGGGATAATTCAACATTCTCTTTCCCTAATAAAGCAAGAGGTCAGGAATGGATGAGTAATGCAGAAACTTGCCCCTTTGGTGCAATTTGAAAGATTCTCCTCCTAGTAAATCCCTGTGATTCCAGATGCTCTTTCTTTCCCATGCAGCTTTCCCTTGTCTTTCTGTAGTTGTGTAGAAGAGCTGAAATGGGGAATTGTCCCAGGTGGATGCAGCTTCACACAACTGTCTGGCACATTGACATCCATCAGCCCATCAGAAACAGGCGCAGGAGTATGCCAGGCAGACCTCAGCAAGTGTGAGTCTCTTCTCCTGATGAAAGACAGTGTAGGATGAGGCATGAAGATAGCCCTCATTCCTGAGCGTGAGCAGGGGAAACAGCTCTCTGGCTGGCCAGTGGGAGCCCAGCCCTGCTAAAACTGAGACTGGGCTCAGTCACCTTTCACCCTTCCTGCCCCATCATCCTCTTGGTATGTCCAGCCTGATAATAAATTCAGGGATGTTAAGTGAAACAGCTGTGGATTTGCAAAGAAGTTGAATTCAGGTGTTTTCCAGGAAAAGCACTGCCCAAAAGTCTGGGTTTGCAATCTCACTGCTTGGAGGGATGGAGGCATTGGGTGTGCACCATCATCTCCAGGCATCCCTTGGGAAGCCCAGTATCCCACCCTGAAATCCTTTCCAAGCCGGGACATGAAAATAAGTGAAACCTGTTTAGTTGTTACAGGCAGGATTTAATCACCTGAAATTATTCTAAGTGGATGGGGAAGCATCCTGTGATCTCCAAGCCAAGCAGGTCACCTTTAATTTCCTTTTCCTTCCATCAGTAATGCTGGTGGATGGGTGTTTGATTTATTAAGCGCTGAATAACAGGGCTTTGGTGTGTATTGCTGTCAGAGAGATAAATAGGCCCTTTGAAGGCAAGTTTCAGGGAGGTGGCTGTGGCTTTTGGAATATACATATCCATAAAGCAATGCAGGCCGCCCCCTCCCTGGACATCCGCGATCTCTCAGACTGTGCACGGCTCTCCCCATCCACCCTGGGCCCGTAACGTGCTCAGAGTGATGATCCCCACTGTGCCCTGCTGGGAGGATGATTAATGCTTGCAAAGTGCTTTGAGAACATCAGATTAGTAGGACAGAGCCTCATTATTATATTAGCAATCACCGGATCCTTGGCCTTTTTTACTCTCAGCGCACTTAGAGGCGCATCTAAAAGCCAAATGCTGTTTACTAGCAAACCTCTCTGCGTTTGGGTACTTTGGGGAGGGCTTTTTGTGTTGTTCACAGGTTTATTTTTAATGATGCACCTGTGGTCCAGACTCCTCCAGGGTCCCCACAAACCACTACCCTGCTTTTCAGGCAAACATTGTGAAGATTAAAAATAAAGACCATTGGGCACTCACTGTTATAACTATAGAAACCAAATATTTGCTTCAACTATAAAAGGCAGGAGTGTTTATGAGTACGAGGCAAAAAGGCATTTCCAGCCGAACTGGAATGTATTTTAGTTCTGCAGACTATTTATAGATAGGCAGCCACTCTAAATTTGAATCTTCCCTTCCGTAAGCAATTTTTTGTGCCTACTGGGATATATCCTCGTCTGGGGTTTAGCAGCGTCACTCCAGGGTGTCCAAACAGTTTGGAGCCACCTTATGAGACATGAGACGTGGTGACTTGTTTTGGGGGGTTTCTCTGGCAGTTCTGCGAGGCCACAGAAGTTAGCTTGAAAGATGAATAAGTATTTCCTTTGACTATAAATTAAATATTTTGATTTGGAGCAATTGTTTTAACCCTTCCAGTGTGAAAGTCAGTTTGACTTTGAACGGAAAAATCCCAATATAGTTATGAAGTGCCAAATATAGTTATAAAATTATTTGTTTCAGGAGCTTGGAAGGGAAATTCAAGGATGTTTTTGTCCAACAAAACCGAAAAAAAATTGCAGAATTATTATGAATAAGCAAAACATTTCTTGCCATGTCTGTCCTCAGACTTCAGCTAAAAATCAGCCCTCATCCCCATGCTTTAGATTTGAAATTGCTAGAGGTAGAAGAGAAAAACAGGGTGTAGGTGGGGAAGTGTGCTCGTTGAACAACCTGAAGACCTGCTGGGAACAGGGCTATGTGGTGTTGGATACCACTTGCCCTTGCCTTGGTGAGCACCAGCATCCAAGAACCTTCTCCTTGTTGGCATCCTCAGGTATAAAACCTGACATAAGGGTTGTTTGTGCTTCTCTGAGTCCCATCATGACACAACAGGTGCTATAGAGACCTGAGAGCAGCTGTAAGGTCAGGGAGCTTCAGTAAATTTACATGGAGAGACCCCAGCCCCAGTTAGCAATGGTGGTGAGTGAATGCCTACATCCCTGCTCAGCCTACTCTGTAAAACTCCCTCAGTGATTTCTCTCTTATCCTTGGTGTTTACACCCTTCAAATATTTGCAGACAGTTGAGTTGCCAAGCCCCTGCTAAGCTGCCGTTAAGCCAAGCTAAACACATGAGCTCAGAAAGTCAGTCTCTCTGGCTCCATGATAATAGTTTGCTTTGTTCTTCTCTGAATTTCCTGCAGTTTATTGATACTTTCTTGGGATCCTGGCACCTGAACCTGATGGTGATACAGGAGGTGCCATCCTAGAAGAAAACCAAGTGATGGATAAGAAATCCAAGTGCCTGTGGCATGTGAAGCCAGAAGGAGAGCTGGGTTTCATAGGATCTAGGTGCTTCCTGGTCTTGTTTGACTGAGTGCAGACAGGAGGTGGCCCCAAGGCCCCTTGGCTGAACCCGGGGACCCGCTAATTAAGGCCAGCTGTTAACCCAGCTCCACCCTGTTCACTACTAATACAGGACCAATCTTTGTGGAGCTCAGTGGGTGCCTGTCTCATGGTCCCTCCTTGGGCTCATCCCTCCTGTCTTCTCCTTAGTGAAGTTATCTGAAACTGAGCTTTGCCAGACGCAAACCCCTCTGAAGACCTGCAGCATCAAGGGGTTCTTCAGACCTTCTCTCCCAGCTCACCTGTGTGTGTGGGGGCTGCTTTCTCCCATAGAAAAAAATCCTGTTAAATGTTATCTCTAGACATAATCAAATAGTCTTGCTGGCAGATCTTCCAAGTCTCCATTCTTCCATGCTCCTGCTGTTATAAACTCTCACTTGATTTTGCTGTCGAGACATCCTTGGCTTGCTGTTGGACTTTCTTCTGCATCCTGGGATGCTAAGAGTGGCTATGAGGAGTGCTTGGGCTACGCGTGTAGCCCACCCTTGCTGTGAAGGACAGCTGCTCTCCAGTGTTTTCTCAGGGTGGAGAACCCAGCAGGGTCTTCATTGCTCATCCTTGCTGGTGGGAGGAGGAGGCCACGTGTAGACAGGTCAGGGATCCATCATGGGCTTCACTCCTGTTTACACAGCTGCAGAAACCACTTGAGCTCACAAAGGGCATCCACAGAGCCAACACAAACCATGTGCAGCAGGGCTGCTGCAGCTTGGTGGGGCAGCATCAGGCTGGACCAGGAGTGCAGGGATGCACAGGGTGTCCAGGAAGTTCACAGCAAATGCAAAGCATGGGATCCCCTGCACATCAGGAGGTGATGTAATCAGAGTGCCTTCCCTCAGACTCTTGCAGAGCACAGGGAATATCCTTGGAAACACCCAGCCAGGGAATTTGAGGTATCAGATACCAGTGTAGACTCCCCATCTTTCTTTCCCAAACCCAACAGTAAATGGAGGCCTGTGCAGGAACATGGTGACTGTTTCATCACCTGTAGGTGCAGTCCCTGATCATGGCATGCCTGCATGCCCACGCCCACACCTTGGTGCCCTGCTCACTGCTGTGAGCCAGAGATAACTGCACTGAAATACCGAGGGTTATGCGGGTGGGAGAGACACACCATGTGTGTCAGATAAGCAGAGAAATTTGAACTGAGCAATGCTAGGATGGAGGTGCAGCACCCTAAAACAGAGGTTACAGCATCTTTCAGCTTCATTGTACACGGACTTGAGAAACCAGAGCAGCAAGCTCAGCCTGCCCTGCCAAAGAATTTGGGGACAAAGGCTCACAGTGAGACCTGGACCTGTTTTTCCCTGGCAGTCCATGCAAGACAGTTCTTACAACTTCTGAGCAAATTACTCAGAGAAACTCCATGCTCCCTTTGGAAAGTATCTGTGGCATTTCATGACCCCAAATTGCTTGAGGGACACCTCTGAAGGCCACACTTGGCTCAGCAGGTCAGATCCTTCATGAAGGTTGGCCACAAAGAACATTTTCTTCTGGCCTGCCTGGTCCAGACGCGGTGTTCCTGTTCCAGGATGGATCCCAGATGTGTGTTAGCATTACAAATACATCTCAAATCCCAGCTGCCAAGTCCTCCACCCCCATCCCGGTCCATCGTCTAGAGAGATGATTAACACATCCTGCAATAAAACTCATCAGTTACTGCTCTTTCCACCCCTCTTTGCTGCAGGTTCAGGTTCCCACACACTGTTTTCTACCTCTGGGTTTGCAGAACTGGTGCAGGGAGAAAAATTACTCCTCAGCCATCATATAACTGCACTTTCCACCCCCAAAGTATTTTTGCAGATGGCAGTTCAGTCATTGTTTTGTAACATCCTTCTGTGTCTGAGTCTTTATTTGATGCTTGGAAAAAGGTGGCACAACAGGGTAAAACCCCATTTCTCCAGGGGTTTTTGACAGATTAATGGCAACTGCAGAATCGGATCTTGCAAACTCCTACCTTGCAAACTTGCATTCAGCCTTCTCCTGTAATTTATTCTGTTCGCTGACATTCTGCGTACTTCTGCTCATCTAACACCCAGGATATGTTATGAGCTTTATGAAAGTAAGAATAAGCAAGGGGTAATGTGTTCCATGTCTATCTCCAAGGTGCTTCTTCCAGGTCATTTCTTTAGGGGTGAAATTTCAGATTCTTTGTAGGTGTCGTCATGAACCTTTCTTTGCTTACTGTCTTAGTATCAAAGTTATTTGGCAGTCCCTTTGCTTGAGATAAAGAGCATCACATGAGAATGAGCCACAGAAAAGCATTTGAGCTTTAATATACTCCCTAGCAGGTATCTGGTGTGATGGTCAGGGCAATGAGCAGGGCACAGGATGGAGCTCTCAATCCCTCCAGGTTTGAAGGCACCTTGTGGTGTCTTTTTGTCATTGCTGCACTTTCCAGGTGCTTTGTCAGTGATGAAAGCAAATGGAGCTTTTGTGTCCTCTCTAATAACCTGAGAATCCTGTAGAATCTGAGCACTTTGTAGGCCGCCTTTCTGTGAGGAGAGCAGCTTTATCTTTATGACACTAATGGAAAAACAAGACCTAATTACAGCTAATCCCGCTCGTTTCACTTACAGGGCTACTTTTGGTGCTGAGTGGTGTTTGCGCTGTCAGTGTGGCTTTTGCTCAGCAGTGCCCTGCTCCTCCACATCCCATACGAGTTACTTTGAATCAGGGATTTCTGTGGAGCAAATCTAGTGATTCTCTTGCTAGAGAAACACAGGAGCAGGTAAGAGGAGAGTCTGGGTATAGGTCTGGACGTCTTTGACTAGAGGATGGCCAGGATGCACCTTAGCTGCCTCGTGAGCAAATCCCATCATGTGTGGATGGGTTCGTCCACCCACCCTTCATCATGTTTTCCATTTAGGTTGTTAGAAGGAGGCAACATGGAGAGAAATCAAGGTTCTTTCCCAAACCCACAGATTCAGGGAGGGATGAGCACTGCCTAGGAAGCGGGACCGGGAAGTCTTGTTTCTCTGGCTGTGTCCGTTTGGCATAAGGGCTGAATGTTTCTTTTGTGGTTTGGTCTGTGAAGGCTTGTGTCTATCCCTTTGCTCTCGTGCCAGGGAGTCCCGGCACTTCCATCCTAGAGCTGTCTCACAAAGACAAAGGACATCAGTCTGCACACAACTTCCCCAGCTCTCCCTTTCGCCCTTCTGACCATTTTGTGTTGGAGTGGAGCATGTTTAAGTGGGTCAACAAAGAGGTCGTTTTTCCCAGCACAAAGTACCCTAATAAATTAACCAGTGAGAATTTTAATAATACATGAAAGGAGAGAGGTTTGCTGCTTTTGGAAAGGCTTTTCAGCTATTGATGGGGTCAACAGCTGGGTCAGTGGCCACTGGGATTCCAGTGGAGGGAGAGGTGGTGGGCATCATCCTCCTCCAATGACCATATCTGTGCCGAGGGACAAAACAGAGCTACCCCTGTTTCACTGCACTGATACAAGTGTTTATATTGGTTTTTGAGCACACATTAGCAGGCAGATGGAGGAACTGCTATGGAGTGCTGGTAATGTGGAATTAGTACCCACCCTGCTGTCCACTCCTTTGAAGCCTGAGGCACATGGGCATCAAGCTGAGCTTCCAGCTGGGTTTTCAAAGTGAGGAGAGTTGTGTGATCAGTCAGGGGAAACCTCAGTTGTGTCTGGCTGCAGCCATTTTTAATGGAATCATTTAAATTTAAGGAGAAAAGGCTAATCTACAGAAGCCACACAAAACAGTCCTGTTGATCTGGTAGTTCCTTGGCTGTTGTGAGGTGTTTTTCAGCACCTCAGCTGATTTACTTCCCTTTGGCTGCCTTGATTTTAAAGAAGTCATTAAATAAGGCAGTATGTCACCATGATCCGAGGTTACTTTTTGTGCCCTGTCCAGCCAGATGTGTGGCCATTCTTCAGGTCAGAGTCAGAATATTTAATGTTCTCACTGTGCTGTTGGTCAGACTGGAAGAGGAACAACCAGAAACCCTGTAGCATACAAAATATACAACTGCAAGGGCTTCTATAGGCTCTAATTTGTAGAAGACAATAGTGATGTGACCGTTCATTAGGAGTAGGTTGTCTTTGAATGGGCCAACTCCTCATCCATTTGATCTTCTCATCGTGTTGACTAAGCCATACTACTGCTTATCAAGTGACCTATTATGCACTTGAGTTCCCAGAGCCAAATAGAGTATATGAGCTCAGGAATATCTTCCCTGGGCTTTGTTTGCTGGCAAAAGGCAAAGTCTGGGGCAGACACGTGGTTAATCAGGTGAGAGACTCTGTCATTGCCCAGTCATCTGCTCTTGCAGCACCCGTTAAACCCTGGTCATCTGCCTTTGAGGTGCTACCTGTTGGGGAAGGTCTTTCCTCCTGCAAGGGAGCCAAGGGCTTTCCTTGGTCTCTTCCAGATTCTTTGTGGATGGTCTCTGGAGACTGCCTCTGCTGCAACTGAAACTCTCAATGCCCATCTTCCCTTGGTTTTCGTAAGAGTTCCCATCACTGAAGGGCCATGGAAAGGTTTGAAAATCTGGTATTTGAGGAAAAGATGAGCAGAGCAGTATGAAAAGCACATGGAGGTCTAAGAAGCAGTGGTCTTCTCACCTTTCCACCGAAGCATGGGGAAAGAAGACAACAGCTTTCCAGATATGGGGAGAAACAGATGAGATTAATCCTGACTCAGAGAGTTACTTCCAATCCAGAAGGCAGAAGAAATGTTCAGAAGGGACTCCCCAGGCAGCAATAAGTTGATGCCCAGCATCAATCCTGGGCCAAGTGGTGGAGCCCACAGGTCTGCCAATGTCAGGCGAGCTGTCAGGAAGTGAGGGCTTAGTCCATACAGCCCCAAGCACCTGGCAAGTGAGTTAAAACCTGGCAGATCCCAGGAAGATGTCACCCACAAATGGGGCTCTTCTTCATGCTGTTTTTCAGGGATTAATACTAAGTCTTAGCATTTCCCTAAGTGAAGCAGATCTAACAGCTCCTGTGGGGAGAAGCTGCCAGTGGCACAAAGGGTAATGAAATGGTAAATATTGAAGACAAATTCATCAGACAGGGCAGTCTGGATCACTTGGCAAGCAGAGCACATTTGAAAAAAATATGTTAGAGGACAGCCCAATGCAAAATTGAACATCAAAGGAGAAAGAAATAAGATTGTTCCTACAGAAAAGGGCAGTGAATCACCAAATGCTGGGTTTTCTGGGTTTGGTAGAAAGAAACTGCGTGAGCAGCTCCTGATGTGAGTTGAGGCTATGGCAGAAACAGCTACAGTGACCTTTGATGTCTAAATGAAGGGGTAGGAGGTGCATTTATTTTTCCTTACGTGCAGCAACAGCAAAATGTGTTGGAGTAACTGGCTGCTAATGTTGATCTGAAGAGGAAGAAAGGAAACACGGCAGTATTGCAGAAATGGTGTTTAGCACAGAAGTTCGTAGACTGGTGGCTGGTTCGTTTCCTGGAAGAGATGAGGGGTTGGGATAGCCAGGTGATTGTGATATTTTCTCTCTGTGAACATGCTAAAAGAGCTCCAGTCTAGTAGAAAAGGGCATCATGAGAGCCCCTTGCAAAATGTCAAACCCACAAAGTGACAGATTGGAAGCAACCCCCTGCTTGCTGTTTTCTTTCTGGAGGTGGTGGCTAAACACGAGGACAAATGAACAGTTAATGGGGTCCATATGGGCATAAGTATGCATTTAATTAAAAGCCTGTGATATAAAAGAAATCAGTTTACAGTCAAAATAATTCAGGCTGGAAAGGACCTTAGGAGTCCTGAACTGCCTTAATCTGTGTTTCTCACACATATGGGGGAACTTGGAGAACATTTCTTTTTGTAGGCACGGGGTTGTAGAACTGGAAGTGTTGTGAGGACTCAACACAGACCCCAATCAAGTGTTGTCACTGACAGATGTTTTGGCTATTGGGCACATCTGGAAAGATGTTCCTCGCTGAAGCAGGCTTGAAAACAGCAATCTACATATTTTAGCTGGCCACTCTCAACCAGCTGTGCAACAGGTAAGATCTGGACCCTTGCATGGTGCAGATTTAGGGCTGTCCCCATGTGTGCCCTGCATTATTCCCCACTGGCCTCCAACCCATTACCCTGGCTGCCTGAGCAGGGTGCCTGTCAGCAGGGCAGTGGGCAGGGCTGTGAGCTGGCAGGGCTGAGGGAGAGCCTCGGGGAGTGTCTGTGTGTGTGTGTACTTTCTGTGAGTGTCTCCTGGAAACCAGTGAAGCCCCCAGCAGGTTTCAGAGGGGCTTGACAGAAGGATGAGATAATTAAGTCTCCATGAGTTTCATCCAAAAGGGTGAGCTGTAAGAGGAGAGAAATCACTTTTAACTAAGGAAAGGCATTCACATGAGCTCACCATGTTATGAAGCACCAGGGAATCCACTCATTGGGGTGCCCTTTCAAGCTGCAGGAATGAACCTGAGGCCCTAAAATCAGCTAAACCATGAGAATCCAGCTGACGGGTGAGTGCCATTGGTGCTAATCTCCGCAGAGCTGTCTTTCTCATAGCAGCTTTTGGCTCCATTTCTCATTTCTGCCCACATTTAATGTGTTTGGCTTCACAGCCTCCTGCTTCTCTGTCTTGCCAAAAGGGAAACACCCACGTTTCCCGGAGCAAAGCAAGGGCACCACGTGAAGCCACGAAGGCTGAGCTCCACTGTGAGGGTTGGAGTGAACAGTGTTGCCTCCCTTGCCCCTTCCAAGCCTGGCACATTTGTACATCCATAGAGGGTCACTCCCAAATCCTTTCAATGCTGCACAGTGGTCAGTGAGCCAGCATCTAGGCTGGCAAGACTCCTCCTCCTCCCCATAGTATTTTCCCTGTTGTTAACAAGACATCCATCATCACACATGGTGGCACTCGGTGACCTTGGGGGGATTTCATTTCTGTGACCTTGTTCAGTCTCCAGCTGGGGCCAGCTAAACTTGAATCCTCCTGAGCACCCTTCAGCAAGGTCATTACTGTGCTGCCCAAAGGGAGGTCTCCTTTTGTGTGCCCCAAGCCTGGCTCCTGTTCCTTTCCTATGATATCCTGTCATTCTTGTCTTGGGTGAGAGGGAGTGGGTCATCTCCATCACCTTCTCCCTGCCATTGATGGTTTCCTCAGCATCTCTCCTGTGCTGACTCCTTTCCAGACCTGTCTCACTAGTTCCTTGCAGAGAAGCCATTACAGCCCTTTGGTCTTCCTTGTTGCCCCGTTTGTGCCAGCAGCTGTGATGTTGGCCCTGCCACCCAGACAGCTACCATGAGGAGGTGAAAAGGGCTGTCTAGCAGACTGTGAGTTCAATATGAGCCAAATCAGGCTAATTTCTCCCGTTGCAGAGGTTAGCTGAGCTGGAAGTAGTTACAGACGATGAGACAGCTCATTAAAGTGGCTGAAAATTAACAAGCCTCAGAGCTTTTCTAAAATTAGAAATCATCCCTGGAAAGGCAAGCCTATCCCAAATATCCTGCTACAAGCCAGACTCCTTCAGATGACAGGAAAAACATCCACATCCTCACACTTTACTATCAGCTTCACCCCCATGATATCTCCAGCTCATCCTATCAAACCAAATTGGGTGCTGGTTTTTGCTGTGCATAGAGCCTGTTAAGCTCAGAACAGCTCAGTATCACCTTGTAAGGCACTTTTTCTGCAGCCTTTAAGCAAAGGAAGTGGCATGCCGAGGGAAGGGGAAATCATTCTGACACACCTCTCATTCCTAATATCCAATTCTAAGTCCATCTGTATTTCCATCTGCCTTCACCTGAGAGACTGAGGGCAGAGCAGTTTAATTACAGGATTCACTGCTAGACCTGACATGGCTGTATATCTCCAACTGATTAAAACTGAATCTCAAATTGGCTTTTTCAGATTCTTTTCTCTGTTCAAGGGCCCTGCTTTAATTCAGGCTTGCTTTGAAACACAAGCCGTGTTTAGGGCTTGAAAAGGGTTCACTGATAGGGAATAGATAGCAGCCCCTTCCCTGTCTCACTCTGGGTCCCATGGACACTCATGGGTGTGGGACAAAAGAAGCCCCAAAATACGATGCCCTGCCTGGAAATTTTCTCTCAGCCAAGCCCAAGCCTGGTGAGAGTAAACCTTGTCCTGTCTTAAGCATCTTCCTGGGTGTCACAGAGGGCTGGCAAGAGGTGACACAGGGTAGGAGAACAGCCACAACCTCCAGGGGAAGGCAGAGGGGACATGTGCAGGTCTGTTTTGTCTCATGATGCCCTGTCCTGGTGTGACTGTCGCTGGGCACTCACGGGGTGGCTCATCTGTGCAATGAGCTTTTCGTGAGCAGAGGCTGGTGTACATTTGCCAAAGAAGCCTGGGGCAGGAGCTGTGGCTCCTGCCAGCACAGAATGGGTGCTTTTGGAGCAGATCCCCATTCATAGAATCATAGGATGATTTGGTTTGGAAGGGATCTTAAAGACCATATAGCTCCAACCCCTCTGCCACAGGTGACCTTCACCAGACCAGGTTGCTCTGAGCCCCGTCCAGCCTGACCTGGAACACTTCGAGGGATGGGGCATGCACAGCTTCTCTGGGCAGTGAGAGTAGGAATTCAAGGTAGCCCAAAGCTAGGGCTGAGGGAAGGGAAATTGCTGACAGTGCTGTGGAATTTATTTTGCTCTTGCAGAGGCCAGAAAGCTAGAAAAACTCAGTTATCAAAATGCTTTGCTCCAAGACATTTATGCATGCTGCGTTCCCATGTCCAGCCCTACTTGTGTAATGGCCGGGAAGGCTCTTATCAGAGACTGATACCAGAGTCTCAGGAGGGAAAAAAAATCTCTGAGCAGTTTGCTTTTCCTTCCAGAAACCCAAACTTGAAAAAGCAAACTAAACTCTGCTCTTGCTCTTGGTGTGCTCACATGGCACAGGCTGACTTGGTCTGGTGGGTTGGTCGGCCCTTGAGCGCGGGGTTGAATGCAGCCAGTGGTGGCAGCTGGCTTTTGCAAACAGACCTGGAGAGCAGCAGCCTTGATGTGCATCATGTAAAATATGTATGGCTGCAGTATCACAATGTGTAGGACAAGTGAAATATCACATCAGAGGCTGCTGGAACATCCTGTTTGGTTGTTGCAGCCCTGTGTCCTGTCAGGCTTCCAAGAGGCCACGGAGTACAAGCCTGGATATCCTGTAGATCTCCAGGGAGCCACTGGCTCTGTCTATCCCACACCCACTCACCTGCCTGCACCTCCTCTGCGTGCTGCTCCAGTGCCCCACAAAGGATGTGCCACAGCAGGGTGGTGGGAGAGATTTCAGCAAGGAATAACAGAGTGGAGTACAGAACAGGGCTGAATAGCAGGAAATAATTCCAGATAACAAAATCCATGCGCAGCAGCAGGAATGCACTGGAGGCTCTGCACATGGACCATTTGCAGCCAGCCCTGAGGCAAGAGCTGGGCTCCAGGTTCTTCTTGTGAACCCCTTGCTTTCCTAGCAACTTCCCACTTGTAAGGGCACTGCCGTCCAGCTTTCAGCAGAAGGAATTATTCAGAAAAGGGGGACTAATTGCTTTAGTCAATGAGAGTTGAAAAATGCCAGTGCTGCCCATTCCCGTGCTAAATGCTGTGGGTGGATGTGGAATGAATGGGTGGCTACACTGGTCCTACATCAGGACTCAGAGTCTGAGTGGCCTCATCAGGTCTCCATATGACAAGTTCAATACTCTTCATTGTGAGTAGACCTGATTATGGAAGAGTAATTTAGATTTGGAGGTAACTGAGGTCAGCAAATACCTTTGGAGGTCTCTGAACCAGCTCCCACTCAAGGCAGGTCTAGCTTAAAGTTAGGGCCAAGTCTGGAGGTAAATCATGTTACTCCTGGTCTCATCCAGGCAGGTTCTGACCAGCTCCCAAGATGGACATCACCCACCCCATCTGGGTTTTTTGTTGTTCTGCCCTTCATTGTGAAGCCTTTTCCTTACATCTAATGAGGCTTTTCCGTCGCGCCTCATGCTATCCCCATGCTTCTCTCAGTAGAGTTGGGTCCATCCTTTCTACACCCTCCAGACAGGAGCACTCCTGGACCTCCCAGGGTTTCCCGTGTCCTACATTCTCAGGCAGTCACAGCTTGTCTGGTGGTGTAAGTACAGCCTCACTATTTGGCATTTTGTTTTTCCATCCCATCCTTAATCAGGCACTCCAGCATCCCATCAGAAATGCTGTCAGTGCCCTCACGTCCCAGAGAGAAATCTTTATTTTCCTAAGATTGACCATGCAGCACAAAAGCTACTGAAATCTTTCCAAACAGAGAACTCCCCTAAAATAAATATGAAGGGAAATGTTTTCCACATTGTGTCACTGCTGTGTTGCTCGTCCCGTTCACAGCGGGCGGAGATGGGGAGCAGGTCCTCCAGCTCACCCCAGTGTACCTGTAGCTCTGAGCCATCCCACACCCTTCCTTCCCTGGTAGCAAACATCTCTGATGGCAGGAGCTCTTTATGAAGTTTGTGTTTTTTTAAATGATCTTACAAATAAAGGGGCTGTGTTTGTGCCTCTCCTCCTTGAAACCCCCTCTCTCACCCAGCCGTGAGTGATGCTCGGTGCAGGACGTGTCCTGCTGGCTCTGCTGCCCTTGGGTGGATGTCACATGTAGTGATTCCGCATGTGCTCTGAAGCCTAATTACACCTCCAGGAGTGGGAAAAAAAATCCCGGGAGGGAAGGTCAGTTTGACAGCCTCAGATATGCACTGGGTTGGGTTGTTTTTTGGTTTTATTTGCATCTCCTTTGCTCTATTCCTCAGCAAGGAAGAGGCGCTTTGTGCCCAGCAAGGTTTCCCGTGCCCCGCAGGGTCTCGCCGCTGCAGCGTGGTGTTATTAGCGCTGCCAATCACAGCTCCCGGAGCGGGGCTGATAATGAGCCCACCCTGAGCTCGGCAGGCTGGCGTGTGATCAGCAGGGAACAGCCTCCATCCCTCTGCAGGGTGCGAGGAGCAGGGCTGGGACCTGCCTGTTCCCAGCACCCTATGGAAGGGTGCTGTGAGCCGGCAGTGGGCAAGGAGAACCACGGGGGGATCTGGAAGGGCAGGAGTGGGGCTCAGGGAGCTCTGTTTGCCCTGGGAATTGGGGCTGTGTGAGGGCAACCAGTGAGCACAATCACCTGCATAGACAGAGGGGGCTTTCTTGCTGCTTACAAATCTACTCCCAAGCCACATTTCCTTTGAGTTAACACTTACACAAGGAGGGGAGAGGTGTTCTTGCATGAATAATAAAACCAGCATCCTCCTGTCCATCAGACGAGATAAAAAGCCCCTAGGGACACAGAGGAAGACAACATTATTATACAGGTCACCAGTAGGTTATTCTGCAATCCTCCTGTATGGGGCTTCACTTGCTGATGCTGGTAGCACCAGGCACAACAGGGGACCCTGTTCCTGCTGCAGGGCTGTGGGGAGGGGTGGGCAGGACAGGATCTGCCCCCAGTGCTGGGTTACAGAGTCCAACAGCTGTAATTCTTGCAGATGGCAAAACCAGCACACCACTGAAGGACCCAAGCCACCCAAAACATGCTCCCGGCATACCCCCAGCATCCCCATCCGCCTTTCCCAGGGGTGATCTTGCCAGGATGGCTAAAGTCGTGGCAGCCTGGAGGGGACACAATGGATGGAAAGAACAGTGAGACCTTTCCAGGTGTTGTGGTCTTTCTCACCTTCTTCTGAAGTGTGAACTCCTCTCTGCCACACCAGATGTGAATGGAGCCAGAGGGAGAACGTGCTCAATGGGATGCAAGACTAGTCTGCACTGCAGAGTGAAAACTGTGGGGCTGGGACAGACTTCTGGCTTTCTGTGGATATGATGGCACCCCCATTGGCATCTGGTGGCTGCAGAGCAATGACAGGGGCCATCCTGCACCCAGGGCCTCTCTGGTTCTGGGCAAATCTGGGACACACGCACCTGCTTGCCCTGCTATGGGGTTTCCTGCTTGAATCACACAGTCCCCAGCTTCATCTTGGTGTGAGAAATTTGCCTGATGTCATGGCTAGGTCACTCATCCTGCCTGCCAGCTTGGATTAGATGCTGTGATTTGTGTCAGGTCAGGTTTTGGAAGGTTTATTTCACACTGCTGGTGTGCAGTGCTGGTGGGCATGAAGTTGTTGTCAGGGGGAGAAGGACCAGGACAGAGAGATTTCCTGGGAAATATACAGGTACTCTCCTGTCCTGTCCTGTCCTGTCCTGTCCTGTCCTGTCCTGTCCTGTCCTGTCCTGTCCTGTCCTCTCCTCTCCTCTCTCCTCTCCTCCTCTCCTCTCCTCTCCTCTCCTCTCCTCTCCTCTCCTCTCCTCTCCTCTCCTCCCTATATGTGCTATAAGGGTATGGTGGTAAAAATATTAGTGTTTCAGATAGGAGAGATGTGGCTCAGAAGTTGATCCTAATTGAAAGAAATCCCTTTCAACCCAAAGCTAACAGTCTCTGACTGTTTCAAACTCCTCACTTCGAAGCTAAGGTAATATTGGATGGGCCACTCCTACAGGCCCCACCAAGAGCCATCTCTCCATGTTGTCACTATTTGCTTCCTTCTCACAATTGTGGCACTTGGCAAGTTCCCCAGGAATGGATACCTGGCTTTACTGATATTTAAATTATTATTTTCCTCACCTCTTTTCTTTTTTTTCTGAGGCAGCGTATGGGCTGGATCTCTGTGTTCACTTTGCAGAGAACAGGGGAGCAGAGAGGAGGATGCTGTCTGAATGTCCCTCACTATAACCATAGTCAATAAAGCCTCTCTCTGGGCTGTCAGTCAAAACATTTGGATTATTAGGCTCTTGGAGGCCCCAGATTCTCTGAGCTCTCTACCCTGATGCCACCAGTTCTGTCACAGCGTTGGACCATCAGGACAGCCACAGGGGACATGAGGGACCTCACTCCTGGAGCAGTGGGATGGTATCTCCTGCCACCCATGGTGGTATCTCAGTTGCTCAAGAGCAGCTGCCTGTTTGGTTTGGCTCTTCTGGTTCCTCATCCAGCAGATGGAACAGGAAGGGTCCCAACCACTGCCTAAGCCCCCCAAACATCCTTACTAGGTACACTCAGCCAGTGAACCCAGCAGTGCTGCCTCACCTCTGCCACCCCAGCTTCCCATAAAACAGCCAGCTCCAGGTAGCATCCAGCTGGAAAGAACTCTGTTTTGTGAACCTTAACTTTGCCACTGCACCGTTGAGGTGGAAAAAAACTGAGCAGCAGCCACGGTTCTCAGTGCCCAGGGAGGATTCACATCGCAATAGGAGCATGGTGGGCACTTTTTTTTAACAAACAAGTCTTTAAAAGAAGTACTTGCCAAGTGTCAAAATATTTCTCAGTGATATTAAGGGCCTTCGGCAGCCGTAATTTAACCGTGAAGGAACCTGATGCCGGCAAAGGACCGCACAGCTGGAAATTTGTGCTGCAAAGCAGCGTTTTATGGCTGTTAAGCTGTTGGCCTCTCAACATTGTAAAGCTGTTAAACAAACACAGCCCTTGGCTCCCAACACGTGTCAGGGAGGCACAATGTTTTGGCAGGAGCAGACTGATGGCAACAGGGGCTCCAGAAGAGCTGTGAAGAGGTAGAAATAAGCAGAGGAAGAAAATTCAGGTGGAGGATGAGATGCCTGTGTGCCATTTCAGCCTCGTGCTGGGAGAAAGGTGGTCTTGGAAAGTGTGTGTAGGTTCACATGGAGTTGGATCCTCCCTTGGTTTGGCATCAGATAAGATTGCCACACACGTTTGGATCCCATACATCTTACCGCTGTCATAGCTGCAGGTCAGTAGACACTTAAATCACTCTCTTGCAGGAAGGTGATATTCTAGGAAAGCCTAAATGTAGAACGTTTGGGTGGTATTGGTAGCTTTGAATGGGGAAATAGGAGTCCCAGGAGGATGAGCCACATGCTGCAAAGTACATATTCTTTGCTGCATATAGTGACACATTGAAGCAAGCTGTGTTGGTGCCAACAGAGATGCCCCAAGAGCAGCCACAGCCTGGCAAACACAAACTGAGCCCTGGTCCCAATAAAGGCACAGCAAATCCACAGGGAAGAAATAAAATACACTTGCTGAGCCCAGCACTCAAAAATTCAGAGAAAATGCCCACAAAAATAAGGAGGTTCCTGTCTATTTCTTTAATGTTTACTTCCACTCTCTTCTAGCAATTGTTGCTTATTCCTCTGGCTTGGAAGCTGATCTTAGGAGGCAGGAACAGCTGGTCCTGCTGCAGGGAAGTGTGGTGGGAGATGCCTCCAGCTGTGCTGCTTGCAGCCACCTGTCCAGGACAGGCACTCCTTAGGCTGCTGCCATGAGCTCATTTTCTGGGTCAGAAGCTGTATTACAAGAACACCCGTGACTCTTTATCATCAGGAGGGCACCACACAGAGATGGGCAGGGTGGTCTTCCCAAAGCTTGTGGGACTCCTGCCCTGTCCAGTGCTGACACTCTCCAATGATGCTCCACCTCCTGAAGCTTTCCAGGAAATGTTGTGCCTGCAAGACCCATTCTTTCGCAGCCAGCCTATGTTAAAACTTACCCAAAGCAACCAGACTGTGCATGTTACACTGTTTTCTCTGCCAGATCTTGACTGTGTGGTATCTTTCATTGCTACCAGACAGGCCAAAGAGAACTGGAGGAGTTGTGGTTCTCACACTGGTGATAAAAAGAGAGGTTGTGGTAGCATCATTCGTCTTGCTTGCAGCATTCCCTCCTGTTTTTTCCATGAAAACTCTAAATTCCAAAGTCTAGTTTCTGCACTTTGTGGGTTTTGTAATGCACTGTCTCAGCCATGAAGGGAGGCTGCAAGACTGGACTCAACATGGTTGGAAAGCAACAAGCTAAGCAGCAAGAACTGGTGCTGGATGTCTGCATTCAGGTGCTGGTTCCTGTGGTTGCACAACCCCATCTTCTTGCAGTCCTTCACTGATGCATGCCCATGTCTTAGTCCTGCCAGGTGGCTGCAAAGAAATGACTCAGTGTTAACAGGAAGAAGCTAATGGGACATTTACCACCTAGAACTAGGAAAAAAATGTTCATAGGTTTGTTTCCCAATGATTTGGGTGATCCATTTTGAGGAGATGGGCTAGTAAATTATTGCTTCTGCCTGATGAAATTGGTTTTTTCCCTCCCTGATGGACAGAGCTCCACTGTATCTATTTTGTCACTCAAAAGCAGCCATTTTGATGAGAAGTGGGTGAGATTAAGCCAAAATCTGCTAGCCTTGCACGTCCTCTTGCTAAGCAATTTGCTGCTTCACTGCCTTTGGAAGATTGCATGGAAGTTGCTTTCCTGGCACCAGGAGCCGTTTTAAGAATTAGTGCAAAACTAATTTGATTACAAATCTCAAAGACATCAACAAAAGCTATTTTTAAGCTTTTGAGAAGTGTGGTCTGAATCAGACTGTTCAGGGAAAACACCACAGGAGTTTCTTACCATTATTTCAGCGATGAAATTCTCCAAAACTGTGGGATCCTGGTGCAGTTGGCTGGCTGAGATCTAGCACGCGCCCATCACCAATATGTAAAGCTTGTGCTCAGCACCTGGGCATTATCACGAGGGACCCAGCACACTCCTTGCCTTGGTGCCTCTCTTGGATTACTGTAGGTGTTTGTTCTTCCTTCTTAGAAATATCGTGTGCTTCCTCATAACCCAACCTCTTATAATCATCAGAACTCCAAAGCTGGTTATATATATAAATATAAATAAGGTAAATCTCATACAAAAAGCACCACTGTCAGAGCCAGGGTGGGATGGTGGGGATCACATCTCCTCCCTCGACATCCTCTGGTACAAACTGAAGTCTGTGTCAGGTAATGCAGGAGCACTGGTCACAATTCACATCATGCTTGTCCACATGCTCCTCTCAAACATTTGCTGCCTTCAAAGACACTCTTTTAAGGACTGTGCTTAGATGTAATCCTTCCCTTCCCTAGGCCATGGGAGCTGAGGCCTCTGCAAGGGAGCATAGCTCTGCAAAGGGTGGCAGCTCGAGGTGGTCCCTCAACCCTTTTCATCCCTCCCACAGGTGCCATGATCCTCACACAGAGCACACCCCAAAGAAACACTCTGCTCACTTCATGGGATGGGGGGTTACACCTGCACAATTTTCCTTCTAATTTCAGTTTTAGCCTTTAACACGTTATCCTTGTGGCTATTCCCTCTCCTGTGGGATCCCAGATGTGTCTGGCGTGGGGAGGGCAGCAGGGCCGCAGCTCTCAGGGCCAGGGCTGATGGCTGACATTTGTTTTGCTGGTTTGCTTCAAGCTTCACAACCCCCTGAGTCCATTCCGCAGGTAGTTTGGCCAAGAGCTGCTGTCAGCAGTGCTTGGAAGAATCAATGATAACCTTTTCCTTTGCTAAGGAGTTGCCTACATGCCAGGGAGCAGAGGATGCTGAAAAACAAATGAAGCTGGGATTCTCCATGGGTCTCCCTGGCATTATTCCTGATATTTAAAAGTTGTCCTTTGGTTTTATTAGTCTTTCTATTCTGGCATTTAAACAGAGATTGGCATGGTCAGTATCTGCAGACACATCCTATGATGCTCTCAGGGGTTTCTCTGAAGGTTAGGACACCCCGGGTTCTGCATCCAAAGTGCCTCAGTTCTTCCGAGCTGCTGGAAGGCATTTTGGCAATACACAGTAATGCCACTGCACAGATCATGGAGAGAAGGGCATTTGGGTCCCAGGAGCATGTCTGGGCTGTAGGGTAGGAGCAAGGTTCCTCTGAGCCTCAAGACTGGCACCTTTTGGGGTCATCTTATGTTATGATGCTATGTTGGTATTTAATTCTCCTGAATTTTAGTATCAAACTCAAGAACTGACCTGAGTCTATGCACCTCTTGCGGGTATGCCTGAGCAGCTTCTCAGAGCACCCCATGGTGGAGAAGTGTCATGTCCCTCTGTGTCACCCTGTGCCTAGCAGTGGATTTTTGCTCTCACAGATGCAGCAGTGAGGTTCATTCTTGTTGTTGTCTTGGTTTCAGGCATGGAAGAAACGCTGGTTCGTCCTGCGCAGCGGTCGGATGAGTGGCGACCCCGATGTCCTGGAGTACTACAAAAATGACCACTCCAAGAAACCTTTGCGTGTCATCAACCTCAATTTCTGCGAGCAGGTGGACGCGGGCCTCACCTTCAACAAGAAGGAGCTGCAAGACAGCTACATCTTCGACATCAAGACGAGCGACAGGACCTTCTACCTGGTGGCTGAGACCGAGGACGACATGAACAAATGGGTCCGCAGCATCTGCCAGATCTGTGGCTTCAACCAGTCCGAGGAGAACACAGGTACCATGAGAGACAGGTCCATTGCTAAGAGCATCTTCTCTCCTGTCCTCTCAATGGGCCCCAGGCCTCTTTCAGATCAGACCTCTGGGAGGGGAGTGCAGCCTGCCACAAGGCTGGGGAGGCTGAAATGAGAAATGGATGGACATGTGGGAAACTTTGATGAGGCTTTCCTGCCTTTGACATCTAAAGAGCTGTCTTGGCTATTGTGAGAGTCAGTCATTTTTACCCTCCATAACTGTAGACCTTTCAGTCTCTTACAAGAAGTTGGTGGTGTTTGGGGACTTCTTTAGCTGCAGCCTTTGTCCCTATCCATCGCCAAAATCCCGCTTGAGAGTGGTGGGAACCAGCAGTGAAAATCCCCTTTGCTCAGACGTTTCAATCCCTTGATGGAGTCAATCCCTTGATGCAGTAGGGGGAGAAGCTTTCCTGGAACCATTTTCCTCTCTACTGCAGTTTTCCCTGCTGGCAGACTCTCCTGTGCATGACAGACATACTCTCTGCACCTGCATCCCCATGTCTTCCTGGAACCCTCAGGGAAAGCACTGGGAGGAGGGAAGGAAAACTCCAGGTAGTTTATGTGCAGTGAGGGGACATGTTGTCTGAGTTGTGCTCCGCCATCCAAACTCGATTGCACTTGGGTAAGCCTGTGCATTGAGCACTGGTGAACTGCCTCTGCTTTCCCAGCACCACGAGGGCACACGTAAAACCTGAGTGAGATGGGATGGGGAAGTGAGCATGGCGTGCAGCTCTGTAGTCACCTGCCCATCCCATTATCCATGGTAGCATCTCTGGGTACCTTTTGCTTCATCTCATCCTTGGTCCAGTCTCATCCAGGGGACTGCAGGCCTGTGCTCTGTCTGCATGAAACTCCCCGTAACAACGTCCAGCTTGGATCTGTTTTGGTCCTTCGTGGAGCAGCTGCCATCCGCAGGAGTTGAAACCCTGCCAAGAGCTTGTCAGGCAGGACAGCAAACAAAGCACCACAGCAGCGCGGATGCAATCTTCACTGACTGACGCATGAGGCAGGATGTCACCTTGGCAATGGGTGCACAAGTGGCAGAAAGGATCCTTGATAACGTTGCCAGCCAGGTCTTTCAGGGAAAGGTCAGGCTAAATAAATTACATACCGTTCCAATGTCAGCAGAGCAGCCCTCGAGGTTCAGCAAAATTGTTCAGGCCCCTTTTTTAAGAGCTGTTTCATTGCAAGATTTTCCATTTTGCGTGCGTTCAGCTGGGGGAACTGTTTTTCTTCTCATTTAGTAAAATGAGCTTTCAGCCCAGCGGCAGCAGGATCGATACGGGACTTCAGTGAAATATAAATCTGGGCAGCAAAAGGAAAAACAATCTCCCACTTGCAAGTGCATCTGTCCCAAAGGGCACACAGGGATCATCAGGCTGCAGAGATCCAAGCACTATTCCCTGCAGGATCATGGAGTGACATCAGCAAAAGAGGAACAAAAATCCCTATTTGTAACAGAATCACAGCTCGTTAATGCTGTAGGGAAAGTACCCACTTGAAACAGTACCCAGCTGCCAAAGTTTGATTTTCTGAGTAAGCCAAGAAAAAGCCTGCAATGGCGAATGCAGCAGATGTGTCCAGATGCTGCAGCAGAGAGGGAGCATGAATTATTCAGGGCTGGCGCTTCACTTCGGTCCTTGCTGAAGCAGTGACCCCATGCTCACCTTTCCTTCACCATCCCTGCTAAGTAATGGCAAATAAATCATCAGTATCCCAAAGTGGGTAATGTTCATTTAAAGAATCCATGGCCTGAGGCTGGGTAAAGAAGTTGAGGGGTCATTGGAGCACGATGGGTGTTGGAAGTCTTGTCCATCTTGGCATGTATAAGCTCATCATGGGGTGCATCCTTCATGGGGTGTCAGCTGGAGGGAGTAATGAAACAGTCGTAGCAATGTTTGTAAATCTGCTGTGCTGTGCTGTGCTCCCTCTTCATCACCTTCTTGAAGTCAAGGGTGGATGGATGGGAGAGGAACAAGAGTTTGTGCGAGATTAAGACAGTTCCTGGGTAGAAACAGAGCTGGGGACACTTGGCAGTTTGTTCTTGGACTTTCTCCCCTCATCCTCAAGCTTCTCTGCCTTGTTGTGGCCTCTGCCTTGGAGAATGAATGAGTTGGTAATTGGATGAACCAAAAGGGGGGAGGAAAAGGTTACCATCATGAGCAGGAATAGCTCCATGCTAATTGTAGCAATTAATTAACTAAATCTCCTTCTCCCAGCAGACAGGCAGCATGGTGGAACAAGATCAGGAACTGCCAGGGAAGCCACTGTGCACATTTTTCTGGTTGTACTTGTTCCTGGGTGTGTGACTGCTTTACACTGGCCCAAAGCCTTGCTGGGTCTGGCCCCACAGCCAGGCTGTTCCCAGCTGGGCTGTACTCACATCCCAGCTAGGAGAACACTCCATCACCAGCAAACACAGTGACTGCAGTTGCCATCATATGCTGAGTTACTGCCACCTTGAAGGGACACCCCACATCAGCTGAGCCCCAGTCACTGGTCACTGTAGGTTTGCTTATAACCCAGTGGTGATGGAGGACAAACTCATTAGCTTTTGGGGCAGTTTGGGTAAAAGCCTGTTGCACCAGCTCCCCATGGTCGTAGGGAAAAGGCAGGGTAAGAAAGCCTTTTAGCATGATTTAGTAAGCAAATGGGCAACCTGGAGTTGCAGTGATGCCAACCTTCTGCACCAGTGTGGGACCGTGCTTAGGTGCTACCAACGCTCCCAAAAGGCGAAACAAATAAAAGGCAAACAGATTTACACCCTTTGATGCTTCTTTCCGTTTGCAGCTCAAGGGGAGACTGCAAATTTTCTGTCACTTGGTTTTCACATTAGTCCTTCATGTTCTGTCTAGACAGGGGGACTCTTAGGATTAAGGAGGCTGGACTTTAGGGCAGTTTAATGTCATGCTATGGCTCACTGCTGGTTTGCTGATCTCCAGCTGCATTATACATCTGGTTCAGCGGAAGGAAGCTCGTTTCAGCCTCGGGGGCCTGAATGTCAGTGAAGCAGAGGGTCCTGCCGGCTGTCCCAAGGAGCAGCTGCTCAAAAAAGCTGCCCCGGTGGCTTTGTTCCCTGCCCCGACCTGAAAATAATTGCAGAGCAGCACGATTGCATCTGCCAGGAGAAGGGAAATTAAATTGATTCTAAAGTGTTTACCCAGACTGTGGCAAAGCTCTTTGTTTCTGTTAACACCTATTTACTTTGAGAGCTAATTACGATTTTTGAACAAGCAGAGCCTCACAGGATCCCGGCTCCTCTGCGTGTCTGAGGAAGCCGACCATGCTCAAGGAAAGTAGATTTGCTCCTGTGTCAGTGCTGCCTTTACTCTGCAGTTTGTACTGCTGCCACCTTGAGTGATCCAAGTACAGTGGGGGGAGACCAGCCTGGGACCCTGGGCCACAGACTACATGAGAAAGGCCAGCACGTGGGTATTTCAAACCATCAGCATTTTCCCTGCCCTACTGGGCAGGCAGCCAGGGCTCAGCTGTGAACTGGATTTTCTCATATGCTTTGTTTGTTGAAGTTAAAAAAATACCAAATCCCACTAAACATATCTCATGTGTCATTAACCCTTTCTGAAGCTAATGCTTCAGCCAAAACCCCTCCTTGTCCCATCCCCAGTGTGACAGAGGTGCAGCTCCAGCAGCCTGTAGTTTAATTTCTCACAAACCAGTGTTTGTGCCCCTGCAGTGAGCATGTCCTTGCAGGGGCCCTGTGCAAGGATTAGTTACTTTGAAGGAGGCAGTACCTTTATTAACTTTATGTCAATTTACTGTGCCACCCTCCAGTGGCAGTACTGTGCCATTATCTCCCTGGAGCTCCTCTTCTACCTTCCCCATGGAAAAGGGGCTCTTTCAGGGGCTTGGATTTGTGGGTGCTGACCAGACATGGGTGGGAGTTTAAAAGCTTATTCATGCACATCATTAATGTCCCTGTGCTAGAGGTTTAACCCAGACATGAAACCAGGGAAGGGAATATTTTTGTGTAAGTAAATGTCCTTGTTCTGAGCTGAAAGCTCCCTCCACTTGGAGACTTGGAGAGGGTGAAGAAGGCGTAGGAAAAGGATGGCACTGGGCTCCTGCCCTGATGGGTTGTGTCTGGCAGCAGTAGCCTCTCCCACCCAGTCCAGGCATGTTATCTTCTTCTTTTTTTTTTTTTTGGTCCCTCTGGGACTTAATTTATTTATTTCTCTACTTTGCTCTAGAGCAATTCTGGGTTCTGGCTAAGTCCCCACTCCATCTCCAAGGCGTGGTGTTGGTATTTTACATCATGACAGGGAGCAATCCCAGCAATATCTTGCTGAACATAGGTCAGGTCTGAGCATTAAAGTTTAATGGAGATGTGTCTGTCCTTCCTCCTTCAACTCAGACATGCTCATTCTAGCAGTTTAGTGGATCAGCCTCTGGATACCACTCACTTTCTGCTCACACTGGTGAGATCTGCACCTCACACACCTGGGTGTCTTTGGCTTGGTTCTGCCTCAGACCCTCCACCAGTTGTCCCATTCCAGCCCACAAGAGCAAATTTATTGCTCTCACTTGACTTGCTTTGGCTGGGGGTCCCACATGGGCCACAGGCTGGTTGCCCCCAGCCTGCTGCCTGCAAGTCTGTGTCACGAGCCCATTTGGCTGCTCTTGCACGCTCCTCACTTCTCTCCCAAAAGCATGTTTGTCCTAGAAACAGGCCAGAGATACCTCCAGCCCCACTGATTCCTTGCAGCTGGGTTTGCCTGGTTGTTTGCCCAACAAAGGGAGCTCAAGATGGACCAGAGAAGAAAACAACAGAGGTACCCCTGAAGACTTGCTGGGAGGACAGAAGCTGCCCAAAACTTCGTGAAGAGGCTGTGGGCTGCAAGACTAGGGTAAAACCATGTTTGAACGTTGTATACCACCCACCTCTCCCAAACACACCCAGGCCAGCAGTGTTCCCCATCCCTTTGTGCAGGAGCAGGGCACCAGGGAGCATGTGCAAGGTGACAGTTCCTGCGTTCTTGCCACCACTGCCTCTCCCATGGCCAGGAAGAACCAAAGCAGAGGGGAAATACACAAGACCAGGTACTTCCTTGAGATAGTGCCTAGCACATGCCTCTTTCCTTCCCTGTTTGTCCCATGGAGGAGTTAAAAGCCCAGAGCCCAGCCAGGGACTGTGCAGAGGTGAGGAATGTGGGATGAGAAATGGGGACAAGGAGGGGTATGTGGGGGTGTCCTTGTGTCCCTGACAGCACCCGGGCCCTGCTGTGTGTTGTTTTGGGATCTGCAGGCAGCACTGCCACCTAAGGGCAATGGAGCAGGCAGCCCCTTGTGGAGCCTTGTGCCCACATGACCTCCTAGAATTATAGAATGCTCTGGGTTGGAGGTGACCTTAAAGATCATCCAGTTCCAACCCCTCACCATGGGCAGGGATACCTTCCACCAGACCAGGTTGCTCTAAGCCCCATCCAACTTGGCCTGGAACACTTCCAGGGATGGGGCTCCACAACTTCTCTGTGCAGCCTGTGCCAGTGCTTCACCACCCTCACAGGAAAGAATTTTTTCCTAATATATAATTTAAACCTGCCCCCTGTCAGTTTAAATTTATTCCCCCTTGTACCACTTGACTTTTTAACTTCTGTTGCCATAAGTCAATTGGTCTTGACTTCATCTTTAAGCCCTGATATGAGTTGTACTTGGATATCAGCTCACATGGAGGCCAGTCTGTCCCTTCAGACAGTACAACAAGCATTCAACAAGAGTATGTTTGAGTTGAGCTTGACCATGGGACGGACAGGGCATATCTGGTTGGGTTCATTCCAGACATGTCACCTTCCTATGTTTGTTGACCTACCCAAAGACCTAATATCCCCTGTCCCACCATACATACAGATGCAGCCCTTTCCTCAGTGTTCCCATCAATACTTACAGCACTCAGTGTCAAGGAGCTCCTTCTTTTAAAACACCTAGATCTAATAGTTGCACACTTCAAGGGCATTTGGATCAGACCCCCGTCATCCTTTTCTTCCATGTTCTGAGTGTTCCTAGCAAGAGAAATAGCTGTGGCTGCAGATTTTCTCCAGAGGCCAAACGTAGATGTCATATCTCAGCCCCAGGTTCGACCCAGCCTCGCTGGAATAGGTGGGGGAGGCCTGGTGGCCCAAACTTACTTTGCACCAAGCTCATGGTTAAACTTCAGGTGCACACAAGCACCTTCTTGCCAAAGTCACAGTTCATTCCTTAGCCTTCCTGCCACTTTAAATTTGTTCCAAACTTCCCTGACCCTGGTTTTCCTGCTCCACAAACAGCAAGTTATTTTAAGATCTGACACTGTTCAGCTTTTATTTCTGTGTAAACAATACCGGAGATGGAGTGATATTGGCACAAGGGAGCAGCTTGAGAGCAGTTAACTGCCTGCTGTCTTTTTCCCCCTTTTTTCCCTCTTTCCCTCTGGACATAAGCTAGCTGTGGTACTGATGAGTCTGCTGAAGAGCAGAGCGCCAATAATGACCTGGAATTGGCTTCCTAGAGGACAGAAACAGGGGGAGATCCTTGCTGATCTCTACCAGCTGGTCAGGGTGTCCTTGCTGTGATTCTCCTGGCAGTTTGGAGAGGGAACTGATGCCGCTAAGAGTGAGACATGTTTGGGTGGTTGTAGTCTGTCCACTTCTTGGAAGAAAATGAAAAAATATGTATAGAATATGTCTAATCATTTGCACTCTGAAAGTGGCCATTTCTTTCCCTTGGTTCTCCAAGGAATAGGACTGATGAGATCAGGTGTCCACTTTCTACTGAAACTCATCCCACCTGTGTCAAGATGGCTATCAAGGCCTTTGCTATCAAGCTGGATCTTCAGTTATTTCATTTTCATAATTTCATTTACACCAGACAACGAGCAACTTCTGCTATTCTTCCATACCTTATTTCTCTTGCTGTACTCTGCCCTTCAGCATGCTGCCTTCCCAGGAACATTGCAGGACCACAGTCAACACTGCACTGCTGGGGTGGTCACTGTCCTTGATACCAAGAGGAAGAAGAGGAAGTTTCCTGCCCATGTAGGTGCCAAGAAAAGGACTGAGGCAAGCATGCAGAAGGTTTTAGCAAGGGAAAGTGTCTTAAGGTACATGATTAGAAAAGCAATTTTCTGGCTTCAGGGCATCTGATGCAATCAAATCTCTGACATCTGCAATGCTTGGACCAAGGCTTTCTTCACAGTTTGGGTTTTGGAAATTTAGGAATTTTTAGCATTTTCTTATTTAGATGTTTTTATTGTGACTGTGGACATTTTGAAGAGGTAAAACTGAAAAAAATCCAGAAGATATGTGTTTGCAAACCCATAACTGCCATCCCAGAGAGTCCATTGGAAGATAAGTATTTTTTAAGCCTCCTTTGACCATACCCAGCACTGATGGGAACTGGCAGAGGATGCAGCTGTTTGTGGGAGCACAAGGTTTATAGGCAAAAAATGCTCTTATCTCGCTGCAAATAATAAAACCATCAACCAGCAATAAAAAAAATTTATGCTCAGCTTTCAAAAAGGACCAACAGTCAAAATACTCCAGCTCTTCTTGACTGTTTCCCAGCTGGCGCCCAGCTCAAGGGTATCCAACTGGCCTCTTCTGAAGATAAATACAGAGCTGGAGGACTGGGGCCTTTGGGGAAAATCCTGCCCTTTCCTGGCCAAAATCCCACTGGTTTAGCTGAGCTGAGGCTGGGGTTTTAGTGGGAGAGAAGGAAGAAATGTGAAGTTCGAGAGGTTTGAACGTTTTTAGCCCTAAAAGCATTGCCCAGCCTTTGCAGCACAGGTTTCCTAGCAGAGATTTGCAAGCTGAGTTCACATCTCAGCCCTGGGCAGGGCTGTCTCCTGGCCTGGCACCCAGAATCAGAAACCCATTTAACATAATTCTTTGTTTTGTAATTGGCTTATATGGCTATGAGCCCTGTCAGATGAGCTCTGTTAGTTTAATGGGCACAGAGGAATTTTTAGGGTGACTTACTGACCGTGGAAAAATGAGCACGGCAGACGGTATCAGCAGTGCATCAAAAAACAAAACCATGCAGAGCCTTGGAAACAAAAACAGCTGATGGACTTGGAGTGAAGTGACACTGTCTGGGCAGAACTGAGGGAGACAGGGAGGGAGAGAGGCATTTTTGGGTGTCAGCCAACTAAGAGGAAACTCTCAGTCACATTCGCCTGCATTTATATTTCCCAGAGGGGTCTTGGGACTGTTGTAGCCCATGTGCCCCAGTCATGCACTTTGAGATTCATGAAGCTGCCATGAATCTGTGTCTGCAGAGTTTCTCAGGCATCAGGCAGGACACAGATCCATGAGTGATGCCCAATACATAGGAACCAGACTGGCAAATGCAATGGACAGAGAACTCCAAAATGCAAGTGCAAGCAGGCTGGACAAGGGGAAAAAAATCACCTTTGCAAAGGATAATTTTTTGTCAGTTTTTCACAATGTGGCACTTTTTTCCCCCCCACATAAATGTATTTCCCCATTTCTTCCCTCCATACATTTCCCATTGTTCCCTCCAAAGCTTTGAGAGGAACATGGTTTTATATGTCCTGCACACTGCTTTGTAAAACCTGATAAAGCCAGGACAGATTTAGACTCTCATTTCCCAAGCCCCAATGCCTGTTTGTTTGCTGGTTTGTATTGCTTTATATTTCCAATTAAAACCAAGCCTGAGCAAAGGGAAAGCTTTCTAAAGCCTTTAAAGCCTCCATGTGAAGGCACATGGAGCAGGAAGGAGACATGAAGCTGTCGATTCCTGTGAACTTTCCATGACACCAGTAAGGGTTTGTTTCCAGACTTATTCTTATTTATGAATGCAGTAGCATTTATTACTGATTTTATCTGTAAAGATTGCATTTCTTCCCTAGTCAGTTTCTATGCCTCAGTCATAATTACTGCCTGCTCCTCAAACATACTTTTGATTTATTTGTTGTGGTACAATATCAGAGCTGTAATATTGGCAATTACTTAGGGCTGTGGGGCTTACACCTGATCCAGGGATGCCCTCCTGCCATGTCCCAGCTCCCTCCAGGAAGGCTGAGAGCATCTCTAAGGGTCCATCACAGAGTAGATGTAGCCAAGAAACGTGCCTTCTGCTGTGCCAGGTGCTGCACAAGCACTGAGCAGACAGGCAGCCTCAGCTTGAAAGGATTCATCACTAGGGCACAGCACAGATGTGTTTGGTGCATCTTTTATCCTGCCTGCAGCCATTTGCTGCCAGAGGCACATCAGGGATGGTATCTGTTCCCTCCAAGCTGGGAATGGTCTTTAAAAGGACACTTGGCCACAGTTCCTGAAAAATGTGTTTAAAAATGAGACTGTCCACAAAAATTAGATATTCTGTATCTCTTTTGTTCCCCACTTGCCCACAGTCAGCTGCTTCTCTGTGGGATTCAGACACAGAAGGGAGTTACAGTTTCCATAAGATATCCAGGGACCGTCTGTGCTATTTTTCCATGCTTACAATCACTTTAAGCCACAGAGGATGAAGCAAGTACTTAAAGCTGTGTGAAAAAAGAAGTCCAGCCCCCCAAGAAAGCCAAGAAAACCCACCAACCTGAGTCTTCATCCTTGGAGATACTCAAAACCTGTCTGAACACAGTCCTGACCTGCAGTAGCTGCCCCTGCACCCCTCTGAGTAAAAAAACCTTTTCCTAATATCCAACCTAAATCTCATACCAAACACTTACTGGGCATGTAACTTCCTTTCATACTTACTTGTCACATGCTGAGGAATGCACCTTTGATTGATTGCCACCCTTTATATCTGTTTATTAAAATGGAAAATAACATTTCACCTCAAAAATTTCATCATGTGCTCTCTCAGTTCCACATGACCTAATCCCATCCCAGCCAGCACAGCTGCTTGTGCCAAGTTTTGGTGTGATTACCTCCCATCATTCCACTGCCAAACTGTCCCTGTGCTTGTGCACTGTTGCTTTCAAAAGTAAGCTGGAGTGGAGTGACTCATTGCAATTGCTTTCTTTTTTTTTCCATAACTGACAATGAATCCTCTTTTTGAAGTGTTGGGCAGGTGTCTGGGCACTCACAAATACTTCATCACCTGTAAAAGTGTAGTGAAGGACTGTTGGGCTGCCTGTGGCTCCATCCTCACCTTCATCTCATGGCCGATCGCCTGCCCTGCCAAGCGCCACCTTGTTTGACATTGCTGTGTGTGTAAACCCTCCCCTCAAGCCCGTGTGTGTGCTCTGCTGACTGAACCTTGATAGAAAGCCTTTATGGCGATAATTATTTTTGCTGGCTTGCTGTGATGGTTCATATTGCTCTCCTGTGAGTCATGATGAAGTCTTTCAAATACCCGCTTGAAATCCATAAATTCTGTGATGAATCTTTCTGCTACTTGATGGTTGCTTTGATGATTAGTGTTTGGGTCAAAACCTGGTCAACACATGGCCTTCCAGCTGAAAACAAAAAGGGAGCTTATAAAAAAGAGGGAGAGTGACTTTTTCCATGGGCAGATGGGGATAGGACAAGGGGGAACAGTTTTAAACTAAAAGAGGAGAGAGTTAGACTAGATGTTATGAGGAAATTCTTTACTTGAGTGTGGTAAAGCACTCAAGAGAAGTGCTCAGAAAAGCTGTGGATGCCCACAGTGTTTAAAGCTAGGTTGGATGGGGCTCTGAGCAACCTGGTCTAATGGAAGATGTCCCTGCCCATGGTGTGGAGTTGGAATTACGTGGTCTTTAAGATCCCTTCCAATTCTATGATCCTATGAAAATGCTGCTTTCATCTTTGAATAAAACTCCTGACAGAGCAGAAGACTGTTTTTCCCAGAAAGCACTATGATGTCTCTTAAGTCTTTACTTTTTTTTTTCACTTTTTTTTTTTTAAGTATCTCAATCCCAGTTTATTGACTCTTGTGGCTTTTCCTCATCCCTGTGATTCTAAGAAAAGGAGGTGGATTTGTGATTTTCATTTGAAGCTCATTCATGCTTTTACAGCTTTATTACAGTTTTTAAATACTGTTAGATCTCCTCTTTGGCATCACCATAACTCCTTCTGAGCTTCTGAGAGCCCATTGTTTTTTCTGTTATGCTCCAGAAACTCACTTCCACCGTTTCTTCTACCTCTAAGAAGAACTCAAGAGTACAGGCTCGGAAATGCTTTGAGTTTCTTTGGCACGCTGTTGGAAGGACCACCCTGTCCTCTGCCCTCCAGTAACATTTTTATGGAGATAAATCTGTGCTGTCCAAGTCCTGGGCAAACAGAGCTTTGTGTACTAAAAGATCCACTGTCATCTCAGTGATGAGAAGACATGCTACTGGTCTGGTGTCTTGTGGCACCATCTGAAGGGAAGGCCAACCCTGTGTTCACAGAGCTGTATGATGCAGTGGTTTGTTTGACAGATAAAGTGACTCAAAGAATTAGTACTGCCATGACTCCAAGAATGCCCTCCATTATATTAGATAAGTTAAAATATTTGCCTTAATAAGGTTTATGAGTGATGAGGTGATGCACAAATGGGTTTTCCCTGTGGGTGCATTGCTGCATGAGTGGTCCCCGTGATGTTCTCGGATGTCTCCAGAGCAGTTGGAGTTGGGAGGTTGCAGCAGGCTGGCTTCTAGTCTGGTCTAGTCCCAATAGTCCCTGCATTCCCGTGGTTGTAGCCAAAAGCCATTATATCTTGGCTTATTCTTCGCAGAATCTCTGGAGAAAAATGGGTCTAATGTACTATTTGTCACCATTCCACTTTTCATCCCGTAGATGAAAATGAAGATGGATCTCACCCAGATCTGTCTCAGCAGCCAAATACACTAAGTTCAGACATGTGTCACATCAGTAATTAAAATCAAAAATTAAATAAATCCCATTCCTGTGAGGAAGAAGGAGTGCCTATGTGGAGTCAGAGCAATGTGGGGAAATGCTGTTCTTGCAGCAAGTGAAGCAGGTGACAAGCCCAAAACAAACTCCCTTTCAAAGGCAGCGAAAATTTAGCATCTTCATTTTCACTCCCTCTGGTATTCATTTTCATACTCTTTCAGTGTCAATTTTGATTCACACCTTTTCATTCTGAATTTGAATGAATTTCAGGAAAAAACAAGAATTGCACTTTAAAAAGCACATCATGATGATTTTCAGTCGAAGAGGGGCAATCTGCCCCCAAAAATGATCCGCTCTGATGAGAATAAATTGAAATACCTTGACCTTCTCCCCTTTTACTTAAAATTCACTTTTATTCTCTGAAGGTTTCTTGTAATTTCTGGCTTCAGATGATCCCTTGGCAAGCTCCTATTTTGATTAAATGGCATTTTCCAGCTGCAGGATGTCTGAAGATTTTCAGCTGGCCCTAAGCCAAGCGTGAAGTACTGGGCAAGGCACCGGGCAAGAAGATGTGGATTTTGCTCTGGATGCTGGTTCCAGCTGTGGTGGGTGCACGGATGGGTGAGCTGCAAGGGGCGTAATGTCATCTGGTGCTTCTGGCTTTTAAGAATGAGCCTACCGCACTGTGAGCTGGTTTGAGCAAGGAAGAGGAGGTGAGGAAATGCTGAGTAAGGCCATGGGATGGTTCCCAACCCATGAGCAGGAATCAGAGCAGGGATGGTTTTCTCTGGTCTTTGGATGCCGGTGGATGTTTTGTACCTGAGTCAGGCGATGAATGCCAAAATCCAAAACTGTAACCATGAAGGACATGGTGATAAATCTGCCTTACCTGAGTCTCCTGAGGACCAAGCTATACATTACACTCCATTGCTCCACTAAACGCAGCTCTGCTGCTGCTGTGTGTTAAAAATAGCCACAAAACCAGCCCATGCTTTAGTGCACAGGGTTCAAACAGCAACATCCATGCTGGGAGTTTGCTCTGCTTCTCGGTGCAGAAATATCCAGCAGGGAGAGACTTGCTTGTGCATGACCAGATGTGACGGGGAGATGGAGGGTGTCCAGGTGGAAACACTCATCCACAGGGAAAAGAAAAACAAGAACTTAAGATGGAGCTGAACTGATAGTGACCAAAGTCTATCAGGATGTTAAACCCAGTGGGATTGAGGACTCCAGCCCAGTCTGTGTCTCCTTTTGCCACCCTCAGCTCTTTCTTGGGGTGGTCCCACAGGGGCACAAGCCATGGTGGATGGGGAATGTGGGGACAGGGACACTACTGGAATTGACCCCAACCCAAAATTACTTGTGGGAGGACTGCCAGCTCTGTGTTTCTGAGTGCAAATACCGCTCCAAAGTATTGCACTGTTTTCAGCCCACGCCAGTTCTTGCCTTTGGCACAAGCTGTGCTCCCCAGTCCCTGCCAAACCAGTACAGATGTTTTAACACCCACCAGAACCCAGATAATTACAAGCAGAATCGAAAGACTGGTCAGAGTTGTTTTCTTTTAATTGCCTGAACTCTCAGCCATTCTCAAGCGAGATGCTTCCCACTTTCTGACTTTGCTTTCAAAGACATTTTTGTGGGACACATTGCTAATACTCATTTTATGATTAGGGGAATTGTCTAGAAGCCCCAGCCAGGATGAGGATCACGCCATGCCTGCTGACGTAATGGTTACCACTGAGTGAAACAAGTGCAGGAAAGATGAGTACGGCATCTGGGAAAACACTTTCCTGGGGAAATTAGAGCTAATTTCTAACCAGCAGCTTTCCAGCCATGGCATTGCAAAGCTCAGCTCATTTTCACATGGGTCTGGGGAGTGTTTTCAATGGAACAGAACCATGTGATCAGCTGGTGGGCACAGGTCAGAGGATACTGCAAGTCCTTTACATCCTAAATCCTCATGGGAGACAGTGCTTACCATGGAGAAATTGTGTGCAGCTGAGATAAAGGAAGCAGCAGCTTTTCCTGTTGTAACAGAGGGAAGCCAATAACAAACACTTTCTTGCAGGTCTGTGCTTGTACAACCCTGAGATACAGGAGTGGGGCCCGTGATGAGAAGCTTGGTTCTCTCAGACCAGTTGCAAGCAGCTGGTTTTGAGTTTAACAGACAAGAACTGATTCAGGATGCATGAAACCACTTGTCACATGTGTCTGCTCTGAGGCCACTCAGAAAGAATCTGTGGGGAGGAGGACCAAGGAAAGCTTCTCAGGGTTCACTCTACATGAGCCACATCATGTCTTCTCATCTTTTTTCCATCAGGATGCTTTGAGGTCCTCCTGGACGTGCAGGTGAATTTTTTCCTTGCATTTGTCATCACCTGACTGTTTGGGAAGGAGCTGACCAGCACAAGCCCACCAACCCTGGTGGGATCAGGCTGTTTTCATGGCTCTCCCCTCAATCTCTGATGTAAAATTCCTTGTCCGTCATGCTCAAACATGAAAATTTCCATCCGACGTTATTCCAGTTCATTTCTGGTTGCTGTGGAGACCAATTTAAATGAAAATCCAGTATTTTGAGAGAGAATATGAGTCTAAGTCATTTGCCATGCAAGGTCCCATGCTAATAGCATTAGCATATTATTTGATTATGGCGATGTGTAGGGAATAAATTCCAAGTCCTTTTGCCATCATTGCATCTTAAAAGAAGAGGAAGAGAAAAACCTCTGGGCTTTAACGGATACTGAAGACCTTTACTGCATGTGAACTCCTGATTTCTGAATGCATAAAGCTTTGGGGGTCACAGGCATTTTTAACCTCATGGCAATGTGAATAGCTTGCTGGAAAGGACCTTTTCTTTCTCTGCTTCCACTGAGCACTGTTAATAGACAGTCTAATGGGCAGGACTCGGGTTTTTAATGATGGGCAGGAAAATCCAGGATGGCTCTTTGAGCTGTCTGCATTTTTCCTGGAGTGCTGGTGTTGCAGAACACATCAAGAGAGTAGCTGGGCAAGGTGCAGTCCTCCCATTGCTTATACAGATTTTTGCTTCTTGCATTTTACCCTCTAATATCTTAAGAATGGCATCGCCTTCAGGATTTCTTCAGATGATCCCGGTATGTGGGCAGGGTATGCCCATGCCCCTAAATGAAAAAAAAAAACAAGAATAAGAAAACAAATGAAGAAACAAAAACCACATTGAAATCCATTGCAGATAGTCTTGTTTTGAGAGAAAAGGCTTCAGGAAAAAAAGCTTACTTCCAGCAAGAAAAAAAACCAAACAAGTTTCATTCTCCACCCCGACGAGCATGTTTTCTGGAGCTGGACTGATTCTTGCTTGCATTGACTTCCAGGCTGCTTTGTGGCTTTTTTAGGGACACAATATTGTGTCCATGAGGGTTAATGACTTCTTCTGTCTCCTCTCTGGATTTTTGCAGGGCTGGGCATGATGGGCTCACCTGAAGCTGTGTGAGAAATGTGGAGATCTACTGCAGCCACCTGTCCTCATTACCCCTGCACCACAGCTCCACCTCCCTTTCCTTTTAACTCATCAGCTAAAACACCACCCAAAGAGCAAAAATAACATTAATCTTATATAGAGGAGAAAAAAACAGAGTCAAACACCTGCAGTTAGGTTGTATGCATGAGTGCAAATTCACCCTTGAAGAAGGGGACTCTGAGAGGAGAAATTTGGGGTGCTCTTTTTTCCTGAAGCCTTGCCTTGCTGAGCAATGGTAGAGCAGACCCATAACAGTGCTGCTGTTTTATTGACTCCCTGACAAACTGGGAGTTGTAATGTTTCTTCCCCCAAGGTAAGGTGAGATCGAAATAAATTACTTCTGTAAAGAGCCAGGAATGGCAGTTCTTCTATAATACAAAGTGCAAATATTTGGGCCTCTAGTGCTCTGCCTTGAATAGAAATGGTCCTAAATCATGCATAAATAAAATGGGTTCACATTTTCTCCTAGTGAAAGTTTTTCTCTGCTCTCCTGGAACATTAAAGACCTCCACTCCCACTGTCTATAAAAAGGGCCATAAAATTTAAAGCAGGCTGTTAAGAAGCCCTGTCAGGGATTAGACCAGGATTCATTCTTTCTGCTCCATCCCTGCTAAGTGAGGCATGCACTCATGTTTGCTCAGGCAAGGAGAGATTCCCACATATTGCTTGCAGTGAATGATAAGAGGATGAGGAAAAATTTGTTCAGGACCTAAAAGTAACTTTTTCCTGGGCTAGTGGAATTCAGTGGTTCAGCTTCTGGACTTTTTGATGACGTGTTGGACTGCAGTGCTTGAGTAAGACTGCTCCAGTGTGATTTCCAAGGGAAAACTGGGTTAGGAGGTGCCAAAATCATTAGTCATCATCATCATCATAAATAGTAATAACCAATTATAATAACCAATAATAATATCCAGTGCAATCCTCCAAAACAGGATGCCAGAGCTTCATGTCACACAGTGAGAGAGCTGGTTTGATCCTGGGCCCTCATGAGCCTGCCTCTGGGAAAAAGAAAAATTTCTCATATAAATGTGTCATCTCTTTCTATACCTCTTTGTTTTCAACAGCTTCAACCCTGTTCTGCAGCACTGGCCTCCACAGGCTGTTTGTAGCTCCAGACAGACTTGCTAAGGATGCCCCTGGCATCTGCCAGAATCACATGTGCCACCCACAGACAGAAAGCAGCTAATTCTACTCATCCCCATTGCCTTGGATTTGCCACCTTATATACTTACCCTGACAAAGGCAAAAATACCCACCCTGAGACCACTTTGTGTTTTTTACTGTTACACCACATAATCTTTGCCCTTTTCCTCTGTTCCAGCCTTTTCTTTATACCATTTAATCAGATGGGTTTGGCATCCCCTCAGCAGATTGGTTTTGTAATATCAGAAATGATGATCCATGAAGCAGAGTGAGATGAGGTGAGTTCCATGCAGCAAACAAGGCTCAGCCTGTGCTGCCACCCTGGGACTGTCCTTCATCCCTAGCTGTGGGTCACTGTCCCACTCCAGGACTCTCAGATGAGGGTGTCCCACATGGGATGCTCAAGGGTACACATAAGCCACGTTTGTGAGCATCCAGCTTCATCTGCTTTTATCTCAAAGCACTGAAGCCCTTATAACAAAACTAAATAGGTGCACACCAGGAGTCCCAGTCTGGCCAAAGGTTAGACTTCCAAGTATAGACATGAGTGTTGAGCTCCACAATCAAGTGGCAGATTTGCTCTTCAGATGGTAACTGCCATGTCCAGGACATGTTGATATGAAACAGAGATGGGCTGCTGTCACCAAGGGGTATTTCCCAGGGCAGGGATGGGATTTGGGGCACAACCTCATCTTGCAGAAGCAAACCAGTGTTCTCCAGGGGGAAGCATTGCATTTCTTCTGTTTCAGTCTCTCTCCCTTCTGCCCCTTCGTCCTTCAAAGAATTGATTACTGTTAAAATAAGTGAGCTGTATAATGCTTTGAGGTCAGGTTCCTTTCTCTCTCTTCTTGCTCTCTCACTCTGTGATATTTTCCCCTGTTTCCCATGCTTCTCTGGAGCAAATGCTCTCTTACTTTGCCAGTATTTTTCAGTTGTTTCATACAAATGCAAGCACAGCACTGATACTAATGGAGGATGGCAGTTTATTTATTGTCATCTTTTTCTCGCTGTCTCTCCCATAACTCTTTATTGGGTAATTCTCTCTATCCTGTGTCAAATGCTTCAATAATTGGGAGATTTCATTGTTCTCTATAGAGAAAACGTAAGGAAACTAGCACAGGCTAAGTATCATTTAGATGGGTGAAATTTTATAACTGAAACCATGCCCTCAGCCCTCTGTGCAGCAGGTCCTTGTCTGTAAAGGGGTGATGCTCCTCCTTTCCCTTGGCCAGTCTGTCCTGACCAGTTTCCCAAAGCAAGTGGAAATGAGCCTCAGAGGCTGGAAAGGAAAAGCTCAAAAGCCCTATGTCACTGTTGTCTCTCTGCTCTTTAGTTCTTCTGCAGAAAGGGATGAAGCTGTGCCCTGTCCTCACTTTTAGGAAGCTCAACTGTCCCTAATTGGCGCCCAAAATTTAGGCAGTGAAAAGAACTGGGGTGCCTGTGTCCATGAACGCAGCTCTCCATTTTGAAGGAGGGTGGAAATTATCCAGATCAGATGCTGTGTCCCACCAACCTGCTGGAGAAAACCTTTAGTGATCTGCCAATGCGTGCTCAGACTGACAACAGCTTTTCCAAATGCCATCCAGCTTGGAGGCAATAGGGAAAGCTCAGCAAATAAACCTTCCTCGGGTGCCATGCTCATCCTCATGGCATCCCAGGGCCTCTTGGCAGCACTGTGATGTGTTGACTCATCCACTGGACATGTTGTTTGTTCTCTTCCTGCCAGGAGAAGCATGTGGATGGCTTGTTTTGGTAGGGTTGTTTATCTTGTTTTAATTATTTCTCACTATTTGTGCATGAGGAGAGAGCTGGCAACAAAAGTGGGGGTGCGGGGAGATTCCCATGATGAAGGTTCCCCCTCTTTTTGCTAATAAATGATGGAACTGCTCCAAAGGGTGAGGAAGACGATGGTGCATGAGCATGATCTGCTCTGTGCCATCCTGGGGATTATTTGTAGTAGATTTCTATTATTCCCTTGATAAAGAAAGTCTCATTTGCCACAAGTTTTTACTGGCACAAAATCAACAGTGTGGTCCGAAGCACTTCGTGGCCAGAGAAGATCTGAGGAGCTCTTGGACCAGTCCTTGCCAGTTTGGTGTTGGGGATCATGGGAATTTTGTGCCACTCAGGGATGCCACACAAGCCTGGCACCTTTGCTGCAATCAACAGGAGCACAAGAATTTATCCACAGCATCATGTGAAGATACAGGGAGCTGCAGCCCCAGCCTCTGCCTTCAGGCAGGGAAGGATGACGTTGTGGCTCCGGTGGAAAAGGACATTCAGAGCAACAGTTTCCAAAGGAGGCTGAGTTATTATTTTGTTCAGATAAGCCCAGGAACACTGTGTGAAGCTATGTGCACATAGCAGTAGTCGAGTGCACTGAGCAAGGGAATTCAGAACTGTCAACAAGGAGGGAATTACCGCTTTGGGAGATTGAAAACATTCATAAAAAATTCCTGGCTCCCAGCCTAGTCCATCCCATTGCTGGCTGTGCTCACAGTTGTGGATTTTTACTTTGAGGATAGATTTCCAAGTTCTTTTCCTCACTTTGCTGTAACACATGGACACAAAGATATATCTTAACCTGGACTACAGAGTTCCAAGTCTTCAGCCAAAGGCCACTGGCGTCATGGGGAATTGCAGGGCTGTGCTGGTTTGTCCCCACAGAGCTGCTGGCTTCTTGCAGGGACCAGTGCAACAGCTGCAGCCTGAGCCCAGCAAGATGTACTTGTGTAAATCATAGTGCTGACATTGGATTTTAACTTGTGGGCGTCCAGCACTGCCTTTTCCAGACCGTGAGAGTCCAATTCCCCAAACTCAGAGGAGAACTGGCCAGGAAACATGGGGTTAAGATGACACTTCCCACATGGCCCCACTACATAACTTTAAATCTGTCCCCCCTGGGAATGGCAGTAGGAACTGCACAGGATCTTATCCCTCCTTGGCTGTACTTGATACATTCCCTCAACATAAACTCAAGATACCAACATCAAGCCAAAGGATTCGAGGGTTACGTCTACACTGTTAAATGATGGAGGGGCCTGGGTTTATCCATGGCCCCAAGGTGGATGGCCATGAGGGATTGAGAATCATCATTCTTTTTGGCTTGTGGAGAGCTTGAGTTGAGTATCTTTGGTCATGATGTGGGTGGGACCGCTGCCTGGAGGCATCCAGATGGGATCCCATGGAGATTATTCTCTAAGAGCGCTGCAGGGATGTGGGAAAGGAGCGTTTGTCCTCATTGCTTGGCAGCTGGGTGCTGCAGCATGGCAAGTTGAAGTGGCTTTGGGATCTCTGTCTCGTATTCATCCTCTGTGCCTTACCCTCATGGGGATCTGTCTGCATTTAACTTGATGTGGTGTCCTGATTTTTCCCTTGGCGTGTGCTAGTCTTCAAATACTATTTTTCTGCCATGATTTCCTTTCTTGCCCCCTTTCCTGCCCTCCAGCAGGACCCGCTGTCAGTGTGTGACCTGGACACATGAGCTGTCCTTTATTCTGGTGCCAAAAAACCCCACAACATAAAAAATCCAGACTAATCTTGGCAGTCTCCTTCAACAGGATTTATCTTCCCAGCCCTTGCAATACCCTCCCAGCCCTGCAAAGCAATCCATCTCTCACCCACTATTACGGAGTTCATCTCACAGACCTAATGGAGTACGTGAGTCCTGAATTGGCTCCCACTAATGCTCTCAGTGGCCGGGTCGCTGTGGGAAGCAAGCTGGGAATTCATTTTGAAAATCGATGAGGATGCCAATAGAGCAGCTTTCCCCAGGGAAGTGACATGCTTTTACCAGGCATTGCCTCCTGCCCCCCTTCATCCCCCATTTTCATTTATGTGGTTGGAGTAACCGTGGAGTAATTCATCCTAATTTCAATGAGTGCATCTTTTGCAATGTGTTCTCCACTTTCCCCAAACCAGACTCATTTTTGGGGAAAGATTCAGGTCTCCTGGCAGTGCAGAATGCCAGGGCTCCCTGAAGTGTTATCATTTGCACTTGCTGTGCCCTGGGGTGTTGCTGGAGACTGTCTCCTCTGTGCAGCCCCATCTCTCCCCTCAGGCTGTGTTAGCACAAATAAATCAGTGTTGTTTCTAACTCCTGGGTGTATTTTGCCTTGCCATGATATTTTGATGCAATGGCAAGTGCAGAGCCTGCAGGGATAGTGTGAGAGGACAGCTCAGAGCTATTGGAGGGACCCCAACGCCATGCAGTTCATAGTTGTCCCCAGAGGTCACCTTCATGCTGGGATGGGAGCACAACACCAACCTGTCATCCTCACCATGCCCAAAGAGGCTTGGCCAAAGCACAGTGCCATGGGCAATTTTGGTGCTGATTTGGGAGGTGGCAAGATGGGGCTCCTGAGGGGCACTTTGGGCACAGTGCCCCTGTTTTTGATGGCAGTGTGGGTTTGGGATCTCTCATCCTGGTTGATGTCAAAGCACTCGCTTTGGAATTTTCATAGCTCTCAAGACTCCTTTTCCAATGGGGATCATTCTGCACTGCTATGGGATAAATATTTAATAAGAATGAGGGTCAAGACACTGTTTTGTCCGGGGACACTGAGATGGCCATTTACTCCCATGAAGAGCCCCAGGGGATCTTTAATGCCCATGCAAAAAAGACAAGAATCATAGTTTTAAGCTGTCATCCCCCACCATTAATGTCAATGTTAAATATTGATCCTTTCTGTGTTTAGCACAAACCAAACAACACAGTCAAGGCAGGCTCTTTGGCTTTTATTAATGTACTTTTTGTGCACTGGGTGAAGTTTGCAGTAACACCAGGGGAAAAATGTAGCAGCTGTGAATGAGCAGCAGACAGATTGATTTTGTATCTTGACATGATTCAGAAGCTGGTGAAAAATCACCCTGCGTGGAGCTTCTCCTTGTCGGAGCCACTACAGCCACTTTGTAGAGAACTCATTTCTCTGTAGCATAAAGGAGTCAGGTGCAAAATTTCTGGTAGGGTCTGGAATTTGAGGGAAGGAATGGAAAAAAAGAGGTTGGTAATCTATAAAAAGTCACTCATCCTTGTGTTGGAGCATGGGTGCCTGAAGTCAAATTTGAAGAGCTGGTGACCATCGCATCAGGGAAACCTGAGATCAATCCCAAAATTAGTGGTGGCTAGAAAATGTGTGGATTTGCCCTTTTTGTTGGAATTTGGGTTTTTTCTGTGTTTTATATCAGCACCAAATAAATGTAAATCACACTTATGATATGAAGTGTGACTTCCGCGAACCATAGTGAGAGGTTTTCACTTGCATGGATGATCTTCTGTGTCTGTGGTCTTCTGCAACCAGAGATGGATCAGCATTTCCAAAATATTCTGCAGCTTGTGGGTTTTTTGGGCTTGTTGGTTTTGTTTTGGCTTTTTTGGTTTTGGTTGTATTTGTTTTTTTATTTTATGGGGATTTACAGCTTGGCTGTAATAATTCATCTGTGGTTTGAATTAATGAAGCACACTTACAAGAGGGTTGGAGCAGCTGGGTGATTATTCCTGACCTCTGGGATATTCTCCATTGAAATTAATTCAATATTTTAAAGTCTGTTTCTCCTTGAGCAGGGGGGGAGTGGGCACTAAGAGTCACGTCTTGGGTCTGCATCCCTTTAAATTCACAGAAAACAGCAGCAACTCTCTCGAGGTCATAAAATCAATACAGAATTTGGAAACATGAGAATATTCTTCATCTTTGCTGTCATTATGTCCATCTAGATTCCCACCCTATTCCTCAGTTAACCCAAGTGTAAAGGGATAGCAGTGATGCCCTTACACAGAGGGATGGAGGTGACTTAGATCACATCTCACTGCGGTGTGAAAGCTCCTCTCTTTAAAAAAAAAAACCTTTTAAATCAGGTTTAACAACCCACTGAGCTCCCCATGAAATAGGCTGACATCCTGCAAACATCCCAGCAAGCCACTAAGCATGTGACATAGTATTATAAAATTAGGAAATGTGGTTTATGATAAAATACAATAAATATTTATTTCCATACATGCTACCTATAGTTGCATGTGCTCTGAGTAGAGAAGCTGAGAGGATCCCTTGGAGCCATGAGCAAACCACAATGACCTCCATAATTCCAGAGCATTTACGTAAGGAAAGCCCTGGGAACACGAGATGTGGGGTAGCTATGTCTGACACTCACAGGTGTGTTTCTTCCCCGCACAGACACCCTGAGGAGCATCGCCTCCATGAACCACGCCCCGCGCTCCTCCCCGGCCGAGCTCAGCAGCGCCAGCCACCACCTGCTGCGAGAGCGCAAGTCCTCAGCGCCGTCCCACTCCAGCCAGCCCACCCTGTTCACCTTCGACTCGCCTGCCAGCCACCTCCAGAGCACCCTGTCTGCCAGTGCCCCCCAGGACTACCTTTTCCTGCACCAGTGTATGAGCAGAAAGTCAGAAAATGCAAGGTATTGTGGCCCACCCGCTCGGGGACAGCTGAGGGGAGGGCTGGGTGTGAGTGGCTCAACCCACCTCCATCCTTGGAGGTCTGCAACACCCATCCGGAGAGAAAGTCCTGAATGATGGTCTCATCTCATCATGGTTGGGAGGAGGTCAGAGTGGTGACCTCACAAACTCCCAGCTTTCCTGGCTTTTCAGGTGGTGTTAAAAGCTGGCTGAAAGACGAGACCCAGAGGGTGGGGGTCAGTGGCATGAAGTCTAGTTGGAGGCCAGTCCCTAGCAGTACCCCAGGGGTCAATACTGGGTCCAGTTCAAAAGGCCATGAAATTGCTGAGGGGCCTGGAGCATCTATCTTAAATGGAAAGGCTGAGAGAGCTGGAACTGTTCAGCTGGCACATGAAAAGTCTCAGGGGTATCTCCCCTGCAGGGACGAAGGGTGCAAGGGGGATGGAGCCAGGCTCTTGTCAGTGATGCCCAGTGCCAGGGACCCGAGGCCGTGGGCACAAACTTAAACACAGGAGAGCCCATCTGAACATCAGGAAACATTTTTTCCCTGTGAGTGTGACTGAACACTAGCACAGGTAGCCCAGAGAAGTTTAGGAGTCTCCATCCTTGAAGATATTTAGAAGCTGTCTGGGCACAGTCCTGCCACAGCCCTAGGTTGCCCTGCTTGAGCAGGGGTTTAGACCAGATGACTTCTACAGGTCCCTTCCAATCTTAACCACTTTGTGATCCTGCAGGCAGGTCCCTAATTCCAGAAATAACCAAGTAACCAGAAGAAGGACAAACAAAGGGATGGGCAGGGTTTGCACCACCCTGCCGTTCACCCCTTGCAGAGCTCACTGGCTTTGGTGGCAGCTGGTGGTGCACAGTGTGGGATTTCTGAGCCAGCGACAGTCCCCGCCTCCAGCCCCAGCCGGTTGCCTTAAATAGCGAGGAGTTTTTTTGACGTGGAGAGTTTTGGCTCTCAGGAGCAGGTGGGGAGGGAGGGAGGGAGGGAGAGGCAGTCGGAGCCCAGCTGGCGTGGAGTGAGAGCAGAGCTCAGGCTGCATCCACTGGGCTTTCCTGCTGCAGCTGACTTTCCCTACTCAGAAAACAACAATGGAAAAAGTCTCAGAAAAATTAACTTCAGATAGAGTTAATGGAACAGTGTTTAAAAAAAATGGTCCTCTCACGCTCCAGCTGTGAGGATGCTGAAAAGCCACCCTCTGGGAACCTGAATGGGGCTGGGACCTGGAGGAGAAGGGAGCAGGCACCAATGCTTTAGTGAGCAGAAACAAACCTGGCCAGTGGTAACTTCTGCAACTGGGCCAGAAATAATGCTCTGATCAATGCCCAGTGCATGGGGTCAGGCTGCAGGACTGCTGGGAATCCCTCCCCTTTCTGCTCTGGAGCTCTTACTTTACTCATCCATAAAATAAGGGTAATAGTAGCTAATTGGCAGGCAATGCAGAATAATTAACCCATGAGATGTTTCAAGTCGTCGACCAAAAATACCCTGACAGAACCAAAACCAATTCTGGGTGGGCTGAGGTCCAAAGGTGGCAGGGATGCATTTATCTTATCGCAGCATCACTTGCTTTTCCCCCTAAATAAACTCTATTTCTGAGCGCCATCTCGTGCTGGCTCCATGAAACAGAGTCCCTGTTGTCCCTACAGAGCATCAACCACACCAGAGCAGTGTAAACCAGCATCTCCCAGCTTTTCCCAAAGGACTGGCACTTTCCCGGTGATTTGCCACAACTGGAAACTCTCCCCAGACCATTTCACTTTTTCTCACCACAGTGATTGATACAGGGCAGAACTTTCTTCTGTGGATGGGTGTTTACATGGGGCTGGCTGAGCCCTTTCTGACTGGGACAATGTGATCCCCAAAAGCCTGACCCATGTGCGGGATTAAGCAGGGATAAAACAGGAGATGAAGTACCTTGAGGGGAATCAGCAGAGCAGCAGTGGCTAACCAGGAGTTGTTAGAGGCCTGAGATCTCTGTGCTTGGCCCCTGTTCTGACGAGTCCCCAGGCATGAACGCACGTAAATCGAGGAATCATTATCAAGGCATGGATCTAGTGACCACACTGCCCTGCTCACTCTGAACAACTCCAGGGCTTTTACAAATCTGAAATTAGCCTTGAGGTTTGTTCCTCCCCCTGTGCACATCAGGGCTGCAAACCGCAGATCCCAGCTGGGGACTTCTATTACCTCCCCATTGCTTGTCCTGCAAGAGGGCAGGATGATAACATGGCTGGAGACCTTGAAATAATCCCCATCAGGAATTTTTTCAGGCCTTCACATATTTGCAAGGCAGAGGTGAGATGAAATCTCCCTCCTGAACTGCAGATGGGCGGTCAAGAGATGATGGCAATGCTGGCAGATTGACACTTTGCAGCTGTGCCCTGGGATGTTGTCAGCTGGTGTGAAAACTGCCCCTTTGGAGCAATTTATGTCTGGACAAAAGGCTCATTCTTGCTTTTGGCCCTGTCATGGAGCTGGGTGCATGTACCGCTCACCTATGACAGGGGCATTTTGCCGGTGTTTCAGGACCAAGTGGCTTGTGGGCTTGTTTGGAGGGGTCTGAGGTGTTCTCATTGCTCTGGGGCTGGGCAGTGCAGGTCAGTAAGGTGACAAACAGAGGGAGCAGAGCTCTCTATGCCCAGAACCGGCTCTCCCCCCATTCCAGCCCCTTTCTCCTCTCCCTCTGCAGGAGCGCCAGCTTCTCCCAAGCCACCAGGTCTGCCTTCTTCATGCGGAGCGACTCAGCGGTCCAGAAGCTCTCGCAGGGCAACGGGCACTGCATGAACGGCGTTGGTGGGCAGCTCCATGGCTTTTACAGCCTGCCAAAACCCAGCCGGCACAACTCGGAGTTCAGGGACAGTGCCTACGACCTCCCGCGCTCCTTTGGCTCCTACACCCACCCCAAGTCAAGCCTCACCAGCTCCGAAACTGATAATGAGGAGGTCTACACCTACAAGACTCCCAACAACACCCTATGCAAGGAGTTTGGGGAGCTCTCCACGGACTCCTATGACATCCCTGCCACACCACTCTCCATCTACCAGATCCCCAGGACATTTACACTGGACAAGAACCACAACACTCTGGCTGTGGCCGCCAGCGACTCACCCGCTGCGCCACCCCCACGGCCCCCGAAGCCTGGGCAGACAGAGCCACGCTGGGGCAGTCCACCCCAGCGGCCCCAGCCTGGCGAAAATTTAGGTCTCACCCCCATGGCAGCCACCATTCCCCGGAGAAACACGCTGCCAGCAGTGGAGAACAGCAGACTGCACCGAGGTGAATTTGGAGGTGGGGACCTGGGGGTGGCTTTGTGCTATCCAGCAGCCTTGGGTGGGTCAGTCCCATTGGGTTGTGGTAGGGCTGGGGTGCATGTGGCATCAACCAGAACACAAAGAAACTCTGCTCAGCCAGGATCTGGCCCTGGTTTTTGTATTCAGCAGGCATGGAGAGGCATATGCAGAGTTCTGCCCACCAGAGCTGCTCAGCTGGCTCTTGGCTGTGTTGTACCTTAAACGAAAACCCAAAATGTGCTTGCTTATGGAGCCCTTTGCCAGATTTTTGTGATTTTGGCCATTTTTAGCTTACCTTCAATTCATAAGCAGGTTTATCAGAACATACTTCAGCTTGGAAGTATGCCTTGGTTTGGTTCACAAAGGTGGGTGTGCAAAACCTGGGTTTTGCATGTCTCCAGAACCCAGCAATCCCAAGTGCAGCAGAGCCACGATTGCCATTGGCCATGGGTGGGCTGTAGGTGTACATGCCCTTTCCAAACCTCCTGCCTAGGATGAGATAGTTGCAAAGTAACTTCGAAAAGGTGGCTGGAAAGAAAATGCACTGTAAATTATACACACAGCTCTCTGAAATGCTTTTTCCATCTCCTCCTACCTAAATGCCCACCCTTAGGCTGAGATCAGATTCATGCTCAGCAGTAAACAGACTGGTGCAAGAGCTTTGCACCCATCCTCCCCTTCCTGGAGGCTGCCAGCCTTTAAATTTACTGAGCAAGCTCTAACAGAGCTTCCCCTTAACCCAGTTTTGTCACCATGATCTGCCTTATCTGACACCTTTACCCCTGAGATTTTGCAACACTTCAGCAGAACAGGGTTAGGTCTGCACAGCACTGTGCAGTTGTGCTGGTGCATCAAAGAGATGCTAATTGGGAAACAGCATAGCAGAGAGCCTGTGACCAGCTAAAGACCACATCTTCTTATCAGCATCTCAATCAACAAGAACAGATACTGCCCTACCATGGCCTGGACTTTGTTTCCAGGGACCCCTTTTTGTTATCAGTTGCAGTGGGACACATGAATTTGTGGTTGTGTTGCAGCTTCTTCCTGTGAGACGTACGAGTACCCCCAGCACGGGGGCGGCAGCGCTGTGCAGTCAGTGGAGTCCATGAACGATGGATACCACTCCTACCTGGTGAGTTGGCCTTGGTGCAGCCACCACACCACAGGCACTGCTTGCACCTTACAGATTCAGAGACAGGTTGGTTCCAAGTTGGCCCTCACAGCCCAGTCCTGCAGAGCTAAGTCAATAAGGGGTCTGTTAATGGTTTCTGTTTAAACCACAGTGGCCCGCAGAGAACAGATGGGGCGGCAATCCACCTAACCATGGTGTGCAGAGCTTTGCTTATACACAGTGTATCTGCAGCTTTGGCCCCGAAAAAAGCTACCCAAGAGTTTGCCTTCTTCCTGAAAGCCTGGGATGCCGCTGAGCTAAATTTTGAGATGAAGCCAGAACAGCCTTTTTTGTGCACTTTCTAAGATTTCCTGAGCTGGAAATGACATTAAAGCAACCTTTCATATTCCATTTTAGTCACGGACACAACCTAGGGAAGAAAGACTTTCCAGGTTAAGCATGCTTCTCCAGCTCACTCTGATCATGAGAAGATGCTCAGGTCTGGGTGATAAAGACCTTTCTGAAAACTCAGGATGTTCCAATGTCTTGGAAACAAAGGAGGTAGAACCTCTCAGTGCAAACTAATGTCCAAGGAGGGGACAGATCATTCCTTCCCTTTGTGCTTAGATTTTAGAGTGAGTCTCCCGTCAGATGTTGTTTGGTTATGATGAAATGAAGGGTTTGTAGTGGATGGGGTTGAGCAGTGCCTGATGCTCACAGCACGTCCTCCCCCAGCAGGCCAAGGCAGCTGTGGCCCGCTCCCACAGCACCGACTCCGAGGACAACTACGTCCCCATGAACCCCGGTTCCTCGCCCCTAATCCACACCGAGAAAGCCAACGACAATGCCCAAAGTCTCTACATCCCCATGAGCCCTGGGCCGCATCACTTTGACCTGGTGGGCTTGTCCTCGGCCACCCTTCCCGTGCATAAAGGAGGAGCCGTGGCTCAGTGCCACCGGCGGCTGAGTGAAATCCAGCCCCCGCCAGTCAACCGCAACCTCAAACCCGACCGGAAAGGTAAGAACCTTTGGCTGTGCACAAATCTTCCCAGGAATCCTTCTGTTCTCTTAATACTTCAGACTACATCTGTGAAGTTGTGTCCAGTCCCAGGTGGGGTGTGCTTTGCTACTGCCAGTACAATCAGACCTTCAGATGTCCCCCATCCCCTTCTTCTTTCAGAAGCTCTGTAGTGCAAATGTAGCTTTCCTGGTGCTTGAACAGTCCATCTCAAACCCTTCCAGGCCTTTACAGGAGATGCATGTCACAAGCAGGATTTCATCCCCTTGGCCTGCACTCCTCCCTGTGCTCCACCCCAAAATCTCAATGTTGTATTCAGATGACATAAGTTTTTCCTACAGTTTCCTACTGGCTGGTTCCAGACAGTTCTTCTTTCAGGGCTCTGCTGACATTCTCCAAATCTCTCCCTAATCCATTGTCTAACCGGTGGCCAAGGAGATCCTGAGGAGGAGGGCTCCCATCTCTAGCGTGTCAGCACCTAACCTCATGGATACTCCATTCAAGGGCTGGGGTTGGAACGTAGAACTCTTCCACCTTATGAACCATCCATGATGAGAAGAGCTTTCATGCTACCCTGCAGATGTCCTTTCCCATTCCCTATGGGAAAACACTCCACACAGAGGCAGTTCAGGCCTGGCAGAGCCTGGTCTTGTCCACTTCTAATGCTTTAATCACCACAGATACCTAATGAGTGGTTTTGGGGTTTGGGCATTTTTAGCAGATCTCTATTCCCTGGAGGGCACATCCCCCTTTTGGGACTACCAATCCACTTTGGGGCTGTGAAGCAGGGGGAGAAATTCACTGTTTTCTCACAGTTCTGACGTAAATGAGCACAGGGGTTTTAGTTTGGAGTATTTGTCATCAGCTGGAAAGGCTGGGGGGCTGATTAGTAGAATGGGAAGTAATCAACCATCTGTGGGGGCACTTTCATGGCAGTCATGGATGCTGAATTGTAGGAACATGCTGCCTCTGAATAAAGGCTTTTCCCCTCCCCAGCAAAGCCATCACCGCTGGACCTGAGGAACAACACTGTCATTGATGAGCTTCCCTTCAAATCGCCAGTCACAAAATCCTGGTCCAGGCCAACGTGAGTAATGGCTGGGGGATGAATTCTTGCTTTGCTCCAACAGCAGCTCTCTGGTCTCATTCTTACTGATGTCCACATGTAGCCATGCTGTCACCTCAGCCGTGGATTAAACATTCCCCACATCACAGCTGGTGTCAGGAAGATAAATTCATTTAGGTTGGGATTTCACATGAAAGCCCAGCATGTGGCTAACAAGCTAATTAAGATCCCTTGAAGACATTTCCTGTTTCTGGGATCTGACAACTACTGGAGAGCCGTGGCTCTGACCTGGGACTTGTGGTCCACCACGATTCATGATTCAGCTGAGCCAGACCAACTCAGCCATGCTGTGTGGGGGGCATGATTTCACATCCAAGCTATTCCCCCCAAAACCCCACTGTCATCTCAAAGCACAGGGTGACTCTCAGGGTCTGACCAAGCCATGTTTTGATTGCCTTGAAAGCAAAGCTTAGCCTGAAGGAAGTCTGCAAAATTAAACCAAAGCCCTTCAGAGCTATGTCTGCCAGCCAAAAATAACAGGATTCGCACAATTCCAGCTCTGCTACTAATCCATGGTCTGATGTTGACCAGTAAAAGGCAGAAGCAAAGCTTGGCTGCTATGACTCCTCTAATAAATTGGATTGTGTGGAGACTGACTGCAGGGCATGAACGCTGTGTGCTGAAATCACTGCACTGGGAAGCAGCAAGCAGGGTTTGATTGACAAGAGGTCTGACCCTGGAGAAGCTAATGGATTTTTCCCCTATCAGCTAATCATATGACCCTGCTTTACTGAAAGGCAACAAATAGCTTTTTGAGACACGTGCTTTAATGCCAGAAGCTGATTTCATTATTTTGTTCGGTATAATTAGATTTGGCCAATTGAAAGAAAGACAATTCCTCGGAGGATTTGTTTTCTGGCAAAAAATTGGGATAGGGCCTGTACGGTAAACAAATCCTGTTGCTGTGGTGGGGCTGGAGGTGAGAGGCTTCATCAAGGCTGCCCCTCCATCCTCCACAATTAAATGTTTCTTGAGGGATGAAGGAGTTTGTGGAATCTGATTTGTGTAGATGAGAGCAGGAGAGTTACGGGTACACAGCAAGCAGGGTGTTGCTAAAAAATTCTAGAAAGAAAAAGCTGAAGAGACCAAACCCAAGGATTTCCAACCCATGGAAAGGACAGGCTGGAGAACCTCAATACCACCAGCTCTTCCTCATGCCCAGACTGGATCGCAGTGATGGTTGCAGGCATCAGGAGCTGCCCTCTCCCATCCCTCCGTGACAAAGGACAAGCAGGACCTGCAGCCCTCAGTAACTCCTCACCCCCTGTCCTTGCAGGCAGACCTTCAACGCCGGCTCTCTGCAGTACTGTCGCCCTGTCTCCTCCCAGAGCATCACCAGCACTGACTCGGGAGAGAGCGAGGAGAACTACGTGGCCATGGTAAGGGCCCCGCAGCTAAGATAGATGATTCTGGCAGGACATACGATCTCCACAGCTCTGCAGATGCATTCCTAGCTCGTGACAGGGAAGTGTTCAGATAGCACAGTGTGGAGTACATCCTTATGTGCATCCCTCAATGCACAAAACAGGGTGTTTCCTTCTGAAAACAGCATGTCTCATTGGAGTTTTAAATGTGTATGAGAGCAGAAACATGTATCACTCGCTTTGCCAGGAATTAAGAGGGGTTTAAAAATTTATACGGACTGTCAGGGTATATTTTCCTAATTAAGGTTGATTTTTTTCAATTTTTTTCCCCTAATAGCTGCTGACATCATGTTTCTGTGGGAGCAGGGGCTATCAGAGCAGAAGCAGGGAGTGGCACTGCTTACAGGGAGGGAATTTTGTCTGTTTTGGTGAAGCTACTGACTTGAAGCATATTTTTGAGGCTATGTAACTAATGGGGTAGAGGAAATCTGTGCTCTGTGCAGCATGCTTGTGATTAGCAAAGATCCCAGAGCTGGCCTGGCCTTGCTGAGGTGTGGTTCTAGGGACATGCTAAAGCCCACATCTGCTGTCAGGCATGTGAGTAAAATCAGCACAAAGGCAGAGCTGCTCTGATACATGAAATCAAGAGCATGAGCTTGAAATATTTGTTAGCACAATATACAGCATTTATAGTATCCCAGCAGTTCTTGCATATCCTTGTCTCAGAGGCAGGTGAGCAAATAACCAGGCTCTTTTAAAGGTGCCTCCAACATGTTTCATTTCTGGATTTGTGTTAATTTCCTTTTTTCTTTCTTCCTTCCCACTTTAATACTCATTATCTCTCCTGTCTCTTCCCTGCATTAGCAAAACCCCATTTCTGCTTCTCCTGTTCCTAGTGGTACCAACAGCCCAGCGCCTAAAAAGAGTTCGGGGAGTGTGGATTACCTGGCCCTGGACTTCCAGCCAAGCTCACCAGGGCCACACAGGAAGGTATGGGGGATTTTATAAACTTCTGATTAAAAAGTGATGCATTTTTAAGGGGTTCTATGCACATTGACAACAGCAGGGTACAAAGCCCAGACTGTGGTCTCAGGAATCTCTGATGCTCAGAGGGCTGGAGCACCTCTACTATGGAGGCCGGCTGAGACAGGTGGAATTGTTCAACCTGGAGAAGAAAAGGCTCCAAGGAGACCTTGAACCATTTTCCAGTGCCTAGAGGGGCTACAAGAGAGGTGGAGAGGGACTTTTGACAAGAGTATACAGAGACACTTCAAGGGGTAATGGCTTCAAACTGTCAGAGAGCAGGTTTAGATTAGAAAGAATTCTTTACTATGAGGGGTAATGAGGCACTTGAACAGACTGCCCAAAGAAGCTTTGGTTGCCACATCCCTGGAAGTCTTCAAGGCCAGGTAGGATAGGGCTTAGAGCAACCTGGTCTAGTGGAAGGTGTTTCTGCCCATGGCATGGTTGAAATGAGATGATCTTTAAGGTCCCTTCCAACCCAAAACATTCTGTGAGCCACTGCTATATTTGCTCTAGGTCAAACTCAGTCTCTCTTGCATGTCTACAGCTTTGCTGGCAGTGCAAAGCAGAAGCATGGATGTGCAGGGTTCAGGGATGCTGATGAGACCACAAACTCAGCTGGAGACTATATATTGAAAAGCTGTCAGGAGGTATCCCAAGAAGTATCAGAATTGGGTTTTTCCTCCTTCAAAACTACAGGTCCTCCTAGACCAGACTTGGATTTTGCACCTGAAAAGTGAAGGACTAGGGTTGTATAAACATTCATGGCAACCATTTGTGAGTTGGCCTCACTTTCTCAAACACCACCTTGTTTCCTAGGCAAAGCATCCCACTGGTTAGGTCCTTTTATTATTTGACAGTTTTCCCTTGATGGTTTCTTTCTGCCCAGCAATATTTCTGCAAGTATCACCCATTTAAATTATATCCCATTCTGGAAAAGTGATTTTAGACCGCTAAAAAGCATGATTCGGTTCCAGTTATGAGCAGATGGAGGTCCTGTGAAATGCTTGTAAAGTCAGAAAAAACTTCAGGACTCCAGGAGTTATGGTAAAAAGTATCTTCTTTTTCTCAACACATCTCTTGGAAGACCCTGCAAACATATCTGTTGTTTGGGGATGAAAATGAGCTAGTGCCATAGGTGGGTCGAGTCAGCACAGCTAAAAGGTATAGAACTGGTATTTTTATGTGTATCTCTAAGAGTTCTGAAGTTCTTTACAGGAAAATGAGCAAGATGCCAGGCTGAACTCAAAAAATCAGCAGTTAGAGAACACAATTACAACCAAACATTCACCTCCCAAAGTTTGTGAGAAGGTAGAGACCCACGTGCTGTTTCTACCCTCCCATTGCACTGCAGTCTCATGCCAGCAAGAGGCATGAGAGCAGATTGAAGTCCTTCATCCAAGTGTCTTTGGGAGGTTAGAGGGAGGGTGATGAGCTGTGAAGTCTTCAAGAAAGCAGGAATGGTGCTGGTGGGCTTGTGGCATCTGCCGCAGAAAGGAGTGAGAGGGAAGAGCAGGGAGCTGATGAGTGACCAGATGGTGCCCTGTTTCTCCTCCCCACAGCCCTCCACCTCGTCAGTCGCCTCAGATGAGAAGGTTGATTATGTGCAAGTGGACAAGGAGAAGACACAGGCGCTGCAGAGCACCATGCAGGAGTGGACTGATGTGCGGCAGTCCTCGGAGCCTGCCAAGAGCATGAAGCAGTAGTGCCCGTGGCAGGCAGCAAAACAGGAAAATGTCCTGTTGGTTTTCCCCAGCTGCGGCCCCACTGGGCTGCCAGACCCACTTGGGCTGGATTTCTAAGACTTGTCTGTGGAGGGGAGGGGGGTCATTGGTTTGGTTTTTTCTCTTAAAACAAAACAAAACTTCTTTTCAGGGGAAGACTTGGCGGATACTGTTTGCCAGTGATAAAGACCAACTATATTTGGTGGCTAGGTTTGTGCTTTAGCTGCTGGATGCACTATCCAGGAACTTTGACTTAGCAATACCAGGTTTCACCCTACACATCTTTTCCTTACAGCTATTAAAGCCACCTTGTATGTTCTAACACTGCATCATCTCTCCCCATCTTCTTCCATATCATACCCTAAACCATGCCATGCAGGTTTGCAGCATCTCCCATAGGATATCATTGCCCAGCTCTGATTTTCCACTCCTTATGGTCGTCCTCTTCTCTGCCTCCTCCTAGTCCCACAACTGAGCAAGAACCATTGCTTTTGAAATCACTTTTATTGTCCTGCCTCTTGTAAATAATATGTTCAAAACCCCTGAGGGCTGTTCTGCTCTTGGCTGGATAGCCCCCAAGGTTTTGGTTGGGGTTGTTAACCTTCAGGAGCTTGACACACCATCCCCACCATCCCACTGAGCTGACTTAGGAGCCCAGGACTTGCCCCATCATACACACACATACATGGCAGCACATGCTGTCATGAGTTTGTTGGGGTGTCTTCTGTTTGTATTCTCCATTAACTCTCAGAGTGAATGGGCTGGAGAGATTGGCTTTGGAAGAGGCTGGAGGGATTGGCTTTGGAAGGTAGAATTTAAGCACTGGCCCACTGCCTGTCTGAAACCAATTCCTGTGAATCTGACCCTAAAAACCACAATTTGCCTTTTGTGGAACCAAAAGAAGCCCATAGAGTGTGAGTCCTACATCGTGGCCATTGTGAGAAGCCCTGTGGTTGAATATGAGGGGGCAGGGAGGCTCTGGAGACCCTGTGTGTGTGTACTGGCATAAGGATGAGTGACAAGAAGGGAGTGGGAGGCTGCTGTGAGGACTGGGAGAAGGCGGGTGGTGTACTGCAGAGGTTGGTCCTGGGTGAGGAGGTCTGGTGGAATGTTTCTTGGAAGAAAGAATAAGAGTAATTGAAATGTTGGTTGATGGTGAGGTCACAGGCTTGGGAAGAGTTTGGTTGGGAGAGTCAGGGCAGGGCGTTTCAGTATGAGCTTTAATGTAGCATTGTGGTTGGTTTGTGGAGGGTGCAAAAGACTGAACTGTTTTCCCCTCATCTTCAGCAATGTTTCTTCAACACAACACTGGGGCTTGCTGACATTAATGGCCCTAGGCTCTAATTATGGGTGGGAGTCTGCTGTGGTCCCTTGCAGCATCCTTAACACATCCAGGCTTTGGGATCGTTCGCCAGGGAGTTGCTGAGCACAGAGAGAAGGACGGGACAGTTTAATGCAGAGATAATAATTCATGATCTCATGAAAACAGGAAGAACTAATGATTGCCATGGAGCAGCCTGATTGCCAGACAGCAAGCGCTGACATGAATAAACAGGCTGACCGCAAACCAAGAGCCAAATGAAGGAGACATCAGAAAGATTAGGTAATAATATTTATTAAAGAGCTGGAGCTATTCTTTCTGCAAGCTGAACCCCTCCCAGCACCGTGGGCTCTGTGTTCCATCAACATCACCAACTTGTATTGATTATTAATGCTTAAGCATTAACACATTTGCTTAATCTTGGTCTGAGCTTGGAAAGGGCCAGACGTGACCCACATGGGGATAGGATTCCAGTCCCTTAAGGGCTGTGTGCTGGTAAAATAAGTCTTGAACTTTCAACACCATTTTGTATTTTCTTCTCACATGCCATGAAAGGGAAGGATGCTAATGGAAAAGCTCTGACAACCCTGTTGAGACATTGAAGTGTTGGACTTTTATAGAAACAATGAAGCAAATGCCCTAATGTTTATGCTAATAATTATAATTACTAGAAGGGAAAAAACCCCAAAGCCCCAAAGGGGAAGATTTAGCACAGTCAGGTGCTTTCTAAAGGTCAGGGGGGTGTTACAGCCTGCAAGGGCCATTGCCTCTTGCTGTAGGCTTGCACACTTGCCTGGTGAGTTAACAAAATGAAGACTAGAAAGCAGTACTTTGTATTTCTATTGCCCCTTTCATCTCTGCATCTCAGGGGAGACTAAACATTGGGCCTGATCCAGAGCCCACTGAAGTGTGTATTCACTCATGTGAGAGAGAGCTCCCCATCCCCACCAAAAAGAATGTCACTCTCCTGGGAAGCTGATTTTTTCCTATTTCTTCTTCAAGGCTGTTAGCTTTAGTGGCTCAAGAGAGAACACATTGGGTTTGAATGCAAGTTGCTGAGTGGGTGCCCTGTGCTTCTGCACTGGGACTAGGTGCATCCAGTGCCCACTCCCATGTTTAATCCAAGGAGTTAATTAGGACTGGAAAAGCCTTTTGTGGTACTGGAGAAACTAGACCTTTTTGTCCATGTTTCACAAATGTCTTTGTTCATGGGGCAACCTCTGGCATGGGATAGCTCTTTTCCCAGGCTCAGACCCTGTGTTTTGATAATTTGCTCTCATGAGCATCCCTCGTAACTGGTTCATTGCATTTGGCAGACCAAGGACCAAAATGGCCCAAAAGCAGCTACTTAACAGCTGCTGGTTACTGACCCCTCTCTGCTTAGCAGTGAAGTCTGTGTTTTCACTGAACCAGATACATTCCTCTGCCTTTTCCCCTGCAAATCACCAAGCAAACAGCACCACCAAACTAAGCAGAGGGCCACAGACTGTGCCATATAGACATGACTGCATCAACCCCTCCTGAATGCATTAAGTAATCAATGGCTTCAGTGGAAATAGTCACCCATGACAATTGCCAAGCTGATTACAGCAGTCCCTGGTGATTAGTGTTTGTGCAGTATTTAGTCTTAAACCATATTGAAAAGCAGCTGCTTTAATTACACGGACTGCCAAGAACTTTGTCCTGAAGGCATTGAGTTTATCACATCCACTTTATACTTGGATTCTCAAGTATGACAGGCTCCTTTGTTAGAAATAGGTATTTAAGGAAACTGAGAACATTGCAAATTATTCATTTTAATTGAAATTAAACTGGCTTGAGCCTTCACGTCAGAGCCTGCTCTACAGCTCTGTGGTTTGATTTAGAAAAGGGATGTGCTTGTATGTGTGTGTGCTCATGGAGAAGGGTTGTCTGTGGGACAAGCACCATGGCCTCAATAATTAGTTTTATGAAGCACTGGGTCCATGGCTCAAAGCTTTCCCCAAGCTTGAAAATGACTAAGCAGGTGGTTTTAAAGGCAAAAATCTCCAAGAGTGTGTACCCCTTGCTGTAAGTATGCAAATGCTGCTCATCATTCCTCTGTCTGGTGAGATGTGTGAGCTGCCTTGGAGCAGATTTGCTGTGAACTGGCATTTGAGTGCCCAGTGGGAAATACATTTCCAGCTCTAAATAGATGCCAGGCTTAGGCTTAGTCTCAAGTTGGCGGAAGAGAATAATGTGTGAGCACAGAGTGTGCCAGGGCAAAGCTGAGAGTCTGGCAAGTAGGGCCAAATGCAGAATCAGAACCAAAAGAGAGGGAAGGCTTGGCTTGTCTGGGAGCTAACTGGGATGGTTTTGAACTCTGGGCCACCAGCCACTGGCAAGGGTGAGATATGAGAAAACTTGAGGTTGGGATGAGAGAAGGCAGGGGAGTTTGCCAATAAGGTTTGGGTCTTGGTCCTCACCGTGTGCTCCTTTGGTCTTGGGTCAGATGTGCAGAGATTTGTGGGTTGTGGAATGCTCAGTAGAAGCCATGCACTGGTGGAACAGGAGCTTCCACCACTCTTGGGCACTTCGCTCTCAAGGGGGTCATCCTGCCTGACAATGTGATGCCTGTGCTCTGGCATTCAGGAATGCTTGGCCATTCACCCAGCTCTGAGCTGGGCAGGAGAAACCCTACAAGAAATGTGTGGGGACCAGGACATGCTGGGAGACGCCTTGCTGAGGGGCTCCCATGAGCTGTTCCTGGGGCAGCAGTGCCATGGTTTCACAGGGTTGTCCCTTGAGGTGCCATCTTCATCCTTGGAGTTTTTCAAGATCAGTCTAGGTCAACTGCATAGCTGACCCTGCTTGGAGCATCTCTTCCAGCCCGAGACCCTATGCTGCTGGGGTTGAGTGGAGACTCCTCCATGTGAGAGACGGGTCCCAGGGGGTTGCTTGGAGCCCTGTAACATCCGAAACAGGTACAGGGCCGCTTCTCTGGCCATGAAGTCAAGCGGCAACGCACACAGCTCAACCCCTAAGGCCATATTCCCCAGTGAGAAGACCTAATCCACACTGGGCCATCCCTTGCACCTGGGAAAGGGCTGGCTGGCCCAGAACAAGACATCCAGAACATGGACAGGCAGTTCTAGCAACTGAGACAGCTTGAACCTGTAAATTTGTCAGGCTAGATCCAGACCTCTCAGCAAACCCATGCCACCTCCACACCCTGGCATACCATGAAGAGTTGGCTTGTTTTGGCTATCCAATGCTCATGGCTCCTTGGGTGGGGAGGGGGGTACAGCCATGTCCAGGTCTTATGGAAGTTGTTAAAATAGTTCTCAGGTGCTGTCTGAACTTTCTGGCTCAGGAGGCAAGTAAAAAAATGCTTGTCATGGTTTGACACTGGCACAATGCCAGTGCCCCCGTGAAAATATTCTTTCCCTGGTGTCTGCTGTGAGATGTGACCAGAAATAAGCAAAGCAGGCTCCTACTTAAGAATAGAGGGGGGAAAAAAGTTTATTAAATAAACTACGAGTAGAAAAGACACACACACACAGGAAAAATGAAAACCCTGCAAAAACATTTCCTCCTCCCCCCACCGAATTTTCCCAACACAATACATCTATCCACACACAATCAAACCTTCCCCCAAATTCCCAGCTCTCATTCCATCAAGAGGAGAGGAGTCCTTCTCGTGCCATAGGCTTCCCCTGGAAACACCGTTGAAACCTCGTGTGTTTCCATGTCACTCGTGGCACCGCCCGGAGTACATCTGCCGTCGTGACTTCTTCCTTTTCATGCCCAGTGCTCTCACCACTGTGCATGGACCAGAGCTGCTTCTAGAGTTATCCTTTTTAAGGGTGCTTTGTCCAGTTCCAAAGAGGGCACAGTCTCTCACTTTTCGGGACACCAGTCCCCCCCAAATTTTCACCCCCTGGGGCCGAGGGGTCTCAACACTGACCTCTCTCGGTTCTGAGCCATTGCCTCCCCGCTAGATGCAGTCTCTGTGTCACAGGAAAAACGGTTCGGTCCATGGCTATACAAGAAAAAGTCCAGCCAAAGGCCACTCCATCATCTCTCCTGCCACCTAAGATTCTTCTCAAGTTCTCTCACAACCCTGCATCACATCAGACTTGTCCATTTCTTGCTCCAGGAGGATCAGTATTTGCAAGGTTCACATTATTCAAGCAAAGGGTTAAAATCTCAAGCTCTGCCTGCCCGGAATTCCCACCGCTGCCCTGCTGGGCACTTTCTCGTGCACCCCCCCCTTTCTCCTTCTCAGCCGGCCGTGATATCCAATTTCAAGGTGGCACAGGCTGGGGGGGTGGGCGGGAGGGAGGCTGCCCGATGTCTCTCTGTGCCCCTCTACCCTTCCGTCCTCGGGGGCCTTCAACCCCCTCTCTGTCCAAGGCCCGGCTCACCTCACAGCCGCATGGCTTTCCCCTCTCCCGCCCCCAGCCTGCAGCTGGGCAGGGGAAGGACTAACCTGTTTCCCCGCTGGAACCCAAAGAGCAAGTTCCCAAGGGAGAGCTCTGCTTTTAACCCCTGTGTTCTCAGAGGCATATCCAATACCCAAGTGGCCAAACCAGATGCCAATTTAAAATCTGAACACCTAATTGGTGACCACAGCATATCCCAGAAAACCTACTTCCTGTAAAACCATAACAATGCTTTTCTCAAGTTGTGCTTGCATTGTGTTGGTGTTTTCCCACCTGGTGATGTAAAAGTTCCATTCCATGTAAAAGCTGACACCCACAGTGTGTGTGCCATTGGAGGGATGCTGTCTAGGTGAGATGGATGCAGCAGAGCTGTGATTATGAAGAAGCCCAAGTTCTACAGGAAAGGGGAAGAGCAAAGCCTAACTCTGGCACCAGCCAGAGAACACACATGGCTGTCGAAGAGCCATCAAAAAAATCAGAGGGACCAGTCCAGCATCAAATCACAAGGGTCAATAAGCCAATTTAGGGCCTCTGATGAGTCTGAGTGCCTCTTTTCTCTGCTCAACCTTCCCACATGTACACAATGATTTTGCAGCTGTTAATAAGGATCTTGCAGGTCAAGATGTGCACTTTTTGATCATGATTCCTCCTTCGTCTGGAGCAGTTCATCCCTCTATCAGCCTGTCCTTGGTGTCTCATCATTGTAGTCACAATTTTATCTCCTTGTTCACGACTCCTAGTGTTGTACTGTCGACCAGGTTGCTGATTTAGTGTCTTCTCTTGAGAAAAGTTGATATGTAGCAAGGTATCAGAATACAGCTACCCCCTTCCAGCCCACGGCCAGCAGGTCCTGGCCCGTGGTGTTCAAGTTTTAACACCAGCCAGTAATGTCTGAAACAGAAGCTGGGCCACATGGCTCCATCTCTTTAGCTAAAAAAGCTTCTCAACAGGCTTGCTCCCAATCAGCAGGCTTTTAATTTGTGATGCAGCCCATTGCTAACATGTAACAGGTTCATTTGTAGGCCAGTGGGTTGACCATATGGGAGAGGTTTGCCCCCAGACCAGGAGATAAGAAACCATCATTTTTATTGTCATTCTCTGGGTGACACCACGCTGTATCTTCATGTGGGACGAGAGGGTTCACGTGAACTCTGTATCCTGCTTTTTCTCTGGCTTGTAAAATGAAGGTTTTTAGTACTTATTTCCCCACCTCACTGATGTGTCATGAGGTGTAATTAATTGACATCTAATAATGCAAAGAGCTGTTTCAAGTCTGCAGGCAATGGCTTGGCAGCATGAGGTGCTACCCTGTTGTCATGCCCAGCATCATACACGGCACCGACACATCCCACTCTGCAAAACTCAATCAAAACCCCTTCATCCCTAACTACCAAGGTGAAAAAAAACTTGGCAGGATTTTCTTCTGAGTGAGGGGGGTGGGGGAAATGTCATTTGCACAGTTTTCAGTGTTCTGCTGCCACATCTACCCTGGAAATACCACGGGTTTTTTGAGAGCAGTATGGACATGGTGGTTGAGCCACGCTGCAGAGAGGGGAAGGGAGCAGGACCCTGGGCTCCACGGGGAGCCTGTCAATGAATCCCGTAGGGTTAGGACCAAACCTTTAGAGTAGTTATATCCCACTCAACCCAGCCCTTGGCAAAGTCAACGTGACTTTGCCATCATTGTGTGGGAACAGACTCAGTCAGATTAGGGTAGTTTTCTCCATTTGTTTCTTAACCTGCTGCGAGGAGGGGTTGGAGCCCTGGCTGTGAAGCTGTTGCATCAGCAGCCGATTCGCAGGGATGTTTTGTGTGTTTCAAAGCCTATGACTGTTCTTAAAGAGGAGTATTTTTAATTTTTTGATTTCCATTTGTAGAAGGAAGGACAAGAGTAATCTGTGGCAAACTGTACAGTATGTGTCTTCTTGTGGTGTCACTGTTTGAATGGTTATTAAGTTTTCAAATCACTGTGGACAGCTAATCACTTAAGTTATTAATTTATTCTTTGAGGGGTTGTTGTTTGGTTGTTTTTTTTTTAAAGTAATTTGAAACAATTATTTATCCTGTAAATCGGTCTTGAGTGAAGCCTAGATAATACTTTTTTTGCTGTTAATAAACATGGTACATGCCTGACATGAAGGTGATCTCATTTTTAAGTACTGTATATGCAACAAAAAAGCAACAGGAAAATAAAAGAATGATAATAAAAAGATATCTCTCCCTGGTGATTCCCAGTATGGATTCAGAGCAGGGGAAAAAAGGGGAAACTAACAAGCAGATCAAGTGTGATTATGTAGCACCTTTAATGCTTTCAGAGCATCTTCTCAGCATGTTGGCAAGTGTCTCCTACAGCTTCAAGTGTCCTGTATGGGTAAGGAGGGCCTTTAGGATGTAGCTAGGGTTTTTCCTGATACCAGAACCCAAGCCATGTATTTTTAAGCTGCTAAATTGAATTTCATACCATATATCTGCTGCGTGCAGTGTGAGGACAAATGCTGCCTTCCTCACCCATCAGCAGCTTAGCACCTATGAGCCTCAGCTCAGGACACCAAATCACCCAGAGAACCTCAGCAAAAGGACAAATCTTCTCCAGAGTTAAAAGTTCAATTCTCCCTTTAAGACTTCCCTTAAAAAAAACAAAGACAACTGGGAAAAGACACCTCCCTAAGCACAGCTCCTGTAACAGCTCTTTTAGACAAGAGTAGCATCATCTCACATCTGCAGCACACATGGAATCCCAAACCAAGAGCTGGGGACTCCCCTGAGGGCTCTCCTTGACCAGAGGCACATGTGACAGACAAAACAAGCCATACTATCTCATGTACCGTAGCAGATGCTTTATCAATATGCCATATGCACACATGACTGGCATTACTAACACTAGTACCAATATAGCACATTCTATACACTAGTACCAATATAGCACATACTATCATTGGTGTGGCACAGATAGTAATGCACCATACTCGTACTATACTAGACTTCTGTGAGGCCTTTAATATGGTCCCTTATAACATTCTCAGCTCTTAATTGAAGAGTTTGATGGATAGATGGACCACTGGATGAATAAGGAATTGGATGGCCACATTGGAAGAGCTACAGTCAATGACTCAGTGTCCAAACCAACAATGAGCAGTGTTCCTCAAAGGTCTGTACTGAGACCAATACTCTTTAATATCTTCATCAGACACAGGAGTATTGGCTGAGTCCAAAAGGGAAGTCCAGTGCTAATAATTAGAGGAAATCAAGAGGGGCTAAACCGGTCAACTTCATTAACTTCATTACACCACTGACACTCTCCAGGCTGCCATCCATGCTGAGAACTGCATGCTGTTTGCCTCTGCTCATCCCAGAAAATCTTGGGGAAAAAAACAAGACATGCTTAGGAAAGAGCTTAGCTATGATACAGCCTCTCCAACATTTTCCATGTTGGTTTGACTATCTGCCTTCATTACTTAGATTATGATCTCATCAAGTTAAAGACGGCCTCCTACAAAACCACCTTAACGCAAAACCACACAGAAAATGCCTTCCGGTGATACTCCAGAGTAAAGAAAGGAGCTAGCATGACAGCAACAGGAAAACTTTTGGCAACCTCTTTGAACAGGAAATAAATAGAAGCCTAGTAATAAAACCAGGAGACACTGTAGGTTCTGTGACACTTCAGCTTTGGGTCTTCATTTATTTCCTCTCAGCACCTGACTTAAAAACAACACACTCCACTGCTCATCTACAAGGCTCCACTATTAGTATTGTGATGTTCTTCTGGAGGGCACACAGCTCTGCACTAAGGTTCCCATTCCACCTCTGTCTGATCCCCTCTTCCAAGCCACCACTCTGCAGTACTGTCCCCTGTCCTTGAGGATGGATGCCTCAGCTTCTACATCTCTTTTTTTGACCCATCAGCCCAATATCAGTGAGTACTGCAATGAGACACTAAGTCTGTATGTTGAATTAATTTCCTTTATTTATATATAGGAAAGACAATAAAAGAATATGATAGTCTACACCAGATATTTGACCCCGAGTGTCCTCTCTAGCAGACTTTCTGCTCACATTATCCATAGCAATGTCTGTGCTTTGCCTTTTCTTCCACAAAAACACAAACTCCTACCCCAATACGCCATGGTCAGGATTAGGCCTTGCAGTTAGGACCTAAGGCACAAGTCTCTGCCACTTGAGCCAGAGAAATCTCTACTACAGGTGTGAGGGAGGAGCAGGCAGGGGAAAACAGCTGGGGAGGGACATGGGCGGGAGCTGTGGTCCTGTAGATGTGCTGCCTGGGGCTTGAGTTGGCCATCTGCCATCAAAATCAGCCCCTGTTCCATTACTGATTTATATAATGCATTGGTTTACACAGTATATACTGATATTGGATTGCTATAACATATCTGGTTGGGCTACTCACCTTGCAAATCAGCATTTAAAAAAAAATAGATCATGAGTTTAGGGGGGCTCTGTCATCTGCTGCTCAGTTCAGGGTATCCCAAGGGAAAACCCAAATTTTAAAGGGCAGATCCATCCCAGAAAGCCATCAAATGACAGCAGCAGAAAGAGACTAATGGGGTCCTAAGGACATGTCTGGAAAAACAGCTGTGTGTCTTGGCCTGCCATGCACACTAAAAGCATCCAGAAGTCATCAGTAACACAATGGGTCTTCACTGGAGCCCCAAAACCCCAAGTGCATCAGGTCAGTCTCTCTTGGCTGGAGGGGTTTGTGCTCCTCAGTCTCTTTTGGGTGTCTTACAATAAACAAAGCAATAAAAAAGCATAAACTCCCTCTGGTTGACCTGACACTGATTGTCTTACAAGCTCACTGCCTCACAGACCAGCACTGCTACATTTTGGCATTTTCCAGACTTTTTTTCTACCTTCAGGGTTTTTCATGGGGGGTTCCCAAACCACATTAAAAAGAAATATAACAACTGAGCAGAGGTCACCCCAGAACCAACTCAGCGCCATGGGAAGGGCTGCAGACAGGGTGTGCATGGGACAGCTCCATCCCTGGGGCCCTGCTGGGTCTGTCTTCCTCCCCATGCCTGTCCCTGTCACCTCCCCAGGCTGGTGGCATGGCTCACAGCAGGCAAGACATGGCTATGATGAAGCAAAAGGGCACTTCTCCGAGCTGTTGGCAGCTGCTCATTTCTGCGTTAGCTGAGGTACATTAAGGCATGAAGACCAAGCGCATAGGAAGCAGCGAGACCCTCCAGGCGCCTCCAAATCAGCCCCTGAGACCTTTTCCATTGAAATGTTTCTCAAATCCTCCTCCGAGATGCTCACTGTTATCAGGGTGAGGAAGAGGAGCTTCTGTTTTGGGCTGGCCCCATGGACACTGCCCATCTGGTTCAAGCTGTTGGCTAAAAGACGAGTCCGTGGAAGGAGCCGGATCCTCCCCCGCCCGCTGCTGGGCTGCAGCCCCCCGAGGAGCTGTCATCATCCTTGTCCCTGTCCAAGTCTCTCCACCACAGCGGGGATTTCGGCAAGGCAGAAATATAGGCGGCTCTGTTCCTCGCTTCTTTTTCCTGCTCCTGAGAGAAGGAAGGGGGGAAAATAGCACAAGGATATCAGCAGATAAAAGACTCAAGTGGGGGGATGCTCCCACCATCCCTGAGGAGCCAAGAGCCTGTAAGGTATCCCCTGGGAGCTTCCTTCAAATTAAAGTGGGGTGTGAAGGCCATGTGCTTTAGAGCTCAGCAGGAGAGATGCACCAGAACATTGCAGCTCTTCAGTGATCAAACCCAGCCCTCCCATGTCACCTGTGGGAGAGGAGGGACCCCCCCAAAATCACCCCACACGCAGGTCATGTCATATGAGACACTGTTGTTTGGAAAGCATTGAGCTCCATCAGCTGAATGAAATCTGTTCTACTTTGTATTCCCAGCTCACCCATCTGCCCAGGCAAGCTGTGGATGCCCCATCCCTGGAAGTGTTCAAGGCCAGGTTGGATGGGGCTTTGAGCTACCAGGTCTAGCGGAAAGGGTCCTTGCCCATGGCAGAGAGGTTGGAACTGGATAGTCTGTAAGTCTCTTCCAACCCAAACTATTCTATGATTCTATGATAAGAAGAGAAAAAGTTAAAAAAAAGACTTTGCTTGCAATGGTTCAGGTGAACGTCAGAGGTGGTAGGAAGGAACAGCTATTTACCAGTGAGTGAAGGTGGGAAGGAGAGGAAGGGGTAGAATGAAAGGAACAAGTATTTTACAATGAAGGTGGCGAGGCACTGGCACAGATTTTCCCAGAGGTCAGCCCACATGGTGGGGGCTCTAAGCATCTGAGTTGAAGATGTCCCTGCTCAGACTGCAGGGGACATGGACTACATAGCCTTTAAAGGTCCCTTCCAATCCAAACTATTCCATCATCTTCTCTTTCCCAGGTACTTCAAAGAAAATTTCAGGCTGAGCTTCCAGGAGCAGACAATAGCAAATCAACCCCAAGCACAGCCACAAGGTGTCTGGTACCAATCTCAGCACCCAGTTTCATCAGGAACCTATAATCTGTTTATATCTGGGTGCTAAAAACGAAAAGGGATTTGGCTTCAGGGAGTGGGTGGGTATCTGCAGGAATTTAACCACAGGACGGGATCCCACTGCTGCCTGGATTTCTGGGAATGTGGCCCATGAGTCGGACAGCTGCAGGACCTCATCCTGCTGTGCACAGCAGTGGGAGTTACCTGCAAGAAGAGGATGTTATCTTTGGAAATGGCTTCCATCAAATCCTTGTGGAGGGACGGTTCTCCATGCAGGCGGCCGGCCTCAGCCAGAGCCTCGTGCAGCAGGCAGCTCTGCCTCTCCGGCCGCTGCCGGTAGAAGAGGACATAGGCAGTGTCCTTGGGGAAGAACGAGGTGACATTGCTGACTGACTCGAAGGAGGAGAAGGAAACTCTGGTGTCATTGAAGAGGTACCACTGGATTTCCAAGTCCAACTGTTTGTCAGAGGCTGGTTTTGGCACCCCATCCCGGGGCTGCCCGTGGGGGATGGTGTCAGTGCACTCCCTGGAGTAGCAGTAGTAGTGGCCACTCTCGGAGGAGATGCCTGAATGCACCACCACACTGCAGAGGTCATACACGACAGTCATGAAGCCACTCCCTGGGACAGCACCATCCTTCCCATGCTGGCAAACCTCCTCAGTTTCCTCTGGAGCAACAAGGATGGGTAGCTTGAGCACCACAGGGATAGAGACATTGTCCAAGATCTTCTTTCTCTTCATAGTCCGTGGGTCGAAGGAAAACCGCAGCAGTGTGAGGATGAGGTAGTGTGGACCCTCTGTCAGCTCTGCCACCTTCTCAGCATCCTGCAAGGATGCACATTTCTCACAGTGGTATTTATTCTCTGCTGTCAGTCTTTCCGGGGATAGAAAATAGTTGATTAAATCTGGGACAGATCTGGAGTCCTTGGGAGCACATGCCTGCTCCCCA